>NC_091844.1:18869951-19494951 GCF_037783145.1 Equus przewalskii
AAACTCATCTTAAAGTCGAGGAAATAGCTATTCGGTCACTCAGGTCTCCCCAAGGGCTGTATATACTAGTAACTAGTGATAAACTAGATGTCAGCCAAACTAAGGTTTAAACAAACTGGGATTTAAATGAAGACTTTGTCACCAGGAACATTTCCATTGCATGTGTGGAGATTTTGTCTAAATTCAATCCTGCACAGCTGTTGAAGAAAGAGGTCCATTCCGGGCCCTAATTGGGGTTTGGTGGAGTAGAGAGAACCGGACTTCGAACAAGGCCGCTAACATTTACTGAATGCTCTCCTGTGCCCACACCTTTCTAAGCATTCTAAAGCATTGGTGTGTGTGATCCTGGGTACCAAACCCTTAGGAGCCTTGATTTCTTGAGCTGTAAAAGTGAAGACAACACCCCACAGTCTTGTGATGAGTAAATGATGTCTGTAAATATATTAAGTTACAGAGATTAAGGCATTATCAATAATACAGTCAGATAAAATGCTAGAGCAGGTAGGAAGCTGACAAAAATACTGAACTCTAGGAATAAGAACAAGTGTAGAAGTTGAGTTTGTTTTGGTTTGGGGAGTTGTTAGCTAATCCTGTTAAGGAGAGCAAACGTAACTCTGAACATCAAGGAAATATCAGATCTTTGACAATTATTTCCTTGTTTTCAATCAGGCAAAAGTAAGAAAATGAAGAAAGTGACTAAGAATATTTTTTTCCCTGTTTGAATAAGAGTAAGCAGGAATATTACGGTTATTTGGGGTTTTCATGACTGGAGGAAGCATATCTTCAATTCAATTAGAGGTTAGGCCCTTCAGTCTAAAACAACCTGCTTGCTGGCCTACCGTCTGAGAGATTGCACTTCCGAAAACAGGGTTAATTTAACTGCTCATACCAAATTGTCCATACAATGATTTCTATTCTCCAGAAATACTTCCTCCAGTCCTTTCCTCACCCTGCACCTCTTTGAGCTCTCGTTTCTTCCGTGTTCTTGCCTCACCAACCCATTGTCCATACTGTGGTCCAATTATGTTCCTTAAAACAGCTAGTGCCTGTAAACACTAGTGAAATTTGAATAAGCTCTGAAGCTAATTAACTTGTATGTCAGTTTCCTGGCTTTGATATTTTTGTATAGTTTTGTAAGATATTACCATTGGAGAGAGCTGGGAGAAATGTACATGGGCCCTCTCTGCAACTTCCTATGAGTATAATTATTTCAAAGTGAAAAACTATAGGGACAGAAATCAGATCAATAGTTGCTTGCAGCTGAGGGAGTGGAGTATGGGGATTGACTACAAAGAACTTTCTGAGGTGATGAGAATTTTTTTTTTTTCCTTCGTCAGGAAGATTGGCCTGGAGCTAACATTTGTTGCCAATCTTCCTCCTCTTTTTTCTTTCTCCCCACTGCCTCAGTACCTAGTTGTATATCCTAGTTGTAGGTCATTCTAGTTCTTCTGTGTGACATGCCACCACAGCACAGCTGATGAATGGTGCACAGGCCCACACCCACGATCCCAACCGGGGAACCCTGGGCTGCTGAAGCAGAGCTTGCAAACTTAACCACTGGGCCACGGGACCAGCCCCTTCTATGTCTTGATTGTGGTGCTGTTTACTGTATACCTAAAATGGTAAATTTTACTTCTATGTAAATTATACCTCAATAGACTTGACTTAAAAAAAGAAAAGGAAGCTCTTGTCACCCCAGCCTCCTCTGGTCTAGAGGGTGAAATTTCACTTCTCACATAAGGCCCAACAATCTTTTCCAGCATAATGGCTTTTTCTTCCTCAGCCAGTGTACCCTTTGCTTTCTTGTACTATATTGATTCCTACCTCTGGGCTTTTGCACATGCTCTTCCCTTTGTTTACAGGGAACACAGGAAATTCAAGCCCAAACTCAAATTCCGTGTACTCTGTCAAGCCTTCCTCGCCTCCCTTAGGCACACCACTGACTTCCTCCTCTGTGCTCACTTAGTCTGTGCTGTAATCTTTAAGGAGTTTTCATCTCTTCCTCAGCCAAACTCCTCCACGGCAGGCACTACATGATCCATTTCTATTTCTGGGATCCAGTAGTGTTGAATGAGTGAATAAATGATTTAAAGCTGGAGGAAAGCTTAAAGTAATCATTCTCAAAATGTAGTCCAGGGTCCTCTGGACGCTTTCAGAAGGTCAGTGAGGTGCTTGGGTTTTTTTACATAGTTCAAACAGCACATCTCAGTAGACTGACTGTAGAAGCAGATAAGAGAATCCAGCTGTCTACAATTAAGCCAGTCATTAAAGGTATTTGCAAAAGTAAAACAAACATACACTTCCAAATTTTTTTTGTTTTTAAAAATACATTTTCCTTAAAAATATTTAAGTTCCTAGGAAATGGGTTTATTTAAAAAGATTTTTCTCAGTTTTAATTTCTAATATAAAAAGCATCAGGGGCTGGCCCTGTGGCTGAGTGGTCAAGTTCCGCTTTGGCGGCCCAGGGTTTCCCCAGTTGGGATCCTGGGCACGGACATGGGACTGCTCATCAGGCCACATTGAGTCGGCATCCCACGTGCCACAACTAGAAGGACCCACAACTAGAATATACGACTATGTACTGGGGGGATTTGGGGA
This sequence comes from Equus przewalskii, assembly GCF_037783145.1. Taxonomy (NCBI): domain Eukaryota; kingdom Metazoa; phylum Chordata; class Mammalia; order Perissodactyla; family Equidae; genus Equus; species Equus przewalskii. The sequence continues at coordinate 18,872,550 of NC_091844.1, forward strand.
GAAAGAAGCAGGAAAAAAAGATCAATAGATACTATACACGCTAGAAAAAGGTCCTTCAATAATTTTTAGGAGGGGCCGACCCCGTGGCCGAGTGGTTAAGTTCGCGCGCAGGCGGCCCAGTGTTTCGTAGGCTCGAATCCTGGGCGCAGACATGGTACCGCTCATCAAGCCACACTGAGGCGGCGTCCCACATGCCACAACTAGAAGGACCCACAACTAAGAATATACAACTATGTACTGGGGGGCTTTGGGGAGAAAAAGGAAAACAATAAAATCTTTAAAAAAATAATTTAAAAAAGAAAAAAAAATTTTTAGGAGTGTAAAGGGATTCTGAGAACAAAAAGGTTGAGAAGCTCTGCCTTAGAGACTGCTGGAACCCCCTCGTTCACATGAGAAATGAAAATGCTGCTGACGTGAGTAGCGCTCAGGTCTGTGTCGTAGGCCTTGTTATAAGTGCTTTACTGGTGGATGCTATCATATCTTTATTTTACTCAGAAGGCAAGCGAGGCACGGAGAAGGTAATTGACTTGGCCACATAACTAGTCACTGGTAGAGCCCGGATTTGAGCCCCCGTGTGTTCCAGCGGCTCTGCTGCTAACCACTGTTTTGTGCTACCTCCCTGGAGGCCTAGAAAGGGCCAGAAAGGCTCGTGCTATCTGGGTACCTGACTCCTCTCTATTCTCTCCGCCAATCTCAGTCACTATGCAAGAGTCACTGAGGCCTTGAACTTGCTTTACAGTTTTCATTTCAAATTCTGGCACCCTGAGTATATTCAAGCATGGCTTTGCAATGCCTTGATTTCTTCAGCTCTAACCACGTGTGCCTGCACTTCACTCACCCGCTCCCTTCTCGTGACCGCACCCAGAGCTCTAATACACGACTTCCTGTTTTATGGTAACTTCCAATTTTTCCGGTTTTCTTACTCTACCATTAACTCTGTTTTACTTCTTCAGGACCCAATCCCTTGATCTTTCCACTTAGCATTTTGGGGGTTTTTTGACCCCATTCTCTGCCAGACCCAGTGGGTGCCCTGTGGTCAGCTTAAATTCTTCTCATTCATAGCCTTCAACTCTTTAGACCCCTTATTCTCAAGCTGTACCAACTCTACAAACTTCTAACCGTCAATCAGTTGCATGACTCAATTTTCCCCCACCTATATCTGCTTGGGGTGCAGAACACAGTGTGTAGAAATGATGGAAATGTACAAAACCTAGTGGGTCCAACTGTAATTGAACCTCAGTACCTTGTCTTTGATCAGCACCCTCTGCCATTCTCAGATTATTATAAACCCTCACCTCTTGGCTTCAACTGCTTACTCAGCCACGTCCCCAGGAGAGAACCTCACCTTCTAATTCACAGGGAGAGTAAAGTTTAAAAAGCAAGAACTTCTCCCCCTTCCCGCTATGAGCCTCCAAAGGAATCTGCCTGTGTACCCTGCTGCCTCGTGCCCTCCCTCCCATCCCAGAAGAACTGAGATGTCCTTTTCAATCCTCCCTCTGCTTGTGATCCCCCTTCATCCCATCCTGGATCACGCTTCTTCATCACCCCGTTCACATCTCTGCTTCCAACCGCTCAGCCTGTACTGGTTCATTTCCCTTGACCGAAAAACACTCCTTCAACTGTACACTCCCTCTGGTTACTGCCCTGTTGTTTCTTTTCATAGTCAAGCTTCTTGAAGTGCCCCTCCTATGTCTGTGCTGTTCCTGTATCCCCTATAGGGTTGAGCAGAGTGACATCAACCTAGTCAGTCACCCAAAATGAAATCTGACACTCATCTTAGAAGCTCCTCCCATTTATCACCTGTGGCCAGTCAGTCACCAATGGATTTTGCCCCTTAGACATCGACCAGGTTCACCCCGTTCTCTCCATTCCCGTGGCCACCAAACCAGTCCAGGGCATCCTCACTACCAATCATACCCCCTTCTGTTGTCCTTCGTACCGCTTCCAGTTAGCTTTTTTTTCTTTTTCGACTAAATTTTTAAAACCATAAAAGTAATACATGCTCATTGGAGAAATTTTGGAAAATACAGAAAAGCATAAAGAAAAAAAAGTCACTTACAACCTTACCACCCAGAGATGAACATTGTTAAATTTTGATGTTTCCTTCCTAGAGCTATTGTTCAGAGTCGCAGACTGGATCGTATTATTCCTCCACTTAAAGCCCTTTGATGGCTCAACTTCAATGCTCCACTCATATGCCTACCAAGGTTTAAAGTCCTTGCAGGGTCTGCCTCCATTTAGTCCTCCAGCTTGTCTTCTGCCACCTACCATGTGGTCAGTATCAGATGGGCTGCCCTGGCTGCAGTGTGGTCTCCTTTCTTACCTGCCTCAGGGCCTTTGCATTTGATTCTCTGGAATGTCTGCCTGATTCTTCATATAACAAGCTTCACTTAAGGTGGTGTCCTTGGAGAAGACTTACCTGACCACTCTAATATAAGACCCTCCCGCCACTGATTTTTTTTTGAAATCCTGTTTATTTTTTTAATATTTATTCTCGTGAATTGTTAAAACCATTGCAAAGCAGGATCCCAAGAGCCATAGACTTTTGCCCATTCTGTGACACAGCAATCCCACTTCAATTCATTTAGTCTCTTTAAATCAGGATTGATACGTACAAAGATTTTAGATACAAGAATGTTTATCACAATGTTCTTTTTAATATTTAAAATTGAAGACAACCTAAATAAATGTGGCTTATTCAAACCCAAAGCAGCTAGAAATATATTTGTAGCAGGTTTCGCTAAAAAAGCAGATTTCAAATATATTCTGATCCTTGGGGCCGGCTCAGTTGTATAGTGGTTAAGCTCGCACATTCTGCTTTGGCGGCCTGGGGTTCGCTGGTTCGGATCCTGGACAGAGACCTAGCACCACTCATCAGGCCATGCTGTGGTGGCGTCCCACGAAGAAGAACTAGAATGACTTACAAATATGTACTGGGGCTTTGGGGAGAAAAAAGAGGAAGATTGGGAACAGATGTTAGCTCAGGCCCACTCAAAAAACCCCTCAAAAAACAGATTCTTAAAGAAAACAACCCCAGATTCTGGTCCTTTTCTAAATGATGTATATACAGCATGATACCATTTTTGTTTTTTAATAAAGCAAACACGTAAAATGAAGACTGGATGGGTATCAGACTACTCAAGGTGAATAAAGATATGGACAATTTATGTTATTTGTTCAATTTATACATATTTATTGAGCGTCTTCTGTGTGCACCAAGGACACGAGGATGAAAAAAAAGCCATGCCCTCATCCTCGAGGTGTTTACATTCTGGTGACAAAATTTATTGAGTCACCTTTCTGATAAGTTTTCAGAGTGTCCTGTGAGCTTATGATGTCGATGTGAAGGGCCTTTTCCCCTTAGTTTTGAAATTTTTTCTATAATGAGCATGTCCTAGTTTCATAGCCCTTTTGTTCTTTTCTTTTTTCTTTCTTTTACGTTTAAAGAAGCTTGGCATTGAAGTAAATGGGAACTAGCTCGCGGTGACAGAAGCTGATAAGTGAGGGGACCCAGAGTGAAGGGAGCCATTCTGATCATTTGGGGAATGGGAGAGACTCCAGTGTGTTTAGAGGCTTCAAGGAAGGTGTGTGTGTGTGTGTGTGTGTGTGTTGTGTCTGTCTGTCTGTCTGTGTCTGTGTTCACTGGGGGCAGAGGGCAGGATGGAAGGGTGAGGAGGAGCCCAGATGAGGTTAACTTTCACCAGGAGACGAAACACCTCATTCTCTCCTGACAGTCATCCATGGAGAGAAAGTTGTCGGTCTGGGTAGAGCTGGAAGCTGTGGCAGTCCTGCCTCATGGCCTTCATTTTCTCAAGGTCGAAGGTAATGTCATGCTATTTTGTGCCTCTGTGCCTGATAAGGTTTCTACTCCTCCCTCCTTTAAAACTCAGCTGTAGGGGCGAGCCCTGTGGTTGGTGGCCCAGAGTTTCAACGGTTTGGATCCATGGCACCTCTCATCAGGCCATGCTGAGGTGGCGTCCCACATGGTGCAACCACAGGCACTCACAACTAGAATATACGACACTGAACTGGGGAGCTTTGGGGAGAATAATAATAAAAAAAAAGATTGGCAACAGTTGTTAGCTCAGGTGCCAATCTTGAAAAAAAAAATCTGCCTTTATGAGCCATTTCCTGACCTCTTCAAGTGTGCTGGTGCCATTTCCAGTAGAATCACCTTGGAGGGGGGTTGGGGGGGGGGGGCGCTTGTTAAACCTTCAGAATCCCTGAACACACGCTCAGTGTTACTGAATTAGAATTTCTGAGGAGTGGGGCCTGCGTTTGATCTGCCTTTGAAAGAACACCCGTGGGGATCCTGATGGTGCAATAAATTGGAGCACCACCCTACCAAGTGTTCCCAATTCATTTTTCAATTCTTCATGATTGCAATTAAACTATTCCCTTCCCCCGCCTGCTGCCCTTGGGAGGGAGCGTCTCTTCGTTTGCGCCCTTCAAGCACAGCCCTGCGCTTGGCTATCACAGTGGGTGCTTATTTATGAAATGAATGATGTGTCCCAAACTGGAAACCAGATGATCTGATCCCCAGATCCGCAATGTTCCCTATCACATCATGTTTTATCTCCATAAGCCTCTAAATTCTTCATGAAAGCATTTCCTGCTTCAACTATGCCTAAAAATCATAGGCCAACCATAAAAACCTCACAAACGCACAGAGAAAGATCCTTGGAAGAATGGGACTTATGGAGGACCAGTTGGTTGCTCTAAGGGAAGTCAGAAAATGAGGCCTTTGAAAGTGATGTGAGGAGAATCAACACAAAATGGATGAACGGGCCCCTGCGGCTGGTGTTGATTCTAGGTATGTTACCCAAGTCTCCCCTAGACCCATCAAGAAGTTAGAACATGCTCTGGAAAAGAGCCCCAGAATGTACCAGTTAATAAGGTGGGAGATAATGAGTCATCACAGAAGGCTTGTGTGTGGCTTGCATAGAGATAGACAGTGTATCTCCCACACTTTTCAAGGCTGAAGATGCTCTGAGACTATTGGCTAGTGCTGTTGATTTAGAGAGAACTAGTTCAAAAGATTGCCAGTTCATCTTAGGAGAAATGGGTATATCTCCTAAGAACAGCTAATCCCCTTTCTTTAGTCAAAGTCTTTATTGAGCACCTCCCATGGCCCAGGGGCTCCCCTAGGGGCTGGAGAGGTAACAGTGGGCGAAACAGGCCCAGGACCTGCCCTTGAGGAGTCATGGTATTCTCGCTCACTCCTCCAATGCCCAGCCTGAATCTGGTAGGCTTTGTGGGTTTGCCTGGCAAAGCATAGGACCCTGAGCAAATGACCAGAGCCTGTTATTTTGCTAGTTAGGTCTCTTGTTCTCACCCTAGTAACATTCTAGTTTCGAGTCACTTATGACTTGGGTGAGTGTGAAACAGTCATTAAAAAACAAAATTCAACTGAGTAAATTTTAAAGATCTTGCAGGCTTCGTTCAATGATTCTTGAATTGGGCAGCATCCAATCCAGCAGATAGAAAGGAGCTCTGAGGAGCTGTACAAAATGAAAGACTTACAGGCAGAAAGGAGCCAGAACAAGGAGGCTATACTAGACAAAAAAGTGGGTTGGTTATGGCCTGGTCACTTTCCTTTAGGGGATGGTAGGGGTCTGTGAGGCAGATGACCTACAAATGCTGATCAGGCGATTCCTGATAGAATGGTTTAAAACTCGATTTCTAGGAGAGCCAAAGCTATAATTCAGTCTCAGTTTGGTGACGTGGGGCTTAGCACAAGCGATTCCATTTTGGGCTTGTTGTCTTGTTTTAACACAGTCAATTCTGCAGTTTGATTTCTTGTGAACACATGGATACCCCTGTCCCAGGAAGTCCTGCCGGCCCTGAGTGGCCTGCCTTCAGTGGCTCTCGGTTACTGCATAGCCTCAGTCCCACCCTCAGCCCCATTAGGACTGTGTGTCCTTTTCTGCCCTAAGGGCCCACTGAGAGATTGTGGAGAGGATTCCTGGAGCTGAATTCCTGGGTGTCTTGAATTCCAAGGAGCTTGAGTCAGCAGAAACCATAGTGCTTAGGGTTGATTTTAAAGGAAAAGGAGCAGGGGCAGCTGATGGCAAGTGGAGGAGAGTGGACACAATGTGACAGCAGACTTTTTTGTTCTTAGTTCCCTTGAGAGAAACCCTGAGAGCCAAAATCCTTAGCCTCTGGTCATTCCCGAAAAAAACGTTTGACAGACCTGGCTGACAAACATTCACTTAAGGGGATCCAGGCTTCTGGGCCTGAGGCTTATATACTTCTAAAGGGCAACTCTTAAGAAAGAAATACAAAAATTAGACACAGAGCCTCAGAGGACCCTGTTTCAGGAAGCAAGGAACCCTGAAGCTTAAGCTCCAAAGTTTCATAGTCAATCTACCTATGTGTTCAATGCTAGAAGGTAAAAATATCAGGTGTCTATGATCCCAGAGGATCAGAGGGCTCTCCCTGGATGCTTAGAGGAAAGAAAGAGGCAGGGAGGAGAGCAACTTCAATGTTTTACTTCCTTGATCTTATTAATAAATCGTATTTCCTTTTCTTCATCTCCCGTATCCACCTATAGGTTTAAATGCTAGACTCTGAGCTACTCAAGGACAGGAATCATCTCATTCATCTTTGTATCCCCAGTACTTACTTACAGCATAAGCAAAATATTTGTTGAAGGAAGGAATGGATGGATGGATGAATAAATGAATGAGTGAGTGAATTATCTCAGGCACTGAGAACTGACAGCTCTGTATATCCCCCTCTCTCTTCCTTCCTGATTGCCTTCAGGAGGTGGCATTAGAATAACAAAAGAGCGTGAACTCTAGAATCAGACCTGAGTTTGTATCCCAACTTTAACATACTCCATCCATATGACTCTGGGAAAATTACCCAACATCTCTCAGCCTCAGTTTCCTTATCTGAAAAATGGAGCCAATAATACCTCCCCTGCAAGGTTGTAAGAATCTGCAATGATGTCTGTAAAGTGCCTGGTACATGGTAGGTCTCAGTAACTGGTAGCTGTCCTACTGTTACTTTAGTACAGGGCTGGGCAAACTACAGCCCATGAGCCAATTCTGGCCCCCATCGCCTCTTTTTTAAATAAAGTTTTATTGGAACACAGCCACATGTATTTGTTACATATTGTCTATGGCTGTTTTTGTACTACAACTCAGAGTTGAGTTGTTATGACAGAGGCTGTATGGTAAACAAAACCTAAAATATTTGCCATCTGGCCCTTTATAGAAAAAGTTTGTCAATCTCTGATGCAGGCCTTCATCGCTTTGCTCTCAACTTGTAGTTGCTTCCCAACTGGTCTCGTAGCCTCTGATCTTCCTCCCATTCTGTTCTCTCTCTACTCTGCGGAAAGATGTTTTTCTAAAACATAAATCCCTTTAGGGTTTTACTCCAAAGATCTTTGTTGGCTCCTCATTTTCTGCAACTCCCTAGTGTATTTTAAAGATTTCTCACAATCTGGCCCCTGTCTTCCTCTGCAGCCTCGTCTCTTCCCATTCAGCCTCCTCGCTGCACACTAGCCACAACAGACCACAGAGCAGGTCAGTGGCTTGTGCAGCTCTGACTCTGCACCCCCACGCCTCTCTAGAATGTCTTTTTCTCTGTTCTCTACTGCTCCAATCACCTTTATGTCCCAAGCTTCTCTGTGAAGCCTGTCCTCATCTTTCTCCATAATCTTGTACAAATCAGGATAAGGTAAGTTAGGCTGCAATAACAAATCTCAAAATCTCAGTGACTGAAAACTACAAATAAATTGAAGAAACAAAGAATAATATATATACAAGCCCCTGCTCCTGGAGTGCTCAACAGGCGTCTATGATGTTTTTCTTCCTCCCAAGAATAGAAATAATAATCCCAGCCTAGCCTTTTCTTTGTCATATGCACACAGTGGCTACCTTATTAACAAATACTTGTCATTTTGCCTAAAACAAAGGCTCTTGGAGAGGTCATGGTTGATAACTAATTGTAAGAGAAGAACATCGTTTAAGGAAGAAGGAATGGAATGTCTCGGGAGAAGAATGGAAAGCATGCTTAGAACTGCTTTTGGCCACAGACGGAGCTCAGTAAACACTGGCTCACAGCGGAGCCCACTGCTGCTTTCTCTAATTCTAGTTCCTGAGGCGGGGAGTGTGGGAGCAGCCTCAACTGGGTGCTGGAGTTAAAGGAGGACCCAGCCTCTGTCTGACTGAGCAGGGTGCTTTCATCAGTAGGGGGCATAAAGCCAATTTGACCTGCTCCAGTGGCTCAGGGGAGTTTTTCCAGGGCTGTCTCCTCCCTCCATTCAAATGTACTTGCTCCATCCTGACATCTCTAGTACTTGTCCTGCCTCCTGGTGTTTGGCGTCTGCCCACTCCCTTCAGACTGACACTTTGGAAAGTCTCCCTCAGCATCCTGTTATGCAGCCATTGACCCACCTTCATTCCAGGGGTCACATTGGGAGCAGACTCAGCTCTGTTAGCTCCGGGCTGATCCCCGAGTGCCTGTGTTGCTATTTCCCATGCCTTTGCCATATACTCTGGCCCCAGGAGTCTGTGGCCGAGGGATACCCATTGAGCCTACATGGTGTTTCTGAGATCATTGCTTGCCCTGCCAGTGATCCCCATCCCTAGACTTGGCCTTTTGTTTGGGATGCTACTGTTCTGTCTTGCTCTCTTCCTCGCCCTCCCTGAGCACTGGATATTTGAGCACCACCCAGGGCACTGGATACTGCCCTTGTTCTTCCTGACACTGCCCAATCAGGACCCATGGGAAAAACAGGCTTGGAAATCCATACTAGCATCCTCCCTGTGCTCCGTGTCCAGATCTGTGCCTCACCACACACCTCTGGTCCCAATCTTACTTCCTGTGCAGCACCAAGAACTCGTGTTGTAAACTTTGATCAAATTTACCATCCTTTATCGGGATTAGGTGTTGCAGCGCCAGCCCCTCCATGAGGTGCTGAACGTTGTCCCCTTTTGAGAACCTACCTCCCACCCTGATTTCCTTTCCAATTCCAGTCTGCAAGCTGGTTCCTGATTTTGAGCTTCACCTTATTCCCCTGTTGCTGGACACTGTCCCAGGCTATCCTCTATCTACCAGGGTTCTGAGTTTTCTTTTGCTTCTTTTGAACCCAGTGCCCTGTGCTCTCTGCACCACTGCTGCCCACCATCCCGATGCTGAGGCCAATTCTTCAGAACTCTGATGGGGAGACCTCAGGGACCAGAGGTATAAACAGTGACTCCTCCCACCCAATAACATTTATAAACTTGCGTAAAGCATTTAGCATAGTGTCTGGCTCAGAGTAACCTTGTTTAAGTGTTACTTATTGTTGTTCTTGTTTCTATCACCATATAATTAAAGTAGGCGAGGTGTGGCCCCAAAGAGGAAGGCATACATACCAGTTAAAAATAGTAAGCCATAATTTAAAGGTTGTTGGACACCCCCTTATCCCTGCCATGTCGCCTCAAACTGTACTCCATGTATCTGGCACTTAGGACTCACTTTGACCTTTCATGAACTCCCTCTTGGTCTATTCCTTTGGCTTTATTCTCAGTTTGTGACCCGACGATCCCTTTCATCCAATCCTGTGCCCTTGTGAAGTCATCTCCCCTACTCTTTGCTACAAGTGACCCTCCACCTCGACAAAGACTGTTAATTATCTTTCCCCTAATGACCTAGGGAAGTATGAGGAGCTGGTAACTTGGAGAGTGTCCAGGACCCACTGGTCTTCTTTCATTGTAAATAGACTGTGGGTAAAAGGCCTCTCTTAGAGCATTGGACTCCAGTGGACATGGGTTTTGAAATAGGAGGATACAGTAAATGGGCTGCAGGTTGTAAGAAGCTGCTGAGGTATTGCTGACTGACTCGAGGAAGAGAGGACATCGCCATCAAGGCACTGTGGCCACTAGGGAAAGTCAACCAGGATGTCAGCTGGGAATGATCGAGAAGGAGGAGGAGCTTCATCAAAGGGAAGAGCAAAACTGAAGCAAAAAACTTCCAGCTTCCTCAGGGCCTGGTCCCATGCCTGGTACGTAAGCATACTGTATGACAGAAGGAACGAATGGATAAATTAATTCAAGGAGGGAAGGAAAGAGAAAGAAAACTAAAAAGAGAATATCAGACAAACCAACTAAGAAATAAATGAGTCAAGAGCAAGATTAGGCTTCTAGTGACCTGAAACCTTCCCTCCCTCCCTCCCTCCTTCCCTTCTCGCTCCCTCTTTCTTTCTTCTTTTCTTCCTAATGAGGCTATTCCTCATCCTGGAAGAGGTGCTAACTCCTGTCCCACCAGGGTGGCAGTCTAGCTGAGCAGGGCACTGTGGGCAGGAAGAAAACCAGTGGGCTGGCTCTGAAGTGTGGTGTGGGTCCTGCAGGGCCTAGCGGAGAAGCACAGTCTGAAGCAGGTCCGTCAGTAGCAGGGCTGAGCAGAGAACTTGGTTTCATAAAGAAACCAGCAGGATCAGCTGGAACAACGGCTTAGGCGGGATGTGCCAAAATGAAGCAAATGTCTCTCTTGTACAGGGAGATATTTGAGATGGAACTTTAAGGCAAATCACCAAGGAATATGGTTCATTGGTATTAAAATGTGTAATTATTAAAAGAATTTTATTCACATGCCATAAAATTCACCCTTCTAAAGGGTGAATCCACTTTTTACTATATTCACAGAGTTGTGCAAACGTCCCCACTATCTAATCCTAGAACATTTCATCACCTGTAACCATTAGAAGTCGCTCCCCATCCCCCTTACCCCTAGCCCCTGGTCGCCACTAATCTACTTTCAGTCTCTACGGATTTGCCTATTCTGGATATTTCATATAAATGGAGTCGCATAATATGTGTGCGGCCTTTTGTGTCTGTTCTTTCACTTAGCATAATGTTTTCAAGGCTTACTCATGTTGTGGCATGTATCAGTACTTCATTCCTTTTTATGGCCGAATAATATTCTATTGTCTGGATATGCCACATTTTGTTTATCCATTCATCAGCTGATGGACTATTTGTGTTGTTTCTACTTCTTAGCTGTTGTGAATGATGCTGCTATGAACATTTGTATACAAGTTTTTGATTGGACACGTTTTCATATCTCTTGAGTATATACTAGGAGTAGAGTTGTTGGGTCATATGGTAGGTAACTCTATGTTTATCTTTTTTTTTTTTTTTTAAAGATTTTATTTTTTTCCTTTTTCTCCCCAAAGCCCCCCGGTACATAGTTGTATATTCTTCGTTGTGGGTCCTTCTAGTTGTGGCATGTGGGACGCTGCCTCAGCCTGGCTTGGTGAGCAGTGCCATGTCCGCACCCAGGATTTGAACCAACGAAACACTGGGCCGCCTGCAGCGGAGCACGCGAACTTAACCACTCAGCCACGGGGCCAGCCCCACTCTATGTTTATCTTTTTGAGGAACTACCAAACTGTTTTCCTTAGTGGCTGCACTATTTTATATTCCTATCATAAGTGTATGAGGGTTCCAGTGTCTACACATCCTTGTCAACATTGTTATTGTCCATCTTCTTATTATAGCCAAGCTAGTGGAGGTGAAGCTGTACCTCGTTGTGGCTTTGATTTGTGTTTCTCTAATTACTAATGATGTTGGGCATCTTTTCATACACTTATTGGCCATTTGTATATCTTCTTTGGAGAAATATCTCTAAGAGTGTATAACTTTGACTCTATCCACGTATATCCATATTCCCCAGTACAGTCTGAGACTCTGCAGAAGTTCTGATAATTGCTTCTTCAGTTACCATTGGTGGTTAGCCTGAAGGGGATAATTTCCTGAGGCTTCCTTGAAGAAGGAGGAATGCTGTGTGGGTTGATGTTTTTCCTCAGAGGTGCTTTTCTTGGCTATCAGCTGGCATATTATTGTGGGGATTAAACTGAGTATTAAATATGAGCAATATGATATTCAGCAGGTCACATGGGTTCAGCAATACCCATTACTTAAGGTCTGTGTCTGTTCTGACTGGCTAATGCCCATGCCATGGTGGTTATTTAACATTTGGAATATCATGCCCGTACACGGAGTATCTGGTTCATGTGCCTGGCGTGTGGTTGGTAATTGTTAATTTCCTTTCCTTTGCTTCTCTTTCGGGCTCCTTTATGTACTGCATCATCAAGTGTAGGCCATTGATTGCTAGTATCTATTTTTTATTGTCTTACATCCGTGAATTTTCACTTCATCCTGGACACTGGAGTGTGCTCTGATACTCTTTGGTGGGTGTTCTGGTTCTTTACTATGAAAACAAGATCTTTCTTTCTTTCTTTTTTGCTGAGGAAGATTCACCCTGAGCTAACATCTATTGCTAATCTTCCTCTGTTTTGTATGTGAGCCACCACCACAGCATGACCACTGACAAATGAGTGGTGTAGGTCCGCACCTGGGAACTGAATCCAGGCCATCGAAGTGGAGTGAGCCAAACAACCACTAGGCCATTGGGGCTGGCCCACAAGATCTTTCTATACAGCCTTTTGCCTCAATGACTTGACAATTGCTTATAATCCCAGAGTCCCCCACTTTGAGCCACTGGGTCTGTTAACTCAAAGACCCTTTTTAAAGGAAACTTTTTCTGTGTGGATATGTTGGGTCCCATTTGGTCATGTTCTCTTTCACTGGTACCCATGCTGGTCGTCAATTGGTGTAATACTGAAAAAAACAAGTGTTAATTGTGGAATTGTATGTAATTCAGAACAAAGGGAAACAATTTAAATGCTATTAATGGGGAACTGGTTAAATAAAGCACGGTACAGCCATATATTGAAGGGGTTGGCACACTTCTATAAAGGGCCAGGTAGCAACGTTTTAGGCTTCGTGGGCCACAGAGTCCCTGATGCAACTATTCAACTCATCTGTTGTGGGGCAAAGCAGCTACAGACAGCATGTAAATGAATGGGCTTGACTGCCTTCCAGTGAAACTTTATTTGGGTGCCATGTCATTTTTGGCCTGTAGGCCACGGTTTGCTGACCTCTGATATAATGAACTCTTACTATGTGACTATTAAGAATAAAATGGAATTACGTGTATTGGCAAAGATGTCCATCAAGTTGTTTAAATGCATATATGTATACATACATTTTGGGGGGCGGGGGCATGGCAAAATCACACACACGTTTGTATAGGCCTGAAAAAGAGTCTTAAAGGACGCACATATCCGACTGTTCCGAGTAGTCACACCAAGCGATTAGGACTGGGGAAGTGGGGCCTGGGGCAGATGGGCATTTTCCTTATCTTATCGTTTGAATGTTGTGCACTGAGAGGCTCACTTTTGTAATTAAATAAAATTCAATTGGGATATTTTGTTTTAATTCAAAAGAGCTTTACTAGTCTTAATCATCATGTACACAAACTTGTACATAAAACAACTTCACAATCATAATAACCACTCAATCACCATTACACAGCACCTCTAAGCCATAGAACCTCATCGTTATAAATGGGAGTCTAGATGGATCTATGGACAAAAAGGCAAGTTTTAGGGGCTGGCCCCGTGGCCAAGTGGTTAAGTTTGCGTGCTCTGCTTCAGCAGCCCGGGGTTCCCCAGTTCGGATCCTGGGCGCAGACATATGCACCGCTTATCAATACCGTGGTGGCATCCCACAAAGAAGAACTGGAATGACTTACAACTGGGCTGTACAACTATGTACTGGGGCTTTGGGGAGATAAAAAAAAAAAGGAAGATCGGCAACAGATGTTAGCTCATGGCCAATCTCCGTCCCCCGCCGTTTTCACCTAGTGAGGAGCCCTCGTTTCCTCATTTGCTGAGGGACCGCTGCAGGTCAGTCTTGGTGCCTGTGGGTAGAGGAGGTCTGTACCCTCACAGCCGGAGCAGAAGGGAGACTTGTAATTTGGTGAAATTCACAGCTGTGGAATACACGCACCACAGAGGTGACTGCAAGTAGGAGGGGACTTTTGCGCAATAAGTCACATCTGAGTCATTCTGAAGTATGAATAGGAGTTCGCCACATCAACCAAGGCAGAGCAGGAAATTCCAGGCAGACAAAAGAGCAGAGGTGAAGATCCAGAGACGGAAAATACTGTTGAAGCCACACTAAGGAGTTTATGAACAGAGGCGAGGCTGCGAGGCCGCAGATCAGGAAGGGAAACTAGCAGGGGGCTGTGAGCAGAGGAGGCAGGAAGTCAAATTTGAGCTTTAGAGAAATTTCTGGTGGAGGTGGAGGAGAAGGGGTGGGGGGAGTAGTTAATGACCTCTTGCCTAGGTGAGAGGTGATGAGAGCCTGGATTCAGACGGTGAGTAGATTCAGACCACGCTGCCCTCACTTCTGGGTCATTCTCAAAGCTGCCCTCTCTGCTGCCTGTGTCCTCCCACTCCTCTTGGCATGGCCAGTTCTCTTTCATTCTTTACACTTTTAAAACTCAGGCATCACCCTCACCAAGAAAAGTTCACTGATATTCCCACCCCTTACCCCTCCATTCCCAGCTGGTCAGGGACCTCTACTCCGGGCTCTATGAGGCTCTGTGCATTTCTCCATCTCTCAGTGAATCTCATTGCTTTATGACTGTATTTTGGTTTCTGAATTATCACTAGACTGTGATTTTCCTAGGGCGGGCACCAGGTCTCATTAGTCTTTGGGTCTCCAATGACTGGCATGAAATCTGGCACCGAGAAGGTAATTAGTAAATATCTGTGACTGAATGAGTAAACAGGCGAATGAATGAGGAAGAAGGGAGATGAGAGATATCGGGGAGGTTGAATCAGGATAATTTATCAGGTAATTGGGCTCATGGGAAGGGTGGGCCATAAGAGTGTGGCATCTAAGATGACTCCAGGTTTTGTGGATTGGGAGTAGGGGAGGTCTAAACTATTTTTACTTACAATACTTCTGACACCTAATCTATGGGTTTTTTCCTCACACCAACCAATTCTCCAACTCTTCAGATGCCATCTGGGTGTCCAACAATTGAATTCAATTCTGACATTATCTACCTAGAGTTAGCGTCAGACCCCACAGGTTAAGGGCTCAGTCCCACAAAACTGCCTCTACTTCAGGTGGCAACAGTGAGTCCCAGGTTCTCACCTGTGCTTTTGACCAACCAGCTATAAATTGAAGATTTCCACAACCCCCTCTTCAGGTTTAGTAATTTGCTAGAATGGCTCACAGAACTCAGGGAAACACTTTCTCATATTCATTAGTTTAGTATAAAGGATGCAACTGAAGAACAGACAAATGGGAGAGATGCCTAGGGCAAGGCACTGGTGTTGGGGGCGTGGGAGAAGGTGGCACCGACCTTCCATGCATTCTCTGGGTGCGCCACCCTCCTAGTACCTTAATGTGTTCACCAACCCAGAAGCTCTTCGAACCCCTTTGTTTAAGGGTATTTATGGAGGTTTCATTACATAATTGGTGATTAACTCAATTTCCAGCCCCTTTTCCTCCGCAGAGGTTGAGGGGTAGGACTAAAACTTCCAACCCTCTAATTATGCCTGGGTCTTGCAGGTGACCAGCACCCATCCCAAAGTCATCGATGGGCCCCCATCCACCAGTCATTTCATTAGCATGCAAAAGACACCCTCTTACTCTGGGGAGTCCAAGGGTTTTAGGAGCTGAGTGCCAGGAACCAGGGACAAAAATCAAATAGATATCTATCACAGGAGGTGATAGTGGCATTCACCAAGGCAGGAGGTATGAGAGGAAAAGCAGATATGGGAAGGAAGACTGTTCTAGTTATCTATTGTTCAGTGACACACAACTATGAAAATCATTTATCACTGTATTTCATTGTAATAAAGGTTGACTGGCACCCCCAGTCCTATTCCTGGACTGAACTGACAACCCCTAGGCTTGGCTTTTGACTGACCCATTCCCCCTTCTCTCGGTGTCTTACACATCTTTTGTATCTCAGTGTAGGGCAGAGTGCCTCTCCCTGACCTTCCTTAGTGTCTTTGTTTCCCTCATGTATTCCAGGAATCTTTTCTCCTAATCTTCGAAAGGACACTCCTACCTATATCCAGACCTGTAGCTCAGGCCTCTGGCAGCTTTGTCAAATAAAATTTCCCCTGTGATCCGTTCTTTGTACTCAGAGGGGCCACATGAGGGGGCTTCTTCTTGCATATAACTGAAAATCCTGGCATGCATAGGTTTAAGCAAAAAGGGAGTTTATTGGCTTACATAACTGAAAATTCCAGGGGGTAACCAATCTAACATCAGCCGTGGTTGGATAGAAATGTCATTTGATTTCATTCCCTGACGATTTAGTTTCACTTCCTGTCTCTAGGCTCTGTTCTCAGCCGGTTCACCCTGTGCAAAGGCAAAAAATGGCTGCAGTAGCTCCAGCCCATTCCTTTCCAGCTCAGTTCCAGCCTGAAAGAGCAAGCCTCTTTTCTAGAAGAGCCTGCAACAGCCCTAAGAGTCACTCTGATGAGGCCAGTACGGCTGTTTGCTGCCCCCTGAACCCACTTCTAAGCTCAGGGGCCAGCGGCAGGGTCTTGTGCTGGAGATGGCGGGATGGGTCCTTGGGGGTGGGGAAAGCAACAAATGTTCACTAAGGGGGTGTGTGGGGCGGGTGGCAATTTGCATCTCTGGAGGATGCACCTGGCTGATTTCATCTCGACGATCCCTTTCTCCTCCACCAGAAAGACCATTTTGGGTCACTTCTTTCCTCACATTGACTTGGCATAAAATTTAGTGTTACCAATAGCTGCTCAACCCCTCATTAGCTTTCATTTCCTTTTTCCACTCCCTACGACGGGCTTCGTGCTTTCACAAACCTCAGGGTTTGGTCTGTGTAAGGTCTTAAGTCTCCAACTTGATGGTCACCTGCTTGGTTCCAGCTGCTGGCAGCTGTGTGGAGTCGGGCATCTCATGCTTTATCGCTTGCCAGCTGTAGCTGTTTCCAGCTTAGTTTGTTCCTTGCTCTGGGGCTGCTCCAGTTGTGAGCTCTTCCTGCTCCAGTGGGGAAAGTCCCCTTTAAAGCCACGTGCTTAAAACTGAAACCAAAGATAACGGCCACACCACGGCTGCCGCAAGGGCGGGGTCTCAAGTACCTCCTAAATCTTCGCTGACATCTTCCTTCTAGGAAGTTCAAGGCCGAGGTGGCTAAAGCAATCCAGTTCCTGGTAGTTTCTAAATCTGCATTTGTTTGCCCTACAGGGAGGGATTATTGTCCCCTGTCTTTACCTCCTCACCCTGTCTGTCTTTTCTTTTATGATTCACATTTTATATTTAGCCAAGAATTGCAGAACATTTTTTTAAAAAAACTTTTTTTATTGAGTTAATGATAGGTTACAATCTTGTGAAATTTCAGTTGTACATTAATATTTGTCATTCATGTTGTAGGTGCACCACTTCACCCTTTGTGCCCACCCCCCACCCCACCTTTCCCCTGGTATCCACTAAACTGTTCTTAGTTCACATTTTTAAATTCCTCATATGAGTGGAGTCACACACAGATTATCCTTCTCTAGCTGGCTTATTTCACTTAACATAATTCCCTCAAGGTCCATCCATGTTATTGCAAATGGAATGATTTTGTTCTGTTTTGCAGCTGAGTAGTATTCCATTGTATATATGTACCACATCTTCTTTATCCATTCGTCTGTTGCTGGGCACTTAGGTTGCTTCCACGTCTTGGCTATTGTAAATAGTGCTGCAATAAACATTGGGGTGCATAGGACTTTTGGGATTGCTGACTTCAAGCTCTTTGGATAGATACCCAGTAGTGGGATGGCTGGATCGTATGGTAGTTCTATTTTTAGTTTTTTGAGGAATCTCCATACTGTTTTCCATAGTGGCTGCACCAGTTTGCATTCCCACCAGCAGTGTATGAGGGTTCCTTTTTCTCCACAACCTCTCCAACATTTGTTACTATTAGTTTTAGATATTTTTGTCATTCTAACAGGTGTAAGGTGATATCTTAGTGTAGTTTGATTTGCATTTCCCTGATGATCAGCGATGATGAGCATCTTTTCGTGTGCCTATTGGCCATCAGTATATCTTCTTTGGAGAAATGTCTGTTCGTGTCTCCAGCCCATTTTTTGATTGGGTTGTTTGATTTTTTGTTGGCAGAACATTTTTTAAAGGAGAAAAGAAGCCACAAGTTGATCCTCTCAAACCAAAGATGAGGGTTGAGGAGCTGACTTCCCACTTCCCTTAGAAACCTCAGTGCGGGGTTTCGGTGTAGCTTAGGGGCCACGCAGGTAAAGCAAAAGAGAGTGGCCATCCAGGAGAAGGTGATGGGGTCGTGGGGGCGCTGTTGGAGCTCAGATCCATGCCCTTATACAGCAGGCCACTACTACTCTGCTCCAGCCCATATTGGTACAAGGGATTTTTTTTTTTTTGGGGGGGGTGGAGGCATATGAGATTTTGATGTGAAATATCATGCATCTTTAAAACATTGTGAGTGTCCCAGTCTAGGGGAGGCCTCCTGTGTACACACTCTTCCCTAGGAAAAAGGCTGCACTTCTGCCAGTTTCCCTGGCTGCGCCTCAGTTGGAAGCCTTCAGTCTTTTGGGACTGCCTTAGAACGGCTGCATGCTACTTGACCTTTGTCTCAGTCCTTCTGGACTGCTATAACAGAATACCATAGATGGGTAGCTTATAAACGATGGAAATTTATCTCCCACCATTCTGGAAGCTGGGAAGTCCAAGACCATGGAGCCAGCAGATTCAGTGTCTATTGAGGGACTGCTGCCTGGTTCAGAGACAGCTACCTTCTCTGTGTGTCCTCACATGGCGGAAGGGGCCAGGGAGCTCTCTGGGGTCCCTTTTATAAGAGGACTAATCGCATTCATGAGGGCTCCAGTCCTCATGACCTAATCAGCTCCCAAAGGCCCCACCTCTGAATACCGTCACCTTGAAAGTTAGGATTTCAACATATGAATTTTGGGGGACACAGACATTCAGACCATAGAAACCTTGTACTGGAAAAGTCCCCCAAACGCTGTGGGATCAAAGGCTGTTTGATCAATATGGCCTTTCAAAGAGAGGTAGCCCTGGATTTGAATGGTTTTAATATTTGTTTTGGTTGTTTTTACTACTTAATCTGTACCTCTACCATCTAGCATTCCAATCACTTAAAACTGGTTATGCAGGGGCCAACCCGGTGGTGTAGCAGTTAAGTTCGCACTCTTTGCTTTGGCAGCCTGGGGTTCACTGGATCGGATCCTGGGTGCAGACCTACACACTGCTCTTCAAGCCATGCTGTGGCGGCATCCCACATAGAAGAACTAGGACTTACAATTAGGATATACAACTATGTACTGGGGCTTTGGGGAGGAAAAAAAAGAGGAAGATTGGCAACAGATGTTAGCTCAGGGCCAATCTTCCTTACCAAAAAAAGCATACCTAAAATTACTTATGCCTTTATAGATTAGAGATTTTTTTTTGTTATTTACTGCTTTTGGTAACAGCCGTGTTGAGACAGAATTCATATACCATACAATTAGATTGTACAATTCATGGCTTTTAGTATATTCACAGAGCTGTGCAACCATCACCACAATCACTTTTGAACATTTTCATCACCCCAAAAAGAAACCCAGTTGGCAGTGACTCCGTATTTACTCTCCAGGAGAAATATTGCCCAGTCCCTGGCAACCAGCAATTTACATTCAGTCTCTAAGATTTGCTTATTCTGCTCATTTTATATAAATGGAATCATGCACTATACGGCCTTTGTGTCTGTTCTTTCACTTAGCATGTTTTCAAGGTTCATCCATGTTGTAGCACGTGTCAGTTTTGTTGTGAGTGTTGTCAAGTCGACTCCGTCTCCTAGTGACCCTGTGCACAGCAAAGTAGAACCCTGGGCCCATGCTTTTGTGCCATGCTCTCACCTTCCAACACTGTATCAGACAAGGTTCCGCTGCTATTCGTAGGGTTATCTTGGCCAATTTTTTCAGAAGTGGGTGGCCATGTTCTTCTTCCTAGTCTGTCTTAATCTGGAAGCTCTGTTGAAACCTGTCCACCACGGCTGACCATGCTGGAATTTGAAATACTGCTGGCATAGCTTTCAGCATCACAGCAACACGCAGCCGCCACAGTACGACAACCGACAGACTGGCGGTGTGGTTTCCCAACTGGGAAACAAACCCTGGGCCCCTACAGTGAGAGGGCTGAATCTTAACCTCTAAGACCACCAGGGTTGGCTGTATCACACTTCACTATACAGTACAGTACTTTATTCCTTTTTATTGCTGAACAATATTTTATGGTATGGATATACTACATTTTGTTTATCTGTTCATCAGTTGATAGACTTTGGGCTGTTTCCACTTTTTGGCTATTGTGAATAGTGCTGCTGTGAACATTGTTGTACAAATTTCTTTGTTGTAAAATATACATAATATAAGATTTAACATTTTAACCATTTTTTGTTATTGTAGAATATTTTATTAAATGTATAAAATAATTTTGCTTAAATTTATAGAACTGTGTTTGTGTTTTATCTCCACTTTTTAAATTTTTGGTAACTATTTTTTTAATTGTGGTAAAATATACATAAAATCAAGTTGACCATTGTAATAATTTTTAAGTGTCCAGTTCAGTGACATTAAGTACATTCACATTGTTGTGCAACCCTCACCACTACCCATCTCCAGAACTTTTTTTTTTAAGATTTTTTATTTTAAAAAATTTTTTTAAAATTTTTCCTTTTTCTCCCCAAACTCCACCGGTACATAGTTGTATATTTTTAGTTGTGGGTCCTTCTAGTTGTGGCATGGGGGATGCCGCCTCAGCAGGGCTTAGATGAGCAGTGCCATTTTCACGCCCAGGACTCGAACGGGCGAAACACTGGGCCGCCGAAGCAGAGCATGTGAACTTAACCACTTGGCCACGGGGCCAGCCCCCAGAACTTTTTTATCTTCCCCAGCTGAAACTCCACCGATTAAACAATAATTCCCCATCTTTCCCCTAGCCCCCAGCAGCTACTGTTCAACTCCCTGTCTCTATGAATTTGCCTGTTCTAATTCTTCATATAAGCAGAATCGTACAATGCTTATCTTTTTGTGACTCGCTTATTTGTTTAGCATAACGTCTTCAAGGTTCGTTCATGTGTAGCATGTGTCAGAATTTCATGCATATGTTAGAAATTCATTTCTTTCTAAGGCTGAATAATATTACATTGTGTGTGTATACCAAATTTTGTTTATCTGTTCATTACGTACAAGTTTTATTTGGACATATATTTTTATTTATCTTGGGAATACAGCTAGGAGTGGAATTGCTGGGTCATATGCTAACTCTGTTTTTAACTGTTTAAGGAACCGCTAGACTTTTTCAAGGTGACTGCACCATTTTGTATTTCCATTAGCAGTGTGTAAGGGTTCTGATTTCTCCACATCCTCATCAATACTTGTTATTGTCCGTCTTTTTTATTATAGCCATTCTAGAGGGTATTCCACTCACTTTTGTAAACATTTGGGATAAACAGAAAGGCACAAAAGAGAAAATAAAAGTCACCCATAATCCTATCATCCTACCACCACAGTTACCCACTGTTAACCCTTTGGTCTTAACTTCTTCTATAAGTGTATATATATTCATATATATTATATTTATATGTATAATACATACATATATAACATATGTATATATTTTTCCATACTGTATGTGTTGTTTTGCAATCTTTTTTTGTAACTTAACAACAGTTGGTTTTTTTCTATGTCTTTAAATATTATTCTACAAAGATTTTACAATGTAATTGTAGTGAAGTGCCATTTTTGGTTGTGTCCATTCCTATTTGGGGAGAATCTCCCAATGTGTATACTTTGATAGGATGCAGGGTAGAAGCTGAAAGGTGGCCAGACACTTTGACCCTTGCCACCAGGGTGCTGCCATGTGACCAGGCTCAGCCAATCCAGAGTTTCCCCCAGGTGGAAGAATCTGGAAGGACTGACCCAAAGATGGCAGACAAATAGAGACTATTCTCAGCAGCCGCAGCAGTGGAGAACAGACTGCAGCTTTAAGTAAGCTGACTGAGATCGCAGAGCAAGTAACTAGCTGCCCATCTGACCCCAGACCTTGAACTCTCAACCATACCCAATTTATGACTTTTATCAAGGTTTCCTCAGCTTTTGACTCTACGGCAGGAATTACAGAAGTGAAACCAAGGCTTCAGCTGGGATGCTCCCCACCATCTCTGATGGTAGTGACTTTTCATAATATTTCTAATGTTTTATGTTGACATGACAGTTGTTAAGACTATGACATGGGCCGGCCCCGTGGCTGAGTGGTTAAGTTCATGTGCTCTGCTTCGGCAGCCCAGGGTTTCACCCGTTTGAATCCTGGGTGCCGACATGGTACTGCTCATCAAGCCATGCTGAGGCGGCGTACCACATGCCACAACTAGAAGGACCCACAACTAAAAATACACAACTATGTACCTGGGGGCTTTGGGAGAAAAAGGAAATATAAAAATCTTAAAAAAAAAAAGACTATGACAAACGGCATTAGAGAAAGAGTGTGAAATCAAGGCTGGGGGCTGGGTTTTTATGAGTTGATTTCCAACCCCATCCCATGTGCCAGTGCCTTCCCCAGGCCTGCCCCCCAGGAGTTAGAACCTCCTTCCTGCCTCTGCCCACATAGTAACACCACCTGGACAGCTAGCAGCCATAGAGGCAAAGCAGCATAACCTCCGGAGGGGCCCCTGGGAGCTGTATCCCACCTCCCTTCTTTATAACTTGCTTCCTAATGATCTGGGCCAGCTTTGGAACGCAAAACTTTGGAAATGTGGCCTCTGCTGCAGAGAAGAGTAATACAAGCTTTCTCTCACAGATGATGAGATGGCTCTGTCACACTGAAGTAGGAAGAAGGGGTCCTGGCTGGCAGAATTGTCACCAGAAGGAAGGGCCCACAGTTCAGTGAATCTAAAACTCAAGCTATGATCTTGGGTAGATGTTCCTCAGCTCTTGACTGGTTTAAAAATGGCAATCTGACAGGGGTCGCCATATTATGGCTTGCAGGCCAAATCTAGCCTGCCCCACTTTTTATAGGATCTGCAAGGTTAGAATGGTTTTACATTTTTTTTTGATTTTTTAAAAAATGTTTTTCCTTTTTCTCCCCAAAGCCCCCCAGTACATAGTTGTATATTCTATGTTGTGGGTCCTTCTAGTTGTGGCATGTGGGATGCTGCCTCAGCATGGCTTGATGAGCAGTGTCATGTCCGCGCCCAGGATTCGAACCAACGAAACACTGGGCTGCCTGCAGTGGAGCGCGTGAATTTAACCACTCGGCCATGGGGCCAGCCCTGGTTTTACATTTTTGATGGTTGAAAAAAAATCAAAGGAAGAATGATATTGTGGGACTTGTGAAAATTTTGTGTAATCCAAATATTAGTGTTCATCAATAAAGTTTTATTTATAAAACGAACACACCTGTTCATTTACGTATTGTCTGTGGCTGCTTCTGCCCCAGCACAGCGGAGCTGAGTAGTTGCAACAGAGTTACGGCCTGCAGAAGCTGTTTGCTGTCCAGCCCTTTACAGAAAAAGGTTGCCACCCACTGATGGAAGCAATCAAGTTACCTTTTCATGCCATCTGGCAGTAGTTTTGCAAACATGTCCTGGGTGGAGAGGGCACTAGGAGGCAGCATTGCTCAAAGCTGGGCTTGGTAATGGCTCTCTGAGTGACTGACTGTTTATTTTGGCCAAGGCAGGTGTCAGGTTTCACTGCCTTTATACATTTTTGAATAAAACCATTTCAGCCAGGTCATTTAGAGTAGAACTTTGAGGGCTCCTTTGCCTGTGCACTCACAGAAAAGTAGAACTATCTTCTAAGGAGAATCCTGGCCCTTCCAGCAGGTACTGCCTTGGAGGAGGTAGGTCACCTTTGTGCTTTTTCCTTGGCTGCTGGTCACTGCCTGGAAATCCTGGGCTCAGCCCCCTTACATGGTATATGTTTTCTTCCACACAGCCCAACTTTGGAGAAATGTGGCAGCAGGCCACACTTCCTCTGGCTTTACTGCCCATTCTCTGTGTTCTCCAAACCACTACCACTATCATGAATATCATCACCATCACCCCCTACCATCACCACCACCATCACCACCACCACCACCACTCTCACCAGCACTACCCCCACCAACACCATTACTACCACCATCATCACCACCAATATCACTACCATTACCACCACTACTGCAATCTTTTCCTTCACTACCTATTAACTATTAATACTGGTCAGGTGTTGGTGGAGCTAAGGGAATAGTCACCAATGCACCCCCATGGATCTGAGTGGGATGGGGGACAAAGGAGTTCTACCAAGAACATCGCTTCTCTGCAGGCTCGCTGGTGCGTCCTCAGCTAAGTGATCTAGAAAACTCTGTGGACCATGACACAATGGCACAAATACACTCTGACAATGTGTGGGAACTTGTTTCTTGGCATATAATCCAGTGGACTGACATATAAGGTCTGTTACACTATGTAAAGTTTCAGTTAAATTCTTACCTAGGGACCTTCCCCCTCTGGTTTCACGTTTTGAGTTATTAATAAATTACACACACAGCCATCTTTATGAGAAACTCCAGGATAGAATTTTTTCTGGTCTTAGTACTAAGAAGAGTTGTACTTCTTTGGATCCAGGAGTTTGCCATTATCTCACAGATATTGTGAATTGTGCACTCAATCAGATATTCCTTTTCGCACAGGCTGCTGGGAAGCTTGGAGCATGATATATGACCCACCTCTAGCAAGCATCGAGGTCTTTAAGTTCTGAATTATTGAGATCCAGTCTTGGCTTTACTTTGTCTCTACCTCATTTTTGCCTCAGTTTTAATTTCTATTCCTGGAGCAAGATGAAGTTTAGATGGGTAGATATACATCATATAACCTTCCCTCGTAGGTAAGTTGAAGAGATTGTGCTGCAAATGATGTGGGAGACCTCCAGACATTGCACACTGAAATGAAGGCTGTCTGAATGGATATGTGCTTCTAATTTCCCGACAGTAATTGTTGCTTTATCTCTGCAGATCTATAGCAGTGGAAGCATTCATTTATTCAACAACTATCTACTGAGGGCCTACTATGTGCCAGCCACTGTTCTCAGTGCTGGGGAAACAGCAATGAGCAAAAGTCAGAAATCTCTTCCCTTATGTTAAGCGAAATAAGCCAGACAGAGAAAGACGAACTCTATATGACTCCACTCATAGGTGGAAGTTAACATATAGACAAGGAGAACTGATCAGTGGTTACCAGGGGAAAGGGGCGGGGGGGAGGGCACAAAGGGTGAAGTGGTGTACCCACAACATGACTGACAATAATGTACAACTGAAATTTCACAAGGTTGTAAACTATCATAATATTAATTAAAAAACAAACAAACAAACATTACATATGCTACTAAAGAGGAAAAAAAAATTAAAAATCTCTGCCCTCATTGACCTTGTGTTCCAGTGGTATGATAGAATATTCTCTGAGAATGCAATTGCACCTCTACTGCTTAATAGCGGGTGTCTTGGGGGAAAATCACTTAACATCTCTGGGCTATGGTTTCCTCATCAGAAAATTGGGGATGACGTCTAACTCATAGTACTATATAAGAGTAAGTAAAATGATATATGTAAATGTCATTAAATGAGACCCACGTGATGGGAGGCAGTATACCGTAGTCCTTACAGCATGGCCTCTGATGTTCGATTCCTGCATGTGTGGCCTTGCTTGACAAATTGCTTAACCTCTCTGTGCCTCAGTGTCCTCGTTTTAAAAACTGGGATAATAATGGCACCTCTCTCATAGGATCGTGAGGACTAAGAGGATTTAATAAACAGGAAAACTAGCACAGAGTAAGCACTCCTCTAAAGGTTAACTACTCTCGATTACATCAAGGTTTCTCATATTTCTGTCTTTCCCTCCTCTAAGAATATAGTCAATATTTTTATAATCATCCAATCAGGGCTCTATACAGGTTAAGAAAAACAGGATAATCAAGCCACAGTGCAAGTACAGGTGTGTATAACAGGTGTCAAAGGGAGGCTTAGAATAGGAGTGGGATGAGGTGGGGTGGAAGGTGGGTAGAGTTGCCCATGCTGGAAGCTTCTGTGTATGGTAGCTATCTCTTCAGATCATCCTTGTCACCAAAGACAGCAAAGATATTCGACTAATTTTTCTTCTCCACTCTTTTTTGCATATCAGAAACGTCATTCATAAGAACTGCTGCTCCCTGGGCAGGTTCTGTTATCAAGGAAGGCATGTCAGATGCTGGCTTAACGTGCACCTAGAATGTGCTGCTGCACACTCTGTTTTAAGGGAGAAAGCATTAATATGCTGCTCTTGAAAAAATACTTCCTTCCTCTTTTCTCTAAGGCATTTTTACAAAGTTATGATGGATGCTTTTGACAAGAAGGGAGTGCTGCAGAGCAGCGAAGGAGAGAGCACCTTTACTCTGGAGGCTGGAGCAAGGAAGGGTTAGTGAATCCTGTGTGTGAGTGAAGCCGAACCCACAAACTCAGCCATGCAAGAAATGTGATTTTCTGTCTTCAAAAAACTCAACCTAATTCCTATTTTTTAGTTAGGGCTTCCTTGGTCGATTGTTGGGCTTTGATTTTTGAGGCATGTGGAGAGGATCACGGCATCAGGGCGGGGGTTTGGGGTGAGGAGGGAACCGTCTTTGCTGTTGTCTGTCAGGCTGGCCCCCCCTGAGGCAGACGTTGTTGTTCTGGTCTGTGAAGTTCGCTGCCGCATCATTGCTTCTCCTGACCGAGGGGCCCCACAGGCCTGATTCTGTCGCAGCTCCTTTTGCACGGAAGTCTGGCTGCTCTTCCTCTCGCACCTGCCGGGGATGACAGGGTCCTCAGGCTGTCTGGGGCCTCTTCTCCCTCGGGTGTTCCTGTCATGCTGAATTCCAGGGAGCTCCAGAGGCTCTCCCCGCCCCAGGGTCCACCCAGGAAGGAAGGGTAGATCTCCTCGCCCTCAGACGCACCCTCACCAAAACCTCTCTGGGTTCCTCTCACTGCCCCTTCTCCTTGGCCTCTCCTACACCTTGGGGTCTGCTATAAACTGAATGCTTGCATCTCCCCAAAATTCATACGTGAAGCCCCAACTCCCAATATGATGGCACTTGGAGATGGGGTCTTTGGGAGGTAATTAGGGTTACAGGAGGTCATGAGGGTGGGGAGCCCCATCCGATGGGATTAATGTCCTTATAAAAAGAGAAAGAGACTGGAGATCTTTCTCTCTCCTTGTGCACATGCCAAGAAAAGGCGTGCAATGACATAAGGAGAAGACAACCATCCACAAGCCAGGAAGACGGTCCTCATCAGAATCTGAATCTCCCAGTACCTTGACCTTGGACGTCCCAGCCTCTAGAACTGTGAGCAATAAGTGCCTGCTGTTTAAGCCACCCATCTACGGTATTTCACTTTGCAGCTCAAACTGACTAAGACTTTTTTACCCTCCCGCTTCCCCTCCAGATCTTCTCTCTCACTCCAGGACGTTTTTTTCCTACTCCTCAATGTGAAAACCTCACCAATGGATTGAATAATCTTCTAAACCATTTTTGGATTTTTGAAACCCCAAAGTCAAGACTCAGACTCTTTTGCTCTTTGTTCCTCTGAAATCACCCTTCCATTAATCAGTGGAGGGGGAGACTCTTGGTCTAGCTGTCTGGGTAGGGAGGATCATGGGTAGCAAGAAATAGCATGGAAAAACACATCTGGTCATTGATAGCACAATGCTATCCATCAATTTAGGCTTCATATATTTTTGAAATTAATAGACCATTTTTAGAACAGTTTTTGTTTTTTGAGGAAGATTAGCCCTGAGCTAACATCTGCTGCCAATCCTCCTCTTTTTTTTTTTTTAAAGATTTTATTTTTTTCCTTTTTCTCCCCAAAGCCCCCCAGTACATAGTTGTATATTCTTTGTTGTGGGTCCTTCTAGTTGTGGCATGTGGGATGCTGCCTCAGCGTGGTTTGATGAGCAGTGCCATGTCCACGCTCAGGATTCGAACCAATGAAACACTGGGCCCCCTGCAGCGGAGCGCTAGAACTTAACCTCTCGGCCATGGGGCCAGCCCCTGCTCCTCTTTTTTTAGCTGAGGAAGACTGGCCCTGAGCTAACATCCATGCCCATCTTCCTCTGCTTTATATGTGGGATGCCTGCCACAGCATGGCTTCCCAAGCAGTGCCATATCTGCACCTGGGATCCAAACTGGCGACCCTGGGCCACCAAAGCGGAACGTGCAAATCTAACTGCTGCACCACCAGGCCAGCCCCAAGAACAATTTTAGATTGACTGAAAGATTGAGCATATGGTAAAGGGAGTTCCCACAATACCAAACTCCCACACCGTTTCTCCTATTGCTAACATCTTGCATCAGTGTGATACATTTGTTACAATTAATGAACCAACGTTGATGCTATTATTAGCTAAAGTCTATAGTTTACATTGAGGTTCAGTCTTTGTGTTGTATAGCTCTATGGGTTTTGACAAATGCATAATGTCTTATATCTACCACTAAAGTGTCATATAGAATAGTTTCCCCACCCTGAAAACTCCTATGCTTGACCTATTCATACCCAACCCCTCCCCACCAAACCGCCTGGCAACTACTGATGTTTTTGCCATCTCTACAGTTTTGCCTTTCCCAGAATGTCAGATAGTTGGAATCATACAACCTTTCAGATTGGATTCTTTCACTTAGTAATATGTATTTTATGTTCCTCCATGTTTTTGAGGGGCTTGATAGCTCATTTCATTTTATCATTTAATAAAATCCCATTGTATGGATGTACCACACTTTGTTTATCCATTAACCTATTGAAGGACATCTTGGTTGCTCCCAAATTTTGGGAAAATATGAATAAAACTGCCATAAACGTTTTATGTGCAGGCTTCTGTGTGCACACAAAGTACCTAAGAGTGTGATTGCTGGATTGCCTGGTAAGATTACATTACATTAGTTTTATAAGAAACCGCCAAACTATCTTCCAAAATGGCTGGACCATTTTGCATTCCTCCCAGAAATGAATGACAGTTCCTGTTGCTCTACATCCTTATCAGCATTTGGTGTTGTCAGGATTTTTTTCTCTCTTTTTTTTTTTTTTTAGCCATTGTTATATATACATGGTGCTATCTCATTGTTGTTTTAATTTGAAGTTCCCTAATGATGTATGATGTTGAAATTTTTTCCTACGTTTATTTGCTACCTGTATATCTTCTTTGGTGGGATGTGTTTAGATCTTTTGCCCGGTTTTTAATGGGTTGTTCATTTTCTCATCGAATTTTTTGTATACTTGGATACCAGTCCTTTATCAGATAAGTGTTTTGCAAATATTTTCTCCCAGTCTGTGGCTTGTCTTTCACTCTCTTGACAGTGCCTTTCACAAAGGAGAAGTTTTTATTTTTAATGAAGTCCAGCTTATTTTCTTTCTTTCATGGATTGCGCTTTTGGTGTTGTATCTAAATCATGCCTAAGATCATCTAGGTTTTCCCTTTTGTTTACTTCTGGGAATTTTGCATTGTACATTTAGGTCTATGATACATTTGGAGTTAATTTTTGTGACGAGTGTGAGTCTGTGTCTAGATTCTTTTTTTTTTGCCCTGCACGTCCATTTATGGTAGCACCATTTATTGAAAAGACTATCTTTTCTTCACGGAATTGCTTTGCTTATTTGTCAGATGAGCATATTTGGGAGGGTCTATTTCCGGACTCTCAATTCCGTCCCTTTGATCTATTTGTCTGTTTTTGCCAACGCCACATTGCCTTGATTACTGAAGGTTACAGCAAATCCTGAAGTCGGGTAGCGTCAGTCCTCTGACTTCGTTCTTCCTCTTCTGTACTGTGTTGTCTCTTCTGGGTCTTTTGCCTTTCCATCTAAACTTTAGAATCAGTTTCCAGATATCCACAAAATAACTTTTTAGGATTTTCATTTGAATCTGTAGATCAGATTGGGAAGAATTAACATCTTAACAATATCAAATCTTCTTATCCATGAACATATTTCTTCATTTATTTAGATCTTTGATTTCTTTCATTAGAGTTTTGTAGTTTTCCTCACATGGATCCTGTACATATTTTGCTAGATTTATTCCTAAGTATTTATCTTTTTTGGGGTGCTAATGTTAATGGTATTGTGTTTTTAATTTCAAATTCCAATGGTCCGTGGTAGTATATAGGAAAGTAATAGACTTTTGTAATATTAACCTTCCATCCTGCAAACTGACTAGAATGCTTCTTAGTTCCAGGATTTGTTGTTGTCGTTGTTGATTCTTTGGGCACATTGACACTTATGTCATTTGTGAGCAAAGATAGTTTTATTTTTTCCTTCCCAATCCATATATCCTTTCCCCCCTTTTTCTTACGTTATTGCACAAGCTAGGACTACCAGTGTGATGTTCAATAGGCGTGATGAGAAAAATATCTTTTCTTTGTTTTTGATTTTAGGGAGAAAGCATCTAGTTTTTCACCATTATGTATGACGTTAGCTGCAGGTTTTTCATGGATATATTCCTTATCAATTTGAGGAAGTTCCCTTCTATTCGCGGTTCACTGATTAAGCCTTCATTTATTATGAATTGCTGTTGGATTTTGTCAAATGCATTTTTCTGCATCAGTTGATATGACCATAAGATTTTTTCTTTATTTTGTTTATATGACAGATTACGTTAATTGATTTTGAATGTTGAACCAGCCTTGCATACCTGGAATAAATCCCACTTAGTCATGGTGTATAATTCTTTTTATACATTGTTGGATTTGATTTGCTAATATTTTGGTGATTATTTTTGCGTCTATGTCCATGAAAGATACTGATCTGTAGTTTTCCTTTCTTATAATACCTTTATCTGATTTTGCTAGTAGGGTAAGACTGGCCTCATTCAATAAGTTAGGAAGTTGTTTTAAAATGTGTTCTCAGGATTTGGTTTAATCGGTATGGCAAGGTGAGAGACACGGGGACAATTGCTTTTGAGAGAATAATTTATCACTTACATTTCCCAAGAGAAGGGGGCATGTCATGCCATGGAAGGCCACATGAAGAAGCACTGCGTTGGTCGGGAGGCAGAGGGAGTGAGAGGAAAGCCTGGCTCCGAACCTTTACTGTGTTTTCCATGGGAAAGGCAAGGCAGGGTGGGGGAAACCATTTAGGGTTGGCTGGTTGGAATAATTCTGGTGGACTTTGGGACATAGGGGCTATCTCTAGTTGTCTGGTACTTAGCTCTGGGTTGATTTAGGATAGGGGAAATATTGTCTTGGTGTGTGAGAATTAGATAAAGGGGGAGGTCAAGAGTATGGGCTCTGCATTGCAGGGAAGGTATAAACAACTTTGGTCATTAGTTTGTCCCTGTGACTAATGGATGCCAAATAGACAAATACAGAATCTAAGAAAACACAGTTAGAACAGAAGTGTTCTCTCTGCTTCTATTTTCTGGCAGAGATTGTAAAGAATTGATATTCTTTTCTTTTTTTTTATTGCTAATTTTTTTTTTTTTAAAGAAGATTAGCCCTGAGCTAACTACTGCCAATCCTCCTCTTTTTGCCAAGGAATACTGGCCCTGAGCTAATGTCCATGCCCATCTTTCTCTATTTTTTTATACACGGGATGCCTACCACAGCATGGTGTGCCTACCACAGCACGGCATGCCCAGTGGTGCCATGTCCGCACCCGGGATCCGAACCAGCGAACCTGGGGCCACTGAGAAGCAGAATGTGCGCACTTAACCGCTGCACCACAGGGCCAGCCCCTTTCCTTTCTTTTCTTTTCTTTTCTTTTTAAGATTTTATTTTTCCTTTTTCTCCCAAAGCCCCCTGGTACATAGTTGTATATTTTTAGTTGTGGCTCCTTCTAGTTGTGGCATGTGAGATCCTGCCTCAGCATGGCTTGATGAGCGGTGCCATGTCCGCACCCAGGATTTGAACTGGTGAAACCCTGGGCCTCCTAAGGGGAGTGCGCGAACTTAACTACTTGGCCATGGGGCTGACCGCTGATATTATTTTCAAAAATGCTTTGGTAGACCTCACCAGTAAAACTATTTCAGTTGATATGTTCCATTTTTGGAAAGTTATTAATTATTGATTTGATTTCTTTATTGCTGTAGGCCTATATGGATTATCTATTTCTCCTTGTGTGAATTTTGGTAGTTTGTGTCTTTTAAGGAATTGGTTAATTTTTATCTAAGTTATCAAATTTGTGGGTATAGAATTGTTCATAATATTCTTTTATTATCCTTTTAATGGGATCAGTAGCGATGACATTTTTTCATTTCTGTTATTAGTGATTTGTGTCTTTTCTCATTTTTTCTTGCTTAGCTTGGCTAGAGGTTTATCCATTTTATTGGTCTTTTCAATGGATTCATTGATTTTCTCTATGGATTTCCTGTTTTCACTGTCATTGATTTCTGCTCTGATTTTTATTATTTCTTTTCTTCTACTTGATTTAGTGTTGTATTGCTCTTTTTTCCTCTAGGTTCATAATATGGAAGCTTAGATTTTTGATTTTTAGATCTTTCTTTTTTTCTCTTACATGCATTCAATCCTATAAATTTCCCTTTAAACACAGCTTTCATTGCGTCCCATAAATTTTGACAAGTTGTATTTTCATTCTCATTTAGTTAAAAATATTCTAAAATTGCTCTTGTGACTTCTTTTTTGACCCGTATGTTATTTAGAAATGTGTTGTTTAATCTCTAAATATTTTGGGATTTTCTAGCTATTTTTCTGTTACTGATTTCCAGTTTAATTTCATTGTGGTCTGAAAGCATACCTCATATGATTTCTATTCTTTTAAATTTGTTGAGGTGCGTTTTATGGCCCAGATATGGTCTATCTTGGTGATTGTTACATGTGAGTTTGAAAAGAACGTGTGTTCTGCTGATTTTGTGTAAAGTATCCTATAAATGTCAGCTAGCTCCGGTTGATTGATGGTGCTGTTCAGTTCAAATACATCCTTATAATTTTCTGCCTGATGGATCTGTCAATTACTGAGTGAAAAGTGTTGAAGTCTGCACTAAAAAAGTGAATTTGTCTATTTCTCATTGTAATTCCATCAGTTTTTGCCTCTCGTGTTTTAACATATTGTTGTTAAGTGCATACAGGTTAAGGATTATTGTATCCTCTTGGAGAACTGACCTCATCATCATTATGTAATGCCCTCTTTATCTCTGAGATTCTCCTCATTCTGAGGTCAGCTTTGTCTAAAATTAAGGTAGCTATTCCAGCTTTCTTTGGATTAGTTTTATCATGGTATGTTTTTCTCCATCCTTTCACTTTCAATGTATCTGTATCTTCACATTTAAAGTGGATTTCTTATACACAACACATAATTGGGTCTCTTTTAAAATCCACTCTGACAGTCTCTGCTTTTGTTTTTTGTTGTTGTTTTTTGCTGAGGAAGATTCATCCTGAGCTAACATCCATTGCCAATAGTTCTCTTTTTTTTTGCTTAAGGAAGATTAGCCCAGAGCTAACATCTGTGCCAGTCTTGCTGTACTTTATGTGTGGGACACCATCACAGCATAGCTGGTGAGTGGAGTACGTCTGTGCCCGGGATCTGAACCTATGAACCTGGGCTGCTGAAGTGAAGCATGCCGAACTTTAACCACTCAGCCATGGGGCCAGGCCAGTCTCTGTTTATTAACTGGTGTATTTAGACCATTCACATTTAAACTGACTATTGATATAGTTAGATTAATATCTACCATGTTTGTAATGGTTTTCTATGCATGACACTTGTTCTTTATTTCTTTTGTTTGTTATGGAAAATACACATAATATAAAATTACCATTTTAACCATTTTTAAGTGTACAATTTAGTGGCATTAAGTACACTCATAATGTTCTCTAACCATCACTGTTATCTATTTGCAGAACCTTCCACCATCCCAAACAGAAAATCTGTACCCATTAAACAATAACTCCCCATTTCCCTTCATTCTTGCCCCTGGTAAGCTCTATTGTACTTTCTGTCTCTATGAATTTGCCTATTCTAGGTAACTTATATAAGTGGAATCATACAATATTTATCCTTTTGTCTCTGGCTTATTTCACTTAGCATAATGCTTTTGAGTGTCGTCTATGTTGTGGCATGCATCAGAATTTCATTCCTTTTTAAGGCTGAATAATAATCCATTGTATTGATATACCACATTTTATTTACTCATTCATCTGTTGATGACATTTATTGTTTGGATAAAGGTTGTTTCCACCTTTCGCTGTTGTAAATAATGCTGCTATGAACAGCAGTGTACACGTATCTGAGTCCCTGTTTTTTCTGCCCTTTCTGTTTTTTTTTCTTTAAGATTGGCACCTGAGTTAATATCTGTTGCCAATCTTTTCTTCTTCTTCTCCCCAAAGCCCCCAGTACATAGTTGTATATTTTAGTTGTGGGTCCTTCTAGTTGTGGCATGTGGGACGCTGCCTCAGCATGACTTGATGAGCGATGCCATGTCTGCATCCAGGATCTGAACCGGCGAAACCCTGGGCTGCTGAAGCGGAGCGCGCGAACTTAACCACTCCGCCACAGGGCCGGCCCCGCTAATACTCTTTTCTTTACGTAGATCTGATTTTCTGTCTAGTTATGCCTATACTTTGCCAGAGGTGTTTACTCAAGGACAAGAGGTATCTGCAACAGTTACAAATGTTACCCCTTAAATCTCCGGAGGTTCCATCTGTTAGGCAAGGAGTCCTAGGCACTTAGCACAAGGAATGAGGGGAGGGATGGTAGAGAGATGGTAATTAAACACACTAAAGGATCTCTAGATTCCTGCACAGACCAAGGCTTCTGATGACAAACCCAACAGTCAGAAAGATTTCCCCCTTTTGTAATAGATTGGGAGATGCGAATAAGAGCATTGTCTTTCCAAACAACAGAGGGAGAAAAAAAGTGTACAGGCCTGGTTCAGCTGTCTGCCTCTGCTGTCAGCTGCTTATCCTCCTAATCAATTTGGTTTGGAGTTCTCCAGCGTCTGTACAGGACCGGACGTTAAGTGGAGCCTTCCTTAGCTGTAAGATGCCTCTCCAAGGTTCTATGCCTTCCAGTTCTGCTGCAGTGTCAGTGGTCAGGAGCACTTGGTAAGGTCCTTTCCAATGGCGTTTAAGGACTGTCTTCCTCTGATGATGCTTCTAGAGTACCCCGTCACCAGGCTCTAGACTGTGACCAACAGGATCCGTCAAATTGGGATTTGGGAAAGCTTCTTTAACCTGTTGATGATGGGTTTGAGCATAAGACATTAGAGACTTGCAATAGCTGGTCATACTGGCATAAGACAACAAGGGCTCAGCAGAGGCTTGCATGACAATAGAGGTTGGGTTGCCCGTGACTTTCTCTTGTGGAGTGGGTTTATGTTTTCCAGAGTTGGTACCGCTAATAGCTGGGGAGACCAAAGGCAATACCTTAGGCCAAGAGAGTCCATTCTACAGGTATAGAACAAAACCTCAAAGACAATTAATAGAACTAGAATCTAATATCCACAAAGATGCAAACATAATTTTTCTTTCTGAAATCACCCCCATTTTTTTTTTGTTTTACTAAAGATAGTCACAGTAAAACTAATTTGCTTATATTAAAACTTGGTCAGATTACTTATAAGGGAAAATGAGAATATTCACTGAGAGTTTCTGAATTTTGGAGGGATCAGGTAGGGAGAAAAAGCAAATGTTTCATCTTTGTTCAGAAAGGTATCTTACCAGGTTGTTGATAGCTTAAGAGAAAAGATTTTTTTTTCAATCTGGAAAAATAAAACATTAGAGTGTCCTCCTCAGTTGATGCAAGTCCCACGTAATTAATACTTGTTCTGCTTGAATCCAGTTTTTCCATTAGTTTTCTGGACTTTGCCTGATGATTGCTAGTGATAGGGACAGTGTTAGTTCCAAGAAGTTTGCAAGGTTTTCATTAACGTTTGTATGATTTGTCCATTGAAGGGGGTGCTTCCATCTCTGGAGATTGTGTTGGTTCCAAGTGGGAAACACACTCTCTAGCAGTTTCTTTGCCACTGTGAGGGCATCAGCCTTGTGGTAGGGGAAGGTTTCAACCCATCTAGAAAACATGCACAGAATAACAAGACTATATTGATAACCCATATTAACTAGCAGTTGAATGAAGTCCAGCTGCAGGTGCTCAAATGACCCAGAGGGAGGAGGTCCTGTGGTGAAGGAATACACAAACCAGAAAATGGGTTTTGCCAGGGAGCCAGGAAGAACCAAGTGGTCACCTTGGGTTTCCTGTAGCTCTGACTGTTTAATTTACAGCTACTGTTTACCCTTCTTAATTTCTCTGATTCAGGAGCAGACTGTTGCCATGTTACAAGGACATCAGAATGGCAAAAGTCTGCAATGAGGGGTCATTTTTGCAGAAGTCGAATGGATTTCATCCACATGTGCCATAATCTTTATAGATTCTGTTGCTGCTACCTTTGCATGAAAGTCAGCTAGGGAATTTCCCCAATATTCAGATTCAGTCCTTTGTGTGTGAGCCTTAATCTTGATGACAGACAACATTTTATATCAGGATGTAATAGACTTCCAGGAATTTCACATAATTTCTGGAATACTTATAACACATACCTATACAAACAGAATCTATAAGTTTAGCATTACTTCTTCTTCTTTTCTTTTTCGAGGAAGATTAGCCCTGAGCTAACATCTGCTGCCAATCCGCCTCTTTTTTTAGCTGAGGAAGACTGGCCCTGAGCTGACATCCGTGCCTATCTTCCTCTGCTTTGTACGTGGGATGTCTACCACAGCATGGCTTATCAAGTGGTGCCATGTCCACACCCGGGATCTGAACTGGCGAATCCCAGGCCCCCAAAGCTGAACGTGCTCACTTAACCGATGTGCCACCGGGCCAGCCCTAGCATTGCTTCTTAATTGACAGTGTTCCCTATGTAATTTAACATACGAAATAAGCCTAATTAGTTTAATTTCTCTCTTTTAAAAAAACTTCATTTTAGAATTTGATTTTGGGAAGTTTGTAAAAAATATCAAAAAAGTTTTAAAACTCTTGGTCAAATAGGATCATAGGTCATTGTGAAATAATACTCAATTATCCATTTAACCATGGTGATAATTAAAGACTTTCAGGCAAATACAGAAAGTTAAATAGTTGTAAGAAAAACCTTAGCTCTAATGACTAAAAACCTGATAAAGGGCTAGTCCAGTGGTGTAGCAGTTAAGTTTGCGTGCTCTGCTTTGGTGGCCCGGGTTTGCCAGTTTGGATCCTGGGCGCGGATCTACACATTGCTTATCAGACCACGCTGTGGCAGGTGTCCCATGTATAAAATAAAGGAAGATGGCCACAGATGTTAGCTCCGGGCAAATATTCCCCAGCAAAAAGAGCATTGGTGGCGGATGTTAGCTCAGGGCTAATCTTCCTCAAAAAAATTAAAATAAATAAATAAATAAATAAATAAATAAAAACCACACAGAAAATTATTATTATTATTATTATTATTTTAAAGATTGACACCTGAGCTAACAACTGTTGCAATCTTTTTTTTTATTCTTCTCCCCAAAGCCCCCCAGTACATAGTTGTGTATTCTAGTGGTGAGAGCCTCTGGTTGTGCTATGTGGGACGCCACCTCAGCATGGCCTGATGAGTGGTGCCATATCCATGCCCAGGATCTGAACCAGAGAAGCCCTGGGCCGCCAAAGTGGAGCGTGTGAACTTAACTACTTGGCCACAGGGCTGGCCCCAGAAAATTATTTTGATCAAACATAAAATCTCTGCCTTTTAGGCAGACTATTCAAGAGTAAAGAAAAACCTTTCACAATATCTTTATCAAGAGCAGACTAAAAGCCCAAAAAACTGTTCTTTTAGCAGGAAGAAAATCAAATTTGAATTTTGCGCTAGCTTACTTTTGATATTAAAAATCATTTGCTTAATTAAATTTATTCCAATCTTAGCCAGCTTGACTATGCATAAAACTCTTTTCTCAGGGTTACTTTTCCACAAAGCTGCCATAAATTTCATTTTTACATTCAGAATTTGTCCTTTCATCTTTCCCATGACAAGTTTACTTCAGGACAAATGTTATTTCTTAACAAAAACATCTCCATTCCTTACACTTTCTTTTACTGAAAACATACATTTTCCCATAGCACAAATTTTTCAGTGTTACAGAAGACATGTTTACTAATAGATCCAAACATCTTTTAGTTTTTCTATAACAAGAAGCCAAAAGTAGATAAACCTATGTTTAGTAGTTAATGTGTAATATTTTATCATATTTGGAAATGATCTAGGTACTCAAATTTCCATCGTTTAACTTAATTTAGCAAATCTCTAAGGTTTCAAGTTACCAAAAGGTTTTGAAGTTACTTTTAAATACATATACCATAACACATAATTATTGTTTAAAAGTTCACCTAAAAACCTTTTTTCCTACTTGTCAACACAAAAGAACCAAGAACCATTCTATAGATAAGAGCGATGAGGTGAGTTTTACTTGGGTCAAGCTGAGGATTATAACCCAGGAAGGCAGTCTCCCCAAAAGAAGACAGGGTTCAGGAGAAGTGTGATTTTCAGTAGAGTTTTATACATTTATAGAACAAAAAACATACATTAAACATGCCCAGGATGCATACTCATCAAAGTTTCAAAGAGGTATTCAGTTGCAAATTAGCAGGTCAACATGACCCTGATGTCTGGGAAAGGGAACTTATCTTAAAGAGTACTAATACGGGCGGGCATCACCATACGGGGGCTGGGGGGACACGTAGGAGGGGAAGTATGCATTCTTATCTTAAAAGAGTGCATTCTTTTACTTTGAGATAATGTTTAATGCATTCTTTAATGGTTAAAGCAGATGTACAGCGTGTGTTCGATAGGCCATAAGTCAGGCTCGTTTAATTCCAGCCGAATCAGCTTTGAACCCAAATAGCTATCCCGTATACCTCAATATGTGAAAATCTCTCTTCATTACTTACACCTATTTAGTTTATTTGTACCCAATAATCATGTTTAGATTACCTACAAAAACTTTATGAGATGTTAGACAAAATCAGTCATCAATGTTTTGCTGACAAATTTTATAACAAGAGATAACATAAATTTGACTTTTAGTAACGCTAGGTAGAACAAAAGTTTTGTATTTAATGCTGATAACTCTAAAGACATCCTATTCTAATTAACCCAACAAACTTAAATTAGCTTTAATACCAAATATTTTCATAGATCATATGATCCTGAGATTAATCTGGGTTACTTTCTATTGTGTTTTTGAGAGTACATTCAATATATATATCGCTTGTTTGTTTTTAAGCAAATTAAATAGAAATCTCTTACAAATTACTTTTGCCAATACCATCTAGAGAGAGAAAAATATCATCTATTTACCACATGTGTACATAGACACACAGTTAGACACAGGTCGCTATAGCCTCTGTTTAATTTTAGCTATGAATCAGGTACAATACAAAATTCATTAGTTTATACAAGAACAGTTGGATCCAATTTTGTTTTGGCAATTGATATAGGTTAAGTTTATCTGCTCAGATGCCTAAGGCTTTTTAGTATTTGGAAATGTGAATTAGATTTTGGGCAAGAGAGCCTTCCTTGCAGCTTGTATTTTAAAATGGCCGTTTTTCCTTTTTTTTTTTTCTTTCAGTCTTAGGCATCTGGGAGGGTCTAGGTGAGAGCTCCCAGAGAGGTTACAAGCCTTTTGAGATAAATAAAGGAGCCTTTGACGTTGGTCAGAAGGAATGGGTGGAACCTGAGTTGCCTTTATAGTTGCATTTCCAGTTTTGCAAAGATTTGTAAGATGCAACTTAAATGACATCATAGGATATCACGGATCCACCCATGCAACCACGTCCTCCCCAACTTGCTTTTTGCCCCTCTGGGCCCATAGTTTTATTTCAGTGTAGAGGGGAAAGCCTAAAAAAATTTCTATAAGGCTCTGAATAACAGCTTCTAGTTTGACCAAATTTTTTTTAAAAGGTTTTATTTTTTCCTTTTTCTCCCCAAAGCCCCCTAGTACTTAGTTGTATATTTTTAGTTGTGGGTCCTTCTAGTTGTGGCATGTGGGACGCTGCCTCAGCATGGCTTGATGAGTGGTGTCATGTCCTCGCCCAGGATCTGAACCGGTGGAACCCTGGGCCACCGAAGCGGAGCACGCACACTTAACCACTCAGCCCCAGGGCCAGCCCCGTGGCCAAATTTTTTATCATAAGTTACTAAACCCTTACAAATATCTTGTCAGGTTTCAGTTGGGACAAACAGTAAATATTTCTGGCAGTATTAAACAACTCCATTCATTCTAATTTTAGTTTCCCCTTGGCTTTTTAAGGGAATAACACAGCAGTTTACCAGGAAAATGCTGAGTCTTGTCAACTCTGGGAGGGGCCCCCACGAGGGTCCTCCTATGAGTGTGGATACGAGAGTGTCTGTGAGGCCACGAACCTGGTGAATTTTGTTTATAGTCGTGTAGTCTTTTCTTCCAGGTACCTCATATCATTAATTTTTCATTAGCTTTTTGCAATAAAACTTTCAATGAAGCTATTTTGGAATTTTGAAGCCTTTGCTTTTAAGTGTATTTTTAAAAATGATCTTATCCAATTGAACATTCCTCATAAGGAACATTATAATTCTAGCTTGTAATTCCCCTGAGGACTGGCATGCTTTGATAGGACCCTAGCTGCCAACGGAGTTCACTCCTCATTTCTGCCCAGCCATTTCTGGCTGCAAAAGGGGTACAACCCCCATTTCTGTCCAACCATATTTTGGGTCCCCAACCAGATGGTTCCCAAGGCAAGCTTTCAGGACACAAAACAAGCTTAGGAAGATGTTGCCATTTTTGTAAATACTTATAGCTTCCAGGACCATAGTTCTTAAGCAGGTGTGCCAGAAGGTGGTGTGCTTAACTCTTTAGAAATTAAAGATCTCATTCAATCTGTCTGGTCTTTAATTTGTACTTCTCAAGTCTAGTGCGGAAAAAGACAAGTTTGGGAGTTCAAAAGAGCCCCAAAGTGGCCACTGTAATTTTAAATCATCCTTTGTAATTTTGGTCCATTGCGATAAAAATTTACATGACAAAGGATTGTAATTTTTGAGAATAAAACCAGCTGGAGCTCCCGAGGGAGGAATTTCTCTGGGATTTTTAGAAATTGAGGATCCGTGGAAGCGATGAGCACAAGGGAGCACATTCTTGTTGTGCAATTTTCCTCCTATAATTCGAATCACGTGGTATTTGTCTTCTTGAGTCTGTTTATGGCAACTATCTCAGTGGTAATCCACTGTTATTATGTTGGAGCCCTGTTGAAGTGGTAGTAAGGTACTGGGGAGGAAAAGAATTCTACAATCTTTTGATTAAATCTCAGTTTTTATTGGACCTGAGTCCTTGGGCTGTGACTTTCAGAAATGCTTCTCACTGTTTTTTCTCAGCTTCTTTGCAACTGGAAGATTAAAAGGGGCTGGAGTTGCTAATTTTCCCCCCACTCCTCCTAAGTCAGACAAGGCTCTGGTGCCGTGGTTTCCCCGAGTGGGCAGGCTTCGGTAGTGGAGAATGCTTTGAGTATATTTCAAAATGGCTACACAACCCCTCTCCCTACCTGGAATGAAGAGATTTTTCTTGAATCTTTATTATGAGAACCGGATGGGGTTCCTTGTGGTAAAAACTCATGAAAGTGTGGGGGCCCTAAGACGGGACCCCCTGGGGTTTCTCACTCTCAAGCCAGTCCACACTCAGCTTCCAGCCATTTGTCAAAGTAACTGTTAAGTGTCACTTCCGGTTTACGCTCCAGCAGTGTCTGCTCCAGCTGAGCTGATCTTGGCTTCCACGGTCTCTATTGGCCTTTCTCTCCAGTTTTCATCATGGAGATTTGCCCTGCCACCTCACTTTTCTGATGGATCTAAGAAAAGTTGTTAATTTTCAGTTTGTTTTACATTTTTCTTGTTGTGAGGATGGGAGTGACAATTTCCAACCCGTTTATAAGTTGTAGTTGAAACTGGAAGTCTTCATATTTTTTAATGAAAACATTCGAACATATTCAAAAGTACAGAGAACAGAAAAAGAATCCCCACATACCCATCGCTCAGATTCAATATACATGAACATTTGTTCACGTTTGTTTTGTCTATCTGTCCCTTCCTTTTCTTCTTTTAGTCTCTGTTGAAGTGATTTAAAGCAAATCCCGGACATCAATCAATTCATCCCTATACACGTCACTATGCTGCTGTAAAAAAAAGTTGGATTTTGTTGTTGCTGTTGGTTTTGCTCATGTAACTTTGCTATTTTATTTAATTAATTTATTTATTTTTAGGAAGATTAGCCCTGGGCTAACTGCTGCCAATCCTCCTCTTTTTGCTGAGGAAGACTGGCCCTGAGCTAACATCCGTGCCCATCTTCCTCTGCTTTATATGTGGGACGCCTGCCACAGCATGGCTTGACAGCAGCGCCATGTCCACACCCGGGATCCGAACCGGTGAACCCTGGGATGCCAAATCGAAATGTATGCACTTAACTGCTGTGCCACCGGGTAGGCCCCTGCTATTTTAGTATATAGTTCTTGTTTCATTTTGCTGACAAATTTGATGGCAGAAGGATTGTCTTTTAAAAATTGGAATGTAGTTTTTAATATTAAATATTCCTAAACCTTATTTTCTACACAAAATAATATTTATGAAAATATTTCCTCAGAAAATGCTATCATCATATCTGGCAATTACTTGTGTGTTTAAGTTTTCTAATGCGAGCTGAAGAGATGCTTAACCTTGGACTTCGCACAAGCCTCGCATGTTTTTATTCTTTCTTACAGCATTTGCTGTCACCTTGGGGTTCTGTGTTCTTGGCTGACTCAGTTTCCCTCTTTCCACTGGTACCTTATTAATGCTTGTCCATTTTGCCACTAACTTCTCTCTGAAGCAGCCCTTGGACACCAACACCTGCCTCGTGTTCTGACTGTCTGCTGCTTCTGTTTGTCCCCCTCTGTGACCTGAACACAACTCTTATTACTCACCTGCCCCTCTTTCCTGTCCCAACCCAGATATTTCATTCCCTCACAAATCACTCATTCATGAATTCAAAAGAGCTCTTATTTGCCAGCCTTTGAGCAAAGCTACATACGTATGGACACTCCATCTTGTACCAGAATAGATTTAAGGTGACTTTAAAAAATATATACAAGATAAGAAAGAAAGAAAGGAAGGAAGGAAAAGAACACTGGTCAGGGTGAGAATTGCAAGGATCAGCAAACACAAATATTCCGTGCAAATTTATAATCTTTAATTAAGAATTCTTAATTAAGAAAATATCCCAGCTTCATGGCATCTTCTCCTCCTACAAACAGCATGGGGAGAGGTCATAGGCCCCCGACCTGTTTTCCTCAAAACGCCTTCAGACCTGCCCTCCTGTCTGTCTCCTGGTGGCGGTCAGCAGTAGAGGTAATAAAAAGGACCCATGTGTCTGGGTTTCGGGCACATACAAGACTTTAGTCACTCAAATCAGGCTTGTGTTGACAGGTGCCCAACGCAAGGTATGAGTGTGGTGGAAATGCAGCTTTGGAAAGGAGGAAAACAGACCCACGGGAGACCCCGCCGAAGCCTCTGGCTTCACTGACTCCTTCTTTTTGGGGTCTTTTGAAAATCTCCTGCAGGCACATTGTGTCCCTTTTACTTATCCTAGACTCCCCTCAAGCTTAAAGGGCAGTTCTTTTGTAAACAAACTATTGAGTGCTGAACAAGAGCCGTTAGAGTAGGGGACAGGGGTGTGCCGGTAAGGAAGCTCCCTGCAAAACAAGGGACCTCCTCAGATCCCTGCCTTAGCGCTGAAGTTGAGTCCAAGCAGGAGGAAGCTTCGTGAGGAGTGCGAACAGATCAGATCAGTCGTGGTCAAGAACTCATAAAGGATCCCACCGCTGGTGGGTTTTGCGGGACTCAGGGACAAGACTGAATCTCAGCATTCCTGGGTCCTCTCTGGCCCCTAGTGGTTGGATCAAGGGGACACAATGAGAACGTGGCATCGCATTCCTCCTAGTGACCCTTGTGGCACCCGACCCACAGGAGTCGCTCCAATACCAAAGGAAGGAAGGCAGAGCTGCTCGGGAGCTGCTCAAGGAGTACCCACCTGGTGTGGGAGACCGAACAGAGCTGAAGGGTGACCCCACACAGCCAGGAGTGCAGGACTGGCTTGGCCGAGGTCTGGGAGAGCACAGGAGGAGGCATCACCTACATTGGAACACAGCAGACATCGCCTTTGAGCGTTGTGTCCAAAGACGAGTGAGCAGGCTCCTGCCAGGAGGGAGGGAAGGGCATTCAGACAGAGGAATAACATCAAACAGAGATGTGTGACTTGTTTGGGGAACAAGGGCGAGGTCACTTGTGGCCAGAGAAGAGGGAATGTTTTGAATTTTCTGTTTCTAGTCTGGTGTGGCCCTTACCTACTACACCCTCTCTGAATTTTTTCTGCTTTGCTCAACGTCATGGAACAGAGTCTGAGCAAATTATGAAATGTGTACCAGTTCTCTGTTTCAGAAATGGCCAGCAGATGGCGCTGTGTCCCCCTTCTAAGGTCTCTGGTCTTTGGCGCTGCAGCCGCCACCTGAGCCCAGGTGTACCT
This sequence comes from Equus przewalskii, assembly GCF_037783145.1. Classification (NCBI taxonomy): domain Eukaryota; kingdom Metazoa; phylum Chordata; class Mammalia; order Perissodactyla; family Equidae; genus Equus; species Equus przewalskii. Next base: position 18,916,960 of record NC_091844.1, read on the forward strand.
GGAACCTGCTTATGACTGCCTGCAGGCTGGTGGTTTGAGTTCTAACCCTGCATAAGGGAAGTTTGCTTTCCCTTTAAAAAATTCAGTGCTTCTCTCAGAGAGGACAGGATCACAGAGAACTGGGCCTTGGGCGAGCGAGGAAGAGAGGACCCTTGAAATCGGGGCAGTCCAGACAGTGCTGATCAGAAGGAAGGACAGGAAAGCTGACCCTGTAGTACTCTGTGTCTGGGGCCCCAGTAAGCCAGGTTTCCTTGGGAGCCTGGGCACCTCATGGCATCATATAGTGATGGTGATTATGGGGGCCCACTTCACCCCCCAAATCATCCAGTGAGAAGGAACGGAGGCTGATGTCACACCCCTCCTGCCAATGGCTGGCACGCTTCTCTTTTCTGTCGGTTCTTAGGCGTGCCATCCAGTACCAGCATCCCAGGACGTTATAGGATCGTGAACCCGCAAGCTTCAGGGGCTGGGGAGGTGACGCAGATGGGTGAAGCGGAAGGCTCTTTCTCCCCTTTCTCACCTCATTCAAGATTCCGCTCACGTGTGGCCCTTTCCTGCACTGGGTTGTGGTACCCCAAAGGCTGAGACAGCCAGGACCACCACACCGCTGAACTACGAGGGGTAACTTCACTTCGGATTCTGCGAAAAGGGCGCCCCCTGGTGTCCCGAGAGTTGTGCAACGTATATCAATGCATGCCAATGTGACTTAAGTTAGCGGGGTCACTCTTCTCCGTGAACACCTCCAGGGAGAGCCACCAGATGGCGCTCGTCCAGCTTTTCGAGGGCTCCGCATTCGCAAGCGGATGATGACCAAGGAGCTGGTTTATGCACGCGTTTGTGGAGCCCTTGGATCGCAAGCTTCTCTTGCCTCCACGTGGCCCCTGGACTTCCTGAGCCCAGTAGAGCAGGCCTTGAGGTGCGTTTCTACCGCATCCTGCCCCACAGCTTACCCCGAGCACCCTCAGCCTCAAATCCTTCCTGCATGGAAGATGTTGACTCAAGAAACTGTTATGTGAGTCATCAGACTGTGATGACGCTCATGATGTTTAAACTATAAAATAACAGCCCCAAATATCCCACTTGCCTAGACCTGCCCTGGATCCGCCTGTGCCTTCCTGGCTTGGGGAGGCCATAGACTAGGCCTGGGGTCTGAGTGGGCCAGTCAGACAGCCTCGCAGAGGGCAGAGAGGTTCTGGAAAGACTCCCTCAGGGTCCCGAGCCTGTGGGCAGGAGAGGACACAGCCTCTGGAGGGCCTCCCACAGCTCTGGCATCTCCAGGGTAGCTGAGCCTAAGTGATGGGGTAGTTGTGGCTAAAGGGCCATTCATTTGCCTTGTTTCTATCTTCAGTAGGGCCTCTAGAATTTCTGAGAAGAAGGGGCTAGGGCAGCCATCTAGTTGGAAGAGGGCATTCTGTGGGGAGGGGATGAGCAAGACACTAACAGGTTTGTCTTGAAGCTTTGTGCCCCTAGTAACAACACTGCTTTTGCAACTTCATAAAAACAGCAACATTTTCTAGACATGCATTTATTCACATTTATATGAAGATATTATTATAGGTGTTTATTTTACTTAGGAGGTTGATGGAGATTACAGTGGGGCAAAGTGTCTCTTGGTACAAATCATATCCTGGGTGACAGATGTGTTGATGAGCTGTGCTAGTGGTTGGCAAACTCTGATGGGTTTTATCATCCCATTGGGCCACCCCAGGAAGAAGGGCCAGCGTGGGGTTTCTGAAGACTAACGGAGATTCTGAGAATTGACCTCAAAAGAAGAGAATGGGGACGAAGCGGCAAGACCTGCTTTTCTAGAGAACCCTGACTAGAGAAGTCTGACTCATTCATTTCATATCTTATTCAAATCTTGCTCAATTTCCACCAGTAGAGTTTTAGTGGTGTTCTGTATGTTTCCTGCTAAATTTATTCCTTAAGCATGTTTTGTTCTGGCTAACTGCTCTTTAACAAATGACTTCAAAATTTAGTGGCTTAAAACAACTATTATACTTTATCTCAGATGTTCTCTGGATCAGGAAATTTTTTGTATTGTGGTAAAGTGTTCACAACATAAGATTTACCATTTGAACCATTTTTAAGGGTACAATTCACTGGCATTAAATACATGCAAGATGTTGTATAACCATCACCACCATCTATATCTAAACTTTCCATCATCCCCAACAACAACTTTGTACCCATCACACAATAGGTCCCCACCTCTCCCTCCCCCCAGCCCCTGGTAACTCTCTTCTACTTTCTGTCTCTGTGAACTGGCCTATTCTAAGGACCTCATAAAAGTCGAATCATACAGTATTTGTCCTTCAGTGTCTGCTTTGTTTTGCTAAGCACAATTATTTTCAAAGTCCATCCATGTTGAAGCATATATCAAAATTTCCTTCCTTTTTAAGGCTGAATGGTATTTCATTGCATATATAGAGCTTTTTGTTTATCCATTCATCTGTTGATGGACGCTTGGGTTGTTTTCACCTTTTGGCTATTGTGAATAATGCTGCCATGATCATGGATGTGCAAATTCTGCTTTCAGTTCTTTGGGGTATGTACCTGGGAGTGGAATTGCAGGGTCATATGGTAGTTCTGTGTTCAACCTTTTGAGAAACCCCCAGCTGTTTTCCACGGTGGCTGCACTGTTTTGCGTTTTGTAGGTCGGGAATTTGAGCAGGTTCAAGTGGGCAATTCTGCTCCTTGTGGTGTCAACTGAGGTCACTCTGTGGTGCTCAGCTAGCAAATGGGATGGTCTAGAACTTCCAAGGAGGCTTTGTCACATGTCTGGCCCTTTGGTGGGGATGCTGGAAAGCTGGGCTCAGCTGGGCCTGTGGGGGCCTGTGGGCTGGAGTGCTAGTGTGGCCCCTCCAGCCTGGCTGCCTCAGGGCATTGGACTTCTTACGTGGCATCTGAGTGGGAGCAAGCAGCCCAGGGGAACCAGGCGGGAGCTGCACGACCTAGCCTCAGAAGTCAGCCGAATTCTCCTGAATCCAAGCAAGTCACAAGGCCAGCCAGATTCAAGGGGCGGGGACCTGAACTCTACCTCTTCTGGGATAGTGGCAGGGACCCACCGAGGAAGAGCCTGTGGGATGTGATTTACTGCTGCTGAGAATTTAAAAAGCACAGTCTGCCATAGTTTATTGGAAATATGATCTGCTAGGTTTTTTGTTTTTTTACTTTATGAATGGCATCCTTTTTTTCTTTACATATTCTAACTGACTTTTGCTGCTGTTGATTTCGTTTGTGATCTAAATAATCTAACCAAACTCTCTCAATAATTCTAATATTTAGATGCTGAATCTAATTTAGATAGATTATTGTGTTATCTGTAATAATGACATTTTTCTCTTTTCCTTTCCGGGTAATAGTGCCTCTTATTTCTTTTCTTGCCTCATGGTGATAGTTAGGACTTCCAGAACAATGTTATATTGCAGTGGGGCTAATTCACAATCTCCCTCTTTCCTGATTTTAATGGGAATTACTCTAATGTTTCACTATTAAATAATATGTTGGCTGTTAATATGAACCAGATATTTTTATATTCTATTAAGAATGAATTCGTATATTATGAGTTTATCAAGAACTTTTTAAACTGGCTTTTTTTTTTTTTTGCAGGGGAAGATTCACCCTAACTTAAACTCTGTTGCCCATCTTCCTCCTTTTCCTTCCTTTTACTCCTCTAAAGCCCCAGTACATAGTTGTGTATAGTTGTAAATTCTCCTAGTTCTTCTCTGTGAGCTGCTGCCACAGCATGGCTACTGACAGATGAGTGATGTGGTTCCCCGTCAGGGAACCAAACCTGGGCCACTGAAGCAGAGTGTGCCAAACTTCAGCTTCTAGGCTGTCAGGGCTGGCTCTGCCAAGAACTTTTAAACATCAGATATAGCTGTTGAAATGGATAAAAAACACACTTTTGGGCTCATATCTAGATAAACATATATATTTTTTCCTTTTACCAATTAACATGCTGAATTATGACAATAGATTTCCTGATATGAAATATCCTTGCATTCTTGTAATAAACTTTAATTAGCAGCATTGTTGTAGTATTATTTTAATATGCTTCCCGATTAAATTTGCTAGTATTTTATTTAGAATTTTGCAGCAATATTCACAGTATATTTTGTTTTCAGGATCACTTGTGCTTTGTAAAATGTGTCAGTAGGCATATGTCCTCTTCTTGCTACTGAAACAAATTTTGAGGGATTGAAGTTACTGCTTTCTTGCAGCTTTGAAAGAAATCATCTGTGAGACCATCTGGGCCTGGCACTCTTCTAAGTGGTGACGATATGTGAGTGTGTGCGCGTGTGTGCGTGATGTTGATCGGTGCATAAAAGTCTATGGATGTTTTTAAAATAGTGGACTGCCAGTATTAAACAGCACTCTTTAATTACATACTGTTTTCTGGCTTGGATTTCACTTTGTTTAATATTAACACCCTAATCTTACCTTTCCGAAAACCAGTCCAATATACCTCTCCTGAAAAAAATATGACTAAAGATAGTTTTGACCCAGTCTGAGAGTCTTTACAAGTATTTTTAAAACTAATTTATGTTTATGATAAAAAGATCTCTCTGGTCTTATTTCTCTCATCTTGAATTGTGCTTTCTTTTTAAAAGTATGTTTCCTTGTTTAGTCCTTTGTTAATCATCTTTTCTTAAATGAGTTGCCTTTTCTTTGTTTTTTGTATTACATAGAATTGAGCTCAGTTGCATATAACAGAAAACCCCCTGAGACCCAGTGACATAAATATCATAGAAGAAGTCTAGAAGTAGGCAACCCAGGCCTGGTATCGCAGTTCTGAGGTCCCAGGCTCAGTTTCTATCCTTAGGGTCATTTCCTGGTCCTGGGTAGACTTCCACATTCTCTGTTCCCTGCTGTGGGCCAGGCCTGGCATGGCATGGACTGGTTTCTGGATCCAGGGAGACAATGCCTGTTGGAATCTAGGTGCCTATGAGGATGAAATGGAAAATCAACCTCAAACACTGTGATGGTTGATGTTATCTGTCAGCTTGGCTAGACTATGGTGCACAGTTATTTGATCAAACACAGTCTAGCTGTTGCTGTGGAGGTATTTTGTATTTTGTAGATGTGATTAACATTTATAATCAGTTGACTTGAAGTAAAGGAGGTTATCCTCTGTGATATGGGTGGGCCTGATCCAATCAGTTGAAGGCTGTACAAGCAAAAATTGAGGTTTCCTGGAGAAGAAGGAATTTTGCCTTAAGACTATAACATGGAAGAACTGTGTCAATTTCCAGCCTGCTGACCTGCTTTATGGATTTTGGCCTTGCCAGCCCCCACAGTCATTTGAGCCAATTCCTTAAAAATCTCTCTCTCTGTATATGCACAAACACACACATACACACATACACATAAACATAGACATCTAAGTATGTATGTACATAGGTGAGTGTGTGTGTGTGTGTCTGTCTTCAATCTCAGGACTCTTGCCCCAGCCCCAGTTTTTGGCAGGGACATTGGGAATAGGGCTGTGATGACAAAGAAGTTAGGTCTTCTCTACCAGTTCAAGCCTGCCTACCCCGGGGTTAGACTCAGAGTGGTCCGTGTGGTCTCCAGGGGTGAACAGGTTAATATGGGACCTTTATACAGCGGTTTAGCACGTGACTGTGGTGCCCATCGATGGGCTTGGGTGCTTAATATCCACTTACTTTGTTTTTAATGATACTTCCTGATTTTCATTCAGAAATCTATTCCTCCAGCTGATGTCCCTGTGATTCTAACAAAGCTGACCCACTCTCCCAGCACCAAGGGTAGCATATGACCTAGACATACGTTTAAACCAAACTCCGTCTTCCCTTGTCCCGGCCAGTGTGACTGGGTCAGGAATGGGCACCTCACCTAATTCAGGCTGGTGAAGTTAGGTCCAGGGTTTTTGTTTGAACTAGATGAAGAGAAGTTCTCTCTTTTCTGCTGTTCTTACATCTGGGAGGAATGTAGTCTTTGAGCTACAGCAGCTGTATTGTCACTATGAGGGGGGAAGGTCAGCCTGAGAATGAAGAAGCAGAGTTGGGAGATGGAGAGAGAGAAACCAGGTCCCTGTCACATCATTTGACTGTCTCTGTCAGCCACACTTGAAGCAAAACTTGCTCCCTCGATTGCTCATTTACTGAGTAAGTGAATCCTTTTTGTTGAAGCCAGGTTAGATAGGATTTTTTTCTTCTTAGTCAAAAACTGAGGAATCCTCGTGATACGACTACACGCTCAACCGATTTTTTTGTAAGAATAAGCCAGATCAAATAACCTGGTATCTGGGTAGCAGGAAACGAAATAAGGGACAGCTTGGCTGGAGTTAACATTTGGACGAAAAAGCTATCTCAAAGAATAGGTTCTTTTTAGCCACAAATGCCTCAGATGAAGGTCTTGGGGCTGCCTTGATGCACGAGGGAGTTTTTCCCAGCAGAATTGCCTTCCTAGAGAACACGATTTCTCCTCAAGGTAGAAAAATTCTTAGCGATGGTTTGCATGCCTGATAACGCAGAATAGCATTCATGGGCCCAGTGGTTTTTATCTTCTAACCAATAATGGCCAAGTCCTTCTGATCTTGTCGACTTCTATAAAATTCATCAATTTAACATTACAGAGATAGACACGAATGCCACAAAAATTCAGACTCAGTGCTGAATAATGTGAGGGCTGAGCCAACAGGGCAGTCTCTCAGTCTTAAGGGCTCAGTATTCTGAATTTCTCTGGGGAGGTAAAAAATAAGCTTAGTGCCTGTTTAGTTTTAAATCAGAATACAGAATTCCGTGATCCCATATTTTGTCACTAATCTGGGTTACCTGTTCATCTTATCTGTGAGAGAATTAAGTCCAGGAGAATCCATTTCCTTTGTCCTGAGCAACCACCTAGCCTAGGACCCGGTACTTAGCAGATACTCAACAAATTGTGGTTGAATAAACGGAGAAAGCAATGGATCAGTGAATAACTCTAGCTTCTCCACTTTGGCTGGCCCTAACCAGCTTGTTGATTCGGGGCAACCCAGCCTGCTTTTCTCCCACCGTGTGCTTCCACCCAGACTCCCACTAGCGTTGGCTTCCAGGGTTTTGCCTAATGCAGGTTCTCTGACATTGTGATGTCTTGCAAGTTCACCCTGCCTTTCCCAGGGCTGAGTGCCAGAGACACCCACTCTTTCATGGCCTCGTCTTATTGTCTCTCTGTGCAATGTGTTCGCCATAAAATTAATGTATGATGCTTGTTTAGGGACTGAAAAATCTCTCTCCCAATGTACCTCCTGGGAAATGCCCTGGTCATAGGATGCTTTGGTCTTCCCCTCTGGAATTTGAAGCACAGAAATGAAGTCACACAGACAAGCAAAAGTTTCTGTTTGTCAGATTACACCTTCCGTGATTGCCCAGCTAATCCGGAGTCCTACTAATTCTCCCTCTGCAAAGTCTTTTGTATTTGCCCTGATTTCCTCTCCCCACAGCAAGTGGTGTGCTGGATGCAATTGGAACTAGTTTGCAAAGATCCAATCATCAAAACTTCCAGAGAACAGGCAAGCTGGTTGTTAAACTGTTGGCAGCTTGAAATAGGCAATATTGACACCACAGAAATCAGCAAACGCTGCACATTAGCTCCTACCCACCTCTACCCTGAACTGAGAAATAGTTGTTAAACATTTACCAGCACAGCACCATGTACGGGTCTTTCCCTAATTTAAGTGCCGGTTGCCTCTTGCCTGGACTATTACAGTATCCTACTAACCCATCTCTCGGCACCCAGACCCTGCTCATTCCAGCTGATTGCTGTAGAGCACTTTTGACTACAAGTAACAGAAAACCCAACTACAGATTTCTTAAATATAAGAAAAATGTATTATTTCACATAACGAAAAGTTCAAAGATAAAGCACTTTAGGAGAACTCAGCAGCTCAAGAGCTTATCGTGTACCCAGATTCTTTTCATTTTTCACTTCGCCACTCTCAGCGTATCAGCATTTCCCTTCATGCCTTCAAGATGACTGTCACGGTTCAAGCACCACGTCCTCACACAGTGACGTGTAACTTTCCTTATGTTCTCTTAAAGAGCAAATACAATCTTCCTAGAAGTCCCCCAGCAGGCTTCCTCTCCGGTCTCCTTGGTCAGAATTGCAACCCACACCTATTCCAAGTCACTCACTGCGAGGGTCATTGGTTGATTGGTTCATGGTTGGTTCAGACTGCTCGCTGGTTCCCAACCCCTCGGAACGAACATCTCCTTTGGTATCAAATATTTTGTAACATTCCTCTTTCCCAAAACGGAAATCAAAGATAATATAACTTACCCACACACATATTTGAAAAACATAAATGAATACAAGCCCTAACTGGAATATAAAGGTGAAATAAAGAAAGATAATTTAGGGGGCCAGACCTGTGGCCGAGTGATTAAGTTTGCACTCTCTGCTTTGGCAGCCGGGGGTTTGCAAGTTGGGATCCTGGGTGCAGACCTACACACCGCTCATCAGGCCATGCTGTGGCAGCGTCCCACATAGAAGAACTAGAATAAGGACTTAAAACTAAGATATACAACTATGTACTGGGACCTTGGGGAGGAAAAAAAGAGATACTTTACAAAAAATTATATGTGTATGCATTTCAATATATACAGTAAATTGTATTCTGACTCCAAATTATTTCCTGCCCTCCCTATAACAGAATTATACATCCTAGCCGATGGCACGTAACTTGCAGTGTCTCACCCACCTGATGTCAGGCTTGCTTTATGATTTGCTTGGGCTAATGTAACGTGAATGGAAGTGCCACATCTGAGAAGAGCTTGAAAAGCCAGTGCCTGGCTTGACATTCCTCTTTCCCTCTACCATAACACAGCATGTCCCAGATAGGGGCTGCTTCCTTAGCTTGGTTCTTACAATGAAAAGATACATGTAACATGAGCAGAGCTTTAGCAGTCCACATTTTGAGCATGTTCACACCTATACATAGCATCACTGTAAATCCAGCAGCTTCAGATAAACACTGATACAATTGCGTTGTATCAATAATTCAAGAACCAAGAGAGTTACTGCTATCAGTGCCACGGTTTTCTGCAATGGTGATCAACTCTTAGTAAAGCTCTGAGTTAAAAAAAATAGGCATCCCTCAGTTTGCATGGTAGTTGCAATCCTGGAAAACACAATATATGATAAAATGTGCAATAAATAAAATGTGTAAAATTAGTTGTTGCTAGACCCACATAACTATAAAGAAATATTTCATCTACATGAATGTCCAGTGGTTTATTCATAAACTATGGGTCCATTTACATAAAGCTCAAAAACAGGCAAAATGTACACAAGCTGCTAGAAGTTAGGATAGGCGTATGACCGGAAGGAGGCACGAGGGTGTGTTCAGTTTGTGAAGATCCATCAAGCTGCACACTTATGATCTGTGCATTTTTCTGTGTGTATGTTACACTGCAACAAAGTCTTTAAAAAAAAAAGTCATGCAGGGCATGGGACAAATCTTTGATGTGTGGTATTGTCCTATGCATTGCAGGATGTTGAATATTCCTGATCCCTGTCCATGATCTGTCAGTAGTGTCCCCTAATCATTATGACAATCAAACGGAAACAAAATACTCTCACAAATTTCTATAATGCCGAACTCCTGGGTGCCTTAGGGTTGTACTAATCAAGCCTCACTCTTGGGGCTGGGGCCCTTGAAGCTCATCAACTGCTTCGTATCTAAATAAAATTGGGCATCTATTTGCCATGAAGAAGGCAGGATAGGAGAGGATGAGGAGTCTGGGGTGGTGGTGGTGGTAGCGGTGGTGGAGGAGGCGATAGAGGTGGTAGTGGTGATGGCGGTGATGGCGATGATGGCGGTGGTGGCAGTGGTGCAGGTTGTGGTGATAGTGGTGGTGATGGTGACAGTAGTTGGGTAAATAACCATCATGTCTGCCACAACGTCCTCCACATGCTATCAAATACATCTCAGATCACTTTGTTCCAACCTCCAAAATCTGCGGTGTCTCTCAACTGCCTAAGGATAAAAAACTCAACTTACCTTGCTAGGCTAATTTTGAGGCTTTTATTTTCACCGAACAATTGCTCTTTCCCTTTGCTGAACATGCTAACAGTATCACTCTGCATTCCTTCATCTTCTGTTAGGAAAGCCCTTCTCATTCTCACTCCTCTGGATGTTCATTCAAATGCTTCTTTTTCCATAAAGCAGCTGCCTGTCCAGAATCAACCACTCCTTTGTATACTTTCCCATGGTGCTTTGCTTGTAACTCTCTTTAGCATTTACTTGATTCTGCTTTTTGTATAGTTAGTTGGCTCATGTCTTTTATAGCTTCTAATACCTTGTACTGTGACAGGCACTGGGTGCTCAAAAAATGCAGGCTGAATTAAACTGAATGAGAACACAGCCTCTGAATTTCACAGAAATCAGCAGTCCAATATCTGAAATCTCGTAACAGGTTGAGACTCACAAGTGCCATCTGGGTAATATACAGCTTTCCATCAATAGCCTCAACTGTGAATTAACTGTACTTCCCCTCATTGTAATAGGGTTGCATCCTGGACTGGGCTGCAGGAGGAAAATGAAGATGTTTGGCTTCCCTGGACCATGTTAACTCCTGTGTGTCCACTATGCTTGGGCCCTGTTGATGCACAACGGAGCCAACAATCAGACAGTGGGGGCCTGCCAGCAGCTTGGCTTTAGCAGAGCCAAGATGGAACAAGCGAGGCCGGGGGATATTTCAGTTACAATTCAGTAAGTGTTTACTGAGTGTCTATTATGTGCTGGCTACTGTGACAGTCACCAATATCAATTCATAAAAATCCTTCTCCACTCAGTCTGACTGAGAAGGTGATGTACGTGTCCAGGTACTGATAGGAGGTGCAGATAGGAGTTGAGAGGAGAGAGAGATTGTCTCTGGCTGGGAAATCCAGGAGGGTTGATAGGAGAAGGCGGTGATTGGTCGGTCCTTGTAGGATGCCTGAAATTTGACTAATTAGAAAACAGGTGGAGGGTCATTCAAAGTGGGGAAAACATCCAAAGGCAGAGAAGAAAGAGAGGGCCAGGGAAACTTCGTGCTTTCCTACCGCCCTTTAGAAGTAGATGTAGGCTCTGCTGATGCAATCTGCAGCAATTTCCTCTGAGTTAATAGTACACGCCTTAAAAGCTGAGAATCCTTAGCTCTTCATAGGGGTAAAAAAAATTTTTGCTATTGAAGTGAAAGATACATACAGTGAAGTGCATATGAGTGTTAATTGTAAGTGTACATCTCGATTTTTTACACAAGGACACACTCACATAACTACCACTCTGATCAAGGTATACAACATTTCCATCACCCCAGAAAGTTTTGTTGACTTTTATCATCAAAAACAATTTTTCCGGGGCCAGCCTGGTGGCACAGCGGTTAAGTTCACACGCTCCACTTCGGTGGCCCAGGGTTTGCTGGTTCGGATCCCAGGTGCGGACATGGCACCGCTTGGCAAAAGCGATGCTGTGGTAGGCATCCCACGTATAAAGTAGAGGAAGATGGGCACCGATGTTAGCTCAGGGCCAGTCTTCCTCAGCAAAAAGAGGAGGATTGGCAACAGATGTTAGCTCAGGGCTAATCTTCCTCAAAAAAAAAAAATAATAATTTTTGCTTTTTCTAGAATGTCATCTAAATGGAATTATACAATATTAGACATCAGTATTTAATTCGTTTCTATTGTTGAGTAGCTCAATGATTGAGTAACAGTGAGGATATCTCAAAACTGTCTATCCATTCTGTTGATGGACATTTGGGTTGTTTTTGCTTTTTGGCTAATATCAATAAAGCTGCCAGGAACATTCTCGAACACGTCCTTTTGTGGACACATGTCCTCGTTTCTCTGGGACATACAATTGGGCATGGTGTTGTGGGGTCACAGGTTGCGTATTTGCAGCTTTAGTAGGTGCACACTATCAAGCTGGACTTGTGATTGGTGTCTGAAGGGGCAGTCTGGTGGAACTGAGCCCTTAACCCGTGGGAAGTGATGCTAACTCCAGGTAGATGGTGTCAGGATTGAATTGAATTGTAGGACACCCAGCTGGTCTTCAGAGAATCAGATAATTGCTTGGTGTGGAAAACCCACACATTTGGTGACCTGAAGGAGAGTATTCTGTGAGTAGGGTGTTGTGTTAAATGAGAAATAGAACAGTTTTTCCTTTACATGTGGGGTGAGTAGTGTGGTAGGGTAGAGAAGAGAAAGATAGGAGTGTGTTTCTGTGAGATGACAGGAGAAGGTGGGGGAAGGCATGGGGACTGAGGCAGCTAATATTGTCTGAGGAGAGGTGTTGCCTGAGGGTGAGAGAAGGCTGGGAGACCCATCTGGGGGATTGGGAAGTGTTGGGAAAAGAGATTAGGTCCTCCTTCTAATCTAGACCAGGTACTCCCTGAGGAGTCCTCTGTCTGTTTTCCCAGCACCTGAGCAGCATGTGGGACATACCAGGAATAGGAGGTGGAGCGCAGGTAGGGGGACCTCCTGCAGTTCTGAGCCCCCTGCTGCACCCTAAGAAAGACAATGAAAAGTCCCAAGCTCTGAGCTCTATTCATAACCCGGAGGTCTAACTGTTAAAGCTTGTCTTAGGAAGGAAGTAAGAAAACGACACTGGAAATTCAGGTATGCTTAAAAGAAACATTACATCTTTACTTCAGTTTCAGAGCAAGCTTCAGTCATTTTGTGATTGGACTGACAAGTGCTTCCTGAATTCTTATCTAGGAGGAAAAGAGCAGAAATCAGTAATTCAGTATAATTCTCTCTAGGGTGTCAGTATTCCCAGGTGGCAAGGAATAGAAATGGTGGGATAAGGAGGGGCAGAGGGAGGAGAAGAGGGAGCCTGGGGTGCTTCGATGCTCTCTGAGGCTCCAATTCTGGGTGTGGATGCTGTCTCCACTGTGATTCCCGGGTGACCCCCTGAGATCGGTCACAGGGAGGGGGCGGGGCCTAGGAAGGCCTTTTGGGCCGGTCCTTTGGGGGTTTCCACGTTCAGCCCTCTCACATCTAGATAACCTCACCTTCATGCAGCTCGACAGCCGGGGTGGGTTGGGGGAGGCCAGCCTTACCATACAAGCCAATGTGGTGTGATAGATTTCTGAACTGAAAACTCACCCCCTCCCCGAACTCGGCTCCTTTCCCCACTGTACCCCGGCCCCAGTCAGTCAGCCCATTGTCTTAGAGTGGAAACGTAAACGTGCCCTTAAGTCTCCTCCTGACTTTTGTCTTATATTTTTAGGAAGAGTGAGGCTCTCATGGCCACCCCACAACCTCAGAGTAGAGAGGTTCTCCTGGGGAGGGCGAGAAAGTCATGGGAATCTTCTGAGAGTAAGGGGGTCCCAGGCAATGGGGCTCTAGAGCTGTTCTCCAGGGTGAGCCCACTGGGGCCGAGAAGCCTGTGGGATCTGAGGGATTTCTGTCTCAGATAGAGCCCCAGAGACAAAGTTGGGTCCAGGAGAGGCCTTAGGGGTGTTGTGCCCAGACAGGATACCACATGCCCACGAGGGGTGCCTATGGAACGCCATAGGGATGGGGGAAGGAGGAAGCCCCCAACAGCTGGCCTTGTAACAGGTCTGCCTCCTCCATCTCCTGCCCTCCGGCACCTCATCTCCCTCCTCCTTGCTCACTCCCCTCCAGCTTTTTATTCTCCCTCAGAGGCTCCAGCACACTTCTACCTCAAGGCCCTTGCACTTGCTGCTCCCTCCAGCTATCCAGTGTTCTCTCCCTCACATCCTTTACGTCTTTGCTCCAGAGCTGCCTCTCCTTGACCATCCTGCAGGGAACCGCAGTGGCACTCCCAAGGCCTCTCCCACCCCCAGCACTTTTATCCCCCCATCCTGCTTTATTTTTCTCCAAAGCCCTTCCTCCCAGGAGAGGTGCTGTGTTACTGCTGGCAGGTACTAGTGATTTCTTCTGTTTCCTTTTCCTTAACCTCCCAACAATAAACCCCAATAGGGGCAATTATCAATATGCTTGAATGTATATAGTGAACACTCATGAAACGTTTAACACAGCAGATGTCCCAAACATTCGGTTATAGGATCCTCCAAAGCACACCCTTGGCCCTCAATTCTGGCTCCACTACTCACTGCGTGTGTGACTTTAGCAAATCCCTAGTCTCTTCGAACTTTAGTTTCCCCATCTGTAAAAGGGGCTAATCATCATCCTGCCTTAAGAGAGTTTCTGAGAGTTAAAGCTCCAGCACAGTGGCTGGCCCATGGTGGGTGCTCAGTAAACGTTATGTCCCTCACCCCCATGATCTCTTTATGTGTTTCCTTTCCTTATTTCTCCTCCCCAAGCCACTCAGCCTCCACAGCACAGGCCTCTCAAGTCACTCTTTTATGTACCACAAGCAGTGGCTCCTTCAGCCTAGATGTCCCTAACTGTGGCCTGCTCTGGCTGCCTGTCTCACCCCTGGATTTTAAGTTCCTGTGGACACAGACCACATCTCATTTGAATTACCTGCCCTCACCCAGGACCCAGACCCTTACAGTCAGACAGAAATTTACGACAAAGCATTATTCCCTCTCCTTAAAAGAAAATCCCACCCTTGGGATCACAAGCCCCTTTCTTCTGCTTCAGAAAACCCTGCAGCCCCAGGCACCTCTCTCCCCGAGGCCCCTCCAGGCTGGTCCCCTCCTTCCTGTGGGTCCTGAGGGTGTGACCCAGTGGGGCTGGCGCCAGCCCTCCCTCCACACTCCAACCCTTCCTGCTGATCACAGCACAGGAGGCCGTTCAGCCCAGCGCTCCCTCTAATGGCTAACGTTTTTGTGGAAGGGTCTGAGCTAGGGGTAAAGACAAAAAGCAAGGCTGTCCCCCACAACTCTGCTAGTTCAGATGCTCCCGCTCGGTTTTCGCTTCACATCTCGCCTTTGTTTCTGTTCCAATGCCTCCTCTTTTAAGCTCCCAGAGAAAACCTCTTGGAGACTTTGCGCCCTCTCCAATTTCCAACGTTCCAGATTCAGTCTTCCACCCCTTTCTTCTCAGACTTTAACTCACTGTTCTCTCCGGCGTGAAGCAGAGCCATGAGGAGGCTGGGGGGGTGTGTGTGTGGGGGGGGGGCGGCTAAGAGCGAGACTGTAGGAGGTTACTGAAAACAAATCCTGCTCTTCTGAAAAAGCACTTCCCAAAACAGCTCCACGAATAAAAAGCGGGGTTACATTTTACACGTCTTGCATTATAAGCAACAGCTAAGCAGCGAACAACCCACGAGATCTTATGGAGAAGGTAAAATCAAAATTAAACATAGTCCCTCCAAGCCAGCCCATTCTGCGACCCCTCCCCCGCTCTGCGGCAGGGACTCCGACTGCGCGCGCGGGGCTTTGCTGCAGCGGCACTGCCCCCGCATACTCAACGAAGACACTCAGACCACGCCAGCCATGCCACGAGGTGTGTTTTATTTTCATTAATCATACAAATAATTTTCTATAATATCCCAGGGCAAACCGAAGAATTTGGCAGTCCGATTGGGGGAGGGTCCCCTTAGAGACCCACAGGCCGGTGGCATCGGCACGGAGTGCCCGGGTTCACAGTGCAGCTTGTCGCTCGTGTCCATCTTGCAGGTGGCTCTTCTTCCACATCACGACTGGGGTCTCCAAGATGACGGGGGTGGGAAATCCTCCAGGTTCTTAGGAAATTTCACTCCGCTTCTCCTGCTCAATGGCTGTGGAGAGCAGGAAGCGGGCGCTGGGGGACGAGGACATCTTGCAACCCCCCAAACCGAGGCGCTTACAAACCCGGTGTGGGCGAGGCACCCACGAGGTCAGGAGATTAAGAAAGAGACTTGGGGCTGGGCGCTTTGTGTAACAGAAAGGGGGCTGTTGCCACCCAGATGGGGGGCATAGGCCGGGTGGGGGGTTGGGGTCCCGGAAGGGCGGGGTAGGGGGCTAAGCTGGGGGCCCGCGGAGCGGGAGGCGGGGGCGCACTCACTCTCTTTGGTCGGCAGGGTGTTCTTTTCCTGCGTCTCCGTTTTCTTCAGCTTGGCCTTATCGAAGCTGGCGATTTCCCCCATGTCAGGCTTGTCTGCCATTTTCTTAAAACAATCCTAGCGGACAAACCAAGGCGGTAGGCCTGGGGCCGGGGGCCAGCGCCCCCCTCCGCGCTCTCCGCCGACGCCTCTCGACGTGGCACTCCAGCCGGGGCGTGCCCGGCAGCCCCACGGCCGGAGATCTGGGCGCGTCCCGCACCCCCCTCCGCACCCCAGGGCGTGGTCGGCCGGCCCGGCGTCCCGTCGGGGAAGGGCGCCTGTTGCGGGGGTGGCGCGCCAGCCGCGGGCCGCGCTCCGATCCCACCCCAGCGGGGCCCCGGCCCCAGCGCAGCGCTCACCGAGGCGTCTCTCTCCGGCCAGGGGTTCTGCCGCTCCCGCTCGCGTTGCTGCAGCAAGAGACAAAAGAGCGGCGCCCGCCCCGCGCCTTATATACGCCGCGCCCCGCCCCGTCCCGCCCCTCGCCCGCCGCAGCGGGGGCGGCGCCGGCAGCTGAGGGGCGGGGGCAGCGCGGGCGCTTAGCCTCCCCGCCGCGCCCTCCGCCCGGCTGCTCCTGGTCTGCTCTCCCGGCTGCGCGCGGCTCCTCCAGCGTCCCGGCCCGCTGCGTCCCGCGTGCCCGGTACCCCTGGCGTGGGCGCTGCAGGAGCCGCCTGGCTGGGCGCCAGGCCCTCGATTTTCTTTTGGGGCTGCACTCCCCTCTCCCCGAATCTGCTGCTTGCCTGCAGAGTGGGCATGGGGGGCCGGCGGGGGTGGGAGGGTGTATGGGTTTTGTGTGTGTGTGTGTGTGTGTGTGTGTCGTGTGTAGTTGTGGGTGTGGGTGATGTGCGGGCGTGCAGGCGCGCTCTGCAGCAAACCCTGCCCGCAGGGGACACCCCACCCCTGTGCCGTGCCCGAGTCTCTGCCTTTGCCCAGCAGACCCACCCCCCTTCCCCGCCGCCCCCTCCTTTTCCTCTCCTCGGGAGGCTGAGCCCTTGCGTGGTTTCGCCCTGAAAGAATCCGAGCCGGGTTCCTAGAAATGAAGAGATCGTGGGGGCGGGGGACGACGACGACACAGGTTTCCGCTGCTCTTTGCTCAGATTGGGGGCCAGTTGCCCTCTCGTCGTCTGAGCAGCTCCTACAGGCCCCGTGGCGGGTGCTCCTTAAATGCTTGTTACAAGCTTTGTCTGAAGGGCGGTGGTGGGAGCAGGCCGTCCCCGGAGGGCTCGCTGTGTTCCTTCTCTCACAGGGCTCCCAGGAGCGCTGTGTCGCAGGGTGCCTCATCCTCCTTGAAGTTAACCTTGAAGGTATCCCTACAAACTTTCTTGCTTTCTATGTTAACCCATTATAGGAGTGGTATAATGCAGTTGTTTGGATCCTTCTCAGAAAAGTTGTATTTTCAGCCTGTGCAAATCTTTAGATAATAAGTTCCATAAATTAACAACCCGGGGGCTGAAGCTGGTCATTATTTTGTTTGTCCAAAACTTTCATTTTTCAAGCGTCAAGGAGTGTCAGCAAGCTCTGTTAAATTAAACGGGATTTGGTGTCCCCTTACTTTCTGATTTTATCTGCTTTTCTCACATTCCCTCAGTGTGTTTGGAACAGAAGGAAAAAAGCTGAGGCTTATGAATTTGATATACCAAACTCCTTGTGTGACCCTGGGCAAGTCTTTTCATGCACCTCAGTTTCTTCACTTGTAAAAGAATGTCGGCATAAACCTTACATGAGGTAGAGAACAGGCATGAAGTGGAAGCTTAATATGGCAGCCCCATTAGATGCCACACTCACACTTTATTGGTGTATCAGTTGACTGTTGCCACAATGTGCTGTGTGGCAAACTACCCCAGAACTCAATGGCCTGAAATAATAATCATTTATTCTCACTCATTTGTCTACAACTGAGCTGCTGCTGGGTTGGGCTAGGCTGGGCTTGGCTCCCAGCTGTTGGATCTAGGTCTGCTCCACAGGTGTCTCATCCTCTGGACCAGGATCTAGCTGGAGCTTGTTCTTCTCAAGGTGATGGCAAAAGAGCAAGAGGGCTGTAGCATAAGAGAGGGTAGAAGTGTTCATGTGTGTGTGAAAGCATGTCACGTCGCCTCAGGTCTGTTAACAGCCCATTGGCCAAACAGACCATCAATGGAGTGGGGAAGGATATTCCACCCATGGTGGGAGAGGAAGGGAAATGAATGTTTCCTCAATAAAAATCCAACTTCACAGTCAGAGTAGGAAAACAACTGTGGCCAACAGTCTCCAGAGTGGCTTACTGCAATAAAAGTTTATTTCCCGTTCATGAAGCAGCATGATATGCTGATGTTTCTGCTCAGGCAGTTCTCATCCGTGTAGTGACTCATGCACCCAGGCCCCTCTCTCTTGTCACTCTGCCTTCCTCTAGATCCTGGAAGTTTACTCCAGCCAGCCAGTGGATGGGAAAAGAGGAGGAGAGAGAGGACTGCGCTGGAGTTTTTATGGACCAGGCTTGGAAGTAGTCTCTATTACTTCTGCCCTCTCTCTCTGGCTAGGACTCAGTCACATGGTCTCACCTAACTGCGAGGGACGCTGGGAAATGGAGTGAAGCTGAAGGAGGAAAAGAAAAGGAGAGGAGGTGCCCGGGAGAAAGAGAAAGCAGAGTTGGGTGGACTTGGAGCAGTCTCTGCCACGTGCTGTTGAAGGGTCTGCCAAACTTGAGCAGGAGAACATCCAGACGTCCAGAGCCATTGACTCCGGAGGGTCTCGCTGGGACCTGATTCCTTTTCAGATACAATGCCAAGCGTTATTTAGGTGTTACCTTCCTCCGCCCCACCTTTGGCCTGAGCGTGGGAATATTCAGTTGTCCCAGTTGGATCCATAGTGAACTCCAATTCCGACTTCCTTTTATTTAGGAAACAAAGGAATCTGTTTCTTCTAGGTATGGCTATGGAGACGTATTTCAAACGTATCAAGCATGCAGGATTCCCAAACAAAGGAGCTTTAAGCAGACTTGTAGACGTTCTTTATTCTTGATGGAGCTCTGTGGCCCATCTCTAAGAAAGCGGGTGGCCTCTGGTATTTGTTGCTGAAGAACAGTGGTCAACTCTCTTAGTCTTAGCCAATCCCATGGATAGTGGTTTTAAAATATCTGCATATTCTTTGACACTTCTCCCACCATTTCTTGAGTATAGACTGTCCTTCATGACTTCATTGTAGTGAATAAAATGTGGCAAAAGCTATGCTTTTTGGTTAATGAGGGTAGGTCATAAAAGGCCGCATGGCTCTGCCTGACTCTGTCTCTCAGGATGCCTCAGCACTCTGAGAAAACTGGGCATCTACAAGGAAAGGCCACGTGTAAGGATTCCAGCCACAGCTTCAGCTGAGATTGGAGCTGCCAGCCAGCCTCGAGCACGCAATATTCAAGCAGCTGAAACATTGTGGCTTCAAACTGCCCCAGCTGATGCTGAGTGGAGCAGACACAAGCTGTCCTGGTCAAATTGCCGATTCATGAGCAAAATATGTGTTGTAGTTATTTTAAGTCGCTAAATTTTAGGATGTTTTGTTATGCAGCAACACACAACTGCAACACCATGAGATGGAAAAATCATACCGTAGTGGTGCCAGGGCTCAGGTCCCATTTGGGGATTTTTCCTAAATATCTTCCATAATACTCACACTTATACTTATTCAATAACTGTTTATTGAATGTGCGTGAAGTGTCTGGCAGTGTTCTGGATGTGGAAGATAAAAAAATGGTGAGATTCTTAAGTTACACGTCTAGTGTAGTAAATGAATGACTCCAAGCCACTCAACAAGCTCATGCTCATGTCTTGCACGCACTTGTGACTTAGGGTGTCATTTATATCCGACACCATTTCAGCCTGCTGCTTGAAACAGGTCGTATACTGTTCACAGATAGTATAGAGAAAGCCGAGCCATTCAAATCCAATTACATTTCCATCCTTTTTGTTGAGAAGGATGCCCTGGAAAAGGCAGAGGGAATAAGAGGGACCTAAGGGAGCCTTGATGACTGTCACCCTGGAAGGGGAAGCCTTTAGAAATTGGCCATGGTGCTCCATCCCTCAGGTCTGTCCAGTTTGACATTTTTTAAAAATCGGGGACTTGCATGGGGATGTAGATAGAATGTTGATTATATTAGGAAGGATGCAACTCTGCAAACTCCAAAGCAAGTGGAGAGATGGACAAAATACGATGAGATGAACCTGATAGGGACAGATGCCGAGCCTTCTCGGTCTGACCATAAACTCCACAAGTACGTGGAGACATGACTGACATGCTTCCCTCTCAAGTGGCAGTGATATTTGTGGCTGTATGAGTAGAAAGAAAGTTCAGTCCAGATTTCCTTGAATAGAAGGAAGACATTCATCCCTGCTTCAGGTCCTTTGCTCTTGCTGAGATGCTCACGTGAGATGCTCCTCTTAGTCTGGATAGTCACATTGTGAACCTTGGTATTTCACTGAGAAACCTTCTTAGGTGTCCTCTCCCCAGACAGCCCTCCTTGACCACCCATATAGAGGAACACCCTGTCATTCTCAAAACGCTTATTTTGTTTCATTTTTCTTTATAGAATGTGTCTCTACCAAACATGTTGTATATTCATTTCTTTGTTTATTGTCTTTCTCCCACATTAGGAAATGGGAGGCTTTATCTGTCTCGTTTACCACTGCAACCCTGGCACCAAATGCAATGCCTGATATATAGTAAGTGCTCAATCCATATTCTTTGTATAAATGCATGCAATTGCTAATCAAAATGAAATGAGCTACTCTGGGGGAGGTGATGAGCTCCCTGTCATTGGAGGCATTCAATGAGAAGTGCATAGCCAAGTATGTGGAGTGTTAGAGAGATGGTTCATACCTTGGGCCAGCATAGGCTCATAAGCAAGCAAATCTGCTTCTCCCTAGATGACCCCCCTGCTCCTGCTCTTGCTGCTATTCCAGTTGTGAAACAGCCTCTTTTTGGGTGCCAGTTTTGCCAACCTGAAAATAGCTGTGTGACTCTCACACAAAGGAGGTACAGGAAGCAAAAAAAACCCAGGATGTGACCTCTGTATTTTCCAGACGGTCCAAATGCTGTTTCTCTTTGTAGGTCATGGAGTTTAAGGACGTGTCCAAGATAAAATTGTGAACAGAGTAAAGCGGGTCCTTGAGGTTCAGCCTGAGTAGTGATTGTTCTGTTCTGTGGAGGTGTGAGTGAGCCCCTGATAAACCTTGCCAGTTGCTTAGGTCACCCAAGTGGCTAACAGCCACAGTGTGAGTAAGAATATTATTGTATCAGTTTTCATCTCTGGTGCTGGAAATGATGCAATAATGTTGGCAACTAGCATTATCACACTGTTCCTGTGCTCCAGGCTCTGAGCTAAAGCCTTTATGTATATTATCTCACTTAATCCTCACTGAAACACTGGGAAATGGCACTATGTTGATCACCTCTGCTGTGCAGTGTAGGATCTGAGGCTTGGTCAAGGTCATAACAGCAGGTAATTGGCATTGCTGGAACTTGAATCCAGGTCTGGCTGATTCCAAACCCTGAGCTCTTAACCATGGCACCACCCTTGCCTAGACCTTGCTGCAGGGTTTCCAGAGTGGCAGCCTGGATCCAGCTGGCATATGTATTTTGTTTGCCCACATTAAATTTAACAAAAAACTTCAGCCAATACTCAAACATTGGAAGATTTCCAAGTCGAAGATCTGAGGACACTGGGTCTATATTTTCCCATGACAGCACCATGATTAGCAGCTACACCCTTGAAATGGGGCATGTTCTCTTCACTTCGCTGGATTCTCCACCACTCCCTAATGTCTTCCCAGCATGGAGAACAGTGTCAGTTGCCATTTATCATATTTGTACTGGTGTTTTACTTATAGTAGAGAAATATTTCTTGTCCCCAGGTCTCTATCTGTGGAAGTCAGCCTTCAAGATGGCCCCCAATGATCTCTGCCTCTTGTTCCCACCCTTGTGAAGTCCCCTCCTCTATTGTACCAGGGTTAGTCTGTGTGACCAATGGTATATGACAGAGGAGATAGCATATAATTTCTGAGATTAAGTTATAAAAGACTATACTTTCCATTTTGGTGGTTGGCTTTATCTGTCTTTCTCTTGTTCTGGGGAAGCCAACCTCCGTCTTGTGAGCAGCCCTGTGAGAGACCCAGGTGGTGGGGAGCTCAAGTCTCTGGCCAACAGCCTGCAAGGAGCTGAAGCTTGTCAATACATGAGCTTGAAGGTGGGTCCTGCAGCCCCTGTTGAGTCTGCAGATGCCTGCAGCTCTGGCTGACCATTCCACTGCAACCCAGCTAAGCCATTCCCAGAAACTGTGAGATAACAAATGTCTGTTGTTTTATATTGCTAAGATTTGGAGCAATTTGTTGCTCAGCAATAGATAAATTAATTCACTATCAAAAGTGGGGGGAAGAGGTAAATCGAGAGTGCCATGTAGTTCAAGAAAAATTAAGAAAGAGCATATTTATCTGTGGAAGTAAAGAATATTTGTATCATTATGAAACCTGCCATAGTTAGAACTGTGACTGGTATATGGGAAAGGTGAGAGGTGATAATCTTAATG
The DNA here is from genome assembly GCF_037783145.1 of Equus przewalskii. Taxonomy (NCBI): domain Eukaryota; kingdom Metazoa; phylum Chordata; class Mammalia; order Perissodactyla; family Equidae; genus Equus; species Equus przewalskii. The sequence continues at coordinate 18,939,447 of NC_091844.1, forward strand.
AACCGGGCCTGTTTTGTTTCTGTTCACGGTCTCCTTGGCCCCTCTAGGTTTTGAGTCTTCCAAGCTTGCTGTAAAGCAGTGGTTTTCCAACTGTTTTTGACCTTGGCCCCTGCCCCTCCTCCCCCAAGAAGTATATTAAGTGCATTTCACTGTGACCCAGTACGCCCATGAGCACACACAAATGAAACAAAAGTTTCACCGGAACAGTACTCACTGTTACTGTAATTCTCTGTTCTCCTCTATTCCTTTACATTTTAAAAACCTTTTTATTTTGAAATTATTATAGACTCCCAGGAAGTTGCAGACAGTACACTGAAGTCCCCAGCATGCTCAGTGGTAACATCTTATATAACTATAATGCTGTATCAAAACCCAGAAACAGACATTGGTGCAATTTATAGACCTTTTCCAGATTTCACCAATTGTTATATGCATTGTGTGTGTGTGTAGTTCTGTGCAATTTTATCACATGTATAGAGTTGTACAACCACCGCAATCCAGATACAGACCTCTTCCATCACCCCAGAGGGAATGCCCCATGCTATCCCTGTATAGTCTCACCTACCACCACCCCACCCCTACCCATAACCCCCGGCAACCACTAATCTGTTCTCCATCTCTGAAATTTTGTATTTTGAGATTGACTTTTTCCACTCAGCATAATGCCCTTGATGTCCATTCAAGTTGTTGAATGTATCAGTAGTTCACTCATTTTTTTTTCGGAGTAGCATTCCATGGTACGGAGCTACCACTTATTGAAGGTTATTTTGACTATTTCCAGTTTTTAGCTATTAAAAATAATGCTGCTATGAACACTCATGTATTATTTTTTGGCGTGCCTGGACCTATTTTCACTTCTCTGGGATAATGCCCAAGGGAGTGATTGCTGGGTCACGTGGTAAGGGTATGTTTAGTTTTGTAAGAACTGCCAAACAATTTCTCAGAGTGGCTGTGCCGTTTTACATTCCCACCAGCAATGCATAAGAGGTCCCGTTCCCTAGCATCCTCACCAGTATTTGGTATGGTCACTATTTTTAATTTTGACTGTTCTAATAGGCGTGGAGTTATATCTCATCAGGGTTTTACTTTACATTTCCCCAATGGCAAGTGGTGTTGAACGATTCCTTTCCATTTCATTATTGCATTAAAAATACTGATTGTGACCTGCCATTTTGATTTTATCACCCACTAGTTGGTTGTGACCAGCAGTTCAAGTACTGCTGCAGTGGGGTCGTTTCAATCAGCGTCTGTTATTCAGAAATCATCCCTTTAAAGTCTAGCTTCTCCTTTCACCTCCACAAGTCAGATGTTTCTGAAATTTTGTGGGTAACCCAGATGTCCTCTGGGGTCTGACGAAGATCTTAGATGAGAAGGACTCTCACTGCTGTTTGATGCTTTCCCACGGTTTCTTTGGATTTTTAGGGATATTCTGTTCTTCTGGTTACTTCTGGTCTCTCTGAGTTTTTGTGTCTCCACCCTGATTCACATCCAAACGTGGAGAGACCCTTGACCTTGATTTCCTTCTTCAAAACAACTATAAACCTAAGGCTGGTGTGTGCAGCACAACTTTTACCAAAGGTTTGTGGGTTAAGGGAAGGGGCAAATCTACCTTTTTTAAGACACACCCTTGATCCTAAAAGCCCATGTGGTGCCCTGGGGGAGCCCCCTCCGTGCTTCTCCTAGGTACCCCCAAACTCACACTGTCTCGCTGTCTCCTCATTTCCGTTTTCTGATTCCTCCTTCCTCTCTTCATTCTTCCCTTTGAGAAATACAACTGCCCTCTTTCCCTCCAGCAGAACCGAGCGCTTGTTCTTTGCTACCCTGGTTCTTCCTGAAAGGAGGTTTTGAGGCATCTTTTTCTATCACAAGTAACTGATGGAGATATTTCCCCAAAGATAGTTCCCTTCCTCAGTGGGATTTTGGTGTTAGCTGTTAATACCACTAGTGTCTCTGAACAGGGTACTTTTGTCTTTTGTGTTTTTCTTTCATTTAAATGTTAAAGAAGTATTTTTATTCCCAAATGAATCTCACCTCCCCCCACCCCCCTGATTTGTATATATCTCAATGGAAGGTCCCAGGTTCTGGCCTTTGCCTGCCCCTGATCTGTACGTGAAGTCTGCTCTCTGCACCAGTGCTTGACAACGCAGTTCAGTCCTCCATTCTGCCCCAGTTGTCATAGTCTGTAGTCATGTTTGGATGTGAATCAGGGCAGAGACACAAAAATTCAGAGAGACCAGAAGTAACCAGAAGAACAGAATATCCCTAAAAATCCAAAGAAACCATAACATAACAGAAGACTATAGACTGAATGGCTTATGAACAATGGATCATTTGTTAGCTTATAAACAATGGAAATTTATCTCTCATGGTTCTGGAGGCTGGAAAGTCCAAGAGCAAGGTGCTGACAGGTTCGGTGTCTGGGAAGGGCCCTCTTCCTCACTCGTAGACGGCTGTCTTCTCATTGTGGCCTCACATGGTGGGAGGGGCAATGGAGCTCCCTGGGCTTCTTTTCTACGGGCACTAATCCCCTCGTGAGGACTCCACCCTCACAACCTAATCATCTCTCAAAGGCCCCACCTCCGAATACCATCAGTTTGGGGGTTAGAATGTCAGCATATGAGTTTTGGAGGACATAAGCATTAAGTCTTTGGCACCAGTGCTCTAAATTGATAAAATTCTTTGAAAAGTCACTCTAACACAAGGTGTGTCCCCTAAAATCAAATAAGGCTTTGTTTCTAGGGTTGTGAAATTTCAATCTCTGTGCCAATGAAGAGATAGGGGCCATAGCTGGGATTATGAAATGAAGAATAAAATGATTATAGAGAATATGAGGACTTAGGTCTTCTTTCACTCCACCAAGATTGTTCTGTGGACATAGCAATGCCCTGTGAGTGACACAGAGACTAATAGGCTGTGGTTCCTGTCCTCAAGGATCATACAGTCTAGTGGAGGACACAGACGTGAAAAAAACCTAAACTCTTGGCCGGTGAAATAAGAGCACCTCCAACCCCATTTCCCTCTTGGAAGCCATCACTAGTGCCAGTTTCTTGTGCACTCGGAGATGCTGGTATTATGTATACACACACAAGAGATACAAGCCTATATGTACACACATACATATATTCTTTTATTTATTTATTTTATTTTATTTATTTTCACAAATGACAGTGTATTATTATACTCTCTGGACCTTACTTTTTCCCCTTACTATATCTTGGAGATTGTATCATATCAATGCAAATAATGGACATAATACTGATAGCTAAATTTATATACAATTACTGTGTCCGTGATCTGTTCTGAGCACTTCACATGTATTGACTCTGAGTCCTATGAGCAACGTGCTAGTACTTCCCTATTTACAGATGGAAAAACGGTGGCACAGAGAGGTTAAATAACTCAAGGTCACGCATCTAGTAAGTGGTAGAGCCAGGATTTGAGTGCTAGCCATTGGTCTTCACATCCACTATTTTTCTTTTTCTTACTAAAGGCTGCCTAAGATTCTATTATATGACATATCATATTGTACTTAATCAATTCCACATTGATCTACATTTATATTGTTTTCGGCAGTTTTTTACTACAAACTACTACCCCTAATATTCTGGGGGCCCACGACAGCGTATATATGGAGACTCACGTATGACGTCTAAATATTTAAATTATAAAGCAAGCTAGCATACTGTTAAATAAAATATATTCCATCCTCCTGCATAACAGATATAATTTCATAACACAATTTAAAAAGCATGAAAAGGGATGGTTCTTGTATGAGTGAAAGTGGGGAAAATATCCCAGATGACTGAATTTGATAAGGATTATGCAGGTCTGGGAAGTCTACTGATGGGTTGGGAATGTTTGAAAGAACAATAAAATAAAGACGTATGATTCACAAATTATTAGAAATTTATTCAACAATTTTTTTCTTGCTATCACTTAAGCATAATTACTAATTGTGTCGTTATAAAGATTTTCACTTAACTTGTGTTCTGTAGATAGTAATGATCTAAACAATTAAAAAATAAAATGTAATTATGTTCAAAGTGTACTAAATCTGAGTGGATATACAATCAATTCTCGTTATTCAGGGTAGTTATGTTCTATAACGTGATCACCGATGCCGAATTAGCAAATACGTTGCTCCTGGGGGACATACAGAGTTAGGTTCCTGTGAGCTTCTGGTCTCAACATTTTTGTCAGCTGCCCAACGAGTAAGCTTGGTTTCTGTGTGTTTCTGTTGAGGGACACTTTATTTAGTACATATCATTGATTCATTAGCATTGAACTCACAGGGCCAACAGCACCATAAAATGCCCGAACAAGGCTCATCTAACACGCGCATTTTCTCCGTCAGGCACATCACAGACGCTTGTGCTTAGGAGCACCAGACAGCACTGCGGCACCATGCCTGGGGACATTTCAAACAGTGAAATCACCAAAAAAGATGAGAAAGATGAGGTACTAAACAGACTGCAGAAAGGACGCTTGTTTACATTATGAGAGCCCAAGGAAGAAGGCAGCGCGTCGACTTGTTCAGCCTCAGCTGGAAACAGGTGTGCTGGGGACTCTGATTTTTTGGCATGCTGCACGTGTCCTCAAATAAATGCACAACTGCTGTGGATATTGATTTTAGGGTTACAAATAAATTTTATCAAGTAGGCGAATTCTCAAATATGGAATCCGTGAATAATGAGGATCGACTGTATTTTCATAAAAAACATGAATTTAATTATGTAAAAAACAAAAGAGTTGAAACAAATTTCAGATATATTTTAAACAAGGTATTTTCTTCTAAAATATTAACATTATCTAGTATCCTAAAGCAAAACACAAATAATTATTAATGACTTTCAAAATTGTGAACCAACAGTATTTAAAAATAAAATTTTAAAATTTTTGTAGATGTAATTAAATTCAATGAATAATTTTATAAAAATTGAACTATTTGCAATTCTAGCATTCAATGTCTGTCTCATGGCCAATGTAAACAACCTGTGTTTTGCTTCGTATATGTTATGTCCAGACCTACATATGCACAAATACACGAATAACATGAGCTATTTACTGTAGAAAAATATTTCTTAGCTGTCATATGCAGCTATTGGGAAGACTGTGTTAATTTGTGAGTAATTCCTGCAGCTACAGGAATTCCTGTACTAATTTTTGGAGCCACGGACAAGAACAGGAAAAGGAGCAAGAAGATGGGCACTTGTACTACTGGGAATCATTATTATGCAAGAATCTATGAGAGAAAAGATTTGAGTGACAGCGCACTTAGGTAAGTGTATCTGTCATGCCAGTCATCCCTGAACACGGAAGCATATCATCTTCGGTGCTGGCAGCAGCTCAGCCTACAAACCTCTCTGCCTTTGAGGTGCAGCCGCCTTTTGCTTCCAGGATATAGAGCAGAGGAAGTATGTGCTCAGGGTCTGCCTGGTGCTTGTGTGTGGAGGGGGTCCTCTAAAGTGCAAGCCTCTCTTGCCTGGGTCTACGGAAGGACCCACTACAAACATTGCTGCAATGAGTTCAATCAAACCAACCATCACAAACTGTGCAAGTGTCTGTACAGGATAAATTCTCACTGTTTCTGTATTCATTTTCGTAGTTTTCACCAATTCTCGTTCATTTCTGACTTCTATTTAATTTGCATAATTTCTAGAACACTGGCCCCTTCTGCGTACTACACATATTTTGTTTATCTTCCTCCAGAAAGAATATGCAAAATCTCCACTTTCGTTTTAGCTAATTTGCTCATTTTAGAACTTGTATTTTCTCTTTTATGCAATGTGCTGCTCTCTGGCCTGGAGCCAAATTTCTAAGCTTCCTCCCAACCAAGCCTTATAAAAAGACAATTACAAGCTCACTGGGGAGGGAATAAAAATTTATAACAGGCAAGTAGAAAGAGAGTGTAACTTACTATCATTGCGCCTCCAGAAAGGAGGGTGGTTAATCCGTGCCTTCAGGCAAACCTCCTCTTTTCTAGTGAAAGTGTAGACATATTTCTGAAGCACCTTGCATGGTGCAAGCGGTCAGGAGACCTGGGTCCAAGTGCCGGCACCACTACCTACCAGCCCTGGGCCCTTGGACAATCGCTTCATTTCTCTGAACCTCAATTTCCTCATCCAAGAAATGGAGGAGGTAATTGGGCTGTCGTGACGGTCAGTGAGATAAGTATCTGAAAGCATTTTGTAGTGAGATGTATATGGGAAGGGGAGGAGATCAAGCACTGGGTTTATTTTTATAATTCCCCCACCCCAGGCTAATTACTCTTCTGTAGTATTGTCTGAGCTAGTCTCAGTATTGCTCTATTTTTCTCATTCCATGCTGCCCAATACCTGCTCCTGAGCGGAATATTAATGCTTCAAAAGAGGATTCTGGAAATGTAAAAGGACAAGGTCATTTTGAAGGACATAGTGATGATGGGTGGAAGAAAATGTCAGAGTCCTGAAATTAAGATCAAATGATATCTGGAATTGGTTGAGAGATGTTTACAGAAGTTGGGGGGAGGTTTCCAGATATGGAAGTGGGAGGGGAGGCAGGGTCTGGGACTGGCCCGCTGTATTAGTCTGCTTGGGCCACCATAGTAGAATACCACAGGCTGGTGACTTAAACAACAGAAATTTATTTTCTCACAGCTCTGGAGGCTAGAAGTCCAAAATCAAGGTGTGGGTGGGTTTGGTTTCCTCTGAGGCCTCTCTCCTTGCCTTGTAGATGGCCGCCTTCTCGCTGTGTCTTCACATGGTCATCCTTCTGTGCACACACATCCCTGATGTCTCTCTCTGTGTCCATATTTCCTCCTCTTATAAGGACACTAGTCAGACTGGATCAGGGCCCCATCCTAACAGCTTCATTGTAATTTAATCACCTCTTTAAAGGCTTTATCTCCAAATACAGTTATATTCTGAGGTACTGGGGGTTAGGACTTCAATGTATGAATTTTGGGGGAACATAATTCACCCCATAACACCCATCAGCATTTAAACCACTCTGACCCCTAGCCCTCTGTGAACTCATGCAAACGTATGAATTCTTGTCCCCAGAGTGTATACCGATGCATATTGTAACCAGCTGAGTAAACCAGGGGGCTCTCACTTGGGAGTCTGTGTTTCACTTGACATGGTTCATTCTTTCATTTGCTCATGCATTTATTCAACAAGCATTTTGTGGGTGCCCATCAGGTACTGGGCACTAGGCCAGGTGCAGAGGCTTCCAAGGCATCTTGACCTCTCATCTTGAGATGTTCATGGTCTCTAATGGGAAACAGACATGTAAATAAATAGATGTGATGATGTGTAATGTGTACCAGATTCATTGGTGGCATGGGCTGATCCACGTGGCTGTGGACATCTGAGCTGAGTCTTTAGGAATGTGTAATGCCACTAACAATAATAGCTATATTTATGGGCTCTTTACTATGTGGCAGGCTTGGTGCTATATGTTTTACTTGTGTTGTCTCAATAATAATAATCTCAACCACAACTACTACTGGGTTATGAAGCCCTTATGACAACCCCAGGAGAGAGATTATTATCCTCATTTTACTCATGAGGAAACAAGGGCCTAGAGAGCTTGTTATGGACTGAATGTTTGTGTCCCTGAAAAATATACATGTTGAAGCCCTAAATCCCAACGCGATGGTATTAGGAGGTGGGGCCTTTGGGAGGTAATTAGGTTTAGATAAGGCCAAGACGATGGAGCTCATGATGGGATTAATGCTCTTGTAAGAAGAGGAAGAGACATGAGAGGTCTCTTTCTCTCCACTCGCACACAGAGGAAAGGCCATGTGAGCACACAGTGAAGAGGTGGCTGTCGATAGGCTAGGAAGAGGCTCTCCTCAAGAGCTGACACTGCTGGCACCTGGATCTTGGATTTCCCAGCCTCCAGGACTGTGAGAAATAAATGTCTGTTGTTTAAACCATCCAGCCTATGGTGTTTTGTTAGGGCTGCCCAAGCCGACTCAGACAGAACTGGAGGAACCTGCCAATAGTCTCATGGTCCTACGTGGCGGAGCTGGGATTAGAAGCTATGTTGGTGTCAGTCTCATCAGAAGTGAGGCAGGGAGGGACCAGGAAGGAGGCAGAGAGGTCTGGTACAGGCTGTCCTGTACTTAGCCCCTCTGTGCCTCAGTGTCCTCGTCTGTAAAGTGGCGAAGACAACAGTAGTATTTGCTTCCTAGGATTGCAAGGTGCTTAGAAAAGCACCTGGCACGTAGCGAAGGCTACGTTTGAGTTTGCTGTCATCACATTGTCGATGGATTTGACGGATGCAGGGAGGTGTTTACTATGATCCAGGTAAGAGATAATGAGGGCCAGACTCACAGAGAGGCAGTGGGGATAAAAAGCTGAAGAATTTGAGAGCTAATCTCCATAGAAAATAAGCAGCGGTGGATGTGATGTAGTGGGTGACAGAGAGAGGTCTCCAGCTGGCTTGGGTGACATAGTGACATTAATAGAAATACCCAACACTGTGTGCTAGGCTCTGTGCTAAATGTCCCTCCCTATGTATCCAGAGCCTCAACAGCTCGATTGTTTTTTCATAATATTTATCCTACCACCCGACGTATGTATAAATATATAGTATGGTATATAGTATAGTAAGTAGCCAGGGACAGTAGCCTAGCCAAGTTGACATATCAAAAAAGCCATCACAGAGATCAGAGATCAGGCAGCCTGACCTTCGAGAGCACCCCGTTCCCCATGACCTGTTCATGGAGTTTAACGGGCCCCCGGGGGAGATACGGAAGTGTCCTGAGAGGTTGGCTGATAAGTGTGCGGGGGTGAGGGTGTCACCAGTGCAGGGGTGAACTGGCTCTTTGAAGAGGGCCCCAGGGCAGGCTGCCTGAGCCAGGGTTTTAAGGAAAGCGGCAGTCAGATGTCAGGTAATCTGCAGAGTCAGGAGGTCAACCAAGAAGAGAGAGCCTGAGTTACACCAGCAACAGATGCCGCGTCAGGGGCAGAGGCAGCGCGGATGGAGGCAGGAAAACCCCTGGGCTTGGGACCTCCCGGGAAGGAGGAAAAGAGAAGAAGCCCCCAAAGACTGAGCATTTCTCCCGGGGAGGGGGGCTGCTGAACGAAGCCCTGGGAGACTGCTTTAAGCAGGAAGAGACTGAGTCCCCTTTAATCGGCTCACCCACTCCCCATCTGCTGGAGTGGGCTGCCAAGCAATGCCCCAAGAAAGCAAGCAAGCTGCATTTCCCCCCAAATGTGAGTCAAGTGTTCCCCGGACACATACAATTTCGCAGCTTCTCCCATTTGCTTTGTCTTTCTCCTGTCCCCCTGTCTGTGTGTTTGCTGTGAGCGGGGGATAGTAGTCCTCACAGCCCCAATATGGTGACTCTCTGGGGGGCTGTGTTAACTATGCTCTTTAGATGCAAGGAACAGAGACTCCCTGGGCCTTCCTTAGGGGAAAGGGGTGTTGCAGGTTGGGGTTCCAGGGAAGTAGACTCTGAGACGGTTTAATGTCCAGGATGTTTTTAAGGAGTGCCCTTGGATTAACTCCTGTCTAAGGGGAGAAAGGAAGTGGGCTTAGGCAGAGGGAGATGTCAAGCTGTGACAGCCTCAGTCCCCCTGATACCCCAGGGGGTGTCTGGCACTAGAGTTGTCCCCAGATGGGCTGAGCCAGCCATCGGAAGGGCCAGGTGGCTCTCTGCAGCTAAGACAATACTGAAGGGCCTGAAACTTGGCTGCTGACAGCACCCCCAGCCAGCTGGGCAGCGAGCCCTCCCTTGAAGGAGGACCTGGGCAGTGCCTCACAATGGCCATCCCAGGGGATTAAGGTAAGAATGCCTTAGGGCTGGAGCCCCACTGCTGCCAGCAGCCCCCTAGGAACTCTGAGTTTCTCCCCCTCCCCTTGGCTTTCATGACCGCCGTGCCTTCCCTCTTATATACTGTCTACTTCCTCTGTGGGTCTGGTCTGCTCTCTCCTGGGCACCACCTGGATCATGGATCATCCTTACCCTTTTCTCCTGGCCAAATTCTGGAGGAGCGATTCACTTTGACCTCGGTCTGTGATTCTCAAACTGTGTTCCATGGAACACTGGTTCTGGAGATGTTAATACGTCCTTCAAAAGCTGGGAGATACTACACAAAGTTCACTGTACTTTTCTCTCTTCTTTTGTGTGTGTTTTAAAAGTCTCCATAATAGAAAACATAAGTAAGTATATCTCCTTCATACAGAAATGTCAGCTGGTAGTGAGAGGAGGTGATGTAGGAAACAGGTGAAGGTTTGGATTCTGAAGTTTGAGTGAGGTTGACTCCAACACCTCCTAGACGCATGACCTTGGGCTAGTGACTTAACCTGCCTCTGCTGAGCTCTGCTTCCCTGAACAAGGGCAGGGGGCTCTTGATAGAGAGGGTCGCCGAGGGACTGGCATGCCCATGGCAGTTATTTAATGGAAAAACATCATATGAAGCCCAAACTGTATTTTAAAGAAGTTGGACATGTATGTATACAAGGACCAACTGGAAAAAATAATTTTATGGATGCCTCATTTCTGAGAGACTGTAAAACATATTTTTCTGTATAGACATAGATCTGTCCTTGGTGTAAGTGTGTCCATGCGTGCTTGGAGACAAGCTGTCTCTTGGGCTGGAATTCTGGGCCCACAAGGAAATTCTACAAGGCCCAAGGAAGAAGAAAAGCAGATCTCCGACCCCCTGGCTAGGAAGGCTTATGGCCTGCAGATGGGGGGGGCGGGGACTAGGCAGGGATTTTCCCTCACTAAGACTGCTGAGATTGGTCTGTGAGGCCAGGCCCCATTTTGGTCATCATTCATGTGGCAAAAAAAGAACGGGCTATCCCAAGAAACAGCAGACCCCTGGCAACGAATGAAAGCAGCAGGAGCGGAGAAGCCTCCTGCTCCGTCATAAAGTATTAGTTGCCAGATGCCAGGGCGGCATTCCAAAGGCTGGTGGGGTCCCAGGGGCCAGAGGGGGTCCTGGCAGACAGATAGCAGAGAGGTGGTGGCTGTGGTGCTGGCAGCATGTTGATCTCTCTAGAAAGGACCAAGGACCGGCCAGGCTGGCAGCCACAGCGCCCCGGGCCACGGCTCCTCACAAACAGGTCAGAATAACAAGAATGAGAATCCTGGGTTTCTCTAGCATTGATTGTCTTCATTGCGCTGTGCCCTGCAGCGTTATTTACAATCATGAAAAATGGCACATAGGCCACTCGTGGAGAGCTCTGTGGCTGGCAGGAAGAATGCGGAGATGGTTAGATTCTGAAGCGTAGGGCACTCTCAACCGGACTAGCCACAGGTATGTGCTCAAGAGCCTTTCACTTAAGCAAATTATTGAAATTAAAGAAATTATAAAAGTTGTGCTTGCTATTAAAAAAATCAGCAATACAGAAGCATAAACAGTAAAAGCTAAAAGTCCCTCTTTCCTTCCCTCCCCAGCCCACACCAATGCCTCTCTCTCCCCAGAGGAGAATCGTCAGTTTGGTGTGTGTCCTTCCATGCCAGAACATAAAGATTTACCTCCTTCATTCAAATGGCCACATAACTTTTCATTATAAGGATTGTTGGAGATTGTTGGAGATGCTGTAGGGAATATAGCTTGGTGATTCCCAAACTGTGTGTGTGTGTGTGTTTTTGCACATATGTGTCGATGTTTCCTTGGTGGAATTTCTAGATCAAAAGGCACGCACAGGGCCTGGCCCCGTGGCTGAGTGGTTAAGTTGGCACACTCTGGTTCGGCGACCCAGGGTTTCACTGGTTCGGATCCTGGGCGCGGACATAGCACCGCTCATTAAGCCATGCTGAGGCGGCGTCCCACGTGCCACAACCAGAAGCACTCGCAACTAGAGTATACAACTATGTACTGGGGGGCTTTGGGGAGAAGAAAAAGAAGAAGAAAAAAAAGAAGCTTGGCAACAGATGTTAGCCCAGGTGCCAATCTTTAAAAAAAAAAAAGGCACCCACATTTTAAATGGTGCTGAATTGCCTTACAAAAAGGCTTTACATTCCTACTGGATATTTCTATGCTTTTGCTTTGGCCAATTTGAGAGGTGACAACTGCACCTAATTGTTTTATTTTGCTGTATTAAAAGAATATTTTATTTTATTTAAAAAATGTCAGTAGATACAGATAATATTTATCATTTTCAGCATTTTTAAGTGTACAGTTCTGTGGCATTAAGTACATTCATATTGTTGTGCAAACATCGCCACCATCCTTCTCCAGAAGTAATCTACTTTCTTTCGATTAACTAGCGAAGATCTTTTCATTTATCTGTTGACTCTGTTTTCCTTCTCTCCCTCTCTGTCTTCCCTCCCTCCTTTTTTCTCTCCTTCCCTCTCTTTCTTTCTTTCACCTTATGTTCTTTGCAGATTTTCTAACTAGGCTGATATCCTTTTTCTTCGTCTCTCTCTTCCCCCATCCCCCAAATTAGGGGCTTTTCTATATTATGAGTATTATCTATTTTTCTTTTAAAATATTTTGCTTGGCTCCTTATATATTATATTAGTTCTAATCTTTACAGCATCTCTGCAAGACAAGTATTCTTATTCTCATTTTGCAGGTGAAGAAGTTAAAGTTTAGAGATGTTACGTGACTTGCCGAAGGTCCCAGAGCTCATAGGTGGCAGAGATAAGATGGGCCTCTGGCTCTCTCTGGCATTTTCACAGTCTCAGGCCAAAGGGAAACTGCTTGAGGCTGGAAGACTCTGCTAAGGCTGGGCAAGTCCAGCAGGGCGTCTGGGAAGCTGGAGGTCTTCCAGAGACTTTGGGGGAAGGCTGGGGTGAACGAGTTTGGGGGCATCTAGAAGTTGGTGTTGCTAAACAAAGAGGAAACGAGAGATGGGCTCTTCTCTTCCCCTCCGGCAGCATGAAGGGCTATGGAAGTACTAATGAATTTGGGGTCTTGTGGGTATTCCCTGCCCCCTTACCACTGTGGCTGCAGAGTAGAGGCCAGGGTGGGGTGGGGGTGGGGGACGTTTGGAGGTCCTTTCTGGGTGCTAATTCCAGGAAGTTTCTTGTTCTTCCTCTCTCTCACATCCAATCAATCACTGAGTATGGCGGATTTTATTGTAAGGTCACTTCACTTCTCTTTGTCCCCTGCCCAGAGCCTGGCCCAGGTCCCCATCGTCTCTTCTAACTGGCCTTACCACTTCGTCTCTTGCTCCCTCCAATTTCCCCTCCACACTGTAGCCCGAGTGGTCTTTTCTAAAGTGCACATTTAATTGTGCAACTCTTCTGCTGAAAACACATGGATGGCTCTGCAATGCCTGTCAGATGATGGCCAAGCTCCTCAGCCGGGCTCACAGGCCCTTCACCTTCTGGCCCCTGCTTATCTCTACCTTTCCCACTGTTACCTGCTTTGCTCTATGCGTCAGTTAGATTGAATTCCATGAACATAGCTAACTTTCTCATGCCTCAAGGCCTTTGCCTATACTGTTCCCTCTCCCTGGAATGCTGTTCCCCAGCTAACTCCTACTTAAATTTTATATCTCTGTTTAGACAACTGGGAAACCCTCCCTGGCATGATCGCTCGATTATGCACTGTTGTGGACCCTCTTTGCACACATCCTACTATCTTGTAATTTTCTTTCTGCTTGTGTGTCTATCCCTTGACCCCGGTTGCACATTAGAATTACCAGGGCTGCTTTTAAAATACTGGTACTGGGGCCACACTCCCCAGAGATTCTAAGTTAATTAACCAGAAGTGGGACCTGGGCTTCGGTAGTTATTTATTTATTTTAAAAAATTCTTTTTTGCTGAGGAAGATTCACCCTGAGCTAACATCTGTGCCAGTCTTCCTCTACTTTATGTGAGGGTCGCCACCACAGCATGGCTGACAAGTGGTGTAGGTCTGTGCCAGGATCCAAACCTGTGAACCCATGAACCTGGGCTGCCAAAGTGGAGTGCGCCAAACTTAACCACTGAGCCAAGGGGCCAGCCCTGGGCTTCGGTAGTTTTAAAAGCTCGCTGGATGATTCTAATGTGCAACTGGGGGTGAGAACAGGGCTCCACAGGAAGCTCCGTGGGGCCAGGGGTCCTGTCTGTCGTAGTCATCATTCTAAACCCCTCACTCAGCACTGGAGTGCTCAGGTATTTAATAAATGTGTTGAATAAACAAATGCAGCAGTTTCTAGAAGGGATGCAGGAATCATTAAGAACAAAAATGATGCATACCAAACACACATTGGATAGCAAATTAGTGCTTTTTAAGGGTTTTAGAGAACAATCGCTAACCTGTCCTTTAAAAACTCCCCAATCATTGTGGTCACTTGGAAAAAATGTGTGTAGTTTTGTTTACTTTAGATTTGTAGTAAAAATTACACATTTAGGCCATTGTCACTGCGTGGCTTGCTCCCCTTTGGAAGCCTTCTCTCCTCCCCAGATCCCCTTTGAAGCAAATGCTACACTGTCAGATGCCCCGAAACCCACCTCTGAAAGACTTGTGTGTAATTTAAGTTTGGATGAAAATTTCGTTTTCATTACTTATGCACAGTAAAATGTAATAAAAATTCCCCGGCCAACGTCTCTGCTGTCCTTCTGCTCCAGTGGCTTGCTCCAGTTTTCCTTGTCTCTAGTCTCTTTGCCCTTCCTCTCTTCTCTGAAAAAATAATTCTTTCCAACATCTAGCAGCTCAGCTCTTTCCCTCTGCTCTCATATTCCACACAGCAAGCCTAAAGCCAGAAGCAAGCTGGACAGTGACCATTCACTGTTTGTCCAGTGCTTTCCTGGGGGTGTTCAGGCGCTCATCCTGACCTGCCATTAAAGCCCGTTCTGTCAGGAACCATCCACACAAGCACTGACACTGCACAGGCTTCCAGGAGCGAGGTACCACTCATCTCAGTGCTGTGTCACCCAGGAGGTATGTGGGGAGGGGAGGGGCAGGAGACATGGAATGGGGGAGGAGAATGGAAATTCGCCAACCCCGGGAGAGCTTCTCCCCACACAAGGTCGGATGTAAGACCAGTATAAGCATAAGGGATGGCTTGGGGGGCTGGCCAAAGTCACCCCAAGCAGACATGCAACTATCAACATCCTTTAGCCAGTGACCACCAGGGACACACCTGAAGCTGAATTGGTTGGATTTATCGCCCTTTGCAATGGGAAGAACTCATACCTCGGGGACCTGTGGGGCGTCTCAGTAAGAGGGTATTTGGAGGGCTTGCTACAGGATTTGGCTTGTGTTGTTAGGTGATTTTGAGGAAGGTTAAAGGGAGCCGGGCTTTGCTCTGGATTGGACGTAATTCTGATTGAGCATCCGTATAGTTTGCTAGGGCTGCCGTAACAAAACACCACAGACTGGGTGACTCAAACAACAGAAGTTTATTTCCTCAAAGTTCTGGAGGCTAGAAGTCCAAAGTCAAGGTGTCAGCAGAGTTGGTTTCTCCTGAGGCCTCTTTCCTTGGCTTGCGGATGGCTGCCTTCTTGCTGTGTCCACACACGGCCTTCCCTCTGTGCCTGGGTGCCCCTGGTGTCTCTTTCACATGTCCAAATTCCTCTTCTTACAAGGAGGGCAGTCACATTGGATTAGCGGCCACCCTACCAGCTTCATTTTAACTTAATCACCTCTCTAAAGACCCGACCTTTAAATACAGTCACATTCTAAGGCATAAGGCTATGGGCTTCAACATACGAATTTTGGGGGGACACAATTCAGCCCATAACAGTACCTTAATACATCTTGTATATGCGGTGGGGGAAATGATTGAGGCTAAAGCTGGCATTGATAAAGCAGCAGTGGCCACTCGTTAGCCAGGACAGGAGGATGTCTAGTCCTTTTTGTGGTTTGGACAATGTTCACGTCTTGTCCATGTTGAGATGTGGTTGTGGATTGGTCTTGATTTTGTCTTCATCCATCACAGTCAAAGAATGGCCTTGTCACATGTTGATAGACTGTGAAATTATTAATTTTCAACAGGAGAGCACCACGACCTGGCTGTGGAAGTTGCCAGCTTGTAGCAACTCCAAGGCCTCATTGATAGAGCCAGGCCAGTGCCCAGTTATCAGGGAATGCTTTCTCTTTCTCATGATCTAGGCACACACGGTGCTTGTTAAGCAAATGCAGCTTTGGGGCAGTTACCACATTTTCCCACTTAGAAATTCTGTTGCCAACACTGGGTGACCAAGGGAGTGTGGCAAAACTCTAGTCCCCTTCCAGGAACGCAGGGAACCTGAAGATCTGAAAGTTCAGGAAGCAGGTCTTCTGCTGCTCACTTTGAGCACACACCCTGATGCTGGAGTGCCATGTTGGAACACTGAGAATTCCTTGGCACCCCACTTCACCTGGTGTGTTAGTTTTCTGTTGCTGTGTAACAAATTACCGCAAACTCAGTGGCTTAACATAGCACACATTTATTATCTCACAGTTTCACTGGATCAGGAGTTCAGGTATGGCTTAACTGGGCCTCTGCTTAGGGTAACACAAGGCTGCAGTCAAGGTGTTGCCCAGGACGGGTTCTCATCAGAGCCTCAACTGGGGAAGGCTCTGCTTCTGAGCTCACCTGGGTTGTTGGCAGAATTCATTTCCTCGTGGTTGGAGGACTCATGGCAGCTTGCTTCTTCAAAGATAGCAATGGAGAGACAGACTCTAGCAAGCTTGGCACTACGTGTACATCCCCTCACCTTTGCCACATTCTATTGGTTAGAAGCAAGTCACGGATCCTGCCTATGCTCAGGGAAGAGAATTAAACAAAAGCATGAATACCAGGAGGCAGGATCAAGGGGGTCTGCCCACCACACCTGGGCTGTATGACCATTTTGGGAAATGTGCAGAGTGTTAAGTGATTCAGGACTAAGATGGCTGCAGGTCAGCCAAGCCAGGCAGGGCAAGTCAGGGAGAAGGCACAGAGGTGTGGCAGAAGCCATGGCAAATCCTCTGTGCCCCCTGATACCTTTGTTTTTGAGGAAGATCTGATTTTGGGAAAGAGCCAAAAGGCAGCTGGGGTATAATTTCCTCAGGTGACTGCTATGAGGGGACATGCTTCACAGGTTTGTGTAAATTTAGGAAGCCATTGGCAATGGCACAAAGGAAGAAATTAAGAGTAGGTAGACAGAAGATGAGTTGACGGGTTATCAACTGTACATGAAGGAGAAACAGAAAGGAGCAGGGAAAGGTTTAGAAACATCCAGGTCTGGCAGTGGGATAGACCAAGAACAATACTCAAGTGAGGGAGTTGAACTAGATGCAGAAATTCTGTGCACAGGCAGAGAGGGGGCTATGGGTACATTTAGCATCTCCTTCCCGAACAGAAAAGGGAATCCAGGAAGGTCTTCAGCCTAGATGTCTTTAGAGGGCAGGTGAGGATGAGGCCATGCCAGCCTGCCTGTCACCACGTCTGGGGCAGCACCTTGGAGTGACAGGGGACTCAGAGTGATGAGATTCTGCTGAATGTTTGGACACCGAGTGCCTTACAGAATAAATCCTCCTTAATGATAAGTCTGACTAAGGCAGGGAGTGTAACCACGAGGCCCCTAGAGCCAGTTGGAACAGACCCATCTCTTATCAACAGAGTGATTAAGAATTGTTTTTCAGAACATTTGCACAGTCACGTAGCCAGAGCATGCAGAGAACAAGAAATCTTGACCTGAAATGACCCCGGAACAAAGATTCTTCTCCCCATGGAACCAAAGGACTGGGACATGACCAGAACTTAAAAGTCGGACTCTCATCAGAGGCGAGGGGTCTGTCATCCAGGAAGTTCCAGGGTTAGAATCCCTTTCCCATCTTACCATAAATGTTCAGAACCTTACCATAAATGCTTAAAGCCCACCAATCAAAACCTGTTCTCCCAGCATTTCTGCGTGCCAGCCTGTTTTCCCTAACCTCTTAAATTTCGCCCCCACTCCTGGATCAGGGAGACAGGTCTAAGGGTATGTGCTCTTTGTCTCCTTGCAGATTGATCTTGCAAATAAAGCGACTTTTCTTTTCCTAAAGGCTGATGCTGTGATAAATTGGCTCATTATGCACATTGGGTGGTGAGCTCTTGCTTGGTACCAGAAGCTCCACCTAAAAAATGTTAGAACCAAACACAGTTATCCATACCTGACCTTTCAAACTCAGCATGTGACTATGTTCTGGGCCATATAAAAAGTCCCAAGAAATTTAAAATGATTGAAATTATACAGAGTATCTTCTCTGATTACAATGAAATTAGATTAGAAATCGATAACAAGGTATCTACTTTTTGGAACTCTGTAGTTTGGAAATTTAGCAACATACTTCTAAATTATCCATGGTCAAAGAAAAAAATCACCAGGGAAAATAGAAAGTATTCTTAAATGAATGGCAATGAGAATACAACTTTTCAAAATCTGTGTGATGCAGCTAAAGCAGTGCTTAGAGGGAAATTTATAGCTTTAAATGCTTATATTACAAAGGAAGAAAGGTTTAAAGTCAATGACCTAAGATTCCACTTTAAGAAGCTAGAAAAAGAAGAGCAAAGTAAATCCAAAGTAGAAGAAAGGAAATAATAAAGGTAAGAGCAGAAATCAATGAAATAGAAGAGACAAACAATAAGAGAAAATTAACAAACATTAATCCTCCCCCTCTTCTCTCTAACCCCAGCTGACTGGTTGATAATTCATTTGGAGTGAGGGGAAAGAGTATGAAATAATAGTTAATTCCGTACTTCCTTTTGAGTTCTTCATGCTTTCATATCACAACCAGAGGAGAACGTTTTTGCCAGTAGGTGGCAGCGCTGGCACCTGGAAAACCCGGACAGGCTGCGTGTTGGGTCGACTTGGGGATCAAGATTGCCGCCCGGCTGACGGCTGAGAGGGAGTCATTTGAAGACAGGGGAGCGAGTCAACTCCAGAAAGCAAATCCTCAGTCACACTTAGAACAGGAAAAAGCGATTTTGCAAAAACACCTGAAGTCTAAACGCCCGTGCAACCAAAGCTTGAAAAACTTGTCTCTTTAAAGCCAGAGGTTCTTTCCTGGAGTGCTGCGGCTGGGCTTCGGGGTCTCAGAAAACTCCTCCTCCCATTGTGTGCATATCTGGGCCATCCCACTACCATCCCCTTGGGGAGATCGTCCACATTCTCTATCGGATTCTCAAAATGGACAGGGACTTGAAACAATTAAGGTCGCCTGTTACTAATGCTCCATTAAACACCACTTAGAAGTTAATCACGCATAAGATAAGTGTGGGCTGTAAAGAGAGGCGGTTAAGTGCACTCAGGCCTTGTGTGGGAGGTGGGAGAGGCCGGACTCTGCTAGTTGCTTTTATAATTTTTTTCTTCCTGAAGGACCAACGCTGTGAGAAGCCCCTCAAGGAGTTGGAATCGGAAAGGGAGCGACCACATTTTGCAGGCCTACTATGGGCGCCAAACGAGTTGCCTTTCATAAATGTCCTCATTTAATCTTTGCCGTAATCCATTGAGTTCAGTGTTCACATCTTAATACTATACCCCCAAATCCCGTAAGTGAAGGCGTTTGTGGATCCAGACTTTAAGTGAATGTACACGCTATTCCCCTCTTTTACAGACAAATCTTCCATGCGATTTCCTTTATCTAAGTGAACTTTCCTTTTAAAATAGCCTTTCGTTTATTTCTTTGGTCTAGCTCCTTCAGTCAAGAGCCACCCTCAGAACTGGCAGCATAAACGCAGACGGAAGAGCAGCAGCCAACACGATGTTAGGTTGAACCTAGAAGACAGTCCTGGAACTTCACTTTTCCCTTCTCGCCGGCTCACGAGGTGGCCGGTGGCCCTGGCGGGCTTTGGGCGGGAGAACCCGGGGCCGGGGCTCCAGGGCCGCAGCCGCTCGGGGCGGACGGGCAGCGGGAGGGCTGGGAGGGGTTAGGGCCGGGTCCCACGTGGCCGCGGCGGCCGCAGGGCTCCCCGGACCCCGCCCGGAGGCGGCCGCGCGAACTGCAGAGCTGGAGGCGCAGGGCAGCAGGCGAGCGCCCCGGGGCCCCCGAGCCCGGCGCGCCTTGGCGGGCGCCCGGCGAGCGCGCAGCCCCGCGGCCGCTGGCTAGCCCGGCCGGGCGGCCACTGCTGCCTCACTCCTTCCTCGGCGTCCCGGGCCTCAGAGCCGCTGTGAGGAGGATGAGTCTCTGGAGCTGGTTCCTGCTGCCGACCCTCTGCCTCTTGCCCACGAGCGCAGCCCCTCGGCGCGGCGCGCCCGCCTCCGCCAACTGCGAGCTCAAGCCCCAAGTAAGGCGCGGGTGAGGCGGCCTCCCGGCACCTCCCGGGGGTGGTCACCTTCCGAACCCCGCGAAGCGCCGCGCATTCGGACCCCGAGCCGACTCTGGGGACCGGGCTCCCACTGCGCACGGCGGCGCCTCTGTGCTCTCGCGTCCCGCCGCGGCCCCGGGTCCTGCTTTCCCGCGGGGCGCAGCCCTCCGGCCGCGTGAGACCTTGTCCCCCAGCCCTCGCCAGTCGTCAGCCGAAGGGAGTCCAAGCGGGGTCCCCTGGGTCTCTCCATCCTGCTTCGCAAGAAATCCGGGGGTGAATCCCCGAAGACAGAGGAGGCACATTTACTTTGGAAGTTTGTTCTGCGCTCTCTTCCCTAGTGTTTAATTTCTCCTGTTCTTAGCGAAAATGGTAAAAGCACCCCGCCGCTGCTTGATTTAACCTTCGTATATTCAATGTTTGAGTTAGAAGGGATTTTGGGGAGCTGAAGCCAGCTTCCTTGTTTTACCAATCTGGGAAACTGAGGCTCAGAGAGCGACCTTTGTGGTTCGGGTCACAGAGCGCATTCGCAGAGTAACCGGGTCTGACAGCCTTGCGTTCGCGCACATGGCGCTTCTTTAGATAGTCGCATCAGCGTTTTGAGGGTGAGGGGAACCGGGGCGACGGAGGCCCAGGGACCTGCCCGGCTCCACTCAGCCCTGTGGGAGCAGAAGCCGAGCGGAAACCAGGCAGGTCTCGCGTCTGCGAGGCTGGACCTCTTTCCAGACGAATGTTTCCTTTTCCTGATCAGTTTTCTTACGCTCGGGATTTTCTGTCGCTCTCTAGTCTCTCTCGTCTAAGCGCCGTGGAGGTTGAATTTTGCGAGTTTGTATCGGTGGGTCCGATCTCTGTGGATCCCTGGCCATGGGACGTGTAATTCTAGGCTTGTGCTTCGGGTGGCCTGTGCGCCCTGGGGCGCCGGGTGCCGGCGTTTAGGGGTCAGCCCACCTTCGTTGACACCTGCGCAGCACCCGGGTCCGCGTCCACCTCTGGGTATTCATAATTTTATTCATTGTCCTAACCACGGCAAAGGAGAGGGTGACCTCCCTAAGCCGTTCCTGGCACACGGGGCTGGCCGGGGAGGCGCGCGGTGTTGCTGAGGCGCCCGGGGCTGCTGAAACGCGGGGCTCTCCGTCCAGGAACGCAGGAGGCGCTGTGGCTGCAGAGGGAAGCCTGCACCGGGGAGACCCCAAACTGCTGCGAGGTGGCAGCTGCGTGCTCGTTATACAAAGCAGAAGCCCAGCCTTCCTCTGAAAGCAGAGTGTCTTTCGCTTTGGCAAAATCTATTACCAGCTCGTGATTATTTTATTACAGATGAGTCCTGATAAGCTCTCTGCTCTCTTCTTTTGAATTTATCTTCCCGGGTCTTTTATTCTATACCAAACTTTTTGGTCTCAGGACCCCTCTACCTTCTATAAACGTATTGAGGACTCCAGAGAGATTTTATTTATGTGGGTTAACTGAAATATTAGTAAAATGCAAGTTTAAAAAACAATGTTAGTAAATACACAAGCACATAAGCCAATAACCGTCAGAGCGGTGATATCACACGCACGTAGCCTCTAGAAAATTCTGTTTGTACACTTGTGAGAGAATGAGAGTGAAAAAGGAAAATGTCTTAGTATTATTATGAAAATAGTTGTGTCCTTACAGACTGCTTGAAAGGGTCTTGGGGACACCCACAGGTCCCTGGACCACACTTTGAGAATCGCTGTTCTATTGCGTGGGCACACTGTCTTGCCCCTGGGGAGGTCAGAAGGGCAGTCAGTGGCAGGGCTGTGTGCTTGACCTGCGCCTAGAGGGCACTGTGGGTGGGTCCCCAGGGAGTTGGGGTCTTGCGATTGGAGAGTGAAGGTCTGGGATCCAGCGTCCAATCCTTGTGGCAGATTTCTATAGCATTCTGGAGGGACTGTGGCTTGAGAGCCAGCTTGGTTTTCAACTTTAGTTAATCATTAGAGAGTTCTTCTGAGCCACATCCGTCCACAGACACTGCAGGCTTTATCCTGGGCACGGCACAGGTGGAATCTTTTCCTTATCGATATTCAAACAGAACTCTCCAGTGTTCTTCACTGTTCCTGACTGTGTTCTTTACTTGCTTTTTCTTCCCCCAGATGTCCACATGCTTGCACCCATACTTCCCTCTGGCCTTTGCTCATATTCTCTCAACTAGACCCTTCCTGATTGCCTATCAAAAGTTATGTCAACCCCCCACAGCACCTGCCCTCCTGTCTGCCTTCCTGGCTTTATTTTTCTCTGTGTCTCTTAACTACCATCTCATAAAAATTTTTGTTTATTGCTAACCCCTCCAATGTAATCTTCCTTAGGGCAGGAATTTCTGTCTGTTCTATTTGCTGCTGCATCCCCAGCACTTAGAAGAGTGTCTGGCCATAGCTGATGCTCAATAAACGTTTGCTGAATGAAAAGGATACACTAAGCCAACTTACTTTAGTCTCATTCCAGCTGGTCTGCTGAAGAATGGTCTTTGAAAAGTGCAGTTGTCACAGGTCCTGGGATGCTGGGATGGGAGGGGCTGAGGGGTGCAGCTGCTTAGGGACTTAGCCCACATCACACAGGTTGTCATTGTGCTCCTTTGTTCTGTTTCATTGCATGGCTTCCGCACGTGTGTGTTAAAATCTCTGGTAATTCAGCTGATGGAACTTGTAGCTTCTTGTGTCTCCATCATCCATGGCTGTGTCTTTCTCTTTTGAGAACGATTGCAGCAAGGTTTAGAAGGGACAAGTCAATAGGGTTCACTTTTTTTCCTTTTAAGTCATCATAATGTTAAAATACATGGCGTCCTCTAGTAGCATGTGGTGGCCACGGTTACAGTGAAATGGGGCAGTAGAGCAATTTTGTGGGTTTTTGGGGAGGCAAACAGCCCTACCCCTGAGAGTGTCAGTATGAGGGAGGCAGGGCAGTTGCACCCGGATGGTCACTGCGGTGGGCTGGGGGCTCACCAGGGGACAAAGGCAATGTAAGAGCTCCCTGATCAGAAGCCCTGAAGACTCTTCTTCCAGCTTGTGCCCTCCCGGCATCCCCGCGGGGCAGTGTCACGGCCGGCAGGGGTGGTTGCTGGTGCAGAGTGGGAGACGGGGTGCCCCGTTCAGTCAGAACAGGACTGCAGTTACTGAAGAAGCTCTACAAGATGAGGATCACTCTTTAAAAACACTTTAAAACTCCTGGCTTAGCATCCAATTGTGTTATCCTGAAAAGAGGGAATCGCAAGAGGTAGGACCCTGAGGATTTAAAGATGGCAGTGTGGGTTTATCTGGACAGGTCACTGGGGCCAGGAAGGGGAGCTGGACAGAGCCTTTCCAGGTTTGGAGGCAGGCAGCTCTCCTGACAACATGGCACCTACTAGGAGATTAATTGAAAAAGATACGACTCTGAATCTCCAGTAAAGTCTGTCGCATGTTAAGGCTGCATAACGTGGTGTTTGAAACTCCGGGCTCAGCAGCCAGCCTGCCTGGCTTCAAATCCTGGATCCACTTAGCAACTCTGTGACTGAGGATAACATAATAGACTTCTTAAGGCCTCCATGTCTCCATCTGGAAACGGCCAGTGTCTTATTTAGCTGTGTGTCCTCCCAGTTCTTCTCTTCCCATACTCTCCTGAGTGGGCATTGGCAGGCTCTCACCCCCACCATGCCACCAAAGTTGTTCTTGTCCAGGTTCCCAGTGACCTCAGTGTTGCTCAGTCCGGAGGTCGGTTCTCAGATCCTCGACTTACTCGGCCCATCGGCCACACTGAACCCACTTGCTGACTTTCTCCTTGAAGCTCTTCCTTCGGTCGGCTTCCTGCTCCTCTCATTTGCCCAACCACCTCGCTGGCCGCTTCTCATTCTCTTTTGCTGGCTGGTCTGCTTTCCCTTGATTTCGCAAGGTTAGACCATTTCTCTCCTGGTTACACGTCGTCCCCTTGGAGATCTCATCCTGTCCCATGGTTTTAGATAACATCTAAGTGGTGACAATACCCTCATTTTTGTCTGTGGCCCAGGCCTCTCCCTAACTCTAGACTCGTGCATCCACCTACCAACTTGACCTCCCTACTTGGTTATCTGCTTGGCGTCTCAACTCAACAGGGCCAGAACCAAACTTCTGACCTTCCCCTCGAATCCTGTTCCACCCCCTGTCTTCTACATCGTGGTTGATGGCAACTTCGTCCTTTTAATTAGCCAATATGTCAGCAGATCCTGTTGGCTTGAGCTTCCAGAATAGATCCAGAATCGGATGATGTCTCGTCAGTTCTGTCGCTGTCACTCTGTTCTCTCACCCGGATTATTTCAGTAACTTCCTAACTGACCTTGCATCTGCCCTCACCCCTCAGTAGTCTGTTCATCACAGCCACCAGAGTGATCCTGCTAACAGGTTAAGTCAGCTCGTGCTGCTCCTCTCACAAAAACCTGTGCTGGTGCCCGTCCTACTTGGCATAAAAGCCTGAGCCCTTCCAGCGGCCAACGAGTCCTGTGTGGCCTGGCCTTGCTCACCTCTGTGACCTTTGCCTCCTGCTTTTTTCTTCAGTCATCCCGCTGCAGTCACGCTGCCTCCTTGCTGCTCCTTCATCACTACGACATTCCTGCCTCAGGGCCTTTGCACTGCTCTTCCTTCCTCCTGGAGGGAATGCTCTTCTCTCAGATAGTCCCACAGTTTGCCCTCTCACCTCCTTCAGGGCAAGCCTTAAATGTCCTACCAGACATTCAATGACCTTCCTGGTCACCCTGTTTAAGACCACATCCCTCCACCACCAGTGCTCCCTGTTCTCTTTGCTGCTTTCATGTTCTCCACAATAGTATCACTAACATTCCCGAGGCAGGGGCCTGTGTTTCATTCACTGGTGTGTTCCTAATGCCTAGAATACCCTAGTGCCTGGAACAGTGTCTGGCACACAGTAGGCACAGCATAAATAATTGTGGAAGAAATAAGTGTTGAACGAATGTAGTAGGATAAGCCAGGTGCAATGCTAGGATGGTGCCTGGCAGCCAGTGAACATTCAATATCAGCCGCTGCTCTGAGCATCGTTATTGTTACTCCGTGGCTAGATGACAGAACATGAGTATTGTTTTGTTTTGTTTTGTTTTGGTGAGGAAGAATCACCCTGAACTAACACCTGTTGCCAATCCTCCTCTTTTTGCTTGAGGAAGATTGGCCCTGAGCTAACATCTGTGCCAGTCTTCTTCTATTTTCGTATGTGGGACGCCATTGCAGCATGGCTTAATGAGTGGTGTGTAGGTCTGCGCCTGGGATCCAGACCTGTGAACCCTGGGCGGCCGAAGCAGAGTGCACCAAACTTAGCCACTGCGCCACTAGGCCGGCCTGAGTATTGTTTTTTAAAAAATCTGAGCAGTTTTCAGTGAAAAGATCATACCGTGACTGTATTTCTAGTCTAACACTGATTGAAAAGGCCACATTAAAATAACCGAATAATAAAATAAAAATGGTACATAGAGATGAACAGACTATGCTTCTGAAGAGAAGTGCAGGTATTTTGGGGTAGGATGGGACATTAGGGAGATTAGTGTATCGGATAAAAACAAGCCAAAGGCACACCACAACGCGCCCCCTCACCTCGCCTCTCCACATACCCCGTGGTCCTGCAGTGTGGGTTTTCCGGGAGTATATTTGTTCAATGTCATGGTCTCCTGATAAATGACAATGAAGTGGGTGCCCATGGGGTCAATGATAGCATTTTAGCCCTTTTGCTGCGTCTCCCAGTTGGAAACCGCTTGGAAGTCCCTTGGTAGACTGCATGGACCTTGTGTGACTAGATCTCTTGCATAGATCAGTGGTCGTCCCCAGTCAAGTCACCATCCAGCACTCCTTTGGTCATCAACTTACCCCCTAAAATGAACAAATAAGCCAGACTAAACCTGTGCTGGGAAGGCCACGTCTAGCGAACCAGTTGCATTTATAGGTCATTATTTTGTTACCCATTTTAAATTGACCAAAGCCACAACTGTCAAACTCAGTTTTTGATTAGCGAGCTTGATCTAATTCTAACCAACCGTGAGAGGTTAGATTACTTAATTAGCCTTGGCAACTGATTTTTGGTAGATGTACAGTTTCCATTTGGCTTTTTAAAGTATTTAAATAACCTGGGGACCCTCATTGTCCCATAAGAGGATGCCTGAGGGCTGCCTGGAGACCCCATACCTGTTTCATCTCTTAATATTAATTCAACCATTGGTAGGTTTGTAAAATTTTTTTTAAAATACATTCTTTCTTTCCTCTCTTCATTCATTTAACAATTACCTGTCTGATTTGTTTATTACCGTAACCTATGGCAGGGGTTATTATCTAATGTTTACAGATGAGGAAACTGAGGTGCAGAGAAATGAAGTGGCTTTTAAAAATCTAGATGGGGGCGCTGAGAAAGAAGCAGAAATTAGGCATCTTTTGCCCAGTTAGTGCATTCTTGAAAAGATGTGTGTGAGAGCAGAACTGTAATTTAAATACTTTAAAAAACAGCCTTGCAGGCTGGGGGCTGGTGAGATAGGCTGTGTTTGGCTTGCGTGCTGTTTAAGAAAATCAAGGCAATGTTTTCCAATTAGAAGATTCTATTTAAAATCAGGATTTCTAGTTTCTTTGAAAAGTCCGTTCTGGAGCACCAGACCTGTCCCCGTGTGGCCAGCAGGGGCTAGGGTCGCTTAGCCAATATCCTTTATGGAGAGTTGTGGGCTCCTTTGCTGCTGACCTTTCCGGACCCATTATCTCACCCCCAGCCCACGTGTTCACCTGCCTGCCTCTGCCTGCATCTGAGTGGTCAGATGGTGTTTTGGTGGAAGATGGCAAGAGGGGAGGTGGAGCCGAGAAGGTCAAAGGCTGTGGGAGGAGGGTCCCTGCTTCAACCAGCTCCACTCTTGTCGGTCTTATATTTTGAGATTCTGTGTCGCCTTTCATTTGAAAACAGGTTGCTGCAGCTTAAACAGTAACACACAACTGCAAATACAATTGATCCTCATTATTTGTAGGTTCCATATTCGTGAATTTGCCTACTTGCTAAAACTTATTCGTAACCCCAGTGCTTATGGCACTTTCACGGTCATGTGCAGACATGCCCAGGCTGTGAGCAATTGGAGTTGCCCACTGTTCACGTTCCCAGCTGCGATCCAACAAATTGATGCTCCACCTTCTTGTTTCTCGTCTCATACCGTAAGCAAGTGTCATTTTTGTGTCTACTTAGCGCCATGTTTTTTGCATTTTTGTGCTTTTTGTAGGTGATTCACTGTTTAAATGTCCCCAAGCATAGTGCTGCTGTGCTGTCTGGTGCTCCTCAGCGCAAGGGGCTGTGATGCGCCTGACGGAGAGCATGCGTGTGTGAGATGAGCTCCAGGCCTGAGCTATAGTGCTGTTGGCTGTGAGTCTGATGTTAATGAAGCAACACTATGCATATATTAGATAAGGTGCTTTTCAACAGAAGCACATGGAAAACAAGGTTGGGTATTGATCTGTTGTTGAAAATGTTGTGACCAGAGGCTGGCAGGAACCCAACCTTGTATTTCCGCCAGGATCACGGGTTCAGTATTTACTAATTCACTGTTTCTGGTGACTTTGTAGACCATAACTATGACAAATAATGAGAATTGATTGCAGATTGAAACCCCACAATCCAGGAAAGCTGTTACTTAAAAGGCTACTCAAATTAAGCCTTTTGTAAAGAGAATGTGTTCCAAATCTTCTTTCCTATAAACCTGGATTTTTACATTTCCCGGTTGCCTGATGCGTGGCTCACCCCATATGTATATCTGACCTTTCTACTTGAACTCCTGAGGGCTGCCCTGTGCACTTTTTTGTACAATGTTTCTTAATAAACGGACACTTGATAAATGCCTGTTGTTGAGATTGAGAGACAGTCGGGGCAAAGGACACAATGGCTTGGCCTCAGGTGGGTGTGCCCCACTGCTCAGGACGTAAAACTTCTGGGAGAGAATCCATGGAACACCATCCAGTTCTCTGCTACTTTTTTTTTTTTTTTAAAGATTGGCCCTGAGCTGACATCTGTTACCAATCTTTGTTTTCTTCTCCCCCAAACCTCCCAGTACATAGTTGTCTCATCAAGCCACGCTGAGGCGGCGTCCGTAGGTCCTTCTAGCTCTCTTATGTGGGACGCCGCCTCAGCGTGGCTTGATGAGCGGTGCTAGGTCCGTACCCAGGATCCAAACTGGTGAAACCCTGGGCTGCTCAAGTGGAGGGCGTAAACTTAGCCACTCGGCCACAATTCTCTGCTATTGAACAAGAAGTCTGTTGTAGGAAAGAAATGCAATAGGACAATCCATGTTCTAAAGGGACAGGAGTGAACTGTGAAATCAGGGGCTCGTTAGGACCATGGTTTCAACCTTGGCTGTACCTTGGAACCACCAGGGCAGCTTTAAAAATATCACCTCTGACCCCACCTCCAGAGATCCTGATGTGATTGGTCTTGGATGGGACCCAGACATCGGACTTTTAAAAGCTTTGCAGGTGATTCCAGTGTGCAGCCAGAGTCGAGAGCCTCTGCCTTTGGGAATGTTGGGTTTGAGATCGGAAGAAGCGGAGACCATTAGGTCTGCCTGGGAGGAAATGCTGGGCTCCCCAGGTGTCTCTCTCCTGTAGCAGGTGTGAACTTGGAGCCCCTTGAGAATCCCCTCTTTAACTCCTGCCCGGTTCATTGCTAGGGACAAACTCAAAGGTAGTGATTGCTACTGCTTTCTTGTCTTTAATCAACACTTTGATGGAAAAGGGAGAAAGGATGCTGAAATACAGGCTGCCTTGAGGGCTTCTCTTCCTGGGAGGTCAGTCTACCTGGACTCAAAAGTCTAAATCCTATTTTGATAATTTTTCTCCTGCGGTGTGACTTGTCTCTTAAATTCGCCTCTCAGGTTCCTGACCCTCCATATGACATCTTGATGTTGTCTCTTTGCCTTTTAGCAAAGTGGGTTGAATTCCTTCTTGTGGACCATAAAACGAGACCCACCATCTTACTTCTTTGGCACGATCCACGTCCCATACACCCGGGTTTGGGACTTCATCCCGGACAACTCCAAGGAGGCTTTTCAGCAGAGCAGCATTGTGTACTTCGAGCTGGACCTCACGGACCCCTACACTATCTCGGCTCTCACCAGCTGTCAGATGCTGCCGCAGGGCGAGAACCTCCAGGATGTGCTCCCCAGGGACATCTACTGCCGCCTCAAGCGCCACCTAGAGTATGTCAAGCTCATGATGCCCTCGTGGATGACCCCAGACCAGCGCGGTCAGGGTCTCTATGCCGACTACCTCTTCAATGCCATCGCGGGGAACTGGGAGCGGAAGAGGCCGGTCTGGGTGATGCTCATGGTCAACTCTCTGACCGAAGTGGACATTAAGTCCCGTGGGGTGCCCGTCTTAGACCTGTACCTTGCCCAGGAGGCTGAGAGGCTGAGGAAGCAGACTGGGGCGGTGGAAAAGGTGGAAGAGCAGTGCCATCCACTGAATGGGCTGAACTTTTCACAGGTAAGACCCTCTTTGCGTGAAGTACTTGGCGCTTGACTGTGTGGGTGAATCTACTGAATTACAGTATAGGAGATGGGCCAGAAGCACAGTTTATCTAAAATTGTGTTTGCTTAAGAGCGTTATTCTGGGGATTAAAAAATAAGGCTACTAGTCAGTTATGTCGCTTATTTGTGTATTACGACAAAAGCAAACTTGTTTTCTCTTGTCATCCCAACAAATATTGCATGCTTTATTACTCATTTTAATTCAGGTCATTCATTAAGGAGCTGCTTTAAGAGGATGTGGACAGTGTGAATGCTAGACTGGCTATCACGGGCTATGGCCTAGTTTGAAAATGATACTAGCCATGGCCGTTTGAGGTAACATCAGTCCTGTTGAGATCATTGCTGTCCCTCTTTAGGACACTCCCCCCAGGAATTCCTTTCCAAGGCAGAGTTGTGCTCCTCCTAGCCATAGTTTACGGATCCTACCTGAAGGCATTGGCTGACGTTCAAGAAGTTCTTCACTTCTCATAAGACAAGCAATACTTTATTAAAGTGCTGTTGTTTGATTGTTTTGGTGATATTTGTTGTTGTTGATGTTTTAAAGTGCATTAGATACCTCTGGGGGGGCCATGGGAATTTTGTAATATGAAATAACTATTCTTGTTTTGCAAATATTCTTAGTGGTTCGCCTTGGGATATTGGTCCTCGGAATAAAACTCAACTCTCTAGGCGTTAGCAGCTCTTCAAGTGCTGAACTCGGATTGTTATTTAAAGCGTTTAAGGACATTCAAGAGCCTAAAAATAGTGTTCTTGAGTTGATAATGAAATTTTTAGCGAATTTACCTTGCTAAAATTCTCTAATAGTATTAATAAATACTCAGATGCTAAAATATAGAATTTGTTTGGCACATCAAGACTTATGGACAAGATAAGGGACCACTAATTGTCTGCATCCATCTCCTGGGGGTTTTCTTGCATTATTTTGGAAACCCAAAGGGCCCATATTCTAACTTTTCCAATGTTTGCATTTAATACAATATTTTGCAAAAGAAAGATGCTTTGATTTAAAGGCTTATTGAATTTGACCTTACAGGTTTGAAACTTGTGAGCACTTTTATCTGAGCCAAAGCCTTCTTTCATGCTTGCAGTTGGGGGGAAAAAGGCTTGGAAGTAAAATCTTAGCTTAAGCAAGATATCCTTGAAGGAAGGTGTATAGCACTGTCTCTTAAGATAATACTACTAATTGAAGATCATTTAAGATACATTTTAGAGCACTAGTCTTATACACTAGACTGTCATGTTGATTTCAGGACACATTTTCAGGGTTCATGTAGGTATTTAATATTTGTATACTAAATTTCTTACAAGCCCTTGAGTTTAAGCCAGCGAGGTTGTAGTTGTTTAAATTTAGGGGGAAAAATTATATGACTTATTCCTGAGACTCTTTCTTTAGTGTAACTCCCCTGTGCTTCATTTCTAAACAGGAAAATGCTCACAACCTTAGTGTACAGCTCAGTGATGTTTACCATGTGCATATACCGTGTAACTACCACCCAGATCGATTTATTGCACGTTTCCGTCACTCCAGAAAGCTAGCATAAAGTTTTTATTGCAGCATAACTATACGGAAAAGTGCACTTGAGGAATTTTCACAACACATCCATGTGCCTAGCACCCAGGGTGGGACCCAGAGCTGCACCAGCTCCCCAGAAGCCCCCTCACTCCCCCACCCTGAGGATAACCACTATCCTGAAAATCTTGGGGCATCGATTCGTTTGCCTGTTTTAGAACTTCACTTAAACGGATTTACGCAGGATGCCCCCTCTAGAGCTTGGCTTCTTTCACTCAGCGTGACCTTTCCTTTGTGACTCACCCGTGTTCCTGTGTAGACGTCCATCGCTCATTCTCATTGCTGTGTAGAGTTCCATCAGAGTGTTTGGGGTGGTGGTCGATGGAGTCACCTTTTCAGCAAGTCCAGAGTACAGGAAGATCATTTGTATTCGTTTTGATAGAAGACGAGCCGTCACTCATTCCCTAGGGCCCCTGTCTTCTCCTGCCCATTTGAGGAGTGGCTGGTTCCTTCCTCCTTGATCACTGAAGGTCTGGAGAAGGACGCGAGTGGGTGCCTGACTGCAACTGAGACAGGGAGATGGCCAGGCCCCGCAGGAAGGATCCCGAGGCTGCTTTGCCCAGCCAGGTGCAGGGAAGAGGCAGAGAGCAGATGGGCAAGATGAGTCTTGCCTTGGAGGGCTGTCAGCCTGCCTGGGAGGAGCTCTGAGGGCCTGCGCTCCAGGGCTCCCCACCCACCTCTTGAGTTGCAGTGCGGGGGCAGCTTGAGACTGAGGCACTGGCTGAAGCTGGAATGCTGTACTGGTGGTGGGAGAAGCCCCGGATCCAGAGTCAGATGAATTGGGTTAGAATTCCTGCACCGTCACTTTACCAGCGTGTGACTTTGAGCTGTTCACTTAACTTCTCTGAACTTTAGTTTTCTCATCTTTCAAATGGGCATAATAATACTTGCCCTACCCCCCTATTGTCAGAACAAATAAAACAGTAAATTGGAAAACACTTCATAAATACTCCACAGATGTAAGGGGAAGAGAACTGACATACAGTGCCTACTATGAGCCAGGTGTCTGGTCGTTTTACATTTAATCCTCAGAATTTTGCAAGATAGGGAGTAGCATCCCTATTTTAGAGATGAGGAAACTGAGGCTCAGTGGTCTTAAGAAACTGGCCCACGATCACAGAGCTAACAAATGGGGGAATTTGGGTTTAATTCTGGATGGGTTAAAGGTCCTAGTGGCTTTGAGTCTCCAACAGGACATGGTGGTCAGTGTGAGACCCTGGAGTTTTGAGTTGTAGCAGACGATCCTGGACTTAAGTTGTCTAATTCATTAGTCACTGGCTACATATGGCTGGCTCTTGAGCACTTGAATTGTGGCTGGTGTGACAGAAGAAGTGAATTTTAAACTTTATTTAATTTTAAGTAAAATTTAAAAACTGATACTTGATTCATTTACTGGAAAACTTTTAAGTATGCTTGGAAAACTTGGGTATGTGAATCTTCTTTTTCAACTATGAATTTTATAAAATTGAACTACGGATCAGGTATTTCTGATGAAAATTTAGTGTCCAAATTGAGAGTTCTGTGAGTGGAAAATACACAACAGATTTTGAAGACCAAGTATGAAGAAAGCAAGTAAAATATACCATGAATAATTTTTTGTATTGATGGCATGTTGAAATGATAATTCTTTGGATGTATTGAGTTAAATAAAATATATCATTAAATCTCATTTCACCTGTTTCTTTTTCCTTCTTTTTTAATGTGGCTACTAGAAAATTTAAAATTAGGTTTGTGGCTCACTGTATTTCTGGTGAACAGCGCTGATCTAGATTGTTTTTGAATGAGTGTGCCCGAGAGGCAAGTCCACTTGGAGGCCATGCTGCCTGGGATGGTCCCATCACTGTCCCTTTGTCCCTCTGCCTAGTCAGGGCTCAGCTCTGGGGAACCTCTAAATAACGCCCTCTGGTGTCACTGGTCTAGGGTCAGCTTTTCTCCACTGACTTGCGATGCTCTTTGTTTTTAGCATATCTCTTTTACACACACACACACACACACACACACACACACACACACATTCTGTTTCTGGACTTTGCATTTTGTTCCATTGATCTGTTTGCCTATTTCTGTGTTAATTCCACATCTTAATGATGGTAGCTTTATGCTACCTTATAAAAATTTGATAATGCTTTCACTTTCCTTAATGATTCTTAAAATCATTTGGTTTCATTATGATTTTGTTAATTTCTAGATCAATTTGGGAAAAACTGACATTTTCCCTCATGTTAAGCCCTATAATCCAGGAACATGTTTATCCTTTCCATTTATTTTAATCCCCTTTTTTATTTTGTAGAGGTCTTGATCTAGATTTTGTTCAATTTGTCCCTTTATTCATTGTTTTTAATATAAATTTTGCTGGTGTAAAGACTCTTTTCTCATTCTATTTTCCATTGGTTAATTTTTGTATATTAATTTAACCATTTAATTGAAATCATGTATTCTAAGACTGTTAGTTGACTGTCTTGCTTTCTTAGTGACCAGACATATCATTGATAAATAATTATTTGTCTTCACCTTTCCACAGTTTGCCTCTTTTCTTTTTCTTGCCCTAATGTGTTGACTAGGATCACTAGAACAGCATGAAGTGGTAGTGGTCAGAAAGGGCAGCCTCCTTTCTGTAACTTGATTGAGGGTGCCTTTGATGTTGCACCATTAACTATGATGCTGGCAGTTTATTAGTCTTTATGATGTGAGTGAAACATCTTTGAATTTCTGTTTTACTAGGAAATTCATCAGAAGCAGTTGTTGTTGCTATTAGTGGAAGTGGTTGTTGAGTTTTATCAAGATCTTTTTGGGTTTTTTGCCTCTGTTGTGATGTCTTTTTTTATTGAGATATAATTGACATGTAACATCATATTAGTTTCAGGTGTACAACATAATGGTTCGATATTTGCCTATATTGTGAAATGATCACTACAATAAGTCTAGGAAACATCCATCACCACACATAGTTGCAACATTTTTTTTCCTTGTGGTGAGAACTTTTAAGATTTACTCTCTTAGTGACTTTCAGTAATGTCTTGATCTTATGTCTTTCTTTTTTGACCTCTATCCATAGACTTCTCAGTATTAAACCATCCCTGCCCAGCTGGCCCTAAACTTCAAAGACCGGGGTGTGAGCTCATCAAATTATCCCCCTAGCCACCCATTCCTGTAGTCATTTAATCAACACATCTGTTGCATTCCTGCTGAGCACGGTGCTACATAACGATAGGGTGTGATGGGGTTGTTGCTCCCCAGAACCTGTGGTCTTTGCAATACAGGTGCTCAGCTTCTCCAGGGCAGGACTCACGACTGTTTTCCAAGGCACATGCTGGAAACACCATGCTGGTACATAGTCGATGGTCAGAAGCTTCTGTGGGATGAGTGATTGAAGGAGTGTGTAACTTTGCCAGGCCTCTCTCTGTTCTAGATCCTTCACGATTCCATTATTTTGCCTCCTCTTCTCTCCCCCTTCACTTCTCCTCTACTGTTGAGAGCTAATCGTTCCCTTCAGCTATCTTGATTTGGCATCAGGGAAGCTGTCCTGTCCGTGGATTTGATCTTGCCTTCTCGGGGCAGACACCATCCTTACCCCTCCAGGATGGAGTCTAGTTATGACTCCTGTTCATGCCTACTTGGTACTGCTGGCTACCTTGCCATTCCTACGTGAAGGGAGTACATGAGCACAGAGCTGGAGGCTCAGCGATGCAGGGCTCCCCTCACTTCCCTACCCATCTGCACAGGTGGGTTCTCATCGAAGATGTTGGGTTCCCTAGGGAAAGGATCTTCGTAAATCCCATTTCCACAGTCATACGCCACCAGGCATCTCTGCACAGGCTCCAGGCATGGGGCACAGTC
Organism: Equus przewalskii; assembly: GCF_037783145.1. NCBI lineage: Eukaryota > Metazoa > Chordata > Mammalia > Perissodactyla > Equidae > Equus > Equus przewalskii. Next base: position 18,974,489 of record NC_091844.1, read on the forward strand.
TATTGCTTCCTCTGAGGGACTGACCAGAGTGACTCTTGTCTAACCACACAATTCTCCTGCTTGCTTCCCCAGTGATGGACTGGATGTCAGGGTAGGGTGGGGCGGGATTTGAGACAACCTCAGCCTCCTCAGCATTGGAGTCTGTCCTTTGGGACCCTGTCGCATCTAGGTTTGGGGTCTGAGTCATGAGATCCAAAAGCTAATATGAATGCAACCAACAGGTCTGGGTTGCCCTCTGATTTCCAAGTGCAAGGGCTGCATCTCTGGGCTTTTAGCATCCCAAGAGGCAGTTAGTTGGAAGTAAAAGTCCTTTACAAACCCCAAGGTGCTCATTCTCAGGATCTGAATTGCTGTTGGCCAAGAATTGTTTCTTTGTTATTGTTTACTCTTGCCAATAGATGGCACTAACATTTTTCATGTTTGCCTTTCAGCTGTCACTATTCTACTGTACTTTCCAGCAGTAGGTGTCACCATGAGTTCTTGCCCTCTTTACCACCAGGACCCTAAAACTTACTCTCTCAGCTGAAAACCCGTTTTTTTCTTTTCCACAAGGTGAAACCTTAAAACAGTGATTTGGGCCAGGGGACGTACTTCTGGGTCTTATGAAAAAGTGCATTTTCTGAGTCACAGTTTTGGGGTATTGGGGAAGATGGGGATTTTTCTTCTTTGGAGCAAATTGTCTTTAGAGGGGTCAGCCACCTAATAGAAGAAACAGCTGGCCCTCGGATGGGGCTCTGGAAAGCTCCAGGGCAGGCGAGGTGGTGGAGGCAGCCCCTGTCCCCAAACACTCATGATCTGCCTGGCAAGGCAGGGCAAATTCTTAGAAAGATGCTCATCTCTCCAGCTCTTGCTATTAAGGGCCTGGTGAACAGTGGAGGAGTGGGAGCTGGGGAGGTGCTGGCAGGCCTGAGAAAGTCTCCTGAGGAGGGAGTGTCAGATTCCTTGAGGAGGAGGGGACCTGCCAGGCTCAGGGGAGACCTGTCACGGGAGTACCACGCAGTGCCTTGTTTGTACTTTGCAGGTCTCTCTGCATAGTCTCACATGAGGCTGGCAGGTCTTTGTTCCCAGAGGCCCTGCAAGAGTGTGTAGAGACTGTAGGGCTGGCCTGGGCTCCCTGGGCTCTTGTTTTCTAATGTAGTTCTGCTTCTAAGTGCTGCCTCTTGCCAGATTCACACGTCTGATTTGCTGAGGGAGTTCTTGCTCCCCCATCATAAATCCCAATAAAAGCAGGTGGTCTCATCTTTGAAGCTGACCACGATGCTGATGAGTGACTTTTACACATTTTCCATAATCGAAGTGGAATATGCTTCAAGATGGAGATCTTGACATTGTATTTTTCCTGTGTAGGTTTGGTTTAAAATAAAAGCCCAGAAAAAAATATGCGAACACTCCGAAAGGGAACTGGATCCTAAAATATGGGTAGATTTGTTTGTGAACGTGAGCATCCTTAATAGTGACTGCTTTGAGGCACGTGAGCTGTGTGTGGGCACACGCTGACCCCTCTGCTGGGAACCCTTCCCCATTCTGTCTGTCTGACCAGTGGCTGATCCAGCTTACATATTATTTCCTCTGTGAAAACCTCCCAAGCCCACAGTTGACCATCCATGGTGCTAAGCATCCTTGCGAAAGCCTCTGCTGGAGCCCTGATGACTGCTTCCCCCAAAGGTGTGAGTTCCTCGAAGGCTGGGCCCTGCCCTCTTTGTCCTTGTACCTCAGATCCTAGCACGGTGTCTGGCTTGTGGGAGGGGCTCACAAGTGGTTGTTGGATAATGAGTGGACCACTCCAGAAGGTCAGCCAGGTAGGACACGTGAAAGTCAGATATCAATGGGCAGAGCTTGGAAAGACCAGTGGGAGATCAGTGAACGTGTAGGTAGCTTGGCTAAAATGGGACACAACCTGAGTGTGTGCTAATTACTTAAAAAGTTGAATACAGCCTTTCTAACAGCCATGCTAAGATTGGCATCTTAGGGGCTGGCCCCGTGGCCGAGCGGTCAAGTTCGTGCGTTCTGCTTCAGTGGCCCAGAGTTTTGCCGGATCGGACCCTGGACACAGACCTAGCACCGTTCATCAAGCCGTGCTGTGGCAGCAGCCTGTATAACAGAACTAGAAGGACCTACAACTGGAATACACAACTATGTACTGGGAGGCTTTGGGGAGAAGAAAAAATAAAAAAGATTGGCATCTTAGAAGGAGGAGGGTGAAAGGGCACACGTGTGTGGTGATGGATTGTACTTAGTCTTTGGGTGGTGAACATGACGTAATCTACACAAGAATCAAAATATAACGATCTACACCTGAAATTTATATAATGTTGTAAACCAATGTTACCGCAATAAAAAACAAGTTGGCAACTTAAAATTCACATTAAGTTCAATCCTTCCACTTTTATCTCATTCTTTTGCTTTTTCACAGTCTTTCCCAACATATTTATAGAATATTTTTGTGTTCTTATGCATAGGTGGGCGAAGTGCTGCGGTTACTGTAAATGCCCTAGGAGCCCGTGACATCTATTCCTTGAATTAACCTGGTCCGTGCTTTCGCATAGACCATCAACACTGACGTCGTGGGTGGGCACTGTCTTCATAAACTGGAAGTCTGCGCTAGGCCATTAGCTCTCCCAGGGGATCTTCCACAGCATTTCTTTACCGTGGCCATCACTTTCATTTCTTACTTTTTGACCAGGAATGGAAAATTGAATCAACCGTGTGGCTCCTCGCTGGCTGTGAAGTTCACCAGCTCCGAGACGCGGGCTTTAGCTTTGTTTCCACCTGAGAACAGCCTGCTCAGGACTTGAGTCGTCTTTCCTTTTTTGCTTGTTTTTATTTGGGACACATTTCTTCGGCGCTCAGCATGGGCTCGGCCCTCTGTTCCTTATTTTAGGGATTCAAAGACAAAGCAGGGGTTGATCCTGCCTTTCCCTGGCTCTGGGCTGCTCCTCTAATGTCCAAGCGAGCTTTAGAAAACATTAAGTATTTTTGTACACGTGCGTGGACACCACATGTGCTGCTGGTGCTCTGATCTCAGCTGGATCTGCCTGCTCAGCTGCCTTTGGGGTCAAAAGAGAAGCCCTTCAGGGGATGCTGCAGCCTCGGTTCTGTCCCATATCCCTGCCTCCTACCCTTGCGAGCTAGGCTGGGAATAGAGAGCTCCTTTGAACCCCTGCAGCCAGCTCTCCCTTCGTGGACCAGCTCCAGGACACCCCGAGACTCCAGGAATAACTCCCAGCATGTCTGTTTAGGAAGGAAGAAGAGCTCTTCCTCCTCCTCCAGAGAGTCCACCTCCCTAGCAGGGGTGGGTAAGGCAGAGTCTACCTGCTCACAGGGGAGGGGAGAAGGGAAAGGAGACTGGTGGGATTGGGGCCAGCTGTTACCTGGGACCCTCTAAGGAGCCCCTTAGGGTCTCAGCAGGTCAAGGTGCTCTAGGGCCCAGAGATGGAACAAGGGGGCTGCCCTGGACTCGAGGCGGATGTTGGTGATATTGTATCACGTCACGCCACGGACATTATGGCATTTCTTCTCTGTTGTCTTTTCCTCCATCCTTCCTGACATTCTTCCGTGGAGGCCCTTCCCTTTCTATTCACGGTCATTCAGAGCTTAAAAGGGAGCGAGCGGGGCCCTGGTACCAGCTTCCTCAAGGGCTGTGGAATCATAAAATGTGGAATCATAGCCCAAGAGACCCCATCCCTGCCTCCCCTGGCTCCACCCCAGGTGCGGGCCGGGCTCACAGGGAGCCTCTGCTCTTGGGGGGTGTGTTGCATAGGGGAAGTTGCTTGTCACTGAGCAGAATACCAGCAGGTGGGGTGCTGCTGCTGGCTTCTCAGGGAGAGGACAGCTCTGGGCATGTTCTGTGCTGTCTGGGCTTCAGTTGTGTCCCCAACTTGCCTGTGACCAGGCAGCCATGTTTGTGTTTGCAATGGTCACAGACTGGACGCTGTCTGACAGGACTGCTTATATTGCTGACCCAGCCCAGGCTGGAAGTGATTTTGAGAGGCTGTAGGGTGAAAACCCCTACTGGATTGTTCTGTAAACCTAGCACTAGGCAGAGAGAAAGTATGTGTAGATATCTGAGACAATTTGTGACTGATCAGGGTCCTGACACCTGCCTGTGCCCCCTCCCCCTCCTGGCCCCCCTTCCCCCTGCTGCTCCTACCTCCCTTCCTAGATTTGGAGCCTCCAAGATCCTTGTCAGCCTCCTTTTAGGTTCCTGTTCTGACCCTCCCCTTCCCGCTGCACACCTTCTCCACCTGTCCCAACCCTCCCCCCCTTCCCTGCTCTGCTGTGGAGTGTGATAGTTCAGAAAATAAGTGCCATTGCCTAGAAGACAGAAAAGAGAAGCAGAGTGGGAGTCAGCCCTGATGGCCCAGTGGTTAAAGTTTAGCACACTCTGCTTCAGTGACCTGGGTTTGGTTCCTGGGCGTGGAACCACACCACTTGTCTGTCAGTAGCCATGCTGTGGTGGCGGCTCACATAGAAGAACTAGAAAGACCTACTACTAGAATATACAACCATGTACTGGGGCTTTGGGGAGGGAAAAAACAACACAAAAAGAGAGGAAGTTTGGCAATAAATGTCAGCTCAGGGAGAATCTTTCCCAGGGGAAAAAAAAGGGAAATCCTTCATTAAAAAAAAAAAGAGAAACAATGGTATGCTTCTCAATTAAACAAAATAGGAACATAGAAACAGTGGAGAATGAGAGAGAGAAGGAAATAAGCAGAAGGAGGGAGGATCAGTAAAGGGATTATGAAGGCACGAGACTAGAGTGTTCTTGCTTTTCCAGTCTCCTTCATAGGGGATGCAACAGAAATCATGTTAAATGCCTTTGGTGGACATAAGGGACTGTATTAATTGGTTAAGGCTGCCATAACAAAGCATCACAGACTGGGTGACTTAAAAAACAGAAATTTATTTTCTCTCAATTCTAGAGGCTGGAAGCCTGGGGTGAAGGTGTCTACAGAGTTGGTTTCTTCTGAGACTTCTCTCGTTGGCTTGTAGATAGCGGTCTTCTCCCTGTGGCTTCACATGGTCTCCCCTCTGCGTGTGACTATGTCCTAATTTCCTCCTTTTGTAAGGACAGCAGTCGTATTGAATTAGGGCCCATCCTAGTGACCTCATTTTAACTCAGTTATGTCTTTAAAGGCCCCATCTCCATATACAGTCACATTCTGAGGTATGGGGGGTTAGGGCTTCAACACATGAATTTTGGGGGGGGACACAATTCAGCCCAGAGTAAAGATACAGATTTTGGGAAATGGGGTAGATTTTTGGCATCATTTCAAAGGTGTCTCGTTGCAGGTATCCAATTCAAGGTGAACACCCTTGTGTGCGAGGTGTGTGTGTGTGTGTGGGTGAGAGAGGGGAGGGCGCTCGGTAGTGCTGAGTATGCAATGGGTACTGGCATTCTGGTTAATTCTCTTATAACAAAGTCATTTTTGAGGATGTCACTAAAGGATGTCCTCACAGAGCTTTTGGTGCCAGAAGTTATGGACTAAAACGGCAAATTTAGCTGGATGCTTGTTTAAGATACCAGAAGGCTTAGGGTGGAGCCAAAAAGGAAAGAGACGTGAGAACTGCTATTGGTTGATTAAAAATGTCGACCTAGAAGAGTGTCATCTAGCTGGCTGACTTTTAATTTAAAATGGTAGCTATAATCTTTATGTGGGGTGTACTGCATAGCAAATTGATGTGGCAATGAAACTTCTGTGAATTTATCCCACACAATGATTGAGCTAGTGACAGAGAGGTACGTTGGTTATTATCAATTGCAGTGTGATTGATGATATAAAATAAGTAGAAACAACCCATGTGCCCAGCCACTGGGGACTGGTTAAGTTATGGTCTATCCAAGCTGTTGAATCCTGTATTATTAAAGGTGCTTGTGTAGATCATGGATCACAAACTTAAATATCCATAGGGGCTGGGTAGGTAACATGAATGAATGAAGCTGCCTGTGTTGGAAGTGGGGAGTAACAGGAACTGTGGCATTTGGGAGGTGAAAATGCCAAGTATAAAGAGGGCAGTGGCTAGTGGGTTCTAGCCTGTCGTTGGCCATGTGGAAATGTGCAACCAGTGTGGCCAGAACTTCCTATTTTCCTTTTTTGTTAATAATTTGGAAGTGCATTACATAATTTATTCTTTTTTCCTCCAGTTTTATTGATATATAATTGACATACAGCATTGGATAGATTTAAGGTGTACAGCATAATGGTCTGACTTATGTATGTTGTAAAATTATTACCACAAAAAGTTTAGTTAACATCCATTATCTCAAATATATACAAAAAAGGGGGAAAAAATGAGAACTCTTAGGATTTACTCTCTTAACTTTCCTATGTACCCCACAGCAGTGTTAACTATAGTCATCATGTTGTACATTACATCCCTAGTACTTGGCTCATAACTGGAAGCTTGTACTTTTTGATCACCTTTATCCAATTCCCAGACCTTCCTATTTTTTAAATAGAAATCAGAAGTCTGGATTTTTCTGGAAAATGTCCCGGTTTTTAAATGTGGTAACTACCTAAAACAATTAACACATTGTGTGGCACAACTAAGGCTTAGCTGTGAGCAGAATGGGCACCCGTTTCCTACCTCTGATGTAGGATGTTCAGCCTAAGCCAGTGCTTCTCAAAGTGTGTCCCTGGCCAGCAGCATCAGCATCACCTTGGAGCTTGTGAGCAATGCACAGTTTTGGGCCCCATCCCAGACTTCCTGAATTAGAAACTCTGGGAGGAGCTTAGCAATCTCTGGTCTGACCAGACCTCCAGGCGATTCCGATGCACATTCCAGTCTGAGAATCACTGGTCTCTATTCTTGGTTCCTACCCTGGTCCCTGTTCTCATATTGCCTCTGGAAGTTACCTCAGGTTGCAGAAGACTCCTTTTTCTCCTGAATTAATAGCATCTGCCATCCATACCACCATGGGGCAGTTGTTCATTTGCTACCTTGTGGTGGCTGTTGAATGATCAGGTTTACGGTTATTTAATTCTTATATCGATGTTTAACTTTCTATGTGTCTATTTCGTCTCCTGAACCTGCATGTAAACTCCTAGAGAGCAAGGATCTTGATTCACCTCTTATCTATGAGTCCAGCACGGTGCCTCACACATATGATATTTACTAACTGCTGGGTGCTATTTGAAGGTAGTGTTTTCTAATCGATCCATCAGGCCATACTGTCTTAAACAACCAAAACCACAGCATTAACTCTGTTGTTTGTTTCCATCTTTACTCTGATTTTTCCCTGCTTTTTAACCCTCCTGGAGTAACTTTCTTCCCGCCACCAGGGCAGGAATGCTGGTCACACAGTAATGGCAGCTTCCCTCTCCCGCCTTCCTGGTGGATGACTCTGGTATGAGAAGAAGTGCAAGTTAAACACACTCCGTGAGGGCTGTGTGAATGTGCTGACAGCTGTGAGGTGCCTGAGGGAGGCCTTCCCTTCCTTGGGAGGAGTAGTTTCCAGTTCTGTGGTGCAATCTTATAGCTTTTCTCCAAACTACCCCTGAACTTTAGGGAGCACCACGTAAACTGAAGAGCCTGAAAATGAAGGGGCCTCCAAGGCCTTCGGTTGCTGGCAGCAGATGTGACCCAGTCAGGTGGGGTGGAGTCTGGACATGGCCTCTGCCGGAGGAGGCCGACTTTTCTCCTTCTCCCTTCTCTGGGGCCATTGTGGTGGAATTGATGCGGGGTCGGTGAGCCCAGGAGTCGAAAGAAAGATTTCTTAGACTCTCAAGATCTGGCAGTAGTGCTCTTTTATTTAGAGAATAGTGTGGAATAGCATGGGGACAGGACCCATGGGCAGTCAGAGCTCCTGCTGCTGCCCTGAGTTGAGGGTTAGGGCTAATTTTATAAGGCATGGGTACGTGACTTATTTTTACTGGAGAAAAGAAAAGATGATGTAAAAAGTCATTAAATGATTTCAGTGCAGATGGGGTCTGGTTATTGTGCAGTCATATAACTTTAGATACGAATCTGGCCATATAGATCGGCATGTAGGTGAGGATGCCCTGGGCTTCTCTCCCTGGGGCGGTCCTAATTCATACCATAAAAAAAGTCCACTGGGTCGTATAGTTTGGCATGTAGGCCAGGTCACCTTGGGCTTCTCTAGCTGGGGCAGCCTTAATCCACATCAGAATGAGTGTGGAGAAATGTGATAGACGGGGGAAAGATATAAAAATATTATTTTCTAAATGTTATCCAGGTTACTTTAATAAACATTTTAGAATTTGAGCTGGGTTTTCAAGGGAAGGCTAAGATTTACACAGGCAGAGGAAACAGAGGGAGGTATTCAACATGCGCCAACAGTGCAGGCCAACTTGGGAAAAAGCACACTGTGCTGGCCCTGTGGTGGCTGGCAGGGCTGGCCATGTGAGTGTTTGTGTAGGGGTGCGATGGGAGATGAGGCTGCAGAGGGCTCGAGTGCGAGGGTGGGCAATCTCGATGTGCTCTGTGGGCAGAGGGGCATCGAGAGCTGTTTTAAGGGAGAGGTGAGCACACACAAAGCGGTGTTGCAGGACATGCACCTGGCAGCTGAGTGTGGGCTGGATCGGGGCTAAGACACCGGTCACTTCTGCGGGGGGTGTGGTCGGAGTTAGCCTCTTGGCTAAGGGCTTCAGCTGTGTTAGCCCAGGACCCTGAGTCATTAGGAGGAAGACCAGAAGTCTGGGAAATGAGACAGCTGGGGAGGGAGACATTTGACCCATAGAGTTGCTCTCTGTGTAGACTTGATCCTGATCATCAGAGTTTGTTGTACAGGGAAAACCTGACATGGATGCTGATCATGGATATTGGAGAAAATACAAAATCAGAGAAAGTCCCGAAGCAGGTTGGACTCTAGAAATAATCCATCCAGTGTGTAGCCATTTAGATGAGCTGCTTACCGCTTATGCCTAATTAGCCCAGCAACAGGTCCGAATGTGGTTACGTTTGTGTGCAGTTAGCTTTATTGTGCTTTTCATTTGGCTCTTCATAGGATTCTTCATAGTTTATTGCTGCAGAAGTTTGTTTGTCTTGTCAGAACTTCAAACAATTTCAAGGAAAGTTACCTTCCAGGGCAGAAGTTAAAAGAATGGAGATTTCTAGGGAGGGGCTGAGATAGTCCAGAAGTGCTTAGCGGAGGCTGTAACTTTCAAGGCCTTGGAGATGGTGAGATTGGTATTTGTTCCTATTGTTACCCCAACATCGTGTGGGATTTGGGGGAACAAGGTGTATTAGTCAGCTCAGGCTGCCATCACAGAATACACAGACTGGCTGGAACAACAGAAATGGACTTTCTCACAGTTCTGGAGGCTCAAAGGACAACATCAAGGTGCTGGCAGGCTTGGTTTCTGATGAGGCCTCTCTCCTCAGCTTGCAGACGGCCAGCTTCTTGCTGTGTCCTCACATGGCCTTTTAGAGAAAAGGCACAGATGCGCATGTGTGGAGAGAGAATGAGCTCTGGGATCTCTGCCTCTTCTTGTAAGGACTCCAGTCCTATTGAATCAGGGCCCCACCCTTATGACCTCATTTAACCTTAATTATCTCCTTAGAGGCCCTGTCTCCAAATACAGTCACATTGGGGGTTAGGGCTTTAACATAGGAATTTTGGTGGTAGGATGGTGGGGTGGGGATGGGGGGTGGTGGTGCACAGTTTAGTGCACAATAGGAGACAGATGTGCTCAGTCAGCCATCTGAAGTCAGGACAGGATGTGGACCGGGTGGGAAGGAGACAGAGTGGCAGGAGACCTGACCAAGGAGAGGAGAAGGAGAAGAGAAGGCTTGGGCGGTGCTGAGGAGATGGTAGGAAGAGAAGAGAAGGCTCTGCCTGGTGTCTTCTTTCGGCTTCTCTCCATGTGTTCTCCTGGTATTCAGGAATTGCCATCATTTAAAAAATGATGCTTTTTTCATGTTGGAATGTCACTGAAGATGAGTTTCTCTGGTCCTCATGCTTGAGTCCTTTTGCTGAGAAGAGCTCGGGTCCAAGTTTTGAGAAGCACTGTTTTCCCCGCTGACAAGCAAATCTTAATATCCAAAGAAGTGTGTGGAAGCTTTAGCTCCCAAGTCTAGCAGCATCTATTAACCTGACCAAAAAAGGAGCAGGACTTTTATCGCCATCTTGCTTTGAAGGGCTAGTCCAGAATATTCCAAAGGAATAGTCCCCTTTCAGGTAAAGAAAGAGGAGGGATTTCCGAAGAGCGGCTGGGAACGGAGAAAATGAATGAGCTTGAGGAGGACGTCCCCACTGCCTGGATACCTAGGTGAGGTGGGAGAGGCAAGGGCTGGAAATCCTCAAGGTGTCTGAAAAAATTGTCTGGGCAGAATGGTCTGAGGACAAGGGGGACCTACCCTTATTACTCCCCAACTATACTTCAAGGGACAGAATGGCTCTCAAAAGTGAACTAAGAAAAAAGACGCAACAGCCCAATGCCCCAGAAGGTGAGGCCTGCGCCTGAACAGATGTGAGGCCCTTTGTTCGGAGAGCTGGGAGGCTGGTGGGGTGGTGTGGGGCCAATGTGAGCCGCATAATAGGCGGTGCCTTTCATATGCAGAGCAGCCCTGTGATCTGAGGGGGATGAAAGTGCTGGAAAGTGAAGAGGCTCGATGGGGGGCCTTTGTCTTTGACAAAAAAGGCATCTGCCGGACTCGAACCCCCTCGCCCGCCCCTTCAGCCCATGGGCTCCGGCAACAAAGCCCCAAGTGGGACCTGGGTCTCCCCACAGCTGAAGAAGTCTCAGGAAAGAGAAAGAAGCCTGGTTCAAATGTTGGACAGGAGGCTTAATCGATTCTTTCCACAGCCCAGAAAGAAAGGGATAGAGACCAAGGGCCGTGGGGAGGCAAGGGCAGAGTGGGAAGGGAGACATAGTGGGCAGTGGGGGGAGGAAGGGTGGAATTTGAACACTGAAGTAAGCTGGTAATAAGCTTGTTACTTTTACCAGTGAACACAACTTTTCAGAAGATGGTGCAGATGGGGTGAGTATGTGTCATCGGAGGGAAGGACAAGAACATTCAGCTAATAAGACATGATTTTGGGTGGACTGCTAATTTTTTTTTTTTTTTAAAGACAGTATAATAAAAGGCAAGCACTGATGTGAAAGCAGAAGTCCGTCTGTCTTGCTATGTTTTTGGGTATCTGTATAGTCCTCCACTCTACCAGCTGAGCCATCGAAGGGCACTATCTTGCTGTGTTTTTGAAGGGGAAAAGTAAGTCCCTTTAAGTCTTTGCACTGTTAGAAACTCCATGCTAACTGGAGTTTTATCATAACTGTAATAATCTCTGGTGGTTCTTCATTTCTTGCTGTCTCTTACCTTTCTTGAAATCTCAGCCACTGCAAATTAAGAGACTTGAAACAAAGCGGTTGGTCTAGCAGTTTTGCCTAGAGATGAGTATTTTCTGCCTGTGGATGATTTTTGAGCCTATTCTGTGGGGTAGATGTACTTTTTGGCTCTGAGGGTTCAGCCAGTGCTGTTTCAGAGTTGGATGTCCATCCAGGTGTAATTGGCATGGCTTGGGGAGGGAGGGGACAAGCAGAATCATGTCCTATGTAGGGCTGTCCCTTCAGGGGCTGTGGTTTGGGGGAAGGGAGCTCAGTGATTTGGCTCCCCAGTACACCTAGCAGGAGAGAGAGTTCTGAAATAAGAGCATGGTTTTGTGGATTTTTTTCGCCAGATGTGGAAATCGGCCTGACACAGATTGATCTCTGGGTGAGGGGCATTAGCTAACAGACAGGGAGGGAGAGTCTGAGGCTGTCTCTGAATCTTCTTACCTGAGGGGCGCTGTTATAACCAGGCTAGGGCACAAATGGGGCGTGTCTTAGAAGGCCCGAGCCCTGAGGGGTCAGCCCGTGCCATAGGAGAACTTGGCTTTAGACTCCCGGGAGAGCTCAAGGCCAGTCTTGCTGCCCATCCTGCTGTTCTTCTCCAGCCTCTCAGTGGAAAGAGCACGAACTTTGGAGGCCAGGGGTCTAGGTTTGAATCCTGGCTCCCCCATTTTCCAGCATTGTGACCTTGGGCAAGATATTGAACCTTTCTGAGTCTGCTTCCTCCTCTGTAAAATGCGTGTGATGAGACAAACATCATAAGACTGTAGTGAGGAATAACGGAGAGAATGTCTGTAAAGTGCCGGGGCCCAGCAGACATTCAGTACAAGTCTGCGGTTACCTTTGCTCTACCACTGCGAGCGGTTGGGCTCACTGGTACCTCCCCGTATGCTCAATACTCCAGCCTGCTGACACGTTTTTACTGCCTTGCTTCTCCTTGCCTCGTTCCATTTCTTTATTCCTAGGCATTCTTTTCAAACTAGCAGGAGAAACCAGGACAGGGTTGGGTTGAATTCCGTTTCTGAACCCACTAGTTCGTCATCTTGCTTGCCTTTAGTCCAAGTGCCCATCTTGGCGGCATTGGTTCAGGAAACAGTCTTGTCTGTGATTGGTTCATGAATGTGGGGATAAGCCAATCAGCACCCAGCATTCCTCTGGCTACTCTTATTGGAGCGGGTCTGAGCATGGGTCCTAAGTTGGCTCAATTAGATGGAGAAAAGAGGGTAGAAGAGAGGTTTTCTTTTGCCCTGGTTGGACCTGAATTTTCTAGTTATAAGGCAGTCCAAGAATTAAGTAGTTACCTTGACCAGGAGAGCCCTGATCTTACTGTGCTCCTCTGTTTTTGGCTCTCTGCTGTGTGAGAGTGTGTTTCTTCAAGGTTTAAGCAAACTTAAGGCTCCGTTCATCCTGGTTACCACTGTTTCTCTAACTGTTCCATCTAAACTTCCCTTTCCTTACTTGAAGTCACCACTTTTCTTTACAGTTTGATCAAATACGTATCCTAAACAGTTGGTTGTTTGGTCTTGTTTTTGAATTGTTCTATAAATGGAACTATGTTATGTACACTCTTGCTGGTTCACTCAACATCGGCCGATATTCATGCATGCTAATGTGTGTGGCCACTATTCATTCTCACTGTTGTATGGCATTTTACTGTTGCATGTGCCACAATTTATCAGGTTTTGTTTTGATGGATGTTTGGGCTGTTTCCAGTGTTTTGCTGTTTCAAATTATTTTGCTATAAACTTTCTCATAGTTGTCTTTTAAAAAACACCTGTGGGGGGCCGGCCCATGGCTGAGTGATTAAGTTTGCGTGCTCTGCTTCAGCGGCCCAAGGTTTCACTGGTTTGAATCCTGGGCACGGACATGGCACCCTCATCAGGCCATGCTGAGGCGGCATCCCACATGCCACAACTAGAAGGACCACAACTGAAAATACCCAACTATGTACCGGGGGGCTTTGGGAGAAAAGGGAAAAATAAAATCTTTAAAAAAAAAAAGCAAAAAAGCAAAACACACATGCTGGAATTTCATTCTCAGATGCTACGGTGTTCCTTTCTATTTCGTTAAACCGTAGTAGGGAAACCTGGAATGACTAGGGGTATTTCTCTCAGCAGAGAACTGCTCCGGCTGCTCTTTAGCCTGCTTCAAAGTTTACTGTCTCCTTGGTCTCGGGAATTAGGTTCCTGTGATCTCCAGTCTCTCGCCACCCTCTGTTGGTTCCGCTGCTCCTCAGCAGTCTTAGACATGCTATTCCCTTCTAACCACAGATGAGACCACTGTATTTGCAGTACAACTGGCTTCTTCAGATTCTTTGAGAGAGAGCCAACCCAGCTGAGTCTCTCACCTGCAGAAGCTGAGCTAGCCGTAGTTCCTTCTGTTGCGAGATGGCCTAGATCCTTCCTGGTGGGGCTGTGGTGAGGGCAGGGGCTGGGTGTACTGTCCCCCTGTACCCAGGGCTGTTCCTAGGGCTGTGGCAGCAAAGTACCGCACACTGGGAGGCTTAAAACGACAGATTTATTCTCGCACAGCTCTGGAGGCGAGAAGTCTGAAATCAAGGTGTCAGCAGGGCCCTGCTCCCTCTGAAGGATCTGGGGGAGAACACTTCCTAGCCTCTTCCAGCTTCTGGCAGTTGCTGGCAATCCTTGACATCCCTTGGCTTGTAGATGCATCACTCCAATCTCTGCCTCTGTTGTCACGTGGCTGTTGTTTCCCTGTGTGTCTCTACATTGTTTTGCTTTTGTGCGTGTCTGTCTGTGTCCAAATTTCTTCTTATAAGGACACCAATCACAATGGATTGGGGCCCACCCTGATGACCTCATCTTAAACTTGATTGTATATGAAAAGAAACTATTTCCAAATAAGGTCACATTCACAGGTACTAGGGGTGAGGAGGAACATATCTTTTTGGGGGACCAAATTCAACTCATAACACCATCTTTTTGATGAGGAGTCCCATCATTGGACCTCTAGCTGTTTCTACATTGGGCTAACTGGCCACACTCCTGCTCCCCTGTGGGGAGAAACTGGTTTCTGCCAACATGCTGGAAGCACCCTCCTAGGACAAGCTTGCAGCACCCTCTGTTCTGTTGATACTCTCTGAGGACATGTTGGCAATACTCCCCCTCCTGCCATGATCATGCTTCTTCCTGGACCCTTGCTGGCTGCTCCTTGTCATTGCTGCATTTCTCTGTCCTGGGCCTGTAGATTTGGTTGCTGCCATACTCACAGCACTTGCTGTAGTCCCTTGCAAGCCCACTCGCTGTGGCTACCCCTGTTGTTACCCTTTTGCCAGGCCCCATAGGTTTCATGACTATATTAGAGTATGTGCTTGGGATGGATACACTGTCCCTTCCATGGACAGAGGTTTTTGGGGGGTGTACATTCGATTCTCTCCCTGCAGCATGAGGAGAGGAAGTGGTTCAGACATCTCAGGGACCATGCAGAGGCTCCTGATCCTGATTCCCTTCTCCATGGAGCCCCATGGCCTGTGCTGAGGGGAGGAGAAATAATTGGTGCAGAAAGGACAGAAAGTGAGATGAGAAGGGTCTGCTCCTCTCACTTCCTGAGATGGAGCAAATCAAGGGCTTCTAAGTGGAAGCACATTTGAGGTCATCACATCCAATCTCCTGTTTGATGCAGGAATCCCCTCTATGTGGTCATTCCAATTGTGACTCAACAGTGCCAGCACCAGGGAGAGCACTATTCACAGTTCCCCAGGGAACAAGCTTGTATGCTGGCAGATTTCGCACTTGTGCTCGTATTTCTACAGGAGAGATTCCTAGAAGTGGGACACGCACATTTTCTGTTTTGATGGCTGCTAACAAATCATGCATGTGTGGAAACACATACTGTATTGATACATATGAAAATGAGTATATGGCAATCGTGGGAGACAGGGAGCTCAAAAAGAAGGAAGGACTTTCTAATAGTTAAAAATGCCCCACAGTAGAGCAGAGCACCTGATTTGGGATACCAAGTATTCAAAAAGAAGAGCTTGGTAGACTGTGGAGAACCCCTGGGAACCTCTCCAAGGTGGCTAGTCCCCCCATGGTGGCTTATTCCAAATGCAATGCATCTTTCAGGTGAGCTTCAGAGAACAGCAAAGGTTTTGCAGGACCCGTCCCGCAGCATGCTGAGCCCATCTCCTTGTTTCTTTGTTGTGTGTTTCCTTGGGCAAAGTGAAAGCTTGCCCAAGACCTCCACTGGGCTCTGCTTGATGTCTGCCACAGACAGAGGCATGCCCACTGTATTCCCAGTTGGGGCAGCCTGGGTTCCGCTGTAACCCTCCACTTGTGGCCTCAAGAGATAAATTAGTTTTTCCTTAATAGGTGAGAAGTCTTCCTATGTATCTAAAGGAGACACCCTGTAGACAGCAGGAGTAGCCAGTGACAAGCTTCAGGCGTAGCTGCTGTTTTGCGTGGTGGAGAACAGAAATCGTTACGAAATCGTTACAAGTGTCAAGGGAAGTAACCTGGTTAGCTCTAAGGTCTTGGAGGTCCGTGGCCTCTTCCCCTGGGCCCGTGGCTGTGTGTAGCATGCTCTTCACAGTCTGTGGTTGTTCATGGCATTAGGTGGTGGAGAGCGGGGCTGGTGGGTGCGCTGCCCACGGTCCCCATTTGGACGTGGTTGTGCACATCAGCTACTTTCTCTTTCGTTGATCAGGATAGCTTTGCTCTCAAACATTGGTGTGTCCTTGAAAATAGACTCTCCTTCCTTGTATCCTTGTTGCTGCAGGTCCCATGAGGTGGTGAGCATGCCCACTGTGTGGCTGCTTGGGCCAGGTAAGGCCATAACCCACATTCATTGCTCTTGGTGCCACCTTTTTGCTGAAGGGGGCAGACTGTCGTTCTGGGACGAGGGAGTGACTGTGATGGCCCGTCTCTCTCTGGGGCCTCAACCTTGGCCTAAACTCCCACCAAGTCTTTGTGTTTATCCTCTACTGCCCTCTGTGACCTGTTGCTGCTACATACCCTTTTGTCCTGTCCCCCTGCCAATAGCCACCCCCTCAGGGCAGTGGCTCCATCTTCCTCCCCAAATGCAGCTCCACTTACCAGAGGACAGGCTGACTCTGAGGGGGTGGTGGAGGGGCTGCTGCTATTATTATTATTTTTATAATTATAATAATTATAAATACATCATGCTAATGACTTTGCTGGCCCCCTCCAGGTTGCACAGAATTCTGCTATTTCACCACCTCCGCCTTTCATCCTCTCTTCCTTAATGCGTCTTGCTTTGCCATCAGGTGCTATTAAAGGATTGACAGTGAGTGACAGGGACCTATGTGAAGGCATCTGCTACCCGATAATTTTTCTTGAAGAGAATTTTTTGTCGCTACATCAGCAGGAGTAGCTTGGCAAGATAGTAACCATCTGGCAGGCATTAGAGAGAAATTCTCGGAGCTTCCTGGCGCATTCCAAAAGCTGGACTTGAGAACTTAGAATGTGGATTTCTTTTGAAATGATGTTTTAGATGGCAGTTTCTAGGTTCGTCCACAGAAAGGCTTGTTTGTATGGAAAAACTGTAGGAGCAATACTGTTTCTGAAGCATGCTGGAACCATCTGCCAACCCCCTGACAGCCCACATCCTTCCTGGAGAGGATATGAGTCAGACTCCAAAAACCGTGGTGTGGAGAATTGTGAACTGAGCCCGGAGTTGACTGCAGTGCAGCACATGCCGACGGCTCTCTGGAGATATTTCATATTTGAAAGAGCTGGATGCATTCATTTCTTTAGGTTCTCAGAGCTCTAACCTCACTAAATTCAATCAGTGATTCCCAGCCCTGCCTGCATATTACAGTCACCTGGAGGTGAATGCAGGGGGCGATTCACAGTAGCATAGTTGTAGTTACAGAAGATGCCCACCAAGGGGCGCTGGTGCATGCGCTCATCATGGTTTGCGTGCAGTCATATAAAGCATGGAGCCGCCCTGGATGCACTGTGGGACTGACATGCAGGATTAAAGGAATTAAGCCAGCTACAGAGCAGTAGGTGGGGCATGCCAAGATTCATGTCTACAATGAGGTAGCAGATAATGAGCTGCAATCTGTGGTTTGGGAGACAGTGGCTTAGAAGGTTTCTGGGAAAACGAAGCTGTCTGGGTGTCTGGAGAAGGAGGCTGATCTGAGATCTTGGAGAAATGAATCCTTGTATGATTGTCTGAAATCTTCAACTATAGAATTCTGCCTAGATTTCTCCTTGGTGTCTGCCTGAGTCAGCCTGAGCCCAGAGCAGAGGTCTCAGGACAGCTTTGAGTTGGGGGCAGTGGAGACACCTCTGGGGTGCCTCCAAGGGGCTTCTGCATCCAGCCTGCTTCCTCACTGGAAAGGCTGTGAGACGCCTTAATTTTGTCCCTTCTTGCCCTCAGAAATTCTCTTTTCCTTTTCTGTGATTTGCCATAGTCACTGATGTTGTCTTGTGGATAAGGAAGTCTCAGGCTGCATTTATTTCAGAAACAATGGAGGCTAGTCCTGTTTGCCAAACCTTGGCTCTTTCTTCCCTGACTGTCTTAGCTTACATTTTAAGGCGTAGCTTCGGTATTTGTTCATGGAAAGGTTTTTATTTGACTGCTTAAAGGCCAAAGGAAGGCAAACAAAAAAGTGGAGGCGATATCTACCTACCTGCCAATCAATCATCTATCTGTCTGTCTCTCTGCTTTTACATGCAGAGACCACCCGTGGAAGGAGTTACAAGACACTGGCAGCAGTGACTGTTTTTCAGGGAGGGTGATTGGGGAACAGAAATGAGAGGGAGATCTGTTTCTTTGTACTGTTTGAAATGTTTACCATATGCATGTTAACTATTAAAAAAGAGTAGAGCTGAGCTGGACATGTTTTGGGGGCTAACTTGTGTCCTCCCCCTCCAAATTCTTACCGTGAAATCCTAACCCTCAGGACGTGTGAGTATGACTTTATTTGGAAACAGGGTCTTTGCAGATGATCAGGTTAGGAGGAAGTCATTATGGTGGGCACTAATTCAATAGGACTGGGTCCTTATAAAAAGTGGGGAAATTTGGACACAGACACACACAGAGGGAGAATGCCATGTGATGACTGGAGTTAATTAACCACAAGCCAAGAATCCAGCAGAAGTTAGAAGAGAGGCCTGGAACAGGTCCTTCGCTAAAACCCTCAGAGGGCGCATGGCTGCCAACCTTGATTTTGGACTTCCAGCTTCCGGAAGTGTGAGACAATATGTTCCTCTTGTGTAAGCCACCCAGTTTGATACAGCAGCCCTCACAAACTAATACAACATTGAGAAAATGTTAGCAGACACGCCAGAGAGAAGGAGCGAGTGGAGACAAGGAGGCAGTGGGTGGCAGGGGGTTGGTTAGGAGGAGGTGAGGGGCCGTGTACATGGCCGGGGGCACTCAGCCAGGACTCCGTGCTGCTCCTTCCCCATGGTTCCCTTCCTGGGCGCCTGCCCCCGGCTCCCAGTTGGACATGCTACCAGCTGCACCTGGGCTTTTGGCTGTCCAGGAGGAGTCCTTGTGCCCCACCTGTACACAGGTGTGATCACCTGTTACTGATCCTGCAGCGCTAGGAGGCTGGGTCAGTGACAACTCCCAAGCAGGATGAACTGCCTGGAAGAGGCCTCGGGGGTCAACTTAACCCAATAGAGTTGTTTCTGAGGAATTTGCTAATCTGTGAGTCATACCCTGAAACCCCGTATTTGTCTGACTGGCTCAGACTTTGCCAAGCACAGAAAGAGGAGTAAACTACATAAGAATGACCAACAGTCATTAATCTTGTCAGAGTGTGGGACCTCTAGAGATGGCACGGCAGGTCTCTGAGGACGCTGGGTCTGGACCTCAGTGGTTTTGGTTGGGGCGCGTTTGGGGCCGTGTATTGTTTGTGTGGAGACCTCATGTGCTCCCTGACCCCTGCTCCAGGGCTGTAGAGACTTCCTACAGACCACCAAGGGGTAGTTACCTCCCCTAGCCACCAGGACGGACACCCATGGCCACCCCTGGTGCTCCCCAAAGGATCCCCCTATGGAAGGCACCTCTGGCAGCCCCAGGCGTGGACATTTAGCCAAGGTCTGGGCAGCATAGGTGATAAAGGGCTGCCATCCCCAGGAGGGAGGGCTAGATGGCAGTGACTCACCTTGGGTTGTGTGGTAGGTGGCATGCTAACAGGGGCTCAGAGTCATTGCGAGTGTTTTGGCTCCAAGGAAACTCTTGGAGGGCCCTTTGGCCTCACTCAGAGACTTCTTCCTCAGGAACCCATCTCTGGTCTTTTGCCAAGGAGTCTGATTTGTTTCAGGAAAAGCTTTCCCCCCTTGAACACAAACAGCGCTCCAGAGGGCTGCCCGTATCCCTGCTAAGCCACTGAGGGAGGGGTTTGAGGTGCCTGCCTCCTCGGATGACCTGGGCCAAGCTGTCCCTTGAGGTGCTTCTCCGAGCCTTCCTCTGGCTTTCCTTGAATGCGTTTCACCGGACAGACAGCGAGCACAGTGTCCGGTGCTTGGGATCTGCCAGCGAGCACAGCGGGCCAGGACCCAGCTCTTCCCAGCAGAGAAAATCCAGCCCCTTCCGCCCAATCTCTTAGGTGGGCGCTTGAGGCACATTTCTCAGCGACTTCTCTTGTGCTGGCTTTTAAATTGTGAGATGTGTAAGGCCTTTCAGAAGGAGTTAGGATATAAAGAAGCACAGGATTAAAGCCCCTAGGGTCGTTAGTGAGAAAGTTGCAGCAGTTCTGGAAGGAAAGATGGGTGATTATAGGAAGTTGTGTTGGAGATTTAAAAAGTGTATTTCTGTCTATTTTAGCAACAAAAAACGATTTAGCACCAACTCATGCACAGTTCACTGTTCAAACTTCCTTAAAAGACGTGCATTTATAGTATGGCCTCCTCAGAGGTACTGGGTGACGCAAGGTGACCTCCTTCCCCTCAAGGCAAAGCAGCAAAGAGATGATCTGGGAAGGGTTTTGGGTTGCTTGTGTATGGGGTCCTGGCAAGCCTGAAATCATAGAACAGAAGTAACCTTTGGGTCTCTCTCTCCTGTCCTCCTCCCAGAGGAGGACGTCTTTCTATGATATACCAGCTCCCTCTCCAGTCCTCTTCCCAGATTCTTCTTGATATGCCCCCCACCACACCCCAAGGTAAAATGAAAACCCCAGAAGGGCAAGGATCATGTCTTTCTTGTTCACTACTGTGTCTTCAGTGCTTGGATCAGGAGGCACACAATAACTATTTATTGGCTGAATTAATGAATGGAAGATGGAATGAGTGAATGAACTTCAGGAATGGTTAGTACTATACTTGCTTTGGTTCTGCCCTTTATTAGTTGACACAGAAGGAACTCTCATGACACCTTTCATCATTCATTACACTCTCCTATTCTTGATGATGCTCGGTCAAGCAACCACTCAGTTTCCAGAATTCTAGGCCAACCCAGGATCATGACTGGCATTTTGCTCCCTATCCCGCCTCCCTCCCCCTGTGTCTCCCCTTGCTTCTGTCCCCAGACTTTCTGGTGCTTGAGGACCGCAGGCCAACAGGGAACTGTCTTTGATGAGCACCATTGGCCAAGTCACCGTCCTGATGTCCATCTTCCACCAGGGACCATGTGTAATTCTGAATGGAGACGTATCTGATATCTTGCATCACTGTAATGCACTAACCTCTCCATCAACCATTTTAATGTCCCAAGGAATAGAAGAGTATAGGTGGACGAGGGAAGGGAGATTGGCAGGTGGTATCCCAGTGGCACGACAAGTCCAGGCTTGGATGGTATGTTGAAGAAGATAATTCCAGCTAGTGATAAGCACTGTGGAGAAACTAAAGCAGGGTAATGGGATAGAAACTAATCAGCGGCTGGCAGTGGTGGCCTTTGATGTAGGTGAAGTAAAGCTGCTCTGAGTGCTATCGATGAGCAAAGGTCTGTGGGAAGACCCTGGGTGGACCAAGTGTGCCAAGGGGAGGGAACAGCTAGTGCACAGCCCGAGGCAGACAGCAGACTGGGAATGCCCGCAATTAGGTAACGAATCTCGGATGGTCTGTGAGACAGTAACCAAAGCTTTTAAGTTTATAATTTCATAGGACAAATATGAGAAATGACATATTTATACCAGTTAAACTTTCATGGGTATGAGGAAGAATGGAGGGGTCTTTCATTTTTCTTGGGTTTATTTTAAGGGATGGGAGTTCCCTCAAGGTTGGAGGGTTGTGGTCAAGACTATCAGTGCTCGCCTCTTTTAGATTTTCTACTCCTTCTTAGGCAACTGGGAGGACTACATTTCCCAGCTGTCTTGAGGGTTAGCCAAGGCCACATGACTACCTCTAGCCAACGAAATGTGGGAATTCCAGGCTGAGGCATTTAAAAGCTGGTACGTCACCTCCATGTTCACTTCCTTTCCTTGCTATGGCATCCCTGGAAACTCTATATTGGCATGGTAGTGTCACAGGATAAACGGAACTGGATTCCTGAGGGACTAGATGGATGAAAGAGCCACTGACCTACTCTGACTTTTGGAGAGCAAGCTGTACACATTTGCTAAACCATTGAGATTTCAGATTTCATTTGTTATTGTGACATAGCTTATCCTATCCTGACGAATACAAGGGGAGAATATGGGCCTTTAAGAGAATGGAGGCTTGGTCAGGGCAAACACTTAAGGAATAAGCCCAAACGCAGACCTCCCAAAGCTGGTTGAGGGATAAGCACAAATTAATGTGGGCTTTGGGGGTAATGGGGATAAGATTCCACCCCCTATTAGGCAGTTCTGTTCATTTCTCAGGCTGCCTCCCTCCTCCTCCCATCCCTTTTTACTTTCCTGAGAAGTTTGGTGAGTCTGACTTGCCTGGAAATTGTTCCTGTCTGCCTTGCTGTGTGGGATTTTGCCAGGCTTCTTTTGTGAGTATCCGTCCCGCCTCAGACTGTAGGCCTTGACTTTGTCATTTCTAAAATTTGTTAATTCAGTCAAAATTTATTGAATGTCTACAGTGGCCCGGTCCTGTGTGCCAGATGGTAAAGATACAGGGATGAGTAGGACACGATTGCTGCTCTTGAGGTGACCAAACAGGGCAATGTCATTAGCAATGTGATGGAGTTGTCACAAGATGCTCTGGGCTGAAGGGAGATGGGGTTCACTGTGCCTGACAGTGAATATGGAAGCTTCAGGGAGGAGGGGATTCTCCTGCTGCCATTTTAAAGGACGAGTGTGTGTGCCACGTGGAGCAGGGCAGGAAGAGCCTTCCAGGCAGAGGGAATGGCGAGTGCACAGTCACAGCAGCTCAGTTTCTGCGACACGCTGTGGGCCTGCGTCAGCGAGAGGGTTCAGAGTGTATTGGAGGTGGGCCTTCTTTATAATGTTGGCTGTGGGAGATCGTCTGGGTTACTACTTAATGCTTATTGATTAGTGTTTTAAAGGAGAATAAAGTTTTTCTTGTAAAAAAAGCAAAAGTAAAAAAATTTTTCCAAAAACTTTTAAGTGATTATTTGCCCCTTGACTCAGTGGTCCTGGTCTTAGGAATCTATACTAAGGAAATAATTTAAAAATAGAAAAAACTTTCTGCTGTCAGATGCTCTTGATGGTGTAAGCCATGAAAGTTGTTGCTTTTTCTTTTTAATGAAGACCTTAATATTTGACAATAGAAAGTTTTGCTAAATTATGGCATTTCACGTAAAATGTGAAGCTAAGCAAGACTTTAGTCATGCAAGGAGATTCCTACACTGTCAGAAAGTGCAGAATGCTAAATTTTATATATAATTCAATCAACTGTATAAAGTATAGGGTCAACTGAAAGGAAATGTACTCACAAGTTGTTAAAAGCAGTTGTAACCTGAGTGTTGAAGTTACGGCAATTTAAAATTTCTTTTTTGTACTTTCCTATTTTCTAGATTACCTGCAATGTGTGTGTTACTCTTAATCTGAGTGGAAAAAAGCTTTAGCATACCTTTCCTTCTGACTCCCTTTCTGCCTTCCTCTTTCCCTCTTTTCTCCCTTCTCTCTCTCTGTCTCCCTCTTTTCCGCTCTGCCTCCTTCCTTTCTTCCCAATTTCATATTCCTAGGTATTTAACTTAAGCCTGATAATTTAAATTAGACCACATGACAAAATCCAATTACTGCTACTTGGTGGCAGCATACCTCATGTACAGCATAGTGGTGAAGATATTGGGCTCTGGTATTAGACTGTTTGGGTTCAAATCTCTACCTTCATTTACTAACCTATGTGACCTTAAGCAAGCTATTTAACTTTTTTTTTTTTTGCCTCATTTTCTTCATCTTTAAAGTAGATGTAACAATAGTCACTACCTTAGGATGTTGGGAGGATTAAATGAGAACATAAACAAAGAAATTAGTAGGGTGCCTGGTACATAGTAAGCACTCAGAAAATCGTTAATGTTATTGGCTTAGTTTTGCTTTGCAAACTTCTTTAAAGCTTAGTCATCAAAAGTAAACAAACAAAGCAAAGACAAACGTCCTAGCAAGGTTTTGTAAGCTTCCCATGAACAGGTGAAATGTCTTTAAGGTGAATGACATTTGAATATGTTGAGAAAGGACTGAATAAACAAAGTTCTTCTTTAATCTGTGATGTGGCCCATATTATCCTCCCCAGTTTGCAGACTGGCATGTCCATTAGAATGGGTGGCTCAATCTTCTGTAAATATTAAGAACACCTTAAGAAAAACATTCCAGAAGCAATGGAAACTCTTGGAGGAAGGTCTCTTAGCAACAGGTAAATGGGTTTGTCTGAAT
Organism: Equus przewalskii; assembly: GCF_037783145.1. NCBI lineage: Eukaryota > Metazoa > Chordata > Mammalia > Perissodactyla > Equidae > Equus > Equus przewalskii. The sequence goes on from NC_091844.1 coordinate 18,998,480, forward strand.
GCCTTTAGGAGAACAGCCAAATCCATCCACAGGTATTTGTGAGCCACCCCGCTCTTGAAGACTTGATTTGGATGAGTTCCATGGGGACAGAATATGGGAGACCTTGGCCTGGGGTCTGGCGTGCCTGAGAGGTGGGTCATAATGCCCCCCTCATTCCCCTCCAAAGATTTGTTCCAGCTAATCCAAAATCATTTAGCATTTCCCAGTGGTGGTGGATAGGTCCGAATTGTATGACTTTAGAATCCAGGGGCTTGTCTCTGTGGAAGACTGAGTTCCCTCACTTACACCATAATTTGTGGACATGCACCGGGGCATATCTGCCTGTCTGTCAGCTCATGTCACCGGTAGAGGTGTGGGGGAGGGTGGGAACTCAGTATGGCCCAGAAGGTTCTGTCTCAAGATAGAAGAGTCTGGTCTGTGGATCCTTGGGGAGTTGCCCTCTGGGAGAGGACTGAGGTGTCTCTGACAGAGAGGAGGGGACATGTTGAGAGAAGAGAGGAGAGGAAGGGGTTTTACAAAGAGGGACCTGCCCCCTCCCCCTTTGGTTAGGGCCTCAGGAGAGGGACAGCAATTATTAGAGTACCTGAGGGAGGCTGGGGCTTGTAGGAGGGTGTGTAGCAGCAGGCCCACACCGCAGTAGCCTGTGGGACGCAAGTCAACAAGCTTCGCAGCCAATGAGGAGGAGGAAGTGTAAAAGGAGGAAGAAGGGGACTGCATTATCTCCAGGGAACCGAAAACTCCCTGCTGAAGACCTCATGGTCAGAGCGCTCAGACGGACCCCACCTGTCTCTGTTTCAGCAAAGGAGGAGGGAGTATTCCAGCAAAGGCAGTATCCTGTACACTGATTACCAGGACAGCATGTAGAAAGAAAGCTGGCAAAGGTGATATATCTGTGTCCATACCCAGGGAGAATGAGAGAGAAAATGCCAGAGCATCCTTGGTGTTGTCAGGAGCCTTGTCGAGGGGACAACCCCAGTTCCCACCTGGTGCCAGAATCCCCGCCTTTCCCCACTCTGACCCAGCTCTCTGGTGCCATGGAGAATTCACTGCTTTGTAAAATTCCTTGAATCTGGATTTTCCCAAAAGATGTTCCAGGGAACCCTTCTCTTGTGATGTGTGCCCCAAATAAGCTTAGGAAACACAGCGCACTTCTTCCCCTCGGGGAGAACCACAGTGCACACTGGTGTATCAAAGACTCTGAGAAGGTCCATAAAGATAAAACCTGTTGGATTTTGGGTAGCCCCATTGCCCCCTTTTTTTCCACAATAAGTTCCATTAACAGCCTAGGGATGTAATGAATCCATTAGCTGGCAAATGCTGCACTGATGCTTAGAGAGGACTTGTGTACACTGTGTACATATTCTTGTCCAGTCCTTCATATAACTGAAACATGTTGGTATGTGTGTCCGCCTGTGTGTCCCCAGCCCCGCCCTGCCCCACCCCCAGCTTCTTTAGCTGTTCCTCGCAAGTCAGCTCTTTGGGTCTCCTCGCCTCTTGGTCACTCTTGTGGGAGAATTCCAGGTTGTCTCTGTCCCTTTTAAGGCACTTATCCAGGTGTGATCTGATGTGGGCTGACTTGGGCAGGACTGTCCTCCTTTTCTTTGGACCCCATCCAGGGATGTGCATTCTCCTTTTGAGCAGCTGTGTCCATGTCTTTACATAACGAACACAGGTGAGGCTATTGCCAACTAGGGACAAAAGAAATGAGATGACGGCTAATGAGTGCTGTGTCAGTGAACTTAAAAGAGACCCGTGTTTTCTCCCCTCAGGTCATCTTTGCTTTGAACCAGACCCTCCTGCAGCAGGAGAGCCTGCGAGCGGGTAGCCTCCGGATCCCCTACACGACAGAGGATCTCATCAAACACTATAACTGCGGGGACCTCAGCTCAGTCATCCTCAGCCATGACAGCTCCCAGGTGAGGGCCCTTGTCCTCTGCCCAGCTCAGCACGCATTTAAATCCAAGAATAAAGACGTTACCTGCTGACACCTGGACATCCTGTGTACAAAGGATCGAGGTCATGAAGGACTCTAAAAATAAAATTGGGCAGATTTAGATGTTGAGTGGGATGCTGTGGCCAAGAAAGGCGTTCTTCATGAAACAAGAACTGAGAGGGGCATTGGTGAGGGTTAATTGCAGGATCCCAGGCAAAGGATGAAGCTTCAAGGGATTCAAGGCAGCAGGCAGCATGGACCAGCCTTCAGGGAGAGGAAGAGATCTGAGTTTGAGAGCTGTCTGGCTGACTTAGGTAACACTTTTGAGAAATGATGGTGCAAAACTTTGGCTGCACCTTTCAGAGGCTTCTAGGAGCATGATGCCACCAGAAGTGATCATGGTATTCTTACCACATGGCACATAGGAAGCTGAGAAGGTCACCAGCATTTCCAGATGTGGGTTCCATCCTGCACTGTTGCAGGACGAGTGTGGCCCAGCTGGTGCAGTGAGTGGACACACAGGACAGACCTTACCTGTGGGCTATCAAGGGGAAGGATGAGGCTGGTCAGGGCTCAGAGGATTGCAACCTCCCTCACAGGGTGGAGGTGGAATGGATATTTGTTACGCTTTTGTCAACATGCTTCTCATGGGACAAACCAGGGCTTCCGCCCCTCCCCCCACTAAGATCAAGTGGAAGTGGCAAGTGCCAGCCAAGCTTCCAAGATAGGGAGTGTGTTGTCTCTACCAATTCATGCAGGAGGACACTGGAGAAAGAGAGAAAGGAGCAGGTGGGTGTGAGCGATGCTGTCCAGGCCTGGTAGCTCTGGGGGCCTGTCCTATGGGAATGTGAATGACTGTAAGAGGTGAGAAATGGCAGCACTGGGGGAGGGACACTGGAGGCTGAATCCAGCATTGCCCCGCAAGTGTCAAAGACATGGTGAGCTTTCCAGAGAGCCTAGAGTGGGAGGAAATAAAACCAAGGCAAGCAAACAAGAGGAATGGGGAGACAACTACATGAAAGAAGGAATAGTAGAGTTTATGGCGGTGATAATTCTCTGTGCACTCTTGGTGGGGGTGGGGGAAGTGGGGAGAGACGTCAAGATCAAATGGGAAATTAAATTTGAAGCTGCCAAAAAAGTTAACATGGGTGGAATGCAAATTCTATGGGCAAATAGTAAGGCTGACGGAGCAGTTAGGGTGAGAATGAGTCACGCCTTTCTCTCCTGTGGCTCGGGCACACCCGTCCTGCTCACAGGTGGTGTAGGGTATTGGGAATGTGCCTGCCATTGTGGATGAGGGCCAGGCTGGCCAGGGCCCAGGGGCACGGGGCGTGGGTCACGTCTGGCATTTAGAAGGTGGAGCAAGGCTGCAGTGGGAGACCACCCCGCATGTTCTGCTGCCCGTGTGGAGAGGCTGTGCAAACGGAGGGCTCTGCTGAAGAGAAGAGATTTCGGGAAATGGACAGGAGAATCTTACACAAATGACGTGATTTTAAAAAGATGATAATGGAGAAGAGGAAGGTTTTTGATTTGAAAATGAAAGAATATCATATCAAGAATATAGCAAAAAGATCTCTTAGCCCTAAAATGACAATTGATGGCTACCTTACAGAGGGTGAGGATTTTTGAAAGGTCTTTGAGCGGCTACTGGAAGAAGGAGAAGCAGGCAGGGTAGATATCCTACTCTATATTTGACTGAGGTAACGGTTAACCTTGCTAAATCCCTGCGTAGAGGAGTGAACATGAGCCCAGGAGAAGAGGTGGGGAGGCCCAGGTTTGGGAAGCCAGAGAGCCGAGGGCGTACCGATAAAACAGTGTGTGTCAGCCTCACCCACACCACGGTGTTGCAAGAATTGATTGCTTTGAGATCACAGTTTTGGTGTCATAGCATTCTCTTGTTAGCCAAAATACTGAAATTGGCTAACACGTGTAGCTGAATCAAGTGAAATATTTGCTAGGAGGGCAAAGAACATTGGAGAAAGCAAGAAGGAGAAATAGGAATTGGAGAAATAACGAAAATTTAAACGTATGGGATTTATAAAACAGTCGAATGTTTGTTTTTTTAAAAGATTGGCACCTGAGCTAACATCTATTGCCAATCTTTTTTTTTCCCTTTTCCTTCTTCTCCCCAAAGCCTCCCAGTACATAGTTGTATATTCTAGTTGCAGGTCCTTCCAGTTGTGCAATGTGGGGTGCTAGGTCCGTGCCCAGGATCCAAACTGGTGAAACCCTGGGCCGCCAAAGCAGAGTGCATGAACTTAACCATTTGGCCACAGGGCCAGCCCCAAAGTCGAATGTTTATAGAAATTCCATGTATCTGGTAGTAGAATCAATTACTGATTCTAAACTAGGTAACTATGTAAAATTATTTTTATAAAGAAAGCATATGTGAATCCAACAAGTTAAAACTACGATGTGCTGTCCCAGCATTTTAAATGGAACAGAAGGACTGTTTTAAGTAGCTTAAGAGTTCTTTCAGTGTTCTTCACTTGATATCTTTTCACCTGGGTTACAGAGAATGATGTTAGAGTTTGAACGGTAGCAGGCAGGAGACTCCAAGCATGGGGTGTCACTCTTTATTTTTCTTCTCACAGCGTCTTGACTCTCTAGGCTGGGTGATTTGATGCTCAAATTAAGCAACTTCATTAATAACTCTCTTGCCCTTTTGTTCTCCTTTATTTTGGTGGAGGTTCCCAATTTTATTAATGCCACGCTCCCACCTCAGGAGCTCATCACTGCTCAAGAGATCGACAGCTACTTCCGCCAGGAGCTTATCTACAAGCGGAATGAGAGGATGGGGAAGCGAGTGAAGGCCCTTCTGGAGGAGTTCCCTGACAAAGGCTTTTTCTTTGCCTTTGGAGCTGGTGAGTTGTAGGTTCCCTCTGATTGGACTCTGGGCTCTGATGCGTCTCCCATGGGGCGGATGCTGGGGTGGGCCTCAGATAGAAGGTGAGATGAATGACACCTTCTTTGACTTATTTCAGTTGCAAAGTGGCTCCAGCTGGTGCCTGAGTATCCAGCGTGGTTGAAACTTTGCTGGACGGGCTGGTGCATGTGACATCAGCTCTCTCTCCACGTGGGACTCCTGATGCCCTCCCCAGCTGGAAAGGCATTTCTCTCTCTTCTGAACTCAGCTCTTACTCCCAACTTCCTTCTGGTACCTTTCACTTTTTTACCTTCCACTAAAATTGTGTGTCTTCTCTCTCCTATCTGACTATGAGCCTCCCAAGTGTAAGGCCTGGGGTTCCCACATCACCTATTACTAACTTTGACCATGAACGTGGAGGCAGATGGGGAAATTATTATCTTTTGTGTTTCTTTGAGCAATTCGAACCCAACTTTGCAGCCTCTGGAATTAAGGACAGAAATGCCAGAGGCTGGGTACTGTGCAGAAGGAGCATTTGCTGGCCTTAGGCTTTCTCTTTTCAATTCTTCCACTACTTCATAAACTTGGACAAGACACTTTGCTCAGTTTCTTTTTACCAGTAAAATGAGGGGTTGGAGAGAAGCACTTCTGGAAGGGCAGAGTGAGTGATCCAGCATGATCTCCTGATCTCAAGATCCTTAGCTTAATTACATCTGCAAAATCTTTTTTTGGGGGGGGAACCATTAAGCAGCCTGCTACAATATCTGAGAATGAATTATTGTAATCCCCCATACTAACAGAATAAAGAACAAGAACCACAATGATCATTTTAATAGGTGCAGAAAAAGTGTTTGATAAAATGCAACTCTTTCATGATAAAAACACTCATCAAATTAGGAATAGAAGGGAACTTCATCAGCCTGTTAAAGAATCGCTATGAAAAACCCACATTAACATCACATTTAATGATGAAAGACTGGATGCTTACCCCTAAGATGAGGAACAAGACAAGATGTCTGCCCTCACCACTTCTCTTCCACATTGTGCTGAAGGTTCTAGCCAGGGAAATCAGACAAGGAAAAGAAATAAAAGCCATCCACATTGGAAAGGAGGAAGTAAAACGTGTCTTTTCTCAGATGATGTGATCTTGTATATAGAAAATCTTAAATAATCCACAACAAAACCATTAGAAGTCATAACCGAGTTCGGGATACAAGGATGCAGGATACAAGATCAATATACAAAAGTCAGTTGTATTTTATACCCTGGGAATGAATAATCTGCAAATGCAATTAAGAAAGCAGTTCCCTTTACAACAGCATAAAAAAATACTTAGGGCTGAACTTAACAAATGAAGTGCAAGATGTACAATAAACTAAGAATCATTGAAAGAAATTAAAGAAGACCTAAATGAATGGAAAGACATCTCATGTTCATGGATTGGAAGACGTAATAAATATGGTAAAGATGACAATAGCCCCAAATTGAGCTACAGATTCAATGCAATCCCTATAAATCTCAGCTGATGAAAAGGTTTTAAAATTAGACAGTAGTGATGGTTGCACAACTTTGTGAATGCTACAAAAATCACTGAATTGTATGCTTAAAACAATTTTTTTTGCCATTTTTTTTTTTTTGGATGAGGAAGATTGCCCCTGAGCTAATATCTGTGCCAATCTTTCTCTATTTTGTATGTGGGATGCTGCCACAGCATGGCTTGATGAGCAGTGTGTAGGTCCACTCTTGGGATCTGAACTCGAGAAACTTGGGTTACTGAAGTGGAGTGCAGGAACTTAACCACTATGCCACTGGGCCGGCTACCTGAATTGTATACTTTAAAAGGATGAATTTTACGTTATGTGAATTATATTCAAATAAAGCTGTTATAGAAAAAGTGAGGGGTTGGGCTCCTATATCCTGTTTGTTGAAAAGATCTATGTGAGACAAACGGCAGTCTCTGCCTTCTCTAGTCCCCTGTGAACCTGTGTGAGTGGTTTTGCTCTTCCTGAGTCCTGTATTCCATGGTTGGATTGTGCACTTGTGCTGTGTTGCACTGAGTTGGTGTCTGGCCTGTCTCAACAAATGACTTTCTCTAACCAAGCTGTTAGCCCTTGCTCTGCAGGCACCCCGACGGGTGTCAGACCCCAGATGCCCCCCTGGCTTATCCGCCTGGTGGGGGTGATGGTGGCCCTCCATTAGCACACAGGGTCTGTGGCTTTGTCCCAGGGCTGTGCCAGGTTAGGGAGGATGGAAGGTTCCGGGTGCTGGAGCCTGCAAGAGCTGGGTGCTCAAGGCTGCCCACCTCTGAGTGTAGGCTTTGGCCTTTCACTCATACTCCATTGATCTCTCAAAAGCATCCCTGATGTCCACTGTTGGGATAACGCGGCCCTGGGTGCAGGGGACAGGCAGACGCTTGGAGATGACAGCTGCCCATGCTGTGGTGTGTTCTGGGCTGGTTCGAGGCTGAGCAGCAGTTTGACCAGCGGCCTGTTGGCGGGTTGGACCTGAGCAGTTTGGAGGGCAGGCCCTCGGGATGGGGATTGTGCAGACAGATGGCACAGGAGAGACTGTGGCGCCTGGGCGGGCCTGATTCTCACGCACAGTTGATCATATTGCTGCACAGCTGGACGGAGGCCTCGCAGCCCCCGGGCGCCGTGGGTGTCAGGAGTGCCCTGGAGCTTGGCCGAGGCCAGGCCATCTTCCCGGGGCTGCCTTATCCACCACGAGTCCGCGTCTCTTCGTGCCTTCTGAAGGCTGAGTTGACCAGAGGGAACTACAGACAGTCAGAAATTGCTCCCAAACGCTTAGCCTTGGCAGTGTAAAATTTAAAAAGCCGTGTGGTTAGCAAACTTTTAATTGTAAAGTGAGGATAATCCAAACCTGAAAGCTCCAGAGCTTTAAAATCAAACAGCAACTTTTCTCATGGGGATCTGGAGATAAAATTTAAAGGTGAGGGGCTGGCCCCGTGGCCGAGTGGTTAAGTTCACGTACTCCGCTTCGGAGGCCCAGGGTTTCACTGGTTCGAATCCTGGGTGCGAACATGGCACTGTTCATCAAGCCATGCTGAGGCAGCATCCCATGTGCCACAACTGGAAGGACTCACAATAAAAATACACAACTATATACCGGGGGGCTTTGGAGAGAAAAAGGAAAAATAAAATCATTAAAAAAAAAATTTAAAGGTGAGAAACAAAGCTCCCCTTTGGAGTTGGAGGAAAACTGAAGTCAAACAGAAGAGCTTGGGGCCATAATGAGAAAGCATGGCTGATAGGGACTCTTCGTTCCCTCGATAAATATCTTTTTCATTCCTAATTGGTTGAGATTGTGGACACTGGAGCCAGACGACCTGGGTTCAAGTCGCAGTTTGCTTCATCTCTCTGTGCCTCATTTTCCTAATCTGTAAAATGGGATAATAATTCACCTACCTTATAGGGTTGTTGTTGGGGTGCTAAATCATGTGTAAAGGATGAGGACAGTGCCCCGCATCTGCACTGCCTAATGCGCAGTAAACATTAGCTCCTTTTATGATGGTGATTACTCCCGGCCCGTGGGCTTGGTAAAGGCTGGGGGAGTGAGGGTGGCGACACAACTCTGAGGGCCTCCTGCCCCCTCTCTCCTAGTCCAGGCAGAAGCTACACGCGGGTTTGCTGCACTTCTGCAGCGGGGCTAATCTGGGCCTTGGCAGTGTCCCTTTCATCTGAGTCATCAGTCTTGTCCCTCCTCAATCCTGGGGTCATCGAGTCTGTCGACAGTTGGACCGAGAATGTAGCAGAGCCCAGGATCTTCTGCTTCCCACGCTCCCGAAGGCTGCTCCGCGTTCACTGCGCTTCTCAGAGCTGTGGAGTCAGGACAAGGGAGAGGCTCACAGACCCACTGTCGACCTCTCCTGCAGTTTGGGTGTTTCCTTATTTGCTTTCCCAGGCTCCTTCCGGCTGGCGAGTATTCAGTTGTTAAAATTGCGTAGACCCTGGAGCAAAACGGCCTGGGTTTAGATTCTGCTTGGCTGCTTCTTAGTGTGCGAAGTCCTGAACCTATTTTGCCTCTAATGTTCTGCTGGATCAGAGGATAGGGTGCTGCAATTTAATTAGCCACTTAGGACATTAAAGTGCCATAAACTGTCACAGAAAGGGACATTGTGACCCCAGAGGATCATGTCCATTCTGAGCATCAAAACCTGAAATGAAGTAAGATGAATTCCAGGATCTACCCTTGGCCTTTAAAATATTTAAGATTCCAGGGGCTGGCCCCGTGGCCGAGTGGTTAAGTTCGCGCGCTCCGCTGCTGGCGGCCCAGTGTTTCGTTAGTTCGAATCCTGGGCGCGGACATGGCACTGCTCACCAGACCACGCTGAGGCAGCGTCCCACATGCCACAACTAGAAGAACCCACAACGAAGAATACACAACTATGTACCGGGGGGCGTTGGGGAGAAAAAGGAAAAAATAAAATCTTTAAAAAAAAAAAAAAAAAAAAAATTTAAGATTCCAGTGTAAGCTTCTCTGGTTGATCTTTGCTGCTTTTTATTTATAAGGAAAAAAGTGAAATAAAATTCAGGTTGAGGCTTCCAGCTCTGGTGGCTTCTGTTAAATGGAGGTTTTTATTGTGCATTTGTAATTGTGTGTAGGACAGAAGGGGGCGTGGGTCTCAGAGGTGGTTAGTTTATACACACGAGAATGATAGGACTGTTAGCACTGGATTCAGAGGTGGAAGGTTGGGATTTGGCGTCTAGGCTCTCCTCTTAGCTGTCTGACTCCAGGCAGCTCACTGCACCCTTCTGAACCTCAGTGTCCTCATCTCAGAAACATTGCTTATCCCGCCCCGTCTGCCTTGCAGGACTGTCGGGAAGCCCAACTGCAGAAGCTCTCTGGAACTGTATTCAGCTGGAGAGATGGGAAGGGGGTTGGCAGGGTTCTTTCTCGGACCGGGGTGTGTGTTTGGGGAGCATGTTTAGTGGCCATGAGAGCTGCCATATTTCTGATCATTTTTCTTGCTGCAGGTCATTTCATGGGCAACAACACGGTGCTCGATGTTTTGCGGCGCGAAGGCTATGAGGTGGAACACGCCCCCGCTGGACGACCCATCCACAGGTAACCTTCCCGCGCTTCTGTCCTGGTTGGGGAGCAGCTAGGGGAGCGGAGACCCCCACGGGGATGCCTGGGGGCCAGGGTGGGCTGTATCCCGAGGGTCTCCAGAGGGCCCCAGCATGGCCATTACCCCCCGGCCTGGGAGAACTGGCCACTAAGTGGACACTCGGCTCCCGGGTCAACTGGCGACCCTTGGTGGCCGGGGCTGTGTCAGACATGGGTTGTGTGGCCGAGCACTTTGGGCAGCAGAGGCCACACTGGCCTTTTCCACAGTCCTGGGGGCCCCAGAGGGGTGATTAGGCTCAGTGTCCTTCGACCTGGGCATTCGGGAAGTTCTAGGGAGAGAGATGGTGGAATCAGTCATAAGGTGCAGGGACTGCCTGTCAGACCCATCTCGGGGCAGGATGGCGGCCCTCCTCCCGGTCCCCTCTTTGTCCTTGGAAGATCCCCCTTCACCTCATGTTGTCTCGAGCCAACTCCTCTCCCTATGCCCTCACTCCGGAGGGTCTTTCCCCAGAGTCCAGTTTGCATCCCAGGAGCCATGACTTTCCCAGTCTCCCTCTCAGTGGGAAAGCTTGGCTACCTGTGGGCTAGTCGTATCCCCTGCCTCTCTCCACACCTGGCATTCAGTGTGTCAGTAACAGAGTTCTTCACATAGCACTTTCTAGTTCACAAAAGCCCTCGCCTGAGACTTCTCCTTTTCTACCTTCACCGGGCCTCCGGTTTCCTCCATTAAAGCCTCTCTCGGATTTGCCCCTCTTCTCCATGCCCCTGGCCTCTGCCCTCTGCCCTCTGCTCCCTTCTGTACCTTTCTGTGAGACTAATCTTGTGAGTGTCCCTTACTCAGAAACCTTCAGTGACTTCTTATTGTCCTCTTCCAAAGTCCAGTTTCTTCATGCTGATGTCTCAGCACCCAGACTACATTTTTCCGGCACAGGCAGGCTTCTTGCATCAGAAAGCCTTCTGTCCTTGTCGCTGCCTCTCCACCTTCGCTGATGCTTGTTCCCCTGTCTGAAGTGCCCTCCCCTCCTCCCCTGTCAGGGAAACTGCTGCCTCTCCTTCCGTCAGCTCAGCTGACTGCTCAGGTCTCCATCCGTCTCTCTCTCCTGTTCTCCTCCAGCTCTGAAGGGAGAACCCAGCTCTTAGTGGTTCTCTGCTTGTTTTGGGGGGACTGTGGGTCTTCCCTCACCCGTTGGACTGTGTACTCCTGGAAAGCAGGGTGGGCTGGGTCCCCTGACCCCTTCTCAGGCCCCAGCCCCAGGCTGACTGCCTGGGCTGGGGTTTGGCACACTATCCTTGGGGTGCTGGAAAGGGCCCCGCCTAAGAGTGTGTGTGCGTGTGTGTGTGTGCGTGTGTGTGTGTACGTGTGTGCTGATGGTTGCTCCCAGCCTCCCTAATTCTGCTCTAACCCTGACGCCTGCCCCTAAGGGAAAAGAGTCAGGAATCCATATTTTTAAAATCTCTTCCTGAGCTTCTGATGCAGAGTGAGGGGTGAGAACCAGTGCTGTCATCACACTGGGCTGATCACACTTCCCAGGGGAGGGAAAGATCATTTATTGATCGATTGTCAGGTGGGAGCCGGTTCATAGGGCCTCTCAGTTAACCCTCAAAACCAGCCTGTGAGGTGACTGTTTCTTCTCCTTTACGGATGAAGAAACGAACAGTCACCTAGCCAATCAGAGCCGGGATACAGCTCGGACCCCTCCGCCTGCACAACCCTTTTCTTTCTGCCTTTTCTTCTCCCACTTTGTACCTCCCAGCCCCTTCGTCTTTGTTCATGCAGTTTCCTCTGCCGGGGACTCATTCATTGCCCCTGGCCCTAATTCCATCAGAATCTGTGAGAGCTGGCACAAACGTCACACCTTCCTCCCTGCTCCAGCCTGGGGTCTGCCTCTTGCATGATCCTGAGGAGTTTGGTGTGTGCTTCTGCAGGAGCTGTCCTGACAGCCGGCACACAGTAAGTGCTCCATTAGGTAGTGTCTAAGAGTTTCTAGTGGTGAACTTACCTACAGTGCTCCTAGGGGAGGGGAGGGAGCATGACAGCTGCAAAGGAGCTCCTGTTCAGGGAGAAGAAGGGGCGCAGGGCTAAGGGCCCAGAGTGGAGGAAATGCCCACAGTGAAGGGGTTGGCGAGGACCAGGGGCGTGGCGGTGGAGATCCCTGCTTCCTTCTTCCCCTCCTCAGCAGCCATGTGATAATCCTTGAGGGATGATTCAGATCCATATGGAACTTGAATCCAGGGCAGGCTGGTGTGGGTGGGGGCAGGAGGGCTGCTAATACTCGGTAGGCCAGTACACCGAGTATTACTACAGTACACACAGTAGTGTGATGACAGCACTGGTTCTCACCCCTCACTCTGCATCAGAAGCTCAGGAAGAGATTTTAAAAATATGGATTCCTGACTCTTTTCCCTTAGGGGCAGGCGTCAGGGTTAGAGCAGAATTAGGGAGGCTGGGAGCAACCATCAACACACACGTACACACACACACGCACACACACACACGCACACACAGAGATGGGGTGTATATTGGGGTGAGGTGAGGGCAGCTGGCAGCCACTACCCTCCACCTGAGAGCAGGCTGGAATACACAGGAAATGCTCCTGGCTATGAAGCTGCCCTTCCCAGGGCAGAAAAGAGGAAGGGATGGGGGTCCTGTTGGGCTGGTCCTGAGGATGTAGACAGCTGCCCTTCTACTTTTCCCAGGCTAATGGATGCCGTATTAGTTTTTTCCCTGTACAAATTACCATAAACACAGTGACTTCAAACAACACACATATATTATCTCACAGTTGTGTAGATCAGAAGCCTGTTGCAGGTTGCACTGGGCTGAAATCAGATGTTGGTAGGGCTGTGGTCCCTTCTGGAGGCTCTAGGGGAGAATCTCTTCACTGTCCTTTTCCAGCTTATGGAGGCTGCTCACATTCCTTGGTTTGTGGCCCCTTCCTCCATCTTCAAAGCCAGCGACATTGCATCTCTCTCACCATTCTTCTGTAGTCACCTCTCCCACTGACCAGAGAAAGGTCACTGCCCCTGGGACCCTTAAGCCTGTGTCTGAGCCAATGTGAGCATCTGTCTGTAGGATCTCTCCCTGGAGATTACAGTGACACTAATCTATACTCTCTCTATTTTCTATAGTGAGAATGTTATTTGAAAATGGCACTGAATCCTTGTTGGGACCCTGGGCAAGTCACTTTATTTTCCTCGGACCTTGGGCAAGTCAGTCTTCAGTTTCCTTAACTGTAAAGTGGGCATTATGATTTCCTAGGACATCTCAGTTCTGAAATATGAGAGAGACAAAAAGCAGGAGTAAAGTTAATTTCTTCTGGATACTGCCTCCCTCTCAAGGGTTATTAACTTGCTTCTCAAGGCCTGGCCTTGGCTACTTGGAGTAACTGGGCTGAGGTCTTCTTGGATCTGTCGTGAGTTGAACAGAATCAAACCTGTGATTTGCCCCACTTTGGAGACCCACTGCTTAAAACCATAGAGCCCTAGTGAGTTTAAGGTCATGCTGCTTGCTAAGTAAAAGCAACAGACTTTTTTGAGTGCCTACTGTGTATCAGGGCCTGTTTGGGTTATATGAGGTCAAGGATGACACAGCCATGTCATCCAAACCCATGGCAGAGGGCCTGGGCTTGGGGGCTGCCTGGTCATCTGCTCCTGAATCCTCTAGGAAGCCACCAGAATCTTGGAGATCTTCAGGTGGGGCACTTTCCCTCTGTAGGCCCCAGTTTCTTTGTTGGTAGAATAAAGAGGTTCATCTAAGTGGTGTCACACTTCCATGCCAGGCATTATGCTGGGCTCCAAGACACTGATGAATTCAGCAGGTCCTGTCCTCTAGGGGCCTTCTAACTATGACCATCTGTTTCAGGGATTCCAAACTCAGGTTCAGAGTGGGGGCCTTTTTTCTTTCTTTGCCATTTGAGAAAGTCCCTTCTTTTACCTTTCTTTTTTTTTTTTGCCAAACTTGGGTCTTTCTCTTTTTCATCTTCTATGTCTTACACCTCCTTCCTTCCTCATACAGGGCCATGGATACTAACTGCCCTCTCAGGTTCTGGGGCAGATCTGAGACCTGCTTTCGGCAGGTGGGCGGTTCATCAAGGTGAATCAGAGCAGAGTGACTGAGTTCTTACATACGCTGGTCTGCTGCACCCACATTGTTGGAGGATGCACATGGCACATCACTGCTCCCCTTCCTCAGGCCGATGGAGCTCCAGGCCCCTCACTGCCTCCATCAGGAGACGATGGGATTGGGCTCTAGTGGCTGGGATTCTTTTCTTACTGCCCCACCCCCTAACCAAACCCTTGACGAAAGTCCTGTTGTAGGAAAAAATTTGGTCCTTCTAATGCCTTCTTTCCTCACTGGAAGAAGTTTTTCTGGGGACTATAGTCACCTTTGTGGGAAGGATAGAAGCAAGTTTGAATTTCTCACCAATTGTGAAAAACACATTCCTTCAGGAAAGATGGTTTATGGTCAGACCTGGGGTAAGGTGGTTAGAAGCCAGCCCTGTGAACACTGGCAGTCCTTCACCTGGGGATGGGGTGGCTGCCAGCAGCCAAGGAGCCTCTTTCTGAGTAGAGCCCTTATAAGGGGACAGGAGGAATTAACAGGGTTAAGGGCTAGTTCAATTCGTCTAACGAAATGGCATTTAAACATTTTTCACCTCTCTTTAAATGCTGTAATCTTCTGCGGCTTTCTAGATAGTGGCGACCCATTGCTATGGAAAGGATGCCATACTGTATGACCCTCCTCCAAATCCATCTTCCTTCCACCCCTGTTCATAGAGAGAAGAGTGACAGTCCCTCGTCTCCCTCGACGCAGCCCGCCTCCTCTGCCATCTTTGCTCCGGAAGTGCCCGCCCCGGAAGCGCTGGTACTGGAAGCGGGGTCTGCTGTGCACTCGCTGTTGCCAACCCATGTGTCCCTGCCCGGAAGTGCCGACCTGCCGGTGGAGGCTGAGCGGAAGTTCAGGAAAAAGCGGAGGCGGCCGCAGCGCAGGCAGCAGTTCAGGCAGTTCAGTGACCTGTGGGTCCGACTGGATGAGAGGTGAGGAGGTTGGATTGGGGTGGGGTGGGGTGGGCGGGGCCAACCGGGAGCCCATCACCGACGTCCATCCTCACCCTGGCAATATGGGTGGGGAGCAGCTCACGAATACCCGAGACGGTGCTTAAGGGGTGGGGTTCAAGGCTCTGGTAGGGGTGAGCGCCCCGCTCATGGAGCAGCCTTTCCCTTTTCTCACGGTTCTGGGTACCAGTCTTCCGTCCACTGTAATAGACATGAATCCATATTAAAGGTAATTGCTTCAACATATTTATCTCTGTTAAAAAACAAATGGTGTTGGTGGTATGCTGGGAGGGCACAGATGGGTCTGTTAAAAGTGGAACTGAGGCCAGAATAAACATCGTAAAGGACTTGATTTGCCAGCCCTTTCTCCCCTGCAGATCAGGGAGAATTTCATAGTTTTGCAGAGCTGGAAGCAGCTCTGTAGAAATGGGCTTGTTCAGCTCCCACATCTTACAGGGAGCCACGTGACCACTGGGAAGTGGATCAGAGGTGGATGGAGGAGCCAAAGGTGGTGACCCAGCCTGGTCTGCAGGGATAAGGCTGCTGGAACAACTGCACCAGAGAGGCCTGGGACCCAGGAGTCAATTCAATTCGGTCCAGACTTACTGAGTTCCTCTTAAGTGCCTGCTGCTGTGTTGGGTGCTGTGGCTTTGGAGTGAACCAGACAGCCATTGGCCCTCTGCCTTCATGGAGCTCACGGTCTGGGGAGGAGACTGGAGGAAGGACCTTTTGGCTGATGCTGAGTAGAAGCCTGACAAAGTGGAGCTCAATAAGTAGACATTCTGAGTCTGGATCAGGAGCTTCAGGGATCCAGTGTCTGCATAGGTGCTTCATGATAAATCTTGAATGAACAAGCAAACAACTGAACAAGGAGGGAAAGGAGTTCCAAGCAAAGAGAACAGTGCGAAAGCCTGGTGTGGGGAGAGTGAGCAAGATAAGGATAAACCAAGATAAAGTAGTTCTGGCTGGAGCCTGGGAGGTCAACAGGGAGTCGAGTGAGATGGGCCCAGAAAGATAAACGCGGTGGAGTGACTGCGAATGTCATGCTGAGGGAAGTAGGGAGCCACTGAAAGGTTTGAAGGAGGCATCCGATGTGCTGTGGGATTTGGACTTTTAAATGGACAGAAGCTGGCAGCCAAATGGGACATGGAGAACAGGGACAGATCCTCTTGGTCTTCATGTCCCCCAGGGTAACTGAGGGTGGCTCTTCAACCATCCTTCGCTGATGGCGGAATAAATCGACCCATTTAGTACTTTTTCAGTCTGGGCCATTTCCTTTCAAGGCGGCCATGGAGTTGGGCACCTTATACCTGAGCTGAACTGAGAGGACGGGCCTGAGGTCATGGGCCCCACAGCTTGTACTGTCTTGACCTTGGATGCTTGCGTGTGTTCACACCAGACCTGGGCTGGAGTTGGGGAGACAGCCAGAGACCCAGGGAGTTCTCCTCGTGGCTTGGCTGTACCTGTGTGTGTGGTCAGTGAGGAAAGACCCCTGCCTGAGATTGCCCAGAGGCTAATGATAAGCAAATCTGAGTTAGGCCTTCTGACACCTGGAGTTTTTAATAATCCTTGAACCTGGAACCAAACAGCCAGGGGAGAGTTGCCCAATGTGCCAGTCTTAGCGGCTGTATTATTTGGTTTTGTCGTAGCAATGGTAACAAGGGCCAAAGACACAGGAAACCTATTAACATACTAAGATCCATTCCTGTCTTTAAAGAAGGGAGACGAAAAGAAGCTTTGTGGCCATTTGGGGCCCTTGGAGTATCCAGTGGCTCCTGCTGTGCCCTGAGACTCTGTCTTTTTCTCCTAGTGCTGTGGTCCCACAACTCCAGGTCCCCGTTGTGGACAGGCACATCACTGCCGAGCTGCGGCTCCCTCGCCATGGGCCTTCCCGCCACAGCCAGATGGTGGCCAGCAGTGCCTGCCTGTCTCTCTGGACTCCTGTGTTCTGGGTGCTGGTGCTGGCTTTCCAAACAGAGACGCCCCTTCTGTAACAACTAGAGAAGCCAGGCCAAGACCCTGACCCCTTGGACTTGAAGGAGAGCCATTCCTGTACTCCACACTCAGGTTTGGCCTTGACAGGCCCAACCCAGGAGAAGAGACTCAGAATAAAAGCCAGTGTGGATTCTTCTCTTTCCCAGGAATGCCTTTGGGTTATCCAACAATGTTTGGGGTAGGTGTACAGTTTTGTAACATAATGAGTTGTATGAAAAGAATTAATTGTAAATGAATTATATGAAAATAATTAAATACCTTTTTTCATGTAGACTTTTCCCCACAAAGTGTATATGTCAGGCAAACAACCTTTTTGCTCACACCCTCTGAGTACTGTCACTGCTTCACTCCGGGGCCTCCCTGCAACTTCGGATCCCGACCCTTTTTTCCCTCCTGCTGCTCTTCGACCTGTTCACTCCTGGTTCTGGATGCAGGGGCGGTAAAGGCCGTGGGACCTTTGGTCTGCTCCTCTCTATTCAAGGTCTGGTGAGTAGGGTGCGTCCCGCACTCACAGGTGCTTTCAGCACATCTAACGTGTGAGTGTCTCACCCACGTGCTGGACCGGGCAGATGGGTAGGCTTTGTCAGAGGTGTGCTGCAAGAAAGTGGTTTTCAGGCACTCCCCCGACCCGTCTTGTTATTTATTTATTATTTATATGTCCACGTCTTTTCCAAATGAAATCTTGTGGGCAATCTCTGTATAAAGTGAGTAAGAGAAGAACTGCCCCAGCCGAGTCTGAAATGGGGACATTTAGCCCCGCCCAGCTGATCTCCAATGGCCCACCTTCCGCTGTGGCTCCAGACCAGGGTTGCCCACCCGTGGCAAGGTTTCTTTATGGTCCTCCTGGGCCTCCGAGCCGCTCACAACCCAGAGGGTCTGCCCAGGACTTGGGCGGGGCCCAGAAGAAGTAGATGTGTTTGTTCCTAATCTGGTTTAGGGTAAGCTTGATGGCCTGAGCTTGCAGCTCTGTGGCCTTCCCTTCCTTTCCAGAGACTTCCTTGTGGGTTCATTCTCAGTCCCGTTGAGGGCCCAGAAGATCATTGGCATCTCACTGAAAGGTGGTGTGATGGTACTCAGGATCCGTGTCCACGCCCCCTTGCTCTGTTCTGCACCCCCTGTATTGCAGGGGTAGGAGGGTAAACTTTCCCAGATTCCGTTGATGCTGTGATTGAGAGTCTCTTAATGAGATACTCTTTTGTGAGATTTAGAAGGCAGAGGGGGCAGGAGACCTTTTTCTTCAGTAGTGGTGGCAGGGACGTGCAGGCTCCAGCAGACACAAGTTTGTGCAGCGGCCTGGCTCGCTCTGCGTCCCACTGTTGAGTCAGCTGCTTCATGAGCCTGGTGTAGTTGTGAGTAGTTTCCTGCAGCTTTCTGACCTCGGATTACAGCTGCTGTGGTGCGTAATGTCAGCCCTCTGCCTTCTGCAGCTGTAGCCGTTCCCGTGGCTGAGTAAGCAGCTGTTCTGCTTGAAACACCAATGGTAGTTCCTGACTCCTGTGCTAACTCTAACTAATGGAAGTGCTCCCTTCTCTTCTGTGACCTCAGTCTGTTCCTCACTTTGATAGTTACGGGGATGAAGGTGGACAGACAGAGGTAAACCGGGAGGTAAACTGTGGCTGACCCAGTTCTTCCAACTGTCTGTAAGGGGGTGGTGTGACTTTCTCCAGAGGCCCATATCCTAGCTGGGCAGTTCCCAGGTTCTTGGCTCATGTTATGGCCAAGGAAGCACACAGACTCTTGTTGGCAGGGCTGACATGAAATGGCTTGCCACAGTGTGGCTGCTCCATCGTAGCACTGACCCAACAACCTGTGCTTTTGAGGTGGCAGGGGCTCACGTGCACCCGGCTGGTTTTCACACAGGTTCATCCTAAAGTGGAAGGGGAGAACTCCTCTCCCTGGGGCACAACCAGCCTGCACTTTGTGAAAGCACAGATTCTTCTAAGGATTGTAACAGCCCCACAGAGCGGGGGCACTAGCTCCGTGGGCCAAGGTCTTGTTATCTTGCTCATTGGCTCCCAGTTGTTGTGGTCGCTGCATCAGCCTCCCATGTGTTGGGCTCTAAGCCTTGATCTGTTCTAGAAATGGAAGCACCCGGGGCCGTGTGACTGAAGTGTGCATTGGGCCTTTTGTGTTAGGAAGTGCTGAGTTCTGACTCTGCCCAAGGAGCGCCCAGGTTACTGATGGGAAGTTCCCTGGCTCTCACCTGGGGGAGGAGGAGCAGGTTTGAGAGATGGGTGCTGAACCTAGTGCTTTCACATTGGGGCTTGAATTACCAACAGAAAGAGAAACTCAAAACACTTTATTTTAGGTTATAAGAGAAATAAAAGCCACACTTACTACCTTTAAGCCAGATCAAAAGTAACACTATTTTGCTCACATATAAATTATGCAGACTCTTTTTCTCCCATCAGGAAAGAGCTCTGGCCCATTTCTTTGCCAGCAGGTGGCACCTTTTCATTCATTCAGTTGGCAGAGCAAGGCTGATCCCTTGGCAATCCAGTAGTCTTTGGACCGCTTGGAGGGTAAAAGGACGGTCACCACAAAGTTGGTTGAATGACCTAGTTAAGGGAAAAAAAGGGTCGTTACTTACAGAATAACCCCTTGATACAAAGAGCATTGTACTACGAGTCAAGACACCTGGGTTCCAGACCTGACTCTGCCTCTAAAGATGGTGGGCAAATAGTCCTCTACAGATTTCAGTTTTACACTATAAAATAAAGATGTTACAACAAATGATCCTTTAGGACCTGTCCAGCTTTGGCTTTGTGTAACCTTATGAACTCTATTTCAAGTTCTCTGCAGTCTGACTCTGGGGGCATTGGATTAGAATTCAGGTCTGAGCTTTTAGTGGGACTCGGGATGCAGTTGGTAGGTTGGGCATCCATTCATTCGTCCATCTGTTTGTCCATCCATCCATCTTCTATCTATCCATCCATCTTCTGTCCATCCATCCATCCATCCATCCATCTACCCTTTCTTGCACCCTGCAGTTAGGCCCTGGGGCTCCTGAGATGACTAAGCACAGTCACAGGTATTTTGTCCTTAGCTCTGGGACATCTGGATTAAGAGGTTACTTTTGCAGTTTCTTTGTTTTGGGTTTGCGTGAGGAAGGACCCGGGTGAGAAGAGGGTCCTTCCCTCAAGGTGGGAGTTGCATTTCTGGCACTGCATCCATAGCAAACTCCAGCTGTGGAAGCTGGGGAAGGTGGTGGTGTCTCCAGCAGAGAGTGCCTATTTCTCCCATTTCTTTACCTTTGTATGCCATTTCCTGCATGTGCCTTGGCAGGTGCTTGAGTGACATTTTATAGTACATATGCACTATATATATATTATATATACATATTATATGTATATCTCAAACCGTTAGTTTGATTCAGGATTTAAATAAGGTTCATGCCTTGCAGCGGTGATTGTCTCTTACATCTCTTTCAATTGGTGGCTTCCCCCTCTGTTCTTTTTGCCACTCCCTTGAAACAACCAGGCTGTTTGTCCTGTAAAGTTCCCCACAGTCTGGATTTTGCTGCCAGCATCTGTGTGGCAATTTTAAACATGTTCCTCTATGCTTCTAAAGGGCCGGTTAGATCTAGAGGTGTGATCACATTCAGGTTTGAGTTTTTTGGTAAGATACTTCATAGGTGGTGTGTACTTCCATCAGGAAGCACCTCGTGTCTGATGCTTTTCTTTTTTGGGATATTAGCAGCCATTGATGATTATTACTGAGAGCCATTATTTCATTAGGGTTGATAATTTTGAAATTTAGTGATGATTAAGTCTGTAGAATCCATCAGTGATTTAATTTTTGTATGTGATGTGAGTTAAGGATCTAAGTTTGGTATAACCAATTCTCCCAGCACCATTTGTGGAGGAACTTCTCTGTTCCTGACCAATTTTAAATGAGGCTGCTATTATATGTCAAGTTTCCGCATACACACAGTGTATCTTTAGGCTCTCTATCTAGTGCATTTCATCTAAATAGATGTATTTTGTGCCAGTGCAACATCGTTTTAATTTCTACCTTTTCTTGGTTCCTCTTGCCAGAAAGACAGAGTTCCCGTTTGAATTTTAGTCAATGATAAGACAAATGACTCAAAAAGTGGGCAAAAGATTTGAACAGACAGTTCATCAGAGAAGACAGAGAAGACAAGAAAAGACGGTCAATGTCATTAGTCATTAGGGAAATGCAAATGAAAACCACAATGAGATACCACTGTTATTTATCTACCTATCTATCACCCAAAATTAAAAAGATGGCTCATACTAAGTGGTGGGGAGGGTCTGGAGGAAGCGGACCCCTCACCCACTCCTAGAGGGACTGCTGGATGGCCACTTGGGAAAACAGTTTGGCAGTTTCTTAAAAAGTTAAACATATACCTAACATATGATCATTCTGCTCCTAGATATTTATCCAAGGTAAATGAAAGCATATGTCCACACAGAAACTTGTACATACCATTATCAATTAAACAAATACCTGTTAATACTTTAGATTTGTCATAGGAGTGGGAGATCAAGGCATGTGATAGGAGTGTCTATTTTAGTTTTATTCTCTATGTTACCCTTGGAGAACAGACTTTTTAATTTTACTTTATTTTTTATTTTTTTTAAATATTGGCACCTGAGCTAACATCTGTTGCCAATCCTTTTTTTTTCTTCTTCTCTCCCAAACCCCCCAGTATGTAGTTGTATATTCTAGCTGTAGGTCCTTCTGGTTGTGCTGTGTGGGACGCCGCCCTCAGCATGGCCTGATGAGCTGTGCTAGGTCCACACCCAGGATCCGAACTGGCGAGACCCTGGGCCTCTGAAGCAGAGCGCATCAACTTAACCTCTCCGCCACAGGGCCAGCCCCAGAGAACATAGTTTAACTAAAGATTTTATTAGACCAATAAATATTTATCATCAGTATCTATATTCTCCATTCAAATGAGGAAGAGTTTTTACTTCTTTCTGCCCTGCCCCGTCTCCCATATTTCTATCATTTGGAAATTTATTTACAAACTATTAAAATCATTTTTATGGTCAAACTTTTCTTTTTTTATTGACTTATTGATAGGTTACAATCTTGTGAAATTTCAGTTGTACATTAATGTTTGTCAGTCGTGTTGTAGGTGCACCACTTCACCCTTTGTGCCCACCCCCCACCCCACCTTTCCCCTGGTATCCACTAAACTGTTCTCTTTGTCCACATTTTTAAATTCCTCCTATGAGTGGAGTCATACAGAGATTATCCTTCTCTAACTGGCTTATTTCACTTAACATAATTCCCTCAAGGTCCATCCGTGTTATTGCAAATGGAATAATTTTGTTCTGTTTTGCAGCTGAGTAGTATTCCATTGTATATATATACCACATCTTCTTTATCCATTCATCTGTTGATGGGCACTTAGGTTGCTTCCATGTCTTGGCTATTGTAAATAATGCTGCAATGAACATTGGGGTGCATAGGACTTTTGGAATTGCTGACTTCAAGCTCTTTGGATAGATACCCAGTAGTGGAATGGCTGGATCGTATGGTAGTTCTATTTTTAACTTTTTGAGAAATCTCCATACTGTTTTCCGTAGTGGCTGCACCAGTTTGCATTCCCACCAGCAGTGTATGAGAGTTTTTATGGTCAAACTTTTAACGGTTTAACTTGTGTGTGTGTGTGTGTGTGTGGTAAATAGAGGGTCAGTGGTGACTAATTCAGAGGCTTTGTATGTCCTTTGTATGTCTACGGCTGTCTTTATTACGCCTTCCCTCTTGGATGATAATTTGGCTGCTTTTGCATTTCTGGTTCAAAGTTGTTTTTCTCAGCCCTTTGAAGATGTTTCCCTATTTTTATATGCACTGTTTGGCAATGAGATTCTCAATCTCTGGAATTTTAGTTTCAGTGTATTAATACATTTTATTTCTTTGCTTTGAGGATTTTCTTTCTTTCTTTCTCATAGTCCTAAGTATCACTTTGATATATCTCTGTTTCTTTTCGAAATTTGATTGTTTATTTCTTTATTTATGTTTTAAAAAGTCATCCCTACGACTTTGTGAGATCTGGTAATTTGAGGACTCAAGTGTCTCTTCAGTTCTGGGAAATTATCAGCTGTTATTTCTTCAAATATTATCACTCTTTCATTCTCTCTACTTTCTCCTTCTAGATTGCTAGTATAGTAGATAAATGTTGGAAATTTTGACTTTTTCCACAGTATCACTTTTTTTTAAATTTCGTTGTGAGGTATTTGGAGGGATTTTCTCAGTGCCTTCCCTTTGCTCACCCTTTAGCCGCCTGCATTCAGTTCTTTAGCTTGTCGGTTGATAATGGCTTTTTTTTCCTATCTGGTTCCTTTTTTCAGGGCTATATCTCAGTTTCAGGTCCACTCAGATTTCCCTTTTGTTGGCATCGCATTCTATTCATTAGTTTATTTTTAAATCTCTTTTCTATGATGAGTCTCGATGGATTTGGTGAGAGATAGATTTTAGTGTCTTCTTAGTCCATCGCTTTAAAATTAGAAGTCACTGCCCAATGAACTCTATTTTCTACTTATAAGACTAATAGAGGCAAGCATTAGTTTTATAACATCAATCCACACTCAGTATTAAAAGAAACAAAATTTACAACATTTCTAAATTTGTATGTTATAAGTGTGGCCTCATCTTAAGCGTAGCTAATTTGCTCAAGATCCGCCTTT
This sequence comes from Equus przewalskii, assembly GCF_037783145.1. Lineage (NCBI taxonomy): Eukaryota > Metazoa > Chordata > Mammalia > Perissodactyla > Equidae > Equus > Equus przewalskii. The sequence continues at coordinate 19,022,076 of NC_091844.1, forward strand.
GCATATTATAGGTTTCTGTGTGGACTTTGATTGTAGTTTGCATTTGGTCATTATTTGTACCAGTCTTAGAATGTCCTTACCTGTGGTTGACAGTGTTCCTGCCCGGGCCCCTGTTTTATAAAGTGGGGAGTGGTAAAGTGTTGGGTTTGGCTCATAATTTTGTTGAGGTTCAAAATGCACCACAGGCAGCATTGGATTCATCTGTCCGGGCAATGCATCTTCTATCACCATCTCATTATCGTCCCATCGAGAAGCATCCATGAACATTCCATGAACAAGTACGCCATCCTCAGGAGAGGGCAACTGAAAGATACCAGAAATTTAAAGGTGAGAAGAGGAGAAGGGGATCAGCAGCTGTGGGATGTCTCTTGCGTCCCACATCCTCATCAGTGAGTTAATTATAGATTGCTGTTATTTCTCACATTCCAGGGAGGAGAATATGGAGGCTCTGAAAGGTAAAATTACTTGCTTCTTATTTTGACACCAAAACTCATACTCCACCAAGATGTCTAATAGGGGATAACCCTGGGAAACCCATTTATGGGCTTCAGACTATCGCATATCATGATATTATGACCTCTTCCTTCTCATTTTGAAGCAGATGGGATAAGAGGGCTGTGATTATCATCTTTCTTTGTTCAGTTAGGTCTTTCAAGGATCTGGGTGCCTTCCTAGCAGATGGATTATATATCTGCAATAACATTTGCAGAGTGCCTATGGAAAGCTCCTTTTTTTTTTTTAAAAGAAATTATGCTCAATTTCTAATGTTTCTATTAAAGGAGAGAGAGAGAGAGGAGAAACAGGGAGAAGGAGAGGAGGGGGGCGGAGAGAGAGAGAGAGCGAGAGAGACTCTGCCCTCAATGTCCTGTGATCAGATGTCACCACTGGTGTACAATTTCTGCCAATTGTGGGCTTCTATGTCCCTCTTCCTTAAACACTGAGTGAATTTGGCCAGTTCTGGGGGCAAATTTTGGATAATTCAATAGTTGGAGCTTCATAGCTGCAGGCAGAGGATCAGGCAGTGTAGACATAAGAATAAAAGGATAGTAAGCTCTTTTGGGCTGGTGGTGACCTTCTAGTGTCCTGGACTTTGTCTTTTGAGCGCAATGGGCCTTCCTGTTTTGGAGGCTGCTATGTACGTGTGTGCACATTTGCCTGAGTGGAGGCTGAAAGCGTCCTGCTAGCCACTTGCCAAGCCATGTGTGGGAGCCACGTGGGCATCCACCCAGAGGGAGTGCCTTTTCCTGAACTGCACAAAGGCAGCAAAGGGGCTAACGGCGGCCCTGCTTGTGTGTAACAGAACTAGAGCTGTCTAAACAGTCTCTTGCAGACATTTGCTGGGAGGACCAGGAGACAGGCCAGTTAGACAACTTGAGGTCTTCAGAGAAGGCAGAGATTCTAAGGCATTGTCATGGCTCAGTGCATACGACCCAAGTGGAGATGTGGTGTGAACGGGGCAGGGTGGAGGGACAGAGGCCCGGCAGTCACTGTAAACTTCTGTCCATCAGAGTCAGCCTATGTGGCAGACAGAATGTGCCAGGCACAGAGCAGGGCCAAAATCCTGCACCATCCTGGAAGGCCTCAGCGAGGCCTGCTGTACCTGGCTGGAGTTCTGCCCTCCTGACTAAGAAGGGTCTCCAAATAACGAGGAGTGCATCTCTAAATTTATTTTCCTCTTACTTTTAAAAATAATTCGATGCTAAAACAAATTTCCTTAAGGATGTAAGCCTTTTTATTATCATTTTAAGATACAGGCAATTCAGAGGCATGGGGTTATAGTATTTCATAGAGTAAGCCATGAATATGGGGTCAGTCTGACCTGTGTGAGTTTTTGGCAATCAGATCTGAGTGGGGTGGATACGGATGGAATTACCCAGGAGCAATTCCTACTAATACCATGATATTTTAAGTTTAGTAAAAGCCATTCAACCCTACCTACACTGATTGGTTAGTGTGAGTACTTTATTGGCAAGAGCAATCTGGAGCAGATCTTTGATCTCATGGCACCGATAGAAAACTATATTTACAAGGCTCACTGGGATGGACAGGTGCTTTGAAGCAGATGCTCCCCTCCCCCATCAATATCTCAGCGCATCTAAGCTGGGTGCTCAGGTCGGCAGTGGTTCTCGTCCCTGGCTGTCTACTGGAATCACTAGGGGGGCTTTAAAAAATAATGATGCCTGATGTAAGTGGGGTGATTCTGATATAATGGGGTATAGCCTGGGTACTGGGAGTTTTAAAAAGTACTGCAGGTGATTCTAACCTGGGGTCAGGTTGAGAATTGCTGATATTCTAGAGCAGTGATTCTCAAACTGTAGGACTTGTTAAAACACAGGTTTCTGGGCCCCAGCCCAGAGTTTGTGATGCGGTAGGTCTGGAATGAGTCCTTGGAATTTGCATTTCTGACAAGTTCCCAGGTAATGCTGATGCTGCTGGTCTGGGGACCACACTTCGAGAACCTCTGCTCTGGCGGGTGTAAACTATGTAAGCAGAGTTTCAACTGCTTCCTTAGTGCATTCCTATCAGTTATGTAATGTATGAAATTAGCATATCACTTCTACTAGGAGACAGCTGATAAATTCAGCCTATAATAATCGTTATTTATTGTGGGCACACTAAGGTGCCAGTCACATGACATCTGCAGTTTCATTTACACTGCCCCACAACTATGAGATTGGTGGCGTCAGCCCCATTTTATGGATGAGAACATCGAGGTGCAGACGTGTTAGTAATTGCTCTAGTACACACAGCTGGCGAGGGGGGAGTCAGAATTTAAACTCTGGCCTGCCTGCTTCTGAAATTCTTGCTTTTAACCTCTTACGATAGTGCCTCCACAAGGAGAAAGTTACTGTAGGTATCTGCGATATGGTGATCAATAAGAAAAACATATATTTGGTTATTCAGATGACCAAAATATATTTCTCATATATATTTGGTCTTCGTCCATGGTTCCTGACTCCCAGCTCCCAAAACCCTTGGAATTTCCTGAGCATTGAGGGTGATAAAGATGTCCTTTGTCATGTTAATGAAGTCACTTTTGGAAAGCACCTAAGGTTAGGGGCCGGTTGCCAGTGGAGCCACCCCTGTGATTAGAGGGTTGGAACTTTGTCTCAACCCCTGACCTCTGGAGAGGAGAGAGGGGTTGGAGATCAAGTTCAATCACCAATGGTCGATGATTTGATCAATCATGCCTGTGTAATGAAACCTCCGTGAAAACCCAAAAGATGGGATCTGGAGAGACTCTGGGCTGGTGAACACATAGGGATTCAGGGAGAGTGGCACGCCTGCAGAGCTGGGAGCTCCATGCCCTTTGTCCGTGCTTTGCCCTATTCACCTCTTCTATCTTGCTGTTCCTAAGTTATATCCTTTTATAATACACTGGTAATCTAGTAAGTAAGTAGTTTCTCTGAGTTCTGTGAGCCACTCTAGAGGGAGAAGCACAGGTGACAACTGCTGTCTGAAGTTGGGAGGGATAGGGACAGTCTTGTAGGACTTAGCCCTTAACCTGTGGGATCTGATGCTGTTTCTGGGTAGATAGTGTCAGGATTGAGTTGAACTGTAAATCACCCAGCTTGCGTGTGAGAATGGCTTGTGGGTGTGTAAACCCCCATCTCCCACCCCACATTCAAATTGGCTTTAGAACCAAGTTAGTATCTAAAGAAATAAAACAGTATTGCTTTAAAAAATATTTCAACAAATCAGACTAATTTAAGCAGTTCTTATCTAGTCATTGCTAATTGGGGAGCTTGTCTTAGGGGTGTGAGTCCCATCCTGCCCCTCTGGGAGGCAGTAGGGGAGGGGCAGGGGAGGTTGGCTGAGATATTGAGCGACAGTGGGACAGAAGCTGCTTTGGTGTAACAGTAGTCATGGGGAGAATACCTCCATGTCCATGGGCAGTTCTTGTCCAAACTGGACTGTCTTGGCAGCCTCTATAACTGCAGCTTGATCCCGATAGGTAGGAATCATGTTGTACTTGAAATTCAGCTCGTCTATAGGCAAATTGTATTTCCGAGCATGATTTTGAAGAGTTCCTGTAAATAGAAAACCAGAAAGCTGGGTCCTTCAAACGAGGCCGCTGCTCCTGAACTTGGCCCCCACTCACCCCAAGGCTGCTCTAGCATTAGGGAGCTTCCTCTCTATCAAGAAGACCCGACCATTAACACCTTATTCTGAATCAGTTCACAGAGACAGGGAGCCTGCAGGGGGGATGTTGGGCGCGGTGGAGCCAAGGCAGATACAAATTTTGGTCTTGGCTGGAAAGAGAGGGAAGAAGGCCAAGTCTGAAGTGCACTGCTCTGCCAGTGAGGATTTCAGAGCCCAATCTCCCCAATGTTAGAATCTTGCTCAGCTTGTCCTGTATGTGCTGTTTATTAGGGATTCAGAATGAGACAGATTAAGGGCTCAGCTGATTAGCGTCTAGTGGCCCAGAGGCCCTGGTCCTCTCTGGGCTCCCAGCCTGAATTCCCAGGGCTGCTGGAGGGACATCAGGAGTATTTTTTAGAGGGAAGGAAGCTGTTCAGAGTTGGGGCCAGAGCAGGTGGTGTCCTTGAGCAGGGGTCACATGGGGCATTGGGGGCACACTGTTTGCGTTCACAGGGGCAGCAGTGCTGGCACTTGTGTCACCTGAGAGGGGCAGGGATTAGGTTGTAGGGGGAACATCTGCTATTTCTGTCATGCTTTTCCCCAGCAAGCGGGGAAGAGCTGGGCCTTATTGGACTGCCCTATAGACAAGAGCCCCATAGTTAGGACATTAGCAGCCATGCCACTTTCCCAGTTCCTAGAAACCCATCATGTAACAAACCATCATCTTTCCTGTGGGATTTTTCTAGGGAAAGCACTGGTACCTGTTAGAAATCCTTGTGGAAAGAAGAAACCGGAGATCCAGAAGGACTTAGGCTGTCCTCTTTTGAGCCACAACTAAAGGAGAAACATTATACCATAATGTACTGTTTTTCTGAGATGGAGTTTGTCATTTAAATCAAAGTCATATTTTGGAGGACCTCTCAGGAGGCCGTATCTGATCCAGTCCCAAGTTAGTCACTAGCCCCATTCTTACTCCCTGCTCTGTCCCCCTTCCCCACCCACTAGCCTGACCACCACCCCAGAACCTGGTTATTACAGAGAGTACAGAAGAGGGAGACGGCAGCAAGGTCACACCTGGCAGTTTGGACCCATTTCAGATTTGTTCTGTACCGCACAGTGGGGTCCCATGAACTAGATCTGAAACGCCAAGGCCTGGAATTAAACTGGGATGTGAGGATAAGGGCCTAGGGCAAACTACATTATAATCAGCATAAGACTTTTAAAGTGATGCCATTCTGGAAGTTTCTTTTTCTTTGGACTCAGACGATCCCTCAAAGCTGTCGATATTTTAGTTAGCTAGGGCTTCCTAAGGACCTCAGGGCCAACCGTGTTGCTAGATTCATCAAAACCCAAAGAAGTGCATTTTCTTACGTCCACAAATGCAGTCCTCAGAATAAGGTCTTTGACCCACGATCCCAGTGGCTTCAGGGAAGGGTAGGCTGTGTTGGACCACAGAGAGGGAACCTGGTTGTTGAGGAAACTGTTATACACTTTTTCCATTTCTTCAGACATCACCACAAGTCCAGCAATGGCTTTGTTGAGTGTTTCTAGAGAAGTCTGAAAGAACAAAAAAGGCTTGCTGCCCCACACAGATGTAATTATCAAGTGGGAAGGACACTCAGTTGTGGTGGTAGGTACTGCCTTGGGCTGAAAGGCCCACTTGCTGGGTTCCATCCTCTCTACACACCATCTGCTGGGCTGGACCCTCCAATCTTTCATGCATTTTTACCACATGTGACCATGGAGTGTAAAACCTGGGGGTGGGGGACCATTCAGGCAGGCAGTAGCATAATCCAATGAAGTGGAAAGAAGGGAAGGAGGAGAAATATCCACAGAAGCCTAGAAAAAGTCCTGTTCTCCTCCAGGTTGAAGGAAGAATGGGCCTGACGGTTAGTGATTTGGGAACCATGGAGCGGGGCTGAGGATGTGGGAACTACCTCATGCCACTGGCCAACTCAGCCCGGGGGTGCTGGCAGTCCCAGGAGTTATGGCAGAAAGGGGAGATTCTTAGATCTGACCAATCTTTCAGCGGATACCAGACAGTCTCCTAGTACTGGAAACACTACTTCTTAAGACATGCCCTTTATCCTCCCCTCACTTCAGCAGAAGATAGAGGCAGGCAGTGGTTCTGAGAGACCTTGGGCCAGCAGCCATGGGAAGTACAGGGTCATATGTGCCGCCTGGCTAAAGATGAAGGTGGGGCATATAGACTGGATGGCCCTCATGGGTTCCAGTTTTGTGAAAAGGACTGCCATATACTTGGAAAATACTATAAGAAGATGTTAGAGGCCAAATTTATGTTGATGCAAAAAATAGGTTCCAGGACCACACGCACATAGTGCTAGAGATAGGGAGGATGTGGATGAAACAAGGCTGGTCATCCTTTTCATGGAGTTATTCCCCTCCTCCTATCTCTTTTCACAAGAGGCAGTGGTATAAAAAAGCAGACGCTTAATTAGATTTGCCCTTAGGATCTGAGGAACCATTTGCAGCAGAGTGCAGCAAGGAGGCCCTCAGTCAGGGCTGAAACGGTGGCCTACCACAGACACTGGGAATGGAAAAAGGTAGTAGAAGATATGTTCAAAATGTGGAGAGAAGGCTGAAGTCAGAGAGATGGAGGATCAGGCTGCCAGCGCCTTCTAGGTCTGCTTCAAACAGACAGAGGCTGCATTGTAGCCGACTCTGCAGAGGAGGCAGCCAACAGACAGGTGCGTTTGATGGGAGAAAGTGCGCCCCAAAATGTTCTCTCCTATGGCTAGAATCCTGAATAATAGGATGGCCTCATCTCTTCCAGGTTCTGCCCTGACTCACAGTTCTGTAATGATCTGGAGGAGAGTGAGCTCACCAAGATGGCAGCCCCAAGGCCCTGGGAGCGGCTGCCTTGCTTGGCCTTCCTTATTGCCATCCTGGTACTGCCCTGCTGTTTCCCGGGGGAGGTGAAGGTGAGGCTGGGAGAGAGCCAGGGCAAGGCAGGACTGGGCAGAGGTGAGGGTGAGGAAGGGCTCTGGTGCAGGCCCAGCGCGTGGTGGTGGCCACCACCCCTCCCTCAGTGGGAGTGCTCTGCTGTGATTCCTGATTGCCTTGTAGGCTGCCTTTCCCTGGACGCCTCCGCCTTCTACTTCCATTAGGTGAATGCCTCTATTATTGGGGGACATTATTGTTTGAGCACAAGAAATGACCATGGGGAGGCCTGAGAGCCAGATTTGTTCAGTTGCACATTCAAATATTCATGGACTATTTAGTATGTGTCAGGCACTAGAAAAACGGATGAGTAATATAGCAGTCCACCTTTCTTCAGAAGTTCATTTTCTATTGGGTGAGCCATACTCATGGAGGGGTAATTACAAAACAACGTGGTAAGCAGAGTGAGATACACAGACACCGGAAATGATAGAGCCTGAGGAGGGGCTCCTAAGTCATCCGGTGGTGGAGGTAAGGACTGGTGTTCCAGGAAGATTTTATGGAGGAAGTCACATTCAGACTTGTCTATCTTCAAGTGGGTGAAAGGTCATGATGTGGAAGAGGCAAGAGATAAGCAGCATCCATCTCTTCTTCCTTTGAACAATAGTACCTCCTTAGTTTTAGCTGGGCACAGAGCAATCCACCCAGAGACTATATTTCCCAGCCACCCTTGCAGCTGGAGCGTGGCCATGTGACTAAGTTTTGGCTAATGGGATGCAAGAAGAAATGATGTACGCAACTCGGGATCACATTTTTATGAGGAAGTTGCTTTCCCTTGGCCCTCTGTTTCCCTCATCCCACTGACTGGTAAAAAGGGCCAATTGCGGCAGCCACCTTAGATCCAGAGTTGGAAGTTACCTGTTAAAGCTGGAAGAGCCACCCTTCCAGCTGGGGTCCCTGGAGGAGCTCACAAAGCAAGATTAACTAGACAGGGCTTTCTCTGGGCTGTTCGCGGAGAGAGAAGTGAATTTCCATCTTGTTTTGGCCGCTGTATTTGGGGGTCCTTATCACAGAAGCTTAATCTGTACCCTGATTCATTCAATACAGGAGGTGATAAGCCCTGAACTGGATACCTGGCCTGCTGACACTGATATATATCTGACCAGAAGCCTTAGTCCCACGTTGAGGACTTCATATATTCAGCTGACCCAGTGTCTGCCCAGTCCACAAGCCTAGGTATTGCCAGCCAACCAGCAACATTCGGAGACTTTGTTTTCCTAATAGGGGACAGATGGTCTTTGGCTTTGAAAGATTAACCCCAGCTGTCCTCTCCAATCTTATCACTGAGCCTTGACTCTGTGCTAGGTATTTGGTCCCTGCTTGGCAGTAAAAGTTTTCCTGTTAATGCTCAATATTTGGTCTCTAATAGTTTTTGTGTTTCCCTTATCAAAGTTAGGCACAGAGAATCCAGGAAGGCCTTCAGCCATCATTATAAACTCGGCCATCCAGAGAGAAAGCATTCCTGCGCAAAAGACAAAGGACCAAAGAGTTGTTCTCAAATTTTAGTTGCATTGAAATCTTCTGGGGGGGTTTATTTAAAATTCATATTCCCAGGCTTTACCTCAAGGAATTCTGTCTCAGTAGGTCTGGTGTGCGATCAGGGAATCCACATTTTGAACGTGCAGCATAGTGAATTCTCATGCAGGTGTTCTGTGGCCCACACTCTGAGAAACTCTGGTTTTTATAGTCTTCATAAAGACTATGTTATTAGCTGCAAACTATACATCAGGAAAAGCACTGAATCTCTCTTAATTGATTGCTTAGATGCCTGATCAAATTTCTAGAGAGTCAATGGTAATGCTAAGAGTGTAAGTTCGGATAATGAGGAGACTGAAGATTTGTAATGTCACATATTGACTAAGCCATTATTAGAGACAGGGAACACAGCCTTGTAGAGAAGGGTGAATTCAATCTCAGATAAATTGGGTTTGAAGAGTTGTCAGCATATCCAAATGGAAGTACATCCAAAATGGCTGAAGTGATGGGAATGGAAAATTCATATTATTAGACAATTCTCCCCAAAGCTTTGATACCCCATAGCAATGATGGCAGTGAGCGCTCATACATGTATTAGCTTCAGCAGATTGTTAAACCGGTCCACTTCTTGTCCAAGAACGGTGGTCAGCGAGTTGAGGCGTCCTTGAGGATCCTTGACGAAAAGGCTCTCAGAAGCACTCTCCATTTCTAGTTTTTCTGAAACACACACAGCTGATTCCTCAGATCAATTATCATTGATTTCTGTCCTCATAACATTGCTATTGTAATGCACTTATCTTAACCTTTCTTAAAGCCAACTTCTCTCCCGTCTGGGTCAAGGCTGAATGGGGGTCAGGCCATGCAGACGTCAGTGGCAAATGCTAGCCGGACAAGCAACTACTGGGGAGACAAAGGGCATCCCTGAGACCAGAGGTGCCAGGGACTCTGAGTCTTCTCCTCTGCCATGCAAGTATGTAAGCCTCACTTTTCCCTGCACACCTGCTTAGCATCTCGAAGATGAGGGGTTAGGGGTGGGAGATTGAGAGATGGGAGAGACTTGGCATTTGTTCCAAGTTACTGAGCATTACTCAGAGGGTCTGACTGAATTATTAAACAGGCCCGTGGTTCAATCTGGATCAAAAACTTCACTCTTCTTTTTTCCTACAGTCCAGCAAATGGAGGCTCATATAAGCTATAAAAAATGAAGGAACTGCATTTTCCTTGCATATCTGAGCAAAGCGTGAGCGAACGAATGGCTCTGAAATACATATACCAAACGCTTCTTGACCACTCACATTTCGGCTGCTGTCGAAGAGTCACACAGCAGTGGGAGTTAGTCCAGTCTCTTGTCCATCCACAGTGCTGCGCTCCCTGTCCCTGGTCTTCTCTCACTCCCTCAGGGCCATCCCAAACCCTCAGTTCTCTCATTGAGCCATTGTGTCCCTGTCCCCTCAGTCTCAGCAGATGGCATCGCTGATCATTTCACAGTGAAAGTATCAGCTTTATGAAACTTAGAGAGGACAACCTCCCAGGTGTCAATGGAACTCTAAGAAACAAGTACCTTGTCTCTCCAGCCAGCCAGCTGTCTTCATCTCTTTTCCACCTACCCCTCCATCTTAGTTTTATTAAAAATTGCTTCCTAAAATAACTCAGTTTGCTTCAACATCAATGGAACTTTCTATGCAAGTAGACATTCTTTTGAGGGCCTGTTTTAAGAGGCAGATAACTGGCTTCTGAGGTCCCACAGCCCCCTTTCTTCTGGGGGCCTTAAGAGTATTGGCAAGACTCAGTCTGTGATACTGTGATGTAATAAATATATATTTTGGTCTTTGTCCCTGGCTCCTGGCCAGAGCTCCTAAAACCCTTGTAATTTCCTAAGTGATAAGAGTGATAGGAGCATCATTTTTTATAATACTTGGTTTTTTACCCAGGCTCCTAAAATAGCTCCTGAGAAATGAAGGTGAAAGGAGTGTCTTTTGTTATTCAAAATAAGCCTTTGACCACAGCTGAGATTATGTTAATGAGGTGAATTTTGGAAAGCTCCTAAGGATGGGGGCTGGTTGTCAGGGGAACCAACCAGGTGATAAGAGGGTTGGAACTTTCAGCTCTACCTGTGACCTCCCGGGCAGGGAGAGAGGCTGGAGGTTGAGTTAACCATTAATGGCCAATGATTTCTCAGTCATGTGGGTAAACACCCTAAAGGAAGGGGTTTGGAGAGACTCTGGGTTGGTGAATGGATCCACCTGGAGGGTGCCTGGAGGGTGGTGCACGCTGACTCCACGGGACAGAAGCCCCTGCACTAGGGACTCTTCTGGACCTGGCCCTATGTTCCTCTTCATTTGGCTGTTTATCTTCATCCTTTATTATATCCTTTAAAATAAACTGGTAAATCTAAATAGCTGTTTCCCTGAGTTCTGTGAGCTGCTCCAGCAAATTACTGAACCCGAGAAGCGGGTAGTGGGAACCCTCAATTTAGAGCTGGTCTTCAGAAGAGCACATCACAACCCGAGACTTGTGATTGGCATCTGAAGGGGGGGGGGCAGTCTTGTGGGACTGAGCCCTTAATCTGTGGGGTCTGTGCTAGCTCTGAATAGTTAGTGTCATAATTGAATTGTAGAACACCCAGCGGGTGTCCAGAGAGTTGGAGAATTGCTTAATGTGATGGAAAACACACATTTGGCGTCACAAGTGTTGTGCATAGAGAGAGAAACAGTTTAGTTTCACAATAGACTGAGAAATCTAAATCTAAGTCACTTTAAGAAAAGTGTGAAAGTAGATCTCTGTGATAATTCAGGAAGATTCCCCAGAAAACAAGGTGAAATTAATTTAGCTATTTCTCGTAAATGGAGAAAAAAATGAAATGGATTTTAGAGCAGGACTGTGTAACAGCACATCTAATGGTGATGAAAATGTTGTCTGTGGTGTTCACTTGAAATGTGGCTGGTGCAGTTGAGGAAATGAATTTTAAATTTTATTTAAATCTAAGTTTAAGTAGTCACATGTGGCTGGTGGCTACTGTCTTGGCCAGCACAGGTCTAGAGTCAATAGGAAGCTCAGGAAAAAGTCTGGTTAAAGTTACACTGGGCTGGAAATCAACTTGCTTCTAATGCTTCTGGCAGTTGAGCCGTGGAGGTGCTGTAGCTTCTAGTCTATAAATGGAGAGCTCCACATAAGAGCTCTCTATGTAAAGAAAAGTCTACATAATAAGCAAATTTGGACACCTGCTTGTCACTCAGCTCTCTGAGCTTATTCCTAAAAGTCTCGTTATATACAGATGCCAAGAATTATTTATTACCTGGAACTCTGGTCTGGACAGAAGAAACAAGTTCTTGGACAATTTCATCATTGCTTTTCCCCTCTCCACCAGAAGACGACCTTGGCTGAACCTCAAGTATGGTGTTGATTAAAGTGTTGGTCTCTTTGTACTGTAACGGTGGGAAGAGACAGAACAGTGAAGACTCAGATTCTCAGAAAATAATTTGCAGCACATATGGTTTACTTATAGAAATCATGCTAGTTGTCAAAAACAAGGACATTATATTTTTTATGTTAAAGATAGAGTTGGTAAAATTTGCTCATTGGAAATGCACAGTACATAGTTGTCAGTGTTATATTTAAAATTTTTTGGTTGAACAACAATGTGAATGTACTTAATCAGCTGTGTACTTAACTGTATACCAATCAACTGTATACTTAAAAATGATTAGAATGGTAAATTTTGTGTTACATATATTTTACCACAATGAAAAATAGTCAGGGCCAGCCTGGTGGCGCAGCAGGGTTAAGTTTGCACGCTCCGCTTGGTGGCCCGGGATTCCCAGGTTCGGATCCCGGGTGTGGACCTACCTACTGTCCCATGCTGTGGCAGGTGTCCCACATATAGAGTAGAGGACTATGGGCACAGATGTTATCTCAGGGCCAATCTTCCTCAGCAAAAAGAGGAGGATTGGCAGTGGATGTTAGCTCAGGGCTAATCTACTTAAAAAAAAAAAGGCCAAAAATTTTTTAGCTAGCCATTTAAAAGGCAGTTATAAAGATGAGGAAAAGATAATGAGAATGCGGTTTTAGAACATACTTTTATTTAAATAACATATTTCTTAATTAGAAAAAATATGGATTATAGAAAATTTAGCAAAGAGAAAAGTATAAAGAAAAAATATTCATGATCCTGCTTTCCAGAGATATAACTTTAGTTTTCATCCACTTGGATGTTTTCTGTGTATATGTGCATGTAGTTTGAAAAAAAATTGAGACCATACAATTTATGTAGTATTCATTCTGTTTCAGTTTAATGAACATCTTCTCATATCACTGAAAAATCTCCATAAAACATGTTTTAAGTGATTGTGGGGCACTAGGCGATGTGAATGCACCATAATGGATATAGTTGTTTATCTGCTTTTTTGAACATTTCTAGTTTTTAGATTTTATAGATGTCTGTGAAGAGACTATCTGTATATGAATTTCACCCACTATCTTTGAAATTCTTTAAATGATATATTATCAAAGGAATATTTTAAAACTGAGTATTACTACATTGATTTCTGAAAACATTGTGTCAATTTACATCCCAAACAATAGTGTATCAGACGACCTGTCTTTCTGTATCTTTGTAAGAGTTGATATCATTCCTTAAGAAATCTTTTCAAATTTAATAGGTAAAAATAGTTTCTCATTGTCCTGCACTTTGAGGATTAACAGAGTTAGACACTTTAAAACTGTCTTCACGGGGCTGGCCCCGTGGCGGAGTGGTTAAGTTCGCGCGCTCTGCTGCAGGCAGCCCAGTGTTTCGTCGGTTCGAATCCTGGGCGCGGACACGGCACTGCTCATCAAACCACGCTGAGGCAGCGTCCCACATGCCACAACTAGAAGGACCCACAACGAAGAATATACAACTATGTACTGGGGGGCTTTTGGGAGAAAAAGGAAAAAAATAAAATCTTTAAAAAAAAACAAAAAACTGTCTTCATTGGCCATCTGTATTACATCTTTATAAGTTATTCATGTACTTTACATGTTTTTGTATTTTTTATTATGGATGTGTAGGAGATAATTCTATAATAAGGATAGTTTTTTCCCTCATTTTTTTGTGGTAAAATACACATAAAATTTGCCATCTTAACTATTTTTAAGTGTATAGTTCAGTGGTTTTAAAAACACCAATAGGGGCCGGCCCGGTGGTGCAGTGGTTAAGTTCGTACGTTCTGCTTCTCGGCTGCCCAGGGTTCGCCCAGGTTCGGACATGGCACCGCTTGGCACGCCATGCTGTGGTAGGCGTCCCACATATAAAGTAGAGGAAGATGGGCACAGATGTGAGCTCAGGGCCAGTCTTCCTCAGCAGAAAAGAGGAGGACTGGCAGCAGTTAGCTCAGGGCTAATCTTCCTCAAAAAAACCCCCCCAAAACAAAAAAAACACACCAATAATATTGTGCAGCCATCACCACCATCCATCTCCATAACTCTTTTCGTCTTGTAAGACTGAAACTCTATACCCATTAAACAATAACTCCTCATTTTCCCCTCTCCCCAGCCCCTGGCAACCAGCATTGTTCTTTCTGTCTCTATGATTTTGACCACTCTACCTCATGTAAGAGGAATTATACAGTATTTGTCTTTATGTGGCTGGCTTATTTCACTTAGCATCATATCCTCAAGGTTCATCTATGTTGTAGCGTATTGCAGAATTTCCTTCCTTTTTAAGGCTGAATAATATTCCATTGTATGTACACACCATTTTTTGCTTATCCATTTATCCATTGGTGGACACTTGGGTTGCTTCTGTGTTTTAGCTATTGTGAATAATGTTGCTATGAACTTGGGTATACAAATATCTGCTCTTGTCCCAGCTTTCAGTTCTTTTGGGTATGCACCCAGAATTGGAATTGCTGGATCATATGGTAATTCTACTTTTGTTTTTGAGGAACTGTCATACTGTTTTCCACACTGGCTGTACCATTTTACATTCCTACCAACAGTGCACAGGGTCCCAATTTCTCCATATCCTTGCCAACATTTGTTTTTTCCTGTTATTTTGATAGTAGTCATCTTAATGGCTATGATGTAGAGTCTCACTGTAGTTTTGATTTGTATTTCTGAAATGACTAGTGATGTTGAGCATCTTTTCATGTGCTTATTGGCCATTTGTATTTCTTCTTTGCAGAAATGTCTATTTAATTCCTTTGCCCATTTTTGAATCGGGTTGTTCTTTTGTTGAATTTTAGGAGTTCTCTATATATTCTGGGTATTAATCTCTTATCAGGTATATGATTTGAAAATATTCTGTGGGTTCCCTTTTTATTCTGTTGATAGTGCCTTTGATGCACAAAATTTTAAAATTTTTACCAAGTCCAATTTGTCTATTTTTTCTTTTGTTACCTGTGCCTTTGGTGTCATATCCAAGAAATCATTGCCAAATCCAATATTGTAAAGCTTTTGTCCTATGTTTTCTTCTGAGTTTTATTGTTTTGCTCTTACATTTATGTCTTTGATCCATTTTGAGTTAATTTTTGTATTTGGTGTCAGGTAAGGGTTCAACTTCATTCTTTTGCATATGGATATACAGTTTTCCCAGCACCATTTGTTGAGAAGACTGTCCTTTCCCCATTGAATGGTCTTGGCACCCTTGTCAAAAATTATCTGACCATATAGGTGAGAGTTTATCTCTGGACTCTCTATTCTGTTCCATCACTCTGTGTGTCTGTCTCTAGGCCAGTGCCACATGGCTTTGATTACTATAGTTTTATTGATTTCTAACTTTATCCCATTATGCTTGGAGAAGATACTTTGCATAATATCCATCTTTTTAAAGCTATTGATACTTTATTTGTGGTCTAACATGTGATCAATCCTGGAAAATGTCCTATGTGTGGATAGTTAACTTTTTCTTGGTTTTGTTTTTATTTTGGTTTCAAATGTTTTGCTTTGTCATTTGTCTTTTAATTTTCTATGATTTTGATATAGTCACATCTATTGTCTCTTTCTAATGTGATTTATTTTTTGATTGCTTTTTTATGCTTAGAAATTCCTATTCTAAGGTCAGTTAAATATTCTCAATGTTTCTAGATTTTTCTTCTATTCAGAAACATAGTATTGTGCTCATGTATATTTGTTGTAACCTCTTAGAAGTTTCCTTTATATAGCTCTCACACAGGTCTTGTGAGGGTAATTCTTTTGGTGTTTCATGTTTAGATGCCTGTGTGAAATTGTGTATCTAGAATGGGTGGTGGGATGTTCCATGGTATTGTCTAGGGCCCTCCAGATCTATCCCTCTCCAATCTCTAGTCCTTGGCTTTGAAACCCAGTCACAACACTCATCATGCACTTACCTGTGAGAGGAGCTCAGAACCTGGAATTTTAGATCTTGATTGTTAAAATTATATATTACATGATAGACAGTCTTTCAGACATTACATTTGACATAGTCATTATATCTTAAAGACATATATGAAATTATTTATCTAATGCTATGGTTAAATAGTTTGATTTTCTTGCTCAGTGCCAATCACTTAATATTATGACTTTTCCATTTTAGTTCTTGACTTCTTGGTTGGATGGAAGAGTCTTGAAACATTTAGTGCAGCCAGCCTGCTGTTACTTCCTATGATAATAACTGAGTTAGAGACTTCTAGTGAGCACCCATTCCCAGTTCTCCTCTCCTTTAGGGCATAGCAAAGATTATTGTTTCTTATACCCTTGCAGGTAGGTGGGTCACATGACTATTCTGGCCAATGAAATGTGAGCTGAAGTGATGGTGGACTGTGTAGACTGAGGCAGTGGAAAAGCCTATGCGTAATTCTCTAGTCTCTCTCCTGCCGTGCTTCAGTGAATGAAGGGGCCATTTGTTCTAGTTAATGCAGCTACAATATAAGTGCTTCTGCTAGATTAAGTCCCTGAGTGATTGTGTGGAGCAGAGCCCCTCTATCAACCTACCAACACAACTGTTGAATTAAGCCATTGGGATTTGAATAATTTTCTTGCTGCAACATAAGTGAGTCCATTCTGACTAATATGGTGGCCCAGCCATACCTTTTTTGGAGGAGGCTGGGGATGGAGTGGGCTAGATGCCACCGTGACCTTCTTCTTATTATTGTAGCTCCAAACTTGTGCCAGAATATGTCCAGGCATAGCTTCACTTTTTTTTTCTTTTCAGCATAGCAAAAAATTGTTGCTCTTGTTTCTTCTTGTTTTGTTGAATCTCTTTGCACTATCTTCCATATCTATTAACATCTCTCACCATTTTCTGTTTTCGGACATTTTAATCTCCATTCTGGGAAGCTTATTAAGTTTGCTCCCTACACCACATGTGTGATAATCTGTATACCAGTTCTGGTCTTTAAGCCTCCAAAGTAGTTTTTAATTCTGTAGTAGTAATTAATTCCAAAGTAATTTTTAATCCATGGTATTTTTTGTTTCTTTGAAATATTTCATTCTCACACATCTCAGAGCATCTTTTGTATAAACATGTCAGCCTGTTCTCAAGTTCTGGCTTTTTCTTTCATACAGGCTGGGTCTTATGACAGGTCTGGTTTCTGCAGCAGTTGATTTGCAGAGGGTAAGTCTGCATCTTCTGGATGGTTTTCTGTCCTTTATTCTTCAGTATGTTGGGTTTTTTTTCCCTATTTACTCAGCTTCTGTTAGTGTTTTCTTTCCATTTACTCAGCTTCTAATGAAAAAACAGATAATAGATCTTTGTTTGCCCACAGACAGTTTATGTAGATGGCCCTTGACTTATGCTCATTGTTTTCTTGGCAGGCAAATTTCTTCCTTGTATCTCCAACTGATGTGCACAGGTCAAGGTCCAATTTTCTTTACTAGTTTCTAGTAAGCATCTATGTAAGTGTAGTTTGCTGGGCTAAGGAAGGAATCATTTATATCTTTTTTTTTGGCGAGGAAGATTGGCCCTGAGCTAACATCTGTTGCTAATCTTCCTCTGTTTTGTACTGTAATGTATTTTGTATGTGGGACGCCACTTCAGCATGGTATGATGAGTGGTGCAGGTCCATGCCCAGGATGCAAACCAGCGAACCCTGGGCCACCAAAGTGGAGCGCATGAACTTCACCACCATGCCACCGGCTGGCTCCTATCTTTTGTGTAAAGACTCTAGTGATGGCACAAGGCAGAATTATCTAACCTAAACCAGTTAAAGCAAAGAAAGTGTTGGCTGTATGTTGGCTCATATAGCTGGGAAGAAGAGACCACAACTCGCATGGTTCTCAGGCATGAATGGATCTAATGCTCTCTGTCCTGTACATGCTTGGTTAGTTCTCTCATTCTTTCCCTATGGCAGATGAGCTTCTTCTCTGTGATGAGGGGGATGTGTGGAGGTATGAGAGATAAGGCCACAGACAGCTGCAGATGTATAGTCTCCCAGCCAGTGATTCCAGAGGCAAGAGAAAGCCCTTCTCCAGTCCCAGCATCTGTGTATACTATCTCAGGAAATGACTCTCATTCACCTAGCATGGGCCATGTGCCTACTCCCTGGACCAATTCAAGTGGCTAGGTGATGGAGTGCTGCCTTTGGCCAGGCCTGAGTCGCATGCCCACCTCTGTGAAGGTAAGGGGGTGGTTGGAAGTCTTACCAGCATTTCATGGAATGAGGAAGGGGCAGTTGTTCCAAAGGGAAGAGGTGGGAGTAGGGCATATGCTATCCCAGAGAAATGGAAGAAGGAAGGCTGGACAGAAAAACATACCACGCTGCTCACTACATGCCTGCCAACTCATTCTCAGTCATTCTGAACCAATGGAAAACACAAAAAACTACACTCCCAGGTACACACTGCCGAGAATGTGACCTCTGCCAACAGTGCTGCATTTCTCATGGGATGCAGCAAGTCTTAGCACATCCACACTCCCTTTTCCCTTCTCTCACCACCCCCAGCACATCCCCCCAGCTCAAAGCCAACAGTCAGACATGAGTGAATATTATCACTAGGTTTGGTCACCTCTTTTTCCTCCTGAGAGTAGAATAATGAAAACCAAGCTATGTTATTATAACTCCTTGCTGAATAGCAAAGCAATTTTAATGGCAGAGAATATGACATAAGGTGTCAGAGCATTGACCTATTGGCTCTTTCTCTGGAAGTTACACTGTTGTTTGGCAAGGATTCCTTGATATCTAGGCAGACTTTACCCTCTAACACTTGTAGGGGCAAAACTTAAGTTGAAAAGGAAGATGATTCCCTTCAGCCTCGTGAGGCCAACCTAGTCCCCAACCTTTAGAGTATTCCAGGGCCTCCAGGGACATACCTCATTCCATGGCTTTGGGTCACTCACAGATGCTTGACCATGGCAGATGATGAAACTGGAAGGGCATGAAGTGCATGGTCATGGGGAGCCTTGAGTGCCATGCTGAGGAGCTTGGACTGCCCTAGGGTAAGAGTGCAGCCTCAGAAGGTCTTAGAGGAGTAAAATTATCCAGTTGCTCTTTGGACCCACTGCTGTGGTCTGGTATTGTGACCTTGAACCACGCTTTTAAAGAACGTTGTCTTAATTCATCTGCCTTGTATATTTGTTATTGCACTTTTATAACCTAATCATCTGTGAATCCATAAACCTTTGTGTAATATGATACAAATATGCCAGCATGGAGGGAGAAAGGCAAAAGAGAAAGAACTCTCTGGATTATCATCCATATTCCTATGTTAACGGTGGAGTAGCATGTAGATTATGGACTAGGCAGAAGGCTGGGGGATGGAGGTAGGTGGCCAGTGACAGGAAAATGCATGGCAATCCTGGGATTCTGTGAAGGATCCGGAGGGGACAGGCTAAATTGGAACCAAATGCTGAAGTTGAGGTGAAACATTCATTTTATTTGTTTATTTAAAAATATTATAATTTACAGAGCCAGTGAGGTGAATATTGATGCTTAAAATTTATATACATAACATGAATATGTATTTTAAGTTGACAGGTCACATACCTGGAAAACTAGGTTGGCATTTTCATGCATTCCAAATATTTCTGGGTCATCTATCAAAGGCAGATTTTCAATGTAGTCCTTAAACTCTTGTAGGCTGTCAGCCAAGGGTGAAAAATAGATGCCTGTTATTGAAAACACAGAAGGCAAATATGTCTCAAATAGACTAGCTTTGTGCCGCCAAGGTTGGTACTTCTCTGCCTGGTTCCGATGGTCGCTACAATCACTGCCTCCCCAGAAAAGGGATTGTTCTTCCCATCCTCCTTGCTGTCACTGCTGTGTCTAGTTTCTTTACCTTGAGACTTTGAGCATCTGATTAGTGTCCTACCCTTTTCAGGGTGTCTCCTCCAGAACATCTCAAGACTCTGAGAATCCAGGGATGTGCTGCTGAAAGGTGTGCCTTGTTAAGGGCTCCAGCTTTATACCACTTTGCAAACACATTTAGGCAGGATACAACCAACTTTAAAGCAGAAATAACTCAAAGTGGTTACTGCACAATATATCTCTTTGTGTTCTTACTACCAGACCCGCTTTAGGGGTCAAGCATGGGGATGGGGTGGGCGTGGGGACTGGGTTTTGAGGAATGGACACAGAGAGCTCCTGGATGGAAAACTGAGAGATGCTGTCAACAACTCCTTGGAAAAAACATTTTCCTTAATACTGAAATGTCATTCACCTGATTCAGAATACTTATAATCCACTTCTAATGTTTCAGGAGAAAAAAATCTTTTCAAGACAGTCCGAAGGCATCTTTGATCCCAGGTGTCTGTAACTCTGCCACCATATGTAATTTCACCTGAAAAGGAGTTTGCATTTGAAAACATATTATTGTTTGTTCTTATTGAAATGCATACCCAAATTCTAATAGGTTTATTTATATACTAATTTTTTGGTACTGGAAGTGGAAATACCACATTGGAGTTTCCTTTTACTACCCCCCAAAATGAGAGTAAAAGTCAATGTTTACAAAGTAGATATAAAACTAGTATACATAACCTACCCTAATTATTTTGCTTTTCTCAAATAACCAAAACTAAAGCCACTGAGCTCTATTTACATGTTTCTTCCTTCTTTCTGTGTTTTGCTTCAAAATAATGATTTTGGGTCTTTTCCCATCATTGACTGCAATATTCTAAAACATACACACTTTCCATGAAACACAGCTTCTTTTTGAGGCCAGTGAGTAAAATGGAACCAAAACATTTACATCAAGGCTTCCAAACGCTGTACATACCTTGTAAATTGTTACTATTAAGCTAAGGAGGAAAGAGATCCAGGGTGAAAGACACAACTTGCCTGACAGAAATTATGTCATGGGGAATTAAAAAATATTGGTATCTCCTCTCTCTTTCCACAGAAAAGCTACTTTCAGCATACTCCATTGTCATCCCAAAATTACAAGTAGGAATGCTATCTATTCTGCATTGGAATGGTATCTATTGCTGATATAATTCCTTGGAAAAATTCCAGATCCATTGCTACAATTCATTATTCACCACTGTAGTGTTCCTGGAAGGATTTTACCTATGATTCTACATTGTCAACTTCTGAATCCTTTAACTATTCATCCATTTTCATCTCCATCTCTTCCTTTATGTCCGGAAGAAATTTTTTTCATTCTATTTCAAGCTGAGATGGTTGGTTGAGAGAAAGTTATTTCAGTCTTTGGAGCCTCAATAATATATTTCTTCTAAGATAGCAATGTCCTTACCTGCACCTCCCATAGGGACACCTATCTTCCCTCTCCTCTGGTCAGTCTCTTTGGATCAGCCACTCAGGGAGAGTGAAGGGGAAGTGGATACTAGGCTGATGGTCAAGCAGCTGAATCTCTTTATTATCAATTCTAAGAGGGAGGGAAGAGATGTTGCTGTGCTTTCCTGGGAATATGCTTCAGTCACCCTCCATGAAGTCTTGGAATGCAAAGTGGGGTTAAATCTTTGGGGTAGGTCCATTTAGCCTGGGCCTAACTTGAAGCTCCTCTTGGCTCTTTGGGGCTGGATGGGAATGTAAAGCTCAGGTTCTCCGATTGCATGATGGTGTCTGGGAATGAGGATGGCCAGGAAAACTCATACTCCAGTAGTTAGTCAGTGGTGAGAGGAAAGAGTTACCCTAAAGTATATTGTTCTAAAGAAAAGTTTCAAACCAAAATATCTGCATTTTGAGAAGCAGTAAAAAATATTTTCCTTACAAATCATCAGACTTAGTGCTTCTCCATCTAGATTTTTATCCTTCTTTTTGATCAGACTGAATAAACAAGGAGAGCTCCCATTTGACTCAGGGGAGAGGACTCACTTTTAGGCAGGAGTCTTCTGGGTTTGATCTTCCCAGAAGGGGGTCCTTGGGAGAAGGGTGTCCAGAATACATGCCCACCACCTGTCCTGGCCACCACATCACAGTTCCTGGGGGTCTCAGTGCAGATCCACTTGTGGTGGCTTCCCCTTCTCTTTTTCTCCTCTCCCCACAGGCTGGCTCAGGCATGGCCCAATATAAAGTGGATAGGCCTTAGGTTTAACTTTGCCCATGCCCACTTTGAGCTCAGATCTGTCTTCCAGACTTATGCATTGCTGTAGCTCACGCTATAAAGTTATAAAACTCCCCTGCGACCTCAAATACCCTCCCATATTTAAAGCCTCCTCAGTATTTCTCTGTTTATTCTCCCTTCTTCTAGTCTCCCCCTGATGTTGCTATATCCTCTTGTTCAGTCCTTCATCTTGCTTTTATTATAGCTTTATAAATTATTGCATCTCTTCCCAGCCTCAAAGACTGTAATTGTCAACTACTGCTTACAAGGTAGGGCCAATTTATTAACAACACACACAGGCCTTCCGGGACGTGCTCCCAGCTTACCTTTTTAAGTTTTGTTGAAGATAAAGCTCCCCTCTATACACATCTCCTCTTCATGCTATGTTCCAGCCCTACGGAACTACTCACGATGTCTACAGTCAGGCCACACCTCGACACGGCTGGGCTTTTAGCATCTCTGTTCTCTCTGCCCAGTGTGCTCTCTGGCCTCTTCTCCCTGGTGAGCCCAGCTGACTCAGCACCCATCTCAACCTGTGCCTCCTCAGTGGAGCTTTCCCAGATTCCTCCAGATGGTGTTACTTGCTCCTCCTGAATTCCCACAGCACTGTGCATACACTTCTATTTTGGCAGTTATAATGACATATTATAGTTTATTCATTATCTCTGCTCTTTACACCATGAGTTTTTGGTAGGCAGGGACAATGTTATTTTTGTATTTCCAGCATCTATCATAGTAGTACTAATAAGTATTTTCTGCTTTAACCCATAAATGACTACCCAAAATCATACCATTAGAAAATATCATCACCTGGATAAAGCATTGCCTTTTTTCTCCTATTCTTTGTCTTTAAAAAAAACAGCTTTAATGAGCTATGATTTAAAAATCATAAAATTCACATAAAATTTACATGTATAATTCAGTAGTTTTTAATTTATGAAATTGTGCGATCATCACCACAATCTAATTTTAGAACATTTCTATCATCCCCCAAAAGAAATCTTGTGCCCATTTGCAGCCACTCCCAATTTCTACCCCCTGTTCCATGCAATCACCAATCTACTTTCTGTTTGTATAGATTTGCTTTTTCTAGAAATTTCATATAAATGGAATCATACAACATATGGTATTTTGTGTCTAGCTTCTTTTACTTAGCATAAAGTTTTTGAGGTTTATCCATGTTGTAGCATGTAACAGTACGGTATTCCTTTTTATGGCTGAATAATATTTCATTGTATGGATATACCACATTTTATTTATCCGTTCACCAGCTGATGGAAAGTCAGGTAAACTTTTTGGCTATTATGAATAATGTTGTTATGAACATTTGTGTGCAAGTTTTTGTGTGGATGTGTGTTTTCATTTTTCCTGGGTATATACCTGGAAGTGAAATTTCTGGTCTTATGGTAAGTCTATAAAAATTTTCCAAAGCAGCAGCACCATTTTACATTGCAAAGCACGAGGGTTCCAATTTCTCCACATCCTTGTTACTATCGACTCTTGTTACTATCTTTTTTATTGTAGCCATCCTAGTGAGTGTGAAGTAGTATCTCATTATGGCTTTAATTTTAATTTTCGTGATGACTAATTGAGCATCTTTTCATGTGCTTACTGGGCATTTGTATGTCTTCTTTAGTGAAATGTCTATTCAAATCTTTTGTCCATTTTTAATTGGATTATTTTTCTTCTTCATGTTGAGTTGTAAGAGTTTTTATATACTTTGTATGCAAGTGCCTTATTGATATATGATTTGCAAATATTTTCTCAGTCTGTGGCTTGGCTTTTTACTTTCTTGATGGTGATTGTTGAAGTATAAAAGTTTTAAATGTTAATGAAGTCCAATTTATTACTTTTTCTTTTATTGCTTGTGCTTATTGCGTCATATCAAAGAAGTCATTGCCTAACCCAAGGTCATGAAGATTTACTTCTATGATTTCTTCTAAGAGTTTTATAGTTTTAGCTCTTACATTTAGATATATCACTCATTTTGAATTAATTTTTGTGCATGGTGTGAGATAAGGATCCAAATTCATCCTTTGCAGATGGATATCCAATTGTTCCAGCATCATTTGTTGAAAAGATTATTCTTCTCCCATTGAATTGTCCTTGCATCTTTGTTGAAAATCAATTGATCGTAATATAAGGGCTTATTTCTGGATTGTCAATTCTGTTCCATTGATTTATACATCTATTATTATGGAAATACCACATTGTCTTAATTATTATAGCTTTGTGTAAGTTTTGAAATTGGGAAATTTAATTCTTCTAATTTTGTTCTTTTTTCCCCTCAAGATTGTTTTTTCTGTTTGGGGCCCTTTGTATTTCCATACACATTTTATGGTCAGCTTGCCAATTTCTGCAACAATGCCAGCTGGAATTTTGATAGGGACTGTGTTAAATCTATAGATCAGTCTGGGCATATTGTCATTTTAACAATATTGTGTCTCTCAATCCACGAGCATGTCATGTCTCTCCATTTATTTAGATCATCTTTATTTTTTTCAGCAATGCTTTGCAGTTTTCAGTGCACGTCTGCACTTCTTTTGTTAAATTTGTTCCTAAGTAGTTTATTCTCTTTGATGTTATTGTGAATGAAATTTAAAAAATATTTTCTAATTGTTCATTGCCAATGTAGATAAATGAAGTTAATTTTTGTGTTTTGATCTTATATCCCACAACATTGTTGAACTTGTTTGTTACTTCTAGTTATTATTATTTTTTTGTGAATTCCTCAGGATTTTCTATATACAAGCTCATGTCCTCTGCAAATAAAGACAAGTTCACTTCTTCAGTTCTAATCTGGACACATTTTATTTCTTTTCCTTGTCTAATTCCCCTGGCTATAACATGCAGTACAATGTTGAATAGAAGTAGTGAGAGCAGATCCATCTTTGTCTTGTTCCTTTCTATCCTTTTAAAAACACAATTGGTTCCACAGCAGTAGAGATTGAGGTAACCTGAAAGGTGAAGGGTTAGGAGTGGGGGAAGGGAGAGAAAAACTAGGCAGTAGTAAACTCAGGGTAAGTAGAGGGTGCCAGAGAACAATTCTGTCAACAGCACCATTTTGTTAAGCACTCTTGGCCCCACACCAGTGGCTAGAGGCACGAGTATAATTCCGGATTCCAGGCCCACCCTTCCTGGTCCACCCTGGGGACCGGTCCTCATCCATTTTCACTGTTGTTTCGCTGCCCTCTGCTCAAATGTGTTTCAAGTTTTCATTTGCCTTTCAACGTTCTAGATCACCTGATACCTCTCTGCTGTTCCCCATTTCCCTTACTCACCAAGGAAAACCATCCATTCCCATTCTGCCCTTTTTCAGAGGTCTCTCCTTCCCCCATTTCCCAGTGCAAATCTCTTCTTTGTTACCTGGGCCTACGTGGTCAAAGTTTGATCTAATTTTGGTAGTAAGAGCCCACGTGGCCACAGTTAATATTTGCTAAATATTGTAATTCCTGAAATATTTTTTCCTTTTTCACAAGTACACCTGATTCAACAGGTATCTACTGGTCAATCAATGTTCGGATTCTTCTGCATTTAAGAGCACAGGCTCTGGAGGCTAGAGGCTGGGTTTAAATCTTGGCTCCACCACTTGTACACTGTGTGCCTCAGTTTCCTCATTTGTAAAACAGGGATATAATAGTTCTTACCTTATAGACTTATTGTGAGAATTAAATCTGCTGATTCATGGGAAGCGCTTAAAACAGAGCTTGGCATGTAGTAAGAGCTGTATAAGTTTTTGCTATAATTATTTGAGAAAACATCTCCCCCATTTTCTATGTATAAATATTCTCATACTGTTCTTATCTTGGTCTTATCTTTACAAATGGAATAGCAGAAATCATCACCACCACCATCAAACCCTGGGAGAGGACACTATCTTTGTATGGGCCAGCTGGGCATAAACCAACAACTGAGTGTGGCACACAGCTGGATGCCCTGGCTGTGTGGGCATACTGACCAGTAATGTAAATCAGCGCATCCCAGGGGATCTTTCCTTCTTGACAGTAAAGGTTGAGGTTCAGTAAAGCACATTCTCTGTCACTGTCATTAAATTCATAGCAGATATTCCAACCAAGAGGGCCAAACTTTTTTCTCTCCTAGAATGGAAAATGAAAACAGTCTTAAATAAAATTTCATAAAATTAATTTTGCGTAAAATGTTGAAAACTCAAAGGTTTTTATTGAAGTGGAGCATCTTCATTCTGCAAAATCGGTTAAAATCACGCAGTTCAGCTTCAGCTACGCTTTCACCAAACAGGGCAGGCACCTGTTCCTCCAGTACTGGCCCTGCTGCCATATTTCCAAAAGAGAATTTGGCATTACTGGAAATGTGACAGACCTGTCAAAAGAGCATTTGTTCTTCATGGTAAAATAAAATATTTCCCCATCAAAGTAGGAAAATCCTACCTAGAGTGTTTTGATATAAAAATACTGACACTGATCATCCATCTGGTGGAGAGAGCTACCACCTACTGGGCTAAGGAGTCTGTCCAGCAGCCGGGCTTTTCAGGCATGGCATGCTGTGCTGATTACATACTGACTTCTCTATGGTGACCTTTTTTTTGTAAAACTAGTACACAGAACCATAATCCTTGTTTCCTGACTTCCCATAGTGACAAACTTCCCTCTCTTTGTTTTCTCCCTATCCCACCTTAATTTTTTAATTCTAAACTAATGATTATGCCAGAGGATTGGTCCTGTGTTCCCTCCTCGTGATCTTAAAATTTCTCTAAATCTTAAACCACCTCCTCATCTCAGCTGCTTTTGTGAGCGGAACAAGGCCCTCACACCTGGAGCCTCTAATCCCAGCCTCTCGGATCTCCTCCAGGACCTTGTTTACTTATTTATCTCGTATCTTGCATCTTTAATCTTTGTTTTTTCTTTACTGATCTTTCTCTGTAGATCACACACATTTGAAAACCAGGCAGCCAGTCTAATCAAGACACCATCTAGAGATATGTAGTCAAAGAGTCAGAATTCAAGTTCAAGGCCACACTTTGGGCACCAGACCACAGCAGTGAGGTTTGAACAAAGGGAAGGAGAAAGTAGCGCAGAGTTGAAGGTCATCTTTCACGGACTGGGGGCTCCAGGCACAGGGAGGAAGCTGGTAAGGATGGTAAGCCCACTCAAATAGGAACAATGAGGAGCATTGCAAGAAAAATGAGGACTTGGTGACCTATATAATGTATATGTGTAAAGAAGGAAGAATAAAAATAATCCTGAAATTTTGATGGTAAGTGATGGAGAGAATGGGACTGCTGACTTCAGAAGTAGAGTCTCAGGGTACGGGGGGAAGCAGATTTTGGGAGTGAGGCATAGCTGAGGAAATCAATGTGACACTTTGGAACTTAACCTGCTGCATTCATCCAGGTGATCGTGTTCTGCAGTCAGATCAGAATATGGCTGGGAGGCGAAGCTGTGAGGTGCTGAGGCAAGGGAAGATCAGAGACTGAATTAAAACGACTTGGGTTCAGACACAGAACGGGGCCTTCAGCATTTCACAGTGCTATTTGTAAGCTTTCATTTAATTCTCTTTATTTTTAACAAAATAGACTGTCTTGTTTCTATTAAAAAGCAGAATTGAGTGTACCTGAATAATTGCATGGAAGAAACAAATGCCAAATATTATTTGTCTCCATTTTCTTCCAAGTATATTTTCTTCAAAAAATGAAGGTGTCATTTCAGTAAATGCTCGTCTGATATTTGCACGTAAGCCTTTTGGAGGCTCGTTGGTTACCTGGATTTAGATGGAACATGCACGGCAGAGAGGGTGATTTTATAGATCTGCATTATTTCTAAGTAACACATACAGACTGAAGGCATTGAGAGGATGGTGAGAACTGATGCCCGTGGGGCATTCCTGGCAGGTGTGCACCTGCTCTGTATCTTGCTCAGCCTCAGTCCTGGGAGAATAGGGCCTAGTGGGGTCCTCAGACATTGAGTGAGTGAACCATCTGCGCAAGAACCTCAGACACTTCCATTTGGTGTCCATTTTTCTAAACACGGGGCATAAAATATGCTCAGGCCTTCTGCGTTGGATTTCCCAGTCGTCCCAACATATGGTATCATCCCATACTTTGCCTTGATGACGTGGGGCAGGGAGGGAAGAGGTGGCCCTTATTCCTGAGTAATCACAAGCAGAGGCTTCCCTCATATTGGAAACTTCCAGCACTGAAATCCAGCAGCCTGTAGGCCTTCCTGTCTCTCAAATGCTGAAATATTCTTTAAACTCTGGGAGAGGTTGTGTTCTCATCACTCTGCATCCTTGACATTTTTTTGTAGAGAGGAAGAGGGAAAGAGTTGAATGACCAACAGGACTAGGGCATGCAAGGATGGGCAGTGGCGTGGGAAATTGTTTCCCTGCTGGCTGTCAGTGAAGGGATACTGACTTCCACGCCTCCCCACCCCCCACACTCCCCTTGGCTGCACAGATTGACACGGTCCCACACAGGCCTGAGCTCCCTGGACCCACTTGGTGGACACTCTGAGACCAATCATTTCACATCGTTCCAACCATATGCATACATTACCTTGACCGAATTTTGAAGAACTGTAACAGGAAATGTACTACTAGGCATGGAACTTAAAAAAAGTCGGAAGGTGTCCCTGATAACAACATCTGTTTAAAACAGAGAGAAAACAATATAAAAGGAAAATGTTTAACTCTTAGTAACACTTTTTTAAAAGAAATAATTATTATAGGGTAGCAAAAAAAAAATGCTGTAAACTCCATTTAAAGACTAGTATATCATTTTAAGTATGTTGTATATGTTCTAAAATGGAGGTGGGAGAATCTTTACAGAAACTCTTCACACAGGAGAGTTTGGCAGTCTAAACGCTGGCACATTTGAGGAAAGAAATTAGGGACATGTTAATTTTCAATCTTGATGGAGACATTAAGGGCCTTCCCTCAGAAATGGAGAAAATTTTCAATAGAAAAAGAGGACAGTTACTGCTAGTGCATTTATGCTCATGAAGTTTTTTTTTTTTTTTAACCATTCTATTTAAGGCAGATTGCATGAAAATGGTCAGAAAGCCCATGGAGAAGGAAGGGATTTCTCCCCTCTGCAGAGAAGTTGTAAAGGTGACCAAGGGAGCAAGGACATGGAGAGACCTCACACGTAGCATCAAGAAATTAAGTTATTACACTTAGTTTCTGAGCTGTGGACGGAGAACCTAAGGAAGAGCGAGCTCATTCTAGGTTCAAAAAGTCAAAGCAAAGTTGGAAGAATCATTGTTTCCATCACAGGAAGACACAGACATCATTCAAGGGTGACTTTTTTGGTGCTGGTTTTTAAGTACATATTATGGTGTTGCTCCAATATGCTGGGCTTGCTCCCTCCCTGCGGTTGCTTCTGCTTGGAATGCTCTTCCTTTAGATTCCCTCACTTTCTTCAAGTCTTGGTCACATGTCACCTTCTCCAGGAGGTCTACCCAGACCACCCCATTTGAAATTGCTGTCCGCCCTTCCTCCCTACCCCCATTCCATCCTGACCTTTCTGATCCTCCTTACTCTCCTTTTAATTTTTTCCAAAGTACCGACCACATTCTATCATACCGTATAAATTACTTATTATATGGGTTATTTATTGTCTGTCTCCCTCACTAGAATGTAAGCTCTATGTGAGTAGATATCTATGGTTCTTTTGTTCACCGAGATACCCTAAGCATCTAGAACAGTGCATGGTACAAGGTAGGTTCTCAAATATTTGTTGAATGAATGACTGAATTAAAGCTGAACTTATGCTGAATTTATGCTTCTTGGTTTATTAATCTAAATTTACGGGCTACATTAAAAAGCCCAAGTTAAAAGTTCTAGTACAATTCTAGAGCAACACTAAAATTGCTGCATGGTAAAAACTATTAGGTACAGAAGTCAAACGTCAACCAAAGTCTCAGGGCTAATGATTTCACTAATCAAAAAACTAAAGAATGTGGGGCTGGCCCCGTGGCCGAGTGGTTAAGTTCGCGCGCTCCGCTGCAGGCGGCCCAGTGTTTCGTTAGTTCGAATCCTGGGCGCGGACATGGCACTGCTCATCAGACCACGCTGAGGCAGCGTCCCACATGCCACAACTAGAAGAACCCACAAGGAAGAATACACAACTATGTACCGGGGGGCTTTGGGGAGAAAAAGGAAAAAATAAAATCTTAAAAAAAAAAAAAAACAAAAAACAAAAAACTAAAGAATGAAAAAGGCCAGGTTTAGAGAAGCATTTTTTTTCATACTTTTCATCTTATAATTGCAAAAGCATCAACAATCTTAACCTTCACAGACATCATAGAAATTTAGAGCTGGAATGGAGTCTTAGAAATCAGCTTAGTATGAGACTTCTAGCAGTGATGCTATGCAGTCATTTTTATAGCTGGGGAAACAGGCCCAGCGAGGAGATGAAATATGCACAGTCAGGAAGTGGTGGGGGCAGAACTCTACTCGGGTCTTAGAATTTCGAGTGGAGAGTTTTTGCTGCTTCTTTCCTTTCTTTTTTTTCATTCACTTTCTTCTTTCAGCTTATTACCTGAATGTATTTTATACTGGTTCAAGTTAAATATCAAAACTCAAATGGTTAAGTTAATAAATGATCGAAACAAGGGCCAGAAGCTTTAGTGAGCCACAAGCACTTAAAATCCACCAGTGACTTCACCTGCCTTCCACAGCCCATCCAGCCTCCTTGGAGAATTGGCTGAAACCAGCAAACAGCCATTGATGATTAGGTGTTTTTCTTTTTTGCAGTTAGTGATTATAGCTTTTAGCTGTTTAACCCACGCATTCTTAACTGTGCTGTTTAGGCAATATGCTATCTGACTCCCACTACGTTCCTATAGATAAGGGTCTCCCTGGAGCCTGGGTCACCATGGTAATGACTGCTTTTCAGGAATCAGAACCCCTTTGTACAGTTCATGCTGGTTGAGAACACCAACCTATCAACTGGGCCTGAGCAGATGCCCGATAAGTGACCTTTTGACATCAAGAGGCTAAAAACTCTTCATCATGCTAACGCTGCCATTTTGTGAACATGTGTCCTATGAAGAGGCGTGAAGTCTGACTATGCTTGTGCAGATCACCAATTACCTCACCTCTCCTCACCTCCAATCATCTCTCTCCATACTGCAGACCACCTTGCCCCCTACCCCATAAATGTCCCTGAGTCCCCATTTTCAGGGAAGCAGATTTGAGACTCGTTCTCTCCTTTCCTCACTTGGCTGCCTTGTGACTCAAACCCTCTCTCTGCTGCAATCTCATCGTTTTGGTGATTGGTTTTTTGGGCGACTGGCAAAAATGAACTGGGTTCCGTAACATGACAAATTCTCTTGTCGTGGTCATTGTGAAGCTGAACGACGTCTCCATATTCTGAAGTCTCATGTAGTACCACTGCAGCAAATTGCTTTTTAGAGCCTTCTTTAGCAGTTAAAAAAAAAATTATAATCCTAATTATCAGGGACGCCTGGACAGTAGTGAAGACTTTCTTGTCATTTTTCTTTAATTATTTAAATGGAATAAGTCACAGGCCCAGCCAGAAGCAGGCTGTTTCTTGTTTGCACTGTGAAAGAGCGGAAAGGGTGGAGATTCTGGATTGTAGATGCTAATGACTCTTTATCCTTGTTGGAAGCAGCCGGCAGAAGGCAGGGGCGTGTGTGTGGGTGAGGGGAACGTGGGGGTGACCAGCAAGTGAGGGGTTTTTAGGCGAAGGCTGTAAGCCCAGGCTTTGGCTTGGTAACCAATGTCAGCTGGCCACTCTGTAAAAGAGCAGCTCTTCACCTTAATAGGCAGCAGTAAATAAAGTCACTTGCAAGACAAGCTGCATAGCTCTCACCTGCCCAGAAAGCTTTCCGTGGTCAGGGCACAAAGGAAGATCCCAGAGAAAGGGCTCTGGATGTCCTAGGTTGATGGTTCTCCCCAGTGGCCTCCTGGCAGAGTGGTGAAGTGGGGCCCAGGCTGTTTATTACCAATAATACAGTTCCTAAGGTTTCAATTCGTTTTATACTAACATTTAAAAATGAGTCGATTCTAACTCCACTTCTCTCTCTACACCCATTAGTTAGTGGTAGCAACTTTGAATAATGCTGGGCACACTCCTGGAGTATGTGTGGCTGTGAGGCACATGTGAAGGTTGGTTGTCATGTGGGTTACAGAGGATAAAAAGTGGTAAAACACTACTCTAGGGAATTGATGGTAAATTGGACTTTGTTCCTTAACTTCTCTCATTCTACAGTGAAATATTTAATTTGCTTTCTTTGTCCTAAGTCCCTTTTTTGATGTCTTTTTATCATGCCTATGTGTAATCTAGTTTGAATTCAAATGGCTCCCATAGAAGGCAACAGGAAATAGAAATGACCCAGTGGATCACACCCTCAACTTGCAGTCTGAAGACCTGTTTTCGAATCTGGGTTGTATAACTTAACTAAACCTCTCTAGGTCTCACGTTTCTCCTCTTTAATATAGGGAAACACAATGTCTGCAATAAAGAATTATTGTAAGGATTGGATTCAACAAGAAAGGCCACATAAAAATGTTGTTATTATGCAAATGCTATGTGTTCAACATACTTGGATCTGTGAAGGTTTTAATTAGCTCTTCCATTGCCAACATCCAAGAAACAGCAAGATGACAGTTTTGCAGAAATACCCAGTTTCCTGATTTCATTGCATCTTTGATCATTTTTTCAGCAATGGGTCCTTGTCCTTGCCCCAGTGAAATTGATTGCACGCTGAATTGAATAACAACAAAAAATGCTGTTTTATGTTATTTTTAAGCAATGCAATTATTTAGAAATTTAAAGATAGTAGACTCTTGCCTAGATTCTGTACACATTTCAAATCCTCATTCTGATAGAAGTGCAAATATTTTTTTCTTATTTTTTTGTTTATAAGGACATTTTTACTATAACATACATACAGAAAAGTACAAAAAATATACAGCTCTGTGAATTATCACAAATGAACACCTGTGGTTGAGAAGAGAACTTTGCTAACGCCCTAGAGACATCTCTCCTGTGCCCTTTTCCACTCCAATCATTTTCCCTTCCTCCTTCCTAAAGGTACCCATTATGCTGACTCCAACACTGTAGATCAGCTTTTAAAAACTTTCAAAAAATTGAAATCCTATATATATATATATATATATATATATAAAAGTACACAAATCATTAATGTATGGCTTAATGGATCCTCCCAAAGTGAATGTACACATGTACCACCACACCAGACAAAAAAAAGAACATTACCAGCATCCTCCCAATCAGTGTCCTTTCTCATTCTCAAAGGCAACAACTATTTTGAATTCTAACACCATAGATTAATTTTGCTTGTTTATGAATTTTATATAAATGGAATCATATAGTATATATATTTTTTGTATTTTGTCTGTTTCAATCAACATTTTCTTTAGATTAATTCATATAATCATGTGTCACTGTAGTTCATTCATTTTCATTGCTGTATAATATTCTGCAGTATGATTATGCTGCAATTTATTAATCCATTCTGCTCTTGAAGGACATTTGGCTTATTTCCAGTTCTTGGCTATTACATACAATTCTCACACATATCTTTTGGTATACACGTGCACTCCATTTTGTTGTGTATCTTCCAAGGAATGGAACTGCTATTTGACAATGTGTAATTTTTTTATAAAATCGAACTGTTTTCCAAAGTGATGCCACCATTCCTCACTTCTCCCAGTAGTAGATGAGAGTACTTGTTTTTCAGTACCCTTGCTAACACCTGGTGGATGTATAATGGCATCTCACTGAGGTTTTAAATTGTGTCCCCTTTTCATAGGTTTATTTACTGGCCATTTGGCTATTTCCTTTTATATCTCTCCTCCCTCCCTTTTTTTCTTTCTATTGGGTCACCCGTTCTTTCCTCATTTCTTTCTAACAGTTCTTTATATTGGATATAAACCCTTTGTTATCTTTTTACTCTCTCTATAGTCTTGCCTTTTCCAGAATATCAAATAATTGGAATCATACAGTATGTAGCCTTTTCATATTGCCTTCTTTCACTTAGTAATAGACATTTAAGGTTTATCCATGTCTTTTCATGGCCTGATAGCTCATTTCTTTTTAGTGCTGAAGAATATTCCATTGTTTGGATATGTCACACTTTGGACTGAAGGACATCTTGGTTGCAATTTGGCAATTATGAATAAAGCTTCTATAAACATTCGTGTGCACTTTTTTGTAGGACATAAGTTTTCAACTCCTTAGTAAGTTACAAGGAGTGTGATTGCTGGATTGTATGGTAAGGTAAGAGTACGTTTAGTTTTGTAAGAAAACACCAAACTATTTTCCAAAGTCCCTGTACCATTTTGCATTCCCACCAGCAATGAATGAGAGTTCCTGTTGCTAGTATGCATTAATACAATCTGTTTGTATGTCCAGTAACCTTGATAAATCCATTTTTAAAATTTTAAGATACCTTTATCAGAGTAAAAGAATGTCCTATTCTGGTTTTCTCTTTCTAAGAAATGATTTCCAGATTCTTAGTTTACTAGGATTTTTTCCCCCATGATTGCATGTTGAGTTTTAACAAATACTTTTTCTCTATCTATTGAAATAATAGTTTTCTTCCTTATTTAAAGGATTTTTCTTGCTTATTCTTTTAATGTGGTGAATTACATTAATTTATTTTCAATATTTTAACCATCTTGGCATTCCTGGAGTAAACCCAGGATTGTGGGAAGGTTTTTTAATAATGAATTTAATTTAAAAATTATTGGACTATTTAGATATTCTAATTATCCTTACCAATATTTTTAAGTTGTGTTTTTTGAGGAATTTTTATATTTCATTAAAATTTTCAAATTCATTAGCAAAGTTTAAAAAAAATATATGCCATGAGCATTCTACTGTCTGCTGAGCTGTAGTGATGGTCGCTTATTCGTTCATGACACAAGTGTTTGCATCTGTCTCAGCAGTTTCAACAGGGATTCATGTTTTATTAAACTGTTCAAAAAACCCACTTCTGGTCTTTTGAATCTTGTCTACTGAATGTATATTTTCTATGTCATTAATTTCTGCTCTTAGCTTATTATTTTTCCCGTCTCGTAGAGTTTAATCATTCAATTTTAGATTGCCTTGTGTCTAATAGATGCATTTAAGCCTATGCATTTCCCTCTAATCCTGGCTTTAGGTGCATCTCACAAGTTTTGATATGTTACATTTTCACCATTATTCTGCTTCATATATTTTTAAATTTCCATTTCAATTTTTTCTTTGTCTGAAAATGGCTTAATCTCAGTTTCATTTTTAAAAGAATTTTGACAGGAGTAAAATTCTACGTAGACAGTAATTTGTCTTCAGTACTTTGAATATGCATCTTCTGGCTTTCATTGTTTCTGCGGAGAAATCAGTCAGCAGCATACTTGTATCTTTGAAGGTAATCTGTTTTTAATATTCTCTTTGTCTTTGTTTTTTCTGCAATTTACTGTAATGGGTCTAGGCAGAATTTTTTGGGTTTAGTATGCTTGGTATTTTGTAAGGTTTGTTTAATCTGTGGATTGAAGTCTTTTGTCAGTTTTGGGAAATTCTCAGCCATTGTTTATTGAAATATTACTC
Source organism: Equus przewalskii (assembly GCF_037783145.1). Classification (NCBI taxonomy): domain Eukaryota; kingdom Metazoa; phylum Chordata; class Mammalia; order Perissodactyla; family Equidae; genus Equus; species Equus przewalskii. The sequence goes on from NC_091844.1 coordinate 19,057,588, forward strand.
TGCGCTCTCTTCTCTGAGACTCAAATTACACCTTATAAGATCTTGTTACTCTCTCTGGCTCTTACTCTCTTGTCTGTCTTTTCTCTTGTTTAGTCTCTGCATACTTTTCACGTATGAAATTGATGTATTGAATTCTTAATTTCAGTTATATGCTTCAATGCTAGAATTTTATTTTTAAATAATTCCACTCCTCTGCCAGTTTTCTCAATCTTTCATTTCTATGAATATTTTAATGTTGTTATTTTAAAATCAATCTCATGTGTCCATTATGAGGATACCGTGTTCTCTGTTCCTACTGTGTATTGGTTTTCTTGTTTTTTAAACATTTATGTTTCTTACTAGTCTTATGCCTTTTGATGAATCTCTTTAGAGTGGCAGCCCAAAGTAAGAGGGGTTTAACAGCTTCCTCCACTGTTCAGTTGGCTCTGGGCTCCAGTTTTGTCCCTTTAATCAATCAAAAGTTCTGCTCATCCTCTCAGTCTCTCTGCTTCCTCCTCTGAGGCCTCTCCCTGAGTGCAAGGCGCAGTGTTCTGGTGTTCTTCTCTCCCTTTTTTTTTTATTTCCAAGGCAGATTAGCCCTGAGCTAATATCCACCGCCAATCCTCCTCTTTTTGCTGAGGAAGATTGGCCCTGAGCTAACATCTGTGCCAATCTTCCTCTATTTTTTGTATGTGGGATGCTACCACAGCATCCCACTTGATAAGCGGTGTGTAGGTCCGTGCCCAGGATCTGAACCAGTGAACCCTGGGCCACTGAAGTGGAGCGTGCAAACTTAACCACTGCACCACCGGGCTGGCCCTCTTCTTCTCTTGCATATTCTCCACTACTTTATTCATTCTTCAAATGTCTAGAGTTTCTAGTTGTTCTTAGTCTGAGTTCTTAGTCTGATATTTCTGGAACCAGAAGTCCTTGAATATGCAAACATTTATTGCTAAGTGCCTGGTTACTGCATCCCACTGGTTTTTGATATGTAATTTTTTTTTCCTCATCTACTTCCACTTATTGGAAAATTTCTATTATGATTTCCCTTTAACAGACAAGTTGTTCAGAAGGGCATTTTTTTTGTTTTCCAAATATTAAAAAAATTAACTTTTAAGATTGATTCCTAAGATTTACTGTGGTCAGAGAATAAGTTTTTCTTCTTTTTGAAATATGTGCCTTTATTAGCACATGGTTAATTCTTATAAATGTTCCATGTGTACTTGAAAATCTTACATTTTTCCTGTTTGTTGAGTGTAAAGATCAAAGTTGTTAATTTCACTATTAACTTCATTGTGTGAATATTTTATATGCTTACCAATTTTGCAACTTTTCTGGGATTCATAATAGTTTCTATTAGAGATGTGTTGAAAATTTCCACATTAATATTGATTTATCAATTTCTCTGTGTATCAATTTCTCCAGTTTTTGCTTTATGTATTTCAAGCTTTGTTGGTTGTGTACAATTTTATAATTGGTGTTTCTTGTTTGTGGGTTTTTCTGTATATCATATAGTTTCTCTATTCACCTGTAATATATTTTTTTTCCTCAAACTCTGTTTTGTGATATGCATTGGAACTGTTAACAGCTTTTTATGGGGTTACTATTTGCTTACTTTTTTTTTTTTGAGGAAGATTCATCCTAAGCTAACATCTGCTGTCAAACCTCCTCTTTTTGCTGAGGAAGACTGGCTCTGAGCTAACATCCTTGCTCATCTTCCTCTACTTTATATGTGGGACACCTACCACAGCATGGCTTGACAACCAGTGCCATGTCCGTACCCAGGATCCAAACCAGTGAACCCTGGGCTGCCAAAGCAGAACTTGTGAACTTAACCGCTGTGCCAGTGGGCCGGCCCCTGCATACTTTCTAATATCGTTTGCATCTCTTTTTTTGTAACTTCTTGTGCTGTTTTTGTATTGTATATGCATTTTCTAAGTAGCATATAGCTGAATGTTGTTTTTAAAATCCAATTTGAGACGGGGCTGGCCCTGTGGCCGAGTGCTTAAGTTTGCGTGCTCTGATTTGGCGGCCCAGGGTTTCTCTGGTTCAGATCCTGGGCATGGACATGGCACTGCTCATCAGGCCATGTTGAGGCTGCGTCCCACATGCCACAACTAGAAGGACCCACAACTAAAATATACAACTATGTACTGGGGGGATTTGGGGATAAAAAGCAGGAAAAAAAAAAGAAGATTGGCAACAGTTGTTAGCTCAGGTGCCAATCTTTAAAAACAAACAAACAAACAAAATCCAATTTGAGGGCCAGCCTTGGTGGCCTAGTGGTTAATTCAGTATACTCTACTTCAGTGGCCTGGGTTCAATTCCTGGGTATGGCCCTACACTGCTCTTTTAGCAGCCATGCTGTGCTGGTGGCCCGCATACTAAAAAATAGAGCAAGTTGGCATGGATGTTAGCTCAAGGAGAATCCTCCTCAGCAAAAGAAAAAAAAATCCAATTTGATCATCTTTATTTTTTCACAAGTGAGATATTTACAATTATTTAGGTATTTGGATTAATTTCTACTCTTTGGTTTGACTTTTTGGTTTACTGTGTTTTATCTTTGAATTTCTTTATTTTTCTTCTTCTTTCCTATCTAATGTTGAATTAGAATATTGCACTACATATTCTATTATCCCTCTGCTGGTTTGGAAGCTATAGATTATACATTATTATAGTCTTTTCTCTTAAAATTTCAAATATCCATTCAACCAAAACTTTTCCTAAGGCAATACAGAGTTATTCTGTACTTGCTTTTTCCTCCTGAATACAATAAGAATTTAGGACACATTAACTACCTATTAACATACTTCCCCATTTTCTGATTGTTATTTTGAATTCTTTTATCTTTAATAATTACTATGAAATATTTAAGATATACAAAAGTCATAACGTTAATATGATGGGTATCCACATACCCACAATGCAGCTTTAAGAAATAATACGTTAGCTACATGATCTGAGCCTGCGGCCTGCCCCTCCCAGTTCAGGTCTCTCTCATTACCCAACCTTCGCTTCCCAAGGTCACTGCTATCCTGGATTTGGTATAATTTTCCTACCTTTCTTTACAGTGTTATTGCAAAAATATGAATTCCTGAACAATTTATAATATATATGTTTAAAAATTTTACACAGTTTCTCATACTTCTCCAATATTATGTAGTTTTTCTGCAACTTAATTTTTTTACTTGATGTCAGTTTGTGTGATTCATCCGTATTGATGTACATAGTTCTAGTTTATTCACTTTCAAGGCTGTAGTGTATTGTATTCAGTTTTGTGACTATACCACAATTTATATAATCATTTTTCTAGATGGACATTTTGGTTGTTTCCAGTTTTTTTTTGTTATTACAAACAACTTTTCTGCAAGTGTTTTTGAACATGCTCCTTGCACACGTGAGCCTGATGTTGTTCTAGGACGCTGGTCCAGTAGTGAATTGCTGGGATACAGGGGCTGCCATCTTCAGCTTTAGTATACTGCCAACCGCTCTTCAAAGTGATTTTAACCAACTTTTCACCCCCACTTGCAATTTGAATGTTTCCATAGCTCTGTATCTTTGCCACCATCTTGCCAGTTGGATGAGTATGAAATGATATCTATTTCCTTATGGTTTTAATTTGTTGTTTGCTAATTACTACTGAGGTTGGACATCTTTTCATATGCTTATCAGGCATTTAGGTTTCCTTTTCTGAGAATTTCCTGTTCATGTTTTTTGTCTTTATTCCCTTTGGATTGTTTTCTTTTTCTTTTTAATTCACAGGAGCTCTTAAAAGTTGTATATACTAATTCTTTGTTAGGATTTTAGAACCAAAGGCAAATGTGTAGGGCCGTTTGATGGCTAATTTTATGTGTCAACTTGACTGGGTCACATGGTGCCCTGACATTTGGCTGAACATTATTCTGGGTGAGTGTGTGGGGGTATTTCCGGATGAGATTAACATTTGAATGGGTAGACCAGGTAGATTGCTCGCCTTCATGTGGATGGGCCATGATCAGTTGAAGACTTGAATAGAACAAAAGGCTGAGTAGGAGGGAGCTTGTCCTGCCTGACTGCTTGAGCTGGGACACCGATCTTTTCTGCCTTTGATTTCAGACTGAAACATTGGCTCTTGGTGGGCCTTGAGCCTGCTCGCTTTCAGACTGAAACTTATACCATAAGTTCTCCTGGTTTTGAAGCCTGGAGACTTGGACTGGGACTGCACATCGGCTCTCCTGGGTTTCCAGCTTGCCGACTGCAGATTTTGGAACTTCTCAGCCTCCATAATCATGTAAGCCAATTTCTTATATATAGGATATTATACTATATACACACCATATATATATATATATATATATATATATATATATATATATATATATATAATCTCCTATTGCTTCTGTTTCTCTGGAGAAGTCGGACTAATATAGACTACAATCTCCAAATGAACATATGGGGTCCATCATCTTGTAACCCCCAGTCCAGGAAACAGGCCAGACCAGCCACTCCATGCAGGGGCCTGTCGGGGCTGGAGATGACCTTGTAGATATGAAACCCCTCCTCTCTCCTGCCGCCCTGTGGTCTTGTGCACTTTCCTACCCATCTGGACACCATCTTGGGGAGGATTAGGGGAAGAAGGAGAAGTCAGGAAGACTGAGTTTTTATGAGAAAGAAACTAAACCAGCCTATGCTGTAGACCTTTCAATGAGAAGAAAATATAACAATGCAAACGTGCAAGTTTAAACTCCCCCCTGGCCCCTGTCACCCAGCAGAGCAGAGGCTCATGAGAAAGATGAGATTAATAATACAACATGGAGAGCTAAAGAATTTTTTGCACATTTGCCTAGGGAATAAACCACAATCCTTTTACTGTTACATTAAAATAATGTCTTAAATAAATGTTTTAATTACTATTCCACTAGATTATTATACTTTAACATTTAAAAAAGTCTTCCCTTTGCTCAACTGAAGTTTACATCTGCTTTTATGATTTTTGATCCCATTTTAAGAACATACATGGCTAAATATTAATGTATCTTCATTTATTTAGTAAGGGTACCTGAATTTAGGAATTCACGCTCCACAGAGGAAAGAAAAAGGGCAAATTTTAACAAGGAGATGATCATATGAATTATTTAAAGTGCACAATGTGCCCTCACCGTTCGGAGTACCCGCTGTCGCGGGCAAACCTCTGGAACGCGCCCATAGGATCGGAGCCTGTGCTTAAGATAAACACCAGGGGAGTGTTGTATGACATGTCTTGATACAGAGTAGGCAGGTCCACAGGTGGTGTCTCTATAAAGCTTTTTCCAAGATTTTCTATCACAAAGTCTGTAAGAGCAAACACGACCTGAAAGTTGAAAAGAAAAACATTAAAAAAAGTAATATGTTGGATTAAGCCCCCTCATAATTTTCCCTTATTCTCCCCTGCATCTTCTCAGAGGGCGCTGCCCTGTCCTGCACTCACTGGCTCTTGATTAGGCATATTTCTTCCTATAGGACAACTTGGTGGATTTGTATATGACATAACTGCTCACAGCCATGGTTCTCATGACTTCACTGAGCAAGATGAACTATGGGATGAGAAGAAAGTCCCTCATCATTCCATCCGTCTATAAACCTGTTGTTTCCCCATCCTTGCCTCCTTCTGACCCATCCCTCTCGCATTCTCATGGACTTTATTTTCAGTCCTTCCATTGTCTCTTTCTGCATTATCCATCTCTCCCTCTCTCCTCGATCTTCTGACCATCATACAACTAGTTCCCCTCCCAGCTACTATTGCATTCCTTTGCTCCTCTTGAGAAGCCAGCTTCTCAAGATTGCTCCCGGCTGTGAGGCGTTATGGCTAGAATGTGTTTTTTCCTCTCAGCAGAAAGGTATTTCTGCCTCTTTCACCTTAGTCAGTGTTGTTCCTTGTGGTTTTTTTTTTTTTAATCCAGTTTCCATTCTCTCTCAGAGGTGATTGTTCCACAGGTAGTTGTAAATTAGTCGTGTCTGTGGGAGGAGGTGAGTTCAGAGTCCTCCTATGCCACCATCTTCCCAGCAGTCAAGCCAACTTCTCAGAAGAATTGACTCCATATACTGTCTCCAATCTTCACCTCTCATTTACTCATCAGTCTCTTCTGACCTTTCTTGGGAAGCAGCCTCAGCCTTAATGATTATAGCCCTGCCTGGCCCTTTCCTACACCAATGTGTTTCCTGCACGGATCCCACCCTAGCCTACTTATCCTAGTCCTGTGCTTGCAGACCTTGTTCCTCTCTAGCCTTTATGGAGCCTTTGCGTGAGATAGAAAAAGGTGTTCCTTCTTCAAGGTACTTGTGCCAGAAAGCTGTCGTGATAAATATACAAACCTAACCTACAATATCTACAATGTGAATGGCACAGTGCACATCCTGCGCAACTGTAAGCAGCAGCCCTGCTTTAACGTTAGCCCTCCATTAGATGTTGACATCATGCTGTCCAAATGAGCCTCCCCAAGTTTTTGTTGTTGGTGTTGTTGGGGGAGGGGGCATCTCCACCTGGTTCAGGGCCATGGCCTTGGACTGCACCCTTTTGTGGCCAATCTGGGAAAGGTTGTTCACATGCTTGCCCACATACGTGAGGATATATTATGGTGCTAACTATTAAAGGTGGCATGGTCCAGAAAGGACAGCCCTGCAACAGGGCCAAGGGAGTTGGAGCTTAGTTCTAGCTGTGTCACTGTGACTAAGTATAATTCTAGCATCAATTTCTTTTTACTTTTATTTAAAATATTTTTGATGATGTGAGCTATTTATTTGCTTTTTACTTTGACAAAAAGTGCTCATAGAGTTTACAATGACTGACAACATTCAAAGCACCAATAATTTATTTCTTGGGGCTGTTACATACATATAAAAGTGCTAACACACTTGTGAAATGTTTTTGAATTAAAAAGTTGGAGAGGGGCCAGCCCAGTGGTGTACTGGTTAAATTTGGTGCACTCTGCTTCAGTGGCCTAGGTTTGTGGGTTTGGATCCCTGGCATGCACCTACACCACTCATCAAGCCATGCTGTGGTGGCAACTCACATACAAAATAGAGGAAGATGGGCAAAGATGTTAACTCAGGGCCACTCTTCCTTATGCAAAAAGAGGAAGACTGGCAACAGGTGTGTTAGCTCAGGGCCAATCTTCCTCACCAAAAAAAAAGAAGGTTGGAGAAATATTTCTCTTATAAACAGGACAAATTGCCATTAATATTATATAGAGAGCTATGTTTCCAGTGGCTTTATTAATGAAAGGTCATAAGCTATTGGTTACATGTGCAATTTCTCATATGTATGAACTGCTTTTCTTTATGAACCATTTCAAATATGCAGAAAAGAAATTTTCATAAAACACACCCTTAGTTAGGCTCTAGGCTACCTCGTATACACCCAGAAAGACATATATCAAGAACATGGTTAAGTACATAGAATACAGAAAGGAGATGTATCAGTTAAAGCTAATAGAGCCAAAGTTTTCTGTGAATTAGCAGGTAGCTCCTGTCTTTTGATTTGGCCTAGTGCTATTTGTCTCTCTTGTAATGTGTAATGTGCACAATTCTTAGGTGGAGGAAGAGGCTGTACCATAGAAGTGAGTATATACGCATGCCAGCCCAGGGCTGTGTGCCTCACTGCCAGTGCTAAATGATCCTCCTCACTTTCATACTAAGTGGCTAGGAGTTCTCTGCTGTTTCCAATAGTGCATTAATGATCACATCCATATAAAAGATAATGTAACAACTCCTATCTCATTCACTCAGCACAGAGGCTTCTTGGATTCTAGTTATTCTAGTCAGTATAAGTGAATCAGGCTTTCTTCTTGATGTTGAACCCATCACTGATGTAATGGCCTGAACAGAGAGTGGTCCTTTACGACTGACAACACTGCTGAGCTGATAGGAGTATGGAAGATTTCCTCCTTGGCATTTCTTATCAGTTCCTCAGCTCCAGCTTCTGTATACTCTGTATCTAAAATATCCTCACTTTCAGAGTCTTTATCAGATCCCATTCCATCCTAGAATGTCTTGTTATCCTGTAGCAGTCTTAACTCTAGTTATCTGGGGGTCTTTTTCTACGTGCTGTCTATACCATGCTCCTGTAGGTTCCTGGATAGTATCCACTGACTTGCTTGCTCCTCATGTTCTTTCCATATCACATGGCTGGAACTGATCAACTTCTCTTTGTGACCCTTCAGGAATTTTTCTGTTTTATTCTCATCAAGATCTTTATGGCAATAATGGCAAGAATTTGCTGTGGAAATGCTTCAGATTTCTCATATCTCTATGATTAGAGAGTCAGGTATTTCTTGAAGATCACTCTCTGCAAATCCCATGTCTGGGTTGCAGGACCAAGGAATGTGGAGTCTCCTCCCTCTTTATCAGCAAGTCCTTTGCTAGGAGCTCCTCTCATTTTCCTCTTTATAAATTGAGTTTCCCAGTTCTGAAATATGTGATTCCATTATGTTTTGCTTAGAATGGTTTTCTTCGTCTGCTGCTTGATCCTTCTCACAGTCTTTGGCTGAGTCCCTCAGAGCAGTTTTTAGTTCATCCTTCCTATCAGAATTCATTGGGCATTCCCATAGGGAATTCCTGAATTCCTGTGAATACTTTTTTGAAGGTATTGATGGGCTGATAGTGCACAGATTCACTGTTGAGAGGCTCTCTGTGCTTAGGAATTCCCTGCCCAGAAGAAGGGCTGGTTTTGTGCTTTCATTGTAATGAGATGAAAAGCTTAAATATTTGGGAATAATGACCCCTGCTCGTCCTTCATTAGTGACCAAACCTTATTTAAGCTATAGTGTATTAGATGAAGAATAAAGACCCTGGGTGGGTGGCAAATTGTTTTAATTATAGAACACATGTGCTTACACTTCTCTCCATCACACTCAAGTTCTTTTTTTTTCTTTTGTGGCAAAATACATATAACATAAAATTTACCATCTTAACTATTTCTAAGTGTATAGTTCAGTGGTATTAAATACATTCACAATGTTGTGTAACTATCACCACTATCCATCTTCATGCATATTCAAGTTCTTGAGCCCTAAAGAAGAAATCAAGAGAATGTTGGCTGGAATAATAAGGTGTTCTTTTCCTTGCAGAAGGTTAATGGATAGGGATAGGTCATTAAACTTGTTTTGGGAACTACAGTCCTTCAAACTTAGTAATAACAGTTGTACATTTTGTAGGAGTATTATCAGCAAAAATCCATCAAGGTAAATTTCCTTCCTCAAGTTCAGTCTTAGTCTTCCATGATTTATTTAATTTTTCTGTGTATTCTTCCAGCTGATCCAAATAGTGACTTAAAAACTCTTGAGATCAAAATGGTGGTAGGGGCGTTTTCTACAATCTTTCCCCTAAAAAGCGCTGATTTTGACAATCACTCATGGATGAGAGTGCCTTTGTGAAAGTCTGGGAGTCCAGCAGAGAAGGTCCAGCACACCATTAGGGAAAAAAAAAATCCCAAATTGGACACACTGGGGAGGTGAAGAGGAACAGTTTCACTTTACTCGCTATAAGAAAACACGGAAACACAATTCAGTGAAATCAGGAAAAAAATACCTGCACAAAATGAGAAGTTTAATAGAGATAAAAATCACAAAAAAGAACCAAACAGAAATTCTGGAGCTGAAGAATACAATGAATGCAGTGAAAAATGCGATAGAGAGTATAAACAGCAGACTGAATCAAGCAGAAGTATCTATGAAGTAGAAGACATGTCCTTTAAAATTATCCAAGTCATAGGAGAACAGAGAAAAAAGAGTGAAGAAAGTCTGTGTGAACTATAGGATGCCATTAACAGAAACAATTTATGCATTATTCGAGTCCCAGAAGAAGAGAAGGAGAAGTGGGTAGAAAGTTTATTTAAAGAAACAATGGCTGAGCACCTCCCAAATCTGGGGTGAGATTTAGACATCTGAGTTCATGAAGCTTATAGGTTCCCCTAAAATTTCAATCCAAAATGATCTTTTCCAAGACATGTTATAATAAGACTGTTTAAGATCAAAGACAAAGAGAAGATTTTAAAAGTAGCAAGAGAGGAGAAAACCCCTCACGTACAAGGGAACATAAGGCTGTCGGTAGATTTCTTAGCAGAAACCTTGCAGGCTGAGAGAGTGGGATGATATGTTCAAAGCACTGAAAGAAAAAAACTGCCAACCAAGAATACTTTATCCAGCAAAGTTTTCCTTCAGAAAAGTAGGAGAGATACTTTCCCAAATGAATAAAAGCTGAGGGAGTACGTCACCACTAGACCTGCCTTACAAGAAATGCTGAAAGGAGTTCTGCAAGCTGAAATGAAGGAATGCTAATTAGTAACGTGAAACCATAAAAATATAAAAAACATTGGTAAAGGTAAGTATATAGTCAACTTCAGAATACTCTAATCTTTAATTATGGTGTTGTGTTAATCACCTAATTCTAGTAAAGGGTTAAAGGATAAAGTATTAAAAACAATGATGGCTAAAATAATTTGTCAAAGGATACACAATATAAAAAGAAGTATAATGTGGCATCCAAAAAATAAAATGTGTGTGTGTGGGAAGGGTAAAGTTTTTGTATGTGGTCAAAATTAAGTTGCTATCAGTTTAAATAGGATGTTATATCTATAAGATGTTTTATGTAAGCCTCATGGTAACCATAAAGCAAAAAACCTACAGTAAATAAACAAAAGATAAAAGTAAGGAGATCAAAGAAAATCACTAGAGAAAATCATCACTTCACAAAGAAACATGGCAAGAGAGGAAGAAAGGAACAAGGGAACTACAAAATAACTGGAAAACAATTATTAAGATGACATTGGCAATTCCTCACCTAACAATAATTACTTTAAATGTAAATAGATTAAATTCTCCAATCAAAGGGCAGAGAATGGCTGAATGAATTAAAAAAATAAGACCCAATTATATGCTGCCTATAAGAAATGCTCTTCAGCTTTAAGGACACACATAGGCTCAAAGTGAAGGGGTGGAAAAAGATATTCCATGCAAATGGGAAACCAAAAGACAGCAGCAGTAACTATACTTGTATCAGACAAAATAGACTTTAAGTAAAAAAATTGTAACAAGAGACAAAGAAGCTCATTATGTAATGATAAAGGGATCAATTCATCAAGAGGATATAGTAATTATAAATATATATGACCCAACATCCGCGCTCCTAAATATATTAAGCAAATACTAAAAGTGATACAATAATAGGGGACTTCAATACTGCATTTTCAACAATGCATAGGTCATCTAGACAGAAAATCAATAAGGAAACTGGGCTTGAACTATACTTTAGACCAAATGGACCTAATAGTCATACACAGAACATGCTATCCAACAACAGCAGAATATACATTCTTCTCAAGTGCACTGCTGGTGGGAGTGTGAAATGGTTAGTTTCTTAAATGGTTAAACATAGAGTTACTATATGACCCAGCAATTTCACTCCTAGATATATACCAATGAGAAATGAAGACATATGTCCACACAAATATCATACACAAATGTTTATAGCAGCATCATTCATAAGATCCAAAAAAGTAGAAACAACCCAAATGCCTATCAACTCACGGATAGATAAATAAAATGTGGTATATCCATAACAATATAATATTATTCAGCCATAAAAAGGAATGAAATACTGATACTTGATACAACATGGATGAACCTTGAAATCATTATGCTAAATGAAAGAAGACACACAAAAGACCACATATTGAGTGTTCCGTTTATATGAAATGACCAGAATAGGCAAATCCATAGAGACAGAAAGTACATTAGTGGTTGCCAGGGGCTGGCGCTGGAGCATTGGGAGGTATTGCTCTGGGTGTGGAGTTTGTTTTCTGGGTAATGCAAAGTTTTAAAATTTCACAACTCTGTGAAAATACTAAGAGCCATTGAAATGAACATCTTAAATGGGTGAATTGTATGATATGTGAATTATCCTTAATAAAGGTACTAAAAAAACTCTTGAGGGTCCTTTTTATACATGATCAGAGAATGTCTGTGACAGCTAAAGTGCCATTTAAAAAATTTCCAAGTAACTCTTGCTTGGTCTCTGTCACAGGGATCTTTCTTAGCAAGCAATTGTGCTAAGCATCCCATGAGAATGTTGTGGGGAATTTTCTTCCATGGGATAGCTCACTTAAATAATCAGCACACAGTGGAATTGACAACAGAAGCTTAAAATTGCATTTATATAACTGGTGTTTCCCAAATTGAAAAAGCCTTGCAATTGTTGCTCTGAGTATGAAGATTTCATCTCGGGTAACTCTGGTAACACTGTGGTTTTTCAACAGAGAGAAAACCTGGCTCTCAAAGAAACTGCCAGCTTCCTGAGGCAGAGGAAGCCTGGGCTGAAACACCAGAACTGTCAAAGTTAGGGCTTCTGGTGGATCTAGCCTGGTAAACCAGTGATGCTGCAGCTCATGAATAAATACGCTCTGAGGTCCTCATCTCTCTGACTGCATTGAGAGTAACTTTTTCTCCTTATTTATGTTTAATCACATTAAAGTAATGGTTCACAAAGTGTGGTCTCAGGATCAGTAGCAGCAGTGGCACATGGGAAGCTGTTAGAAACACACATCTTTTGCCCCTAGCCCAGACCTACTCAATCAGAAACTCTGGTGGGCAGGCCCTGGGAATCTGTGCTTTAACAAGCCCTCCAGATGACTCTGATTTACACCAAAATTTGAGAACACTGGTATACAGGACTTTTCTTAGCTTTGTTCTGTGCTGATAAATTATTCTCTATTAGGCAATCTTTATTGGTCTCTGAACTAGATGATAATTTCTTTTTTCTCCTTCTAGTTCAAATTTCTAACAACCTTGTCCTGAGAGGTGTCGATAATGTTGATGGCAAAGAAAGAATTGTCAGAATGACAGGCATTCTACTTCCTGATGCAGTTCTAATGAGTCTGCCACCTGATTTACTTAGTTTTTGAAATGAAGTTTCATCTTCAGGTCCAAACATGCCATTTCTGAAGGAGGCTGAATTTTCATGCAAGATTGCAGTATCTCACACAAGCCACTGTGTTGGAACATCCTTTTTATCCCAAAGGAGCAGTTGACTACCAAGTAGAAGCATTGCATACCCAACAGGCTCTGTTCGTGAACAGACCTGGGAGCAACAGGCCGGTTACCTTGAACTCTCGCATCACAGAAAACTTGTCTCTGGTCTGTCTTTGTTCTAAAGCTTCCTCAGCTTCTCTTCTTCTTTGGGTAGGGAATCTAGATCTTTGGAACTTGGATTCTTTACTTTGGAACCCCAATTTCCTTAGCAAGTCATTCTCTGGAATCAATACCAGGGTAAGGGTTGTTCCTAAATGCCTTAATGAGTGTATGTAATTGGGAGGAGGTGTAGCTAGCATGACATAATATCATCATGCTTGAATCCTCTCTTCAGGTGGTTTTGTTGGTGGTCTTGACTGATTCTGGCCCCTGTCTTCTCTGGAATGCGTGTCGAGCTCTTCATTTCTGAAACCTAATCTATATTTTAGACCCCTCCATGTTGATTTGTAAAGGAAGTTTTGTTTGGTAGTTTAACACAGGTAAGGTTTTTGGTAGAATGCATTGATAAGAATTTTCACTTTGTTCTCTGTGAATTTGATATGACTGCATCTGTCATTTCTAACTTTGATCACATTTGGAGAACTGTCCTGGGACATGTTGCAGGACAGTCCTGGTGTTAGGAGTAAAGACATTTTTTGTTATGAAAATTTCAAGCACATGTAAAATTAGAGAATAATGAACCTGATGTTTCACCCAGCTTCAACATTTATCAAGACAAGGCCAATTTGGTTTCATCGATACACCCACCCACTCCCCACTCCTTAGGATTATTTTGAAGCAAATCTCATGTGTCATATTATCTCATCCTTAAATACTTCAGTGCATGTCTCTACAAGATAAGGACTCTTTAGAAAACATATAACCACAGTACCATAATCACATCTAAAAAATTAACAATTCCTTAATATCATCAAATATCTAGTCAGTGTTCACTTTTCCCTAATTAAGTTATAAATGCCTCTATATGTGTGTGTTTCAATACAGTATGTTTAATCAAGATCTAAATAAATATTATACACAGAGATAGATTGAATCTCTTCTAATCTATACGTTTCATCCTTCATCTCCTCTTCTCTCTTGCAAAACAAACACATAAAATATGTTGTTGAAGAAACCAGATAGTGTGTCTTGGAAAATTTCTCATACTCTTAATCTCTTAAGATATAGCCTCAATGTCTTAATCTTTAAAACTCCTCCTCCTTTGGGGCTCTTGTCATTTAGTTATTCTTTCATTTTTGTCAGCATCTAACCTGGTAGCCACTGTTCCATATTCACTGAAGACTTTCCACTCGGCTCGTAGCCTTCCTCTTCATTACACATCTATTCCAGTGATTTGTAAACTGTGTCCCAGACATTGTCTTGCCACCATCTGAGGTGACACAACCTAAGTTCAGCGTGCATGTGGTCATCCAATATCTTAACCTTATGGTTCCTTGATCTTTAACTCCAGTGCACATCATCCCATCTCTTCCTCAGTCACCCACACCCATGGCCACCCTCAGGACATTGTCATCACTTGGAACTATTCATTAAAAATTTTAACTCAACTTTGATCACAACCTCTCCCATCCTTCTAGCTCTGCTACACCTCTTGTCCAACTCTGTCTGCTTCTAAAGAAATATTCAACGCTTTTCCTTTTCTCCCAGTCTATTAGCCCTTTCCTAGATTTCTTCCTCTTTCCAGAACTACTTTTACCGAGAGTCTGAATGGCCTTGCATCCTCTATTCTTATTGCTTTTACCCATATATCAGGTCAACCCCACAACCTCTTTTCTGTGTTCCTACAGAGATTGCAGAAAATTCTGCAACATAGCATCATTATCTCCCAACTAAGCTTTGGCTTTCTCCTGTTAGTTCTCTCTCTCTCATTTCTCATAGGAACAACCTCCATTTTTCTCTAGTGCCTCCTGAAACTCATCACTCAAATTCTCAGCAGATAATATAACTCCTTTATTATTAATGAAATTGGGGATTATATCTGTATATATAAAAGCTGGAACTGCCTGCAATGCTTCATTCATTCTGTTAATAACTTTTGCTGTATCAAAACTCTATCCCTCCTTGGTTTTGATGTTACTTTTTTCTCCTAGTCGTCTTCTTGCCCCTCTGAATATTCCTTTTCATGGGTTCCTCATCCTTTCTGTCTTCCTTTTAAAAGTCGCTGCTCCTCAAGATTTCATCCTTTGTCCACTTGTCCTTTTATTCTATTATGTGCCATTTCTCTACGTTCCCACAACTCCTGTGGTTTTATTTTCCAACTCAGTTCTGATAATTCCCACATCTATTTCTTTTTTTAATTTATTTTTTTTATTGCAGTAACATTGGTTTATAACATTATATAACTTTCAGGTGTACATTGTAATATATTTCAAATTCTGTGTAGATTACATCATGTTCACCACCCAAAGACTAATTACAATCCATCCGCACACACGTACCTGATCACCCCTTTTGCCCTCCTTCCTCCCAACTTTCCCTCTGGTAACCACTAATCCAATCTCTGTTGCTATGTGTTTGTCGTTGTTTTTATCTTCTACTTATGAGTGAGGTCATACGGTATTTGACTTTCTCTCTCTGACTTATTTCACTTAGCATACTGCCCTCAAGGTCCATCTGTGTTGTCACAAGTGGCCGGATTTCATCATTTCTTATGGCTGAGTAGTATTCTGTTGTGTATAAATACCACATCTTCTTTATCCATTCATCCCTTGATGGGCACCTAGGTTAATTCCAAGTCTTGGCTATTGTGAATAATGCTGCAATGAACATAGGGGTGCAAGTATCTTTATGCATTTGTGTTTTCAGGTTCTCTGGATAAATACCCAGCAGTGGAATAGCTGGATCATATGGTAGACCTATTCTTAATTTTTTGAGGAAACCCCATAATGTTTTCCATAGTGGCTGCACCAGTTTGTTTGCACTCCCACCAACAGTGTACGAGGTTTCCCTTCTCTCCACATCCTCTCCGACACTTATTGTTTACAGTCTTGTTAATTATAGCCATTCTGATGGGAGTGAGGAGATATCTCGTAGTTTTGATTTGCATTTCCCTGATAGTTAATGATGTTGAACATCTTTTCATGTGTCTGTTGGCCAGCTGTATATCTTCTTTGGAGAAATCTTTGTTTAGATCTTTCGCCCATTTTTTTTTTGGTTAATTTTTTTTTATTAAGGTTATGATAGTTAACAACCTTGTGAAATTACAGTTGTACATCATTATTAGTCATGTTGTAGGTACACCACTTCACCCCTAGTGCCCTCCCCCCACCCCCCTTTCCCCTGGTAACCACCAATCAGTTCTCTTTGTCCATATGTTAGCTACCACCTATGAGAGGACTCATACAGAGTTCGTCTTTCTCTATCTGGCTTATTTCACTAAACATAATACCCTCAAGGTCTATCCATGTTGTTGTGAATGGGATGACTTTGTCCTTTTTTATGGCTGAGTAGTATTCCATTGTATATATATACACCATATCTTCTTTATCTAATCATCAGTTGCTGGGCACTAGGTTGGTTCCATGACTTGGCTATTGTGAATAATACTGCTATGAACACAGGGGTGCATGGGACTTTTGGAATTGCTGATTTCAGGTTCTTAGGATAGATACCCAGTAGTGGGATGGCTGGGCCATAAGGTATTTCTATTCTTAACTTTTTGAGGAATCTCCATACTGTTTTCCATAGTGGTTGCACCAGTTTCTTTCGCCCATTTTTAAATTAGGTTGCTGAGATATATGAGTTCTTTGTATATTTTGGTTATTAACCCCTTATCTGATACATGGTTTGCAAATATCTTCTCCCAGTTGTTAGGTCGTCCTCTTGTTTTGCTGATGGTTTTCTTTGCTATGCAGAAGCTTTTTAGTTTGATGTATCCCACTTGTTTATTTTTTCTATTGTTTCCCTTACCCAGTCAGACATGGTATTTGAAAAAATGCTGCTAAGACCAATGTTGACGAGCATACTGCCTATGTTTTCTTCTAGAAGTTTCATGTCTTACATTCAAGTCTTTAATCCATTTTGAGTTGATTTTTGTGTATAGTGGAAGATAATGGTCTACTTTCATTCTTTTGCATGTGGCTGTCCAGTTTTCCCAACATCATTTATGGAAGAGACTCTCCTTTCTCCATTGTATGTTCTTGGCTCCTTTGTCGAATATTAGCCGTCCATATATATGTGGCTTTATTTCTAGGCTCTCGATTCTCTTCCACTGATCTGTGTGTCTGTTTTTGTGTCAGTACCATGCTGTTTTGGTTACTATAGCTTTGTAGTATCTTTTGAAATCAAGGAGTGATACCTCCAGCTTTGTTCTTTTTTCTCAGGATTACTTTGGCTATTCAGGGTCTTTTGTTGTTCCATACAAATTTTAGGATTCTTTGTTCTATTTCTGCGAAAAATGTTGTTGGAACTTTGATAGAGATTGCATTGAATCTATAGATTGCTTTAGGAAGTATGGACATTTTAACTATGTTAATTCTTCTAATCCAAGAGTATGGAATATCTTTCCATTTCTTTGTGTCTGCTTTAATTTCCTTCAACAATGTTTTACAGGATTTGGTGTACAGATCTTTTATCTCTTTGGTTAAGTTTATTCCTAGGTATTTTATTCTTTTTGTTGCAATTGTAAATGGGATTGTATTCTTAATTTCTCTTTCTGTTACTTCATATTTAGTGTATAGAAACACAACTGATTTTTGTATGTTGATTTTTAGTCCTGCATCAAGACTGTATTCATTTATTATTTCTAAAAGTTTTTAATGGATTCTTTAGGGTTTTCTATATATAAAATCATGTCATCTGCAAATAGTGACAGTTTCACTTCTCCTTTTCCAATTTGGATCCCTTTTAAGTCTTTTTTCTTGCCTGATTGCTCTGGCTAGGACTTCCAATACTATGTTAAATAAGAGTGGTGAAAGTGGGCATCCTTGTCTGGTTCCTGTTCTTAGAGGGATAGCTTTCAGTTTTTCTCCATTGAGAATGAAATTAGCTGTGGGTTTGTCATATATTGCCTTTATTATGTGGAAGCATTTTCCTTCTATACTCATTTTATTTGGACTTTTTATCATAATTGGATGCTGTATCTTGTCAAATGCTTTCTCTGCATCTATTGAGAGGATCATGTGATTTTTATTCTCCATTTTGTTAATATGGTGTATCACATTGACTGATTTGTGGATGTTGAACAATCCCTGCATGCCTGGAATAAATCCCACTTGATCATGGTGTATGATCTTTTAAATGTATTGTTGTATTTGATTTGCTAGTATTTTGTTGAGGATTTTTGCATCAATGTTCATCAGTGATATTGGCCTGTAATTTTACTTTTTCGTGTGGTCCTTGTCTGGTTTTGGTATCAGGAGAATTTTGGCTTCACAGAATGAGTTAGGAAGCTTCCCCTCCTCTTCAATTTTTTGGGGGAGTTTGAGAAGAATAAGTATTAAGTCTTCTTTGAATGGTTGGTAGAATTCACCAGGGAAGCCATCTGGTCCTGGACCTTTATTTTTTGGAAGGTTTTTGATTACTGTTTCTATCTCCTTACTGGTGATTGGTCTATTTAAATTCTCTATTTCTTCTGGACTCAGTTTTGGAAGGTTGTATGATTCTAAGAATTTATCCATTTCTTCTAGATTCTCCAATGTGTTGTCGTATAGCTTTTCATACTATTCTCTTATAATCTTCTGCATTTCTGAGGTGTCCATTGTAATTTTTCCTGTTTCATTTCTGATTTTATTTATTTGAGTCTTCTCTCTTTTTTTCTTGGTGAGTCTAGGTAAAGGTTTGTCAATTTTGTTTATCTTTTCAAAGAACAAGCTCTTGGGTTCATTGGTTTTTTTCCTATTTTGTTTTTAGTGTCTATTTTGTTTATTTCTGCTCTGATTTTTTTTTTCCTCCCTTCTGCTGATTTTGGGCTTTGTTTGTTTTTCTTTCTCCAGTTCCTTTAGGTTCACTGTTAGATTGTTTATTTGGGAGTTTTCTTGTTTGTTGAGGTGGGCCTGAACTGGTATAAACTTCCCTCTTAGAACTGCTTTTGCCGTATCCCATAGATTTTGGCATGTTGTATTTTCATTTTCATTTGTCTCCAGATATTTTTTGATTTCTCCTTTGATTTCTTTATTGACCCAGTTGTTATTCAGTAGCATTTTGTTTAATCTCCACATATTTGTGGCTTTTCTGATTTTCTTCCTGTAGTTGATTTCTAGTTTCATACCTTTGTGGTCAGAAAAGATGCTTAAATTTATTGAGACTTGTTTTGTGGCCTAATATGTGATCAGTTGTGGAGAATGTTTCATGAATATTTGAAAAGAATGTGTATTCTGCACTTTGGGGATGGAATGTTCCATATATATCTACTAAATCCATCTGGTCTAATGTGTCATTTAGGGCCAATGTTTCCATATTGATCTTTTGTTTGGGTCAATGTGTTCATATTGATCTGTTGGTATAAGTGGAGTGTTAAAGTCCCCTGCTCTTATTGTGTTACTATTTCTCCTTTTATGTCTGTTAATAATTGCTTTATGTATTTAGTTGCTCCTATGTTGGGTGCATAGATATTTATAAGTGTTATATCCTCTTGTTGGATTGTTCCCTTTGTCATTATGTAGTGCCCTTCTTTGTCTCTTGTTATGGTTTTTGTTTTAAAGTCTATTTCGTCTGACATAAGTATTGCTACCCCAGCCTTCTTTTCTTTGCCATTTGCATGGAGTATCTTTTTCCATCCTTCACTTTCAGTTTGTGAGTGTCTTTAGGTCTGAAGTGTGTCTCTTTATGCAGCATATATATAGGTATTTTTTTTTTTTTATCCAATTAGCTACCCTGTGCCTTTTGATTGGAGGATTTAGTCCGTTGACATTTAGCTATTGATGAATATGTATTTATTGCCATTTTGTTACTTTTTTCCTGGGTGTTTTAGTAGTTCTTTTCTGTTCCTTTCTTCTTCTCTTGCTCTCTCCCTTTTGGTTTGATGGCTTTCTTTAGTACTATGTTTGATTTCCTTTCTCTTACTTATTTGTTTATTTATTAGAGGTTTCTGGTTTGTGACTACCATGAGGTTCATATATAATATTCTACATATATAGCAATCTATACTGAGTTGATAGTCTCTTTAGTTTGATCTCTTTCTAAAAGCTCTACTCTTTTACTCCCCTCCTCCCACATTTTATGTTTTTGAAATATCTAATCTCTTATTTTGTGTGTGTCTATCCATTACCCTCTTATGATTGAAATAGGTAATTTCAGTACTTTTGTCTTTTAAAACCTTCATATTATCTTCATAGGTGGTTGATCTGCTACCTTTACTGTATTTTTGCCTTTACCAGTGATTTTATTGCGTTTTGTAAAAACTAATTTTCTTATTCCTATTTGTAGTCTTTTCTTTCCCACTTAAATAAGTTCCTTCAGCATTTCTTGTAGAATTGGTTTCTTTGTGATAAACTCCTTTAATTTTAGCTTGTCTGGGAAACTCTTTATTTCTCCTTCCATTCTGAATGATAACCTTGCTGGATAGAGTATTCTTGGCTGTAGGTTTTTTCCTTTCAGCACTTTAAATATGTCATGCCGCTCTCTTCTAGCCTGTAGGGTTTTGCCTGAGAAGTCTACAGTTAGCTCTGTGGGGTTTCCTTTGTATGCCACTTGTTGCCGTTCTCTTGCAGCTTTTAAGGTTCTCTCTTTATCTTTAATTTTGGACATTTTAATTATGTGTCTTGGTGTGGGCCTCTTTGAGTTTATCTTGTTTGGTGCTCTCTGTGCTTTCTGTACTTGGATGTCTGTTTCCTTCCTTAGGTTAGGAAAGTTTTCAGCTATTTCTTCAGATAGATTCTCTGCCCCTTTGTCTCTCTCTTTTCCTTCTGAGACATCTATAATATGAATATTAGTGTGCTTGATATTGTCCCAGAGTTCCCTTAGACTGTTCTTGTTCCTTTTAATTCTTTTTTTCTTTTATCTGTTCAGCCTGGGTGATTTCCTCTAGTCTTTCGTCCAGCTCACTGATTCGTTCTTCTGTATCATCTACTCTGCTATTGAATTCCTCTAGTGAATTTTTCATTTACAGTATTGCATTCTTCATTTCTGATTGGTTCTTTTTTATATTTTCCAATTCTTTGTTGACATTCTTACTGTGTTCATCCAGTCTTCTCCCAATATCAGTGAGCATCCTTATGAGTTTTTGTTTGAACTCTTTGTCAGGTAGATGGCTTATTTTTGTTTCATTTAGTTCTTTGTTCTGGGGTTTTGTCCTGTTCCCTTGCTTGGAATGTATTCCTTTGCCTCTTCATTATGCCTCTTTCTCTGTGCTTATATCTGTGTTTTAGGTGAGTCAGCGGTGTCTCCTGATTTTGGAGAAGTGGCCTTATGTAAGAGACACCTTTTGAGGCCCAGCAGTGTTGCTTCCCTCTCATCACCAGTATAAATGTTCTAGGAATGACTCCTGTGTGGGCTATGTATGTCCTTCTGCTGTGGCAGGGTTGGTCTTACTGCAGGTACCCAGGGAGTCTAGGCTTTCCCTCCCAGGCCAACTGTTTGTAAATCAGGTTTGGGAAGCCCCAGTGCAGTTGTCTGCAAGGCCTAATAGTACACTCCTGTTGCAGTTTTCTATTAAGTGAGCAGGCCCCCAGTGTGCCTGGTTGCTAGGCTCAGGGGCTTACAATTGCTATAGCCTCAGGGCTGCAAGGTTATTGTCTACTCTCTTAGGACTGCAACTGAGTGGGGCTGGCCCCAGGCATAGGAGCACCCCATTGTTTCAGGCTTTGGAAGGTGGGTCTGATCCCCGTTGTGGCTGTTTATGAAGCACAGGTCTTTTGCCACTGATAAGCCACACTTCCCACAGGTCCACACACACTGTCAACACAGTCCTGGCCTATACCCACTTCCCAAACCCCTGGAGCGTACCCAGTCACCCCACTGCAGAGGCCCTGACACTCTCCACCAATGCCCCCTAGAGTTCACCTGATCCTCACGCAGGTCCTGACCTACAGAAGCAGACACACTTGCCTGCCTGCAGGGGATTGAGGTACCCAGTCTGTGCAGGCCAACAAGTAGTCTGAGGGCTTGCTGTTGGGTGAGGCCAGTCCCTAGGGTGGGCTACTTGCCCTGGCTGAGCTGGATTAAATCTGTGCTCTAGTGTGTGTTGCAGACCCCTGGGAAAACAGGCCAGGGGAAGAACTCCAATGGCATCTGCCCACGTCTGTGTCAGCACGCCTGTACTAGGTCACAATGATGGCTGCCACCAATGTCTCAGACTCTAGAGAGGTCTCACCTCTCACTGAGATGCAACCAGAACCTACCAGGTGAGTCTCTTTTCACCAAAGGATTGTGTACTTTTCTTTCTGGTGATTTTAGGTTGCTTTCTGAGATGGGTGAATTTGTGCACGGGTCCTTTAAGAGCCAGTTTTTTTTGGTGTATGTCCAATTGCTTTTCTGAGGGTATTCCCTGTCTCAGCTAATAGCCAGTGAATCCAGATATTATGAGACTTGTCTCAGTTGTGCTGAATCTGAAGGATGCTTATAGTGGTAATGTGCCCCCACTTAGGTCCCTGCTCTTCCAGGGAAAGCTGTGCACCTTAGGGTTGCTCCCCACCAGCCAGCTGTGAAGCTCCACAGCTTGTGAAGGTGGGTTTTTTTTCTCTCCAGAAGGAATTTCTGCCTCTTCCACCTCAGTCAGGACTGTCCCTTGTTGTGGGGATTCTTTTTATCCAGTTTTCAGTTCTCTCTCCAGGGTAATTTTTCCAAGAATAGTTGTGTTCATGGGAGAAGGTGAGTTCAGAGTCCACCTATGCTGACATCTTGAGATCTCCTAAATCTCTATTTCTAACTCATATTTCTCTCTAAAGTTTCCTACCCATGTATTAATGGGTCTCCAGACTGCAGTCCACTCTGATAGTTGGCAGGCACTGAAGACTGAGTGACATCTTTCTCTGAAATGTTTCCCCTTTCATATTTGCTTAGTTATTAATATACCTGTCTCCTTTGGCAAGCAGAAACCAGGAGCCTCATCAGTTGTCTCATCTCCACATCCCCCTCCATCAATCTGCTACCCACATCCCCCTCTTCAAACTACTACCTCTATCTAATTCAGGCTGCCATAATTTCTTACACAGACTACTTTAACAGTCTTCAAACTGGTCTTGGTGATTATGGTTTTGTTATCTTCAAATGCCTTCTTCCCACTGCTGCCAAGATCTGAAAGGCCCATCAATTCTCTGCTAACACTCTCCAGCAGACCCCTGTCTTCTCTGGCAGAGAGCACAAGTTCCCTAACGGTGTCCACTAGGATGACCAGGTTCTGGTTGGCTCTCCAGCCTTTTCTTTCATTATTTTCTGTGTAAAACATTATGTTTTATTAATAACATAGAGTCTCTGTTTCTTAGAACCATTCCCCAAACTTGGCCATTGTTACTCTCTAAACAAGTGAATCTAATCAATTCATGAATCATTACTGGCTGGTGAACTTTAGTAGAAATAATTATAACACAGTTTTTTAGTTAAAAAAATCCTACCTTTTCTTCCTTACAACATTTAATCAGAAGTAGCTTATGGAAAGAACTTAATTCTGGATGCCAAGAATCATGGATTGTGGCCTCCTTTTCCTGTGTTGTGCTTTTCTCTTCCTCCTTCATTTTAGAATAGACTCCCTCTTCCTGTGGGTTAATGTAAGTCTCAAAAGACCCTGGAAATATAATTTTAAAAGATGCTTTAATTAAACTTGTTTTGATTTTGAAATTAAATAAACATATTTGGTAATTAAAAAATCTCTACATTTACTATCAGTCTTTACCACAAAGCTAAATATATTAATTTCCCCTTACCCAAACTAATTAACAAGTAAAGAATTTAAAATTGGATCAGACAGCAAATTCAACAGGAAACCACTTTCAAAAAGCAAAGCTAAAAATAATAACAGAGAGGTTAAAATAAAAGGATGCATTGGCTCACATTAATCAAATGTGAACAAAAAATTGAAGTGGTAAGAATAACAGTGGATAAATTAGAGTTTAAGGCAAAGATAATTAAATGGGACAAGGTAGGTCAGGTTATACTAATTAAAATACAAACCCCATAATAAAAATGTAATAAAATGAAACTATATGCTCCAGACAATAGCATAAAAATACATCAAATAATCAGTGCTGTAGGTAGAAGAAAAAGCAGAAAAAAACATAATAGTGGTAAGTGGTAGGATATAACACACAATTATCAGCCCAGGACAGATGAAACAAATTGAAAATTTTGCCACATATAATTTGAACAATATAAATAATATGGGAATAAATTGACATATATACAACTTTACGCCCTAAGAAACAAAATACATTGCTCCCCCTGCCCCATGGAATATAAGAAGTTGGCTTGCATCTCATGTGAGCGTTAGGATCCTAGTTAGCCCTTACAATGGTTATAACATGGAGTAAGAATTAGCATTGACATTCCCATAGGTACAGAGTGCACGCTGTGCTGTACGCCTCTCAGCAAGCCAACACAGCCAGTGCGTCCTCCAGTGATGAAACAGGTTCTTTGTGTTGAACATTAGGCAATATAGTTAGCTTACATTTCAAGCTAGAAAACTACTTTCTCCAGCTGGTCTGCTGGGGCTCTCCTCTGAGGGCTTAGTAATAGCAATCAAAGAGCTGCTGACAGAAATTTATTGACATTTAAGACCATGGCCCTGGAGAAGTGTGCACCTCTGCAAGACTTCTAATTTCTATATGGAATATAAGCAATTACATGGTGTGAGACCCAGGGCACAGCACTCCACTGTGCTCTTTAGTTGAAGGTGGTTGTATTATTCTGAGGACCAGGTAGTAAAACCATTTATTCCAAAAGGAGTTCTTTTCTCTCGAGGTTCTCATTATTTATTGTATAATCACTGGGGCTGTGGCTAATAAGACAGGATAAGACAAACTATTTTAGATAACTCTCAATTAAAGAGCATGAAGCACTTAGAGACCATCAAAGACAAAAGATTGAGGCAATTAAGAAGCTTTTGAAAGTAAGAACGACACTGGAATTAATTATTAAACTTCACCTGCAAAGATCTAAAGCTCACTTTTAGAAGACAAGCCATTCTATCACACGTGTACAAACCTTCACAATTCTGTAGGGTTTCTGGAATAAACCTTGAAATTTAACAAATGAAAGCAGGAAAGTTGTTTTAAATTGCTGGAACTTTAGTCCCAATTGACAGGGATAACATGGTGCCTTTTGTCCAAACATGATGAGTTGGTCCCAGAATTGCTTTGCCTTTCAGCCTCCTCCCTTCCCTCTTTCTTTGCCTCCATGTTTACAAGGCTCCATCTGGCCCTGCTTGCTTCGGATCTGCCTCTAGCCATCCATCTCTAGGCTACTCCTGTGGTGGTTTTCTTTCTGGCTTCTACCTCTACCTCTAACTGTCTTGTTTAAGTGGTCCACAATAGAGAAACATAATTTCTATTTGATGCATTTATTGAAGAGCATTTTATTTTCTCTAGTCTTTATTTAGAAATCAAACAAGCATAAGAGGATCCCAGAAATTCTGGCCCATTTATACTTTAAACCACCACACTTACTAGGTTTACTCAGTTAAATATATATTCATAATAGAAGTATAAGAGTAATTACTGAAAAATAGAAATAGAGCATAGAACCTCAAATCAGTAGAGGGGGAAAGAAAAAGAATATGCACAATATATCTGAAGGCAAGAAAGAAGAAAAAAAATAGAGCAGAGCAGAGAAAAAGCCTTCAAAGAAAAAAATCCCCACAAAAGAAGATGGTAGAGGTCAGTCCAAATAGATCAGGGTCTCCTAGCCTCTCCTCTACTGACATTTTGGGCTAAGTGGTTATTTGTTGTGGAGGATTGTTCTGAGCATTGTAGGATGTTTAGCCACATCCCTGGTCTCTAGGTACCAGATGCCAGGAGCACTACCGCGGTTGTGGCAACCAAAAGTGTCTTCAGACATTGCCAAATGTCCCCCGAAGGACAAAATCTTCCCCACTTGAGAGCTGCTGAAATAGATCAACAACCTTAATAAATATAATTGGATTAAAACTTGTCTGTTAAAAAAGAGCGACTTTCACACTGCTTAAAACAACAAAAATATCCTACCCTGAAAACATGATGATGACACAAAAGAGTTGAAAATGAAGAGTGAATATATAGAGGGAGAACACCAACCAAGATAAATCTGTTGTAAAAAATAGCATTAGAAACATATTATAAGGAAAAAAACACTATTCAGAGTAAAGAGGAATATTATTTAATAAAAAAGGAAAAATTTACTAGGAAGATAATAATCCTAAACCTATTTGTATGTAACAGTGTAGTTTCACAAGATAGAACAGGAAAAATTCCAGAATTACGAAGAGAAACTGCCATAGTGGTATACTTTAATATGCCTTTCTTAGAAACTGACAGATTAAATATAAAAAACAGTAGTCAAATAAACACAATCAATAAGTCTGATGGACCTTGAGGACATTATATCAAGTGAAGTATGTCATACAGAGAAAGACAAATACTGTATTATTTCACTTATATGTGCAATCTAAAAAAAAAAAATGAAACCAGAAATCCAAGCTCATAGATACAGAGAACAGATTGGTGGTTGCCAGAGGTGGAGGGTAGGGGGTGGGCAAAATGGGTAAGGGGAATTAAAATGTACAAACTTCCAGTTATAAAATAAGTAAGTTATGGGGATGTAATGTACAGCATAGCAACTATAGTTAACAATACTGTATTGTATATTTGAAAGTTGCTAAGAGAGTAGATCTTAAAAGTTCTTATCAGAAGAAAAAAATTCCGTAACTATCCACAGTATGGATGTTAACTGGACTTATTGTGGTGATCATTTCACAATATAAACAAATGTTGAATCATTATGTTGTACACCTGAAACTAATATAATGCTGTATGTCTAATATACCTCAAAAAAAAAGTTAAACAGGCCAAAAAAATATATATAAGCTTGAGCTAAAGGTCACATATGGAATCTTGCATCCAAGAAATGACACATATGGAACCTTTTTTTATAAACTGAAGTTTATGTAAATTACAAAGAATCAATTTCATGCAAAACATGAGTATAGTTTCCATAATATAATTAAATTATAGAAATAAAAAGTCCCCCCAAATCCTAAATGCTTTCAAACTAAAAAGTGTACTTTTAGAATTGAAAGGGCTACATAGTAAAACTTGTGGGGGAAAATCAACATAGAATGTTATAATTCAGGGCAGTCATTACCTCTGGGGAAGTCGGCAAGGGTCCTGTGAAGGAACATGAGGCGATTCTGGGAGGCTGGTATGGTTTAGTTCTTGGCTCAGGTGGTGGCTCATAAGTATAGCTAGTTTTTGATAATTAATCAAGTTGTACAATTTTGATTTGTGCAGTTTTCTGAATGTATGTTATCCTTCAATTAAAAAGTTAAAAAATCCTATGGGATGCAGCTAAAGCATTACTTTGAGGTAAATGTATCCCCTTAAAATGAGTATAATAGTAAACATTGAAATAGTGAAAATTCATGGGCCAAGCATTCAACTTAAGAAATTGGGAAAACAAGTAAATCATAATTTCTTAATAATGAAGACATTTCCTAGTGAAAAATATTGATATTGCAGAAGAGTTAAAGGAGACATTAAAATTAGGATTCACAAGCTTGTTTACAACCCCCCATAGCAGATCCTTTTTGAAATATTACCTAAGCGTATGGGAATAGGATGTAACAGTATATATTTTGTAAGTCCTTTAAAAACTAGAAACGATTCTTCTAAGTCACAGCACGCGAACCATGTGGCAGTAACCAGCCAGGGAACTTCAGGCTTAGGCGGGCGTTCCTATTAGAAGATGGAAAGAAAATGAATAATAATTCACAAAGACAACCACAAAACATGCTTTCACCTTGTCTAAGTGAAAAATCAAGCTCTTATAACATGTTAAAAATAACCATTTACCTAAGACAAGTAATAAGATATGGTGAAATAGAAATGATGTTGAATCACTTCTACCTGTAGACCTTTGCACAGAAGTGTAGCTGATGGAAGCATTTCGGGTTGACTTTTACAGAAAGCAGTTGATCTGGTGAAGGATTAAAATTAAATCTATTAAATCTACTTCCAGCCTGTTCTCCACACCACATCAGTCTCTCTCGACTCCCCCAATATTGTCATGATTAATGATTTGTTTTTTCTAGAGAACTAGTCTTCAAATCAGATTCCTGGAGGTGAGAACATCTACGGGAATGCTGGACAGATGGGAAGCTGTGTGGCAGAGCAATATCAGTAGCGAGAGACGTGGCATCTCATTCCAGCTGGGCCCACTGTATGTCTAACCATCTGATATATTCCTAGCAAATTTCTGGGAAAGTATTATGCCATCTGGCAATATTCCACAAAGCATGTATATGTGGGTAAACAGTTTGAAAAGAGACAGAGAAACAGCTGTGATTGTAGACTGAAAACTACTTCTTTGAAAATTTCATGAATATTTTCATGAATGGCTGAAGTTCCATACTACATTTTTCACCAGCTTTATTGAGATGACATCTGAATATCAAAGAGAAATGAAAACATGCAATTCATTCAAAGCATAGAATACAATGTATTTTAGTAAATTCAGCAGATATGTGCAACCATAATGACAATTTTAGAACATTTTATCTCCTCAAAAAAAACCCATGTATTGTTCAGCTATTACCCTCCTATCTGCTCATGCCCCCCAGCCCTAAATAACTACTGAAATGCTTTCCAGATTTTCCTATTCTGGATAGTTCATATAAATCAAATTTTATAATATGTAGTTTTTTGTGACTTTCTTCTTTCACTTAGCTTAATGTTTGCAAGGTTTATTCCTGTTATGGTATGTTTCAGTACTTCATTCCTCTTTATGATTGAGTAATATTCCATTGTATGGATATACTACATTTCACTTCTCTACACATTCATTTATGGACATTTGGATTGTTTCCATCTTTTTGGCTATTATGAATAATGCTGCTATGAATATTCATGTCCAAGTTTTTGTGTGGACATATGTTTTCATTTCTTTTTGATATATAGCTAGGAGCGGAACTGCTGGATCATATGGTAATTCCATGTTTAATTGTTTGAGTTGCTGCCAGACTGTTTTCCAAAGCAGCTGCACCATTTTTCATTCTAGCCAGCAGTTTATGAGGGTTCTCATTTCTCCACATCCTCACCATTACTTGTTATTATCTGTCTTTCTGATTCTAGCCATTCTAATGGGTGTGAATGGTATCTCCTTATGGTTTTGATTTGCATTTCCCTGAAGAATAATGATGTGTGAGAGTCAAATAAAAGCATGATGTCCAACCTCCCAGTGATACACTGAGGCTCAAATACTGGCAAACAGGTGCAGATGTCACGTCTGCAGTGCCAAGGGCGAGGCTCAAGATTGGCAGGACAGAGCCAACAGTTTAGAGTGGGCCTGAGATGGAATTGCAGGCAAGAGTTGGGGGTTCTGTGGCTCACTTCTATGGGCCACTAGGTTTGTGGTACGTGGGTGAGTTAGGCCAGTTTAAGGGGCTGGAACAAATTAGGCAAAATGTTTGAAAGTGAAGAAGGAAACTGTAGCAGAACTTGTAATAGAGTATTACAAAAGGCAATGATCAAGTTATATTACTTCCTGTGCTATATAATGAAAGATGTGTCCAGGCAAGAGAGGGTCAGGGTTTCACAAACAGCATTGCCAAATCTGTGAATTACAACTTTTATTGGATTTTAACTCTTCATATTTCTAAGATGGCCAACTTTTCAGAACATGTTCACTTCTACTAGCTCACTGGTTACTCCCAACATCCCTTTTGTATAGATGAGGACACTGCTGAATAAAGATGTTAAATATTAGGGGCCAGCCTGGTGGCGCAGTGGTTAAGTTCGCATGTTCCACTTCTGGTGGCCCAGGGTTCACTGGTTCGGATCCCGGGTGCAGACATGGCACCGCTTGGCAAGCCATGCTGTGGCAGGCATCCCACATATAAAGTAGAGGAAGATGGGCATGGATGTTAGCTCAGGGCCAGTCTTCCTCAGCAAAAAAAGAGAGGAGGATTGGCAGTAGATGTTAGCTCAGGGCTAATCTTCCTCAAAAAAAACAAAAAAGAGGTTAAATGTTAGCAACATTACACAGCTCCTGGAGGCAGAGTGAAGCTGTAGTCTGGGCCTCCTGACCCCTAGCGCCCTCCCCACTGGGCCACACAGCCAAATGTATAAGCTTCAGCCACCGTGGAATATTGTTGGGTACAAGTGGGCTCTATCTAGAATAACATTTACAATCTAAACTTGAAACAGGTACCTTTTCTAATCCTGCAGAACCTCGGAGAAAGAAATTCCATTCGGCATCAGTTAAGTTTCCTTGCTGACGCATGATCTCAACACAGAGCATAAAGCTGTAGATGAGTTTATGTTGCTCAAAAAGTCCTCTCGAGATGTTGACATAAGCAGTTAGGAGAGTTTGTTCCAGTAGTATCTCCATGCGCTGCTGTAGATCATCTGACCTTGTAGAAGTTTCAATTGTCGTATTGAACAACTGTGTGAAAGAGAGCCCTGTCAGTGTCTCTGATTTAGTTCAATTTCTGTGAAGGAAAAGAGAAACCTCTGCTCCCTCCTCCCCATATTCAGTGAGTAAATAGCAGTGCAGGAGATGAATACTGTGCTATGAAAAATCCAGAATTCATCCCAAATGCATATGTGATATTTATTTTCTGCACTCCCCTTTCTCTCCCCAGTTTTTAGACATGGACCAGTGCCAAACTCCTGACAACATTCACAAGGCATTATCTTGATGTGAGACAGAAAATGTTGGAAAATGGAGGTGAGCTGGCAGAACCAGTTTTTTTATATCCTCATCTCAGATTTGATAATCACTGTGGGGTGAGAGATGTAAGGGCAAGGTAAGGTCATATGCTCTTCTTGACACTTCCTCAAGATAATTCTTAGGGTATGGGAAGAATGTGCTAGAATCTTCTTTGAAATTTAAGAGGAACCAGTTTTAAAGGAGACTTCCACCCTGCTTCCTACATGGAAATTTTGAAAGCAGGCCTGCTGCCCCATGTTACAAGGACATTGGAAAGGCTGCAGAGATGGTGGCATTGGGGGCTTAGGCATGAGAGGGCCAGAGCTAGCCTTACCCATTTCCTGCAACTTTCAAGTAGCACGAGAGGAAGATTTAAAAATTCCCAAGAGGGCCAGCCCTGGTGGCCTAGTGGCTAAGTTCAGTGTGCTCCACTTTGATGGCCCAGGCTTGGTTCTGGGGCACGGACCTACAACACTCGTCTTTCAGTGGCTATGCTGTGCTGGCAGCCCACATACAAAAAGGGTGAAGATTGGCAACAGATGTTAGCTCGTGGCGAATCTTCCTCAGCAAAAAATAAGTAAAATAAAATAAAATAAAATAAAATAAAAATTCCCAAGAGCTCCAAGCTGTGTGAGGAAGCTGAGCAGAGCCTGAACTCGTAGGCCTGCCTGGGAGCCATGGGGCAAGGGGATCTTGCAGCAGAGACTGGGGGAGTCTCATGAGGGACTAGAGGGGCATGTGGCTTCAGTCTCAGAGGATCCACAGCATAAAGGCAAAGGTGTGAGGTGAGGCAGGGTCTGCGCAATCCCTGGGCCACCTTGAGAGGGATCAAGATGCATTGCTCACGGGGAGATCAGACTGATCCAAACAGACTGGGAGCTGGAAGCCTGCTGAGGACCAAGGCAGATCAGGGTCAAGAGTGTCCTCCACTCCTCCCCACAAACAGTGCTGTTGTGCAGGCTTCCATGTGCCCACCCCTCGTGCTAACACGATGGAGTGGAAAGGGAAAGAGCCTGACTGTGTCGGTCTCCTCACTGAAAGATAGGCCTCCATTCCCCAAGGGTCAAGAGGCTTGGAGCAAGCAGACACTTATTTTAGAGACTTCAGAGAGCCCTTGTTTTTCTCCCCAAAGTTTGGTGGACAAAGGGTCCTGGAGTTGTTACTTTAATACACTCAGAAGAACAGAGGATTGAGCTTTCTTTAACATCCTGACAAGAAGAGGAGAGGTTAAAGTCCAGTGAAATGTGAAAAGTTTGGTGCCAGTATAAAACATGGTGAATCTTGACATAGCCTAAATAGTTTCAGTGCAAATGGAATTATAATGGGTTTGGTGGAGGATGTCCTGGGTTTCTAGTCTCCCTTCCAAACAGCAAAAGTCCAGTGTTTTGATGATTCATCCTATATCCCTTTTTCTGTCAGCCCAAGGTATTTTCAGAGCATCTTCATTTTTATTTCTTTAAAAAATTTTTTTTTATTTTTAAAGATTGGCACCTGAGCTAACAACTGTTGCCAATCTTCCTTTTTTTTTTCTTTTTTCTCCCCAAATCCCCCCAGTACATAGTTGTATATCTTAGTTGTGGGTCCTTCTACTTCTGGCATGTGGGACACCGCCTCAGCATGGCCTGATAAGTGGTGCCATGTCTGTGCCCAGGATCCGAACTGCGGAAACCCAGGGCTGCCGAAGCGGAGTGTGTGAACTTAACCACTCGGCCAAGGGGCCGGCCCCTTCATTTTTATTTCTTGAAGGAGATTTAAGAACCTTGGATGAGAAAAGTGTTATTAAAGTCATTTAGGTAGAATTAAAGGATTTGCTAATCCTTACTTTGCTTGGTTTAATAACTGCCAACTAAAGGAAGGGAGCAGAGATGTGAGGGCGGCAAACCCTGCCTTTAGGAACTGAGATTTGACCTCAGTACAAATGGCTTTTAAAGGCCGCTAAGCAAGTGCAGACCTTGTTGGGAGAGAGCCCAGGTGCATCTGAACAGCACGCCCCTCATTTCTCTGAATTCTTCATTTCCGTTCTCTCCTGCAGCTCCTATTGCTGCTGGGCCCATAACCACATCAAAAGTACTAAACAAGACCTTGAGAGGAAAAACCACACTTAGTCTAGTGTCATAAAAATTGTTCGAATATTTCAACAGCTTTTTTATGGAGAGGCAGAAACAGCCTCTTCATTTGTGAAACACTCATGAAGTGTTCTCTGGTGCTAAGCACCCAGGAGGGGAAACAGGGATGGGTGAGGCTTCATTCCTGCCTTCTGGGAGGCCAGACTCTGGCAGGAGAGAAAAGCCCAGCACCACGGCAATGTGGTGTAAGTGCCATATGAGGCGTATCGAACGTGTTGGATAAAAGACTGAGGCAAATCGTTTGCTACTCTCCTCACTGGGAAGTGGAGTCTGAATCCCCTCCCCTCGAGTCTGGGCTGGCCTCAGTGACCCACTTGACCAAGAGACTGCAGCAGAAGCAATGACGCATGACATCCAAGGCTTGGTCGGAAGAAGCCTCGCAGCTTCCATCTTGGTTTCTTAGAACATTTGCTTTGGGGAGGTGCTCTCTTGGAACCCAGCTGCCATGTTGTAAGAAGCCCAAGCCACATAGAGAGGCCACTTGTAGGCCATTGTTGACAGCCCAGCCATGAGAGTGAGCCATTTTGGACATCTAGCCCAGTCAAGCCTCCAGATGACGTCAGCCCCAGCAAGAGAGATGACTTCTCTCACTGGACAAGATGGCAATTCAGCTGGGGGAGAGGGCATTCTAAACAGAGGGAGTGTCATAAAGATAAAAGCATCCAGGGGCCGGCCCACTGGTGAGGCAGTTGAGTTTGCACATTCCACTTCAGCAGCCTGGGGTTTACTGGTTTGGATCCTGGGCATGGATCTATGCACTGCTTGTCAGGGCTAATCTTTCTTCCCCACGCCCGAAAAAGTAAAAACCAACCAACCAACAAAAAACAAAAGGTAAAAGCATCCAGTGAGTCTAGGGAATGTGAATGGATCAGTTCGGCTGTTGCAGAGGAGAGTGGGAAATGTGGCTCAAGAGACAGAACAGGGACAGGGTGGAAGTGGCTTTGGTGTGTGAACTGTGTTTGATGGGCAAAATCCATTTAGGACCCCATGTATGTGGAGCAGTGTTTTGAAAACACTCGGCCTAGGCTGGCCTGGCTTCCAGTGTGAAAGCCAGCATTGACTAAAGGTATAGAGGTTTACAATAGGAAATAACGATGTGTTGCAGGCAAAGAGGATATGTTTACAGTTCTCCGTTTTCTATTGTGAGTGGTGCATATGGAGAGGCCTTTGTCTGTTGAGTTGTGTTATGAGTGTGAGCACAGATCTTTAGAGAAGCGAGAGGGAGCTAAACTGCTCTGCACAGGAAAGGGAACAGTATAGACAAGAGGGGAATAGGAGCCCGTAGATGGGAAAACTGAGCCAGAGAGGCTGTGTGTGGGGTGGGCTGGGAGGAGGAGGCCACTGGTAGCTGGGAGGAACTCTGGAGGCGAGCAGAGGGGACCAGCGAGGATGCTTGGTCAGTTTTGCTGTGTAATAAGTGCTGTAAACTGTCTCCCCTGGACGTCTTCAGGCTAATTACCATTGCTTGCCAAAGTTTGGTGACATTGAATTTGCTTTTGGGAGATATAGAATGCTGCTGCAAAGAGGATGAGGGGCGAAAATATCCTACACATGAGAGATTAGATGAAATTCAACTGTGAAGATGAGATCAAGAAGAGAGAACACAAGTAAAACAAGAAAGTCTCACAGTAGTACAGTGAAAGCAGGAAAGGGACAAAGGAGAGGAGACTAGGGCATGTACAATTCTTCTAAATAAAAGCCAGGGGTGGGAGGATAGCCTGTTATATAAAAAGTTCTGGGAAAAAAAGATACAGCAGCCAATTTGCTTAAGGTCAGTACTGTCAGAGACTTGAGCTACAACACAGAAAACTCCAAGAGTGGAGAGGAAGCTGGATTGTTACAGAGAAAGTATAAAGAAACAGCATGGAGCTGTGACTCTTAAAAGAAAAGAAAAGGGCAGGCAAGAAGGAAACAGCAAGCTAGTTAGTCGAGGAAGCCAAGAGAAAATGAAACTCGGAAAAAAGCTTTCTTTTCTTCCCCTACAGAGTGTTCTGGACATGCTGCGCACTTGAGTCTTTAGGAAGCGCGGCAAGTGGGGCCACTCTTGAACCGTAGTCTGAAGCCAAACTCCTGGAGGATTTAGCTGATAACTAGACTCGGGCCTTGTCTGAGGCAAAAAGTGACTCATTAGGGTTTAAAAGGAAGCCGAAGAGAGAAAGTTCACTACCACCACCCACCACCACACTTACCTGTTTAAAATATTTTAGTGAATACTGATACATAGGATCTATTTCGGAGAGGCTGGCAATAACAAAGTATATAACAGAGCCTTGAGTGGCGACTGGACGATACTTCTCACGAGCGACGTTTATCATCAGTTCAGTGGATTCTGCTTCCTTCAGCCTGGTTTTAATGGCACCAGAAGTGATCTGAATAAACATATGAAAACAAGTTCTTTTGGATCTGTTTCAAATAAATGGTAGGATTTTTGGAATATATCCAGTTAGGTCTAGGAAAGAAACAAGGATATGATGAATTAGTGATTCTCATGAGGGGGTCCCCAGATAGAATGACTGAGTCTCAGGATTCACTGACCTTCTGACTGAGCTGACCTCCTTTCCTTCCAGAGGGGGAATGGGCAAATGGCAACAGGCAGTACAAGTAGGCCCGAAAAGATTGGAGCAGTACTTATCTGAGACTGGAATCAGATTTACTTCTGAAATGCAAACACTAACACAGCTCTCCCAGTTGCTCCCTGACTGCCTTGTGAGCAGTCCTAAAATGACCCAGGGTACGCGCGTAAGGAAGGAAGCTATGAAGGGAGAAGGGACACTGATGATACTGCCCAAAAGAGGGGGCTAGAGAGAGGCTGGGAGGAAGTGGTACCACATCCCATTCTGGAATAACAAGGAAGACTAATAGTCTCCTCTTTCTTTCCCTCGCATTCCCAGGTGTAGACATAAGGAAACCCGCGGATAGAAGCTGTTGTTTGTGAAGGGTTATAAACCTAAGAAGTTGGAGACATTTTCAAGGTCTCTTGCTATTCTTCTGGTTTTCTGTATTTTGGGTTTGTGGCTCTGGGGAGCCTTTTGGCCTATGGGCTTTCCAGGACTCCCTTCTCAGTCTCTCTAGATTGCTGTCTGTCCCTGTCCTTCCATGTGCCCCTACTTTTTTTTCAGCTGTGGATAGTCATAGTTTGGGAGATCCTTTTTCTCTAGAAAGTCAGAGGGTCTAGGGCAGAGATGATGAAAAATCGCTATGAGAACTGCTGTTCAATATTTGCCCTATTGAAGGGAGAGCTGCAGAGACCATCAGGTTTCTGCCTAGACCCACGCTGCCCAATAGACACATAATGTGAGACATATATATAATTCTAACTTTTATAAGGTTATTAAAAATAAACAAGTGAAATTAATTTTAACAAAGTATTTTATTTAACCCAATATATGCTGCTATATATCAATAAATAATTGATATAAAAATTATTGAGATGTTTTTACTTTTTTTTGGATTAAGTCTTTGAAATCTGGGTGTGTATTTTACACTAACAACACACCTTAATTCAGACTATCCACATTTCAAGGGCTCAATAGGCAGAGTGGCTAGTGGCTGAGTCTGGACTGTCCACCCTAGCTCACCAGGAAAGGGAAGGGAGGGACTCAGTGCGGAAGCTGTGTCCAGGAATCAAAGGCTCAGACTCTCCCTGTATTGATGCCTTAGGAGCCTGAGGGGGCAAGAAAGGGTAGAGGTGAGTGGGGAACTTCAATCTCAATACTGACTTCAAGTAAAGCTTTTACATATGAGCAGAAAAAAGGAAGTGGATATGGGAGCAGTTGGATAATGGAAACCTACTTGCAAACAATCCTTTATTCCTTGGGGAACACAAGGCCCTGGTAACGAAGAATCCAGGGCTAAAGAGAAAGCAAAGCAGACCATTTTCTTCTTTTGGCTAGAGAATATTAGACTCAACCGAGGTTGAGTCTAATGACCACTTACAGACATTGTGACCTAGAGACTCATGGCTTTAGCAGTGGTTAGGGAATATGATACGTATTTTTAAATGAGGGTTCTGGGAAGGTAGAGGAGTATAAACTATAGGCAGGAAGTGGCAGGAAATGAAGCCCAGGAGAATCAGTCCTATCTCTACCCTATAGAAAGGATGTCTCCAAGACAATGCCTTGCAAACGGAAACCAGCTTACAGATAAAGATGGCAGTCAGAACATGTGTCTGTCTCTACTCTTTACTGAAACCATGGTAAAATTATAGTAAAGGGATTTTTTTTTTGTTGTTGTTGTTGAAAGATTTTATTTTTTCCTTTTTCTCCCCAAAGCCCCCCAGTACATAGTTGTATGTTCTTCGTTGTGGGTCCTTCTAGTTGTGGCATGTGGGACGCTGCCTCAGCGTGGTCTGATGAGCAGTGCCATGTCCGCGCCCGGGATTCGAACTAACGAAACACTGGGCCGCCTGCAGCGGAGCACGCGAACTTAACCACTCGGCCACGGGGCCAGCCCCAATAGTAAAGGGATTTTTAAAAGTAGTGTAAACCCACAAAGATGGGACGAATGGAAGAGGAAATATCAGTAAAATTTCTAGAGCTAGAAAGCAGACAGAAGAGAGGTAATGACTTAGCAGACACAGGAAAATGGATTCCTAAGCCAGCAAAGGGGAAAGTCAAGGACTCACTTAATTTATAAGACAGATTCCTGTTGCGTAGAACTTAACAACCTAATAGAAGAGATAAGACAT
This sequence comes from Equus przewalskii, assembly GCF_037783145.1. Taxonomy (NCBI): domain Eukaryota; kingdom Metazoa; phylum Chordata; class Mammalia; order Perissodactyla; family Equidae; genus Equus; species Equus przewalskii. The sequence continues at coordinate 19,095,192 of NC_091844.1, forward strand.
GTAATTGGATAACTATGACATAAGGTAAACAGTGACAAGTGCTGTATTAGAGGGTAGATAAGGTGCTACAGGTGTTCCAAGAAGAGATTAATTCTAGCTGGGAATACCAGGGAATCTTCCCAGAGGGGGTGACATTGATATGAGTATATCATTGTTCCTTTCAATTATATCTTGTCCTGGGTCTTTACATTACATGCTTCATTTAAAAAACTCAGACGAGACAAGAGGAGCAGTTGTCTACAGTTTATCACTCTTCCTTTGGTTGGCAAGGGGCCCTGCTAGCCAGGCACACTCTTGTGTATGCCCCTGGTGGCCCAGATGTGGCCGCCACTCTTGCTTTAAAAGACTTTGCAGGAACTCCAAGGCTGTAGTTGTAATTTTTGAAGTAACACACATTTTATAAATATTAAAAATATTTTACTTGCCTTTGAATCCTGGAGTGTGTCAATAAGTTCTTCATTGTCCAGAATATTTCCTTCTGATGTAAAGAGCATTCTCAGGATTTTCTCTTCGATGGCTTTCAGCTGGTTTTTATCAGTGTTGATCCTCACAATGAGCTTGTTTCTTTGCTCTTCTAACTCGGGTTTCTCAAGTCGCACCACATCACTAGAACCAAAGTTTGAATACCCAAATTATGTCTTTGTCAGTGCCCTGAAGTTACTTCTATTTTTCTTGCCCCATTTCTCATTGTCCTTATTCGGAACACTCCTTAGCTGTGTACTAATGCCACTAGCCAGATCCTCATGCACAGGGCCCCTCTTCTGCTGGGTTTACACAGTGGCTATTCATTGAAAGACATATTGGTTCTGATTCTTCATCTTGTTCTTCAGAGACCTGCATCCTACCATGGTTCCCATAGCTTCTACTCATCTTCTCTTAGGAAAACCTGCTCAATGCTTGTTCTCTAATTCAATTTCTGCCTCTAATGGTTGCTTATGCCAAGCTGAAAATGGTGTCTGGAGCATTCTTTTCCTACTGACATGGGAGATTCTGAAATCCCACCACCTCCGTGAAACAATTCTTGATTGCACCTAAAAAAGGGGCCTCACCTCCAGCTCCACCCCTGTCTAACATGTGAACTTACGTCCCCTCTCACTTGTCCTTTCAAAATTTGCTCCCAGCTCTCTGTTTGCAGGAGCTGATCTTTTTCTTTGTCAAAATTTCCAAACAAAATAATAGGAAACCTTTGCCTCCACCCCCCCCCCCACATACTTTTTTTACCTTAACAACTGATCCTCTAGGCCTGATTTGGTTACAGTGAAATTGATGATGGTAACTTTAATGCACACCTAGAGGAGAAGCATAGAGTACAGAAAGATGCTCAAGCTCAGATTAATAAAATAAGAAGTGCTTTCTTTATTAGAACACGGCTCATTATTACCTTGCTGGAGGTATCCCAGCTCTAACTGTGAACACAGTCCCCATCCAAACACATACCAAGTACACTGTGTCTTACAGAATCTTAGCATGATTTTTCCTGCCAATATGAGTGACACTCTTGTTCCTCAAATGCCACAGTTTTAGAATCCTACATGGTGTTCTAGGGAAAGATAAGCCAGTGAAGGGTTAGAAACAGGGTTATAGTGTCAACAGCTTGGGTTCAAATTCCAGCTGCACCCTATAGAGCATGTAGGATGTTGAACAAGCCATTCACCCACTCTGCGCTTCAGTTCTTGGTATTTAAAAATTGAGATAATAAGGGGCTGGCCCCGTGGCCGAGTGGTACAGTTCGCGCACTCCGTTGCAGGCGGCCCAGCGATTTGTTGGTTTGAATCCTGGGCGCAGACATGGCACTGCTCATCAAACCACGCTGAGGCAGCGTCCCACATGCCACAACTAGAAGGACCCACAACGAAGATATACAACTATGTACCAGGGGGCTTTGGGGAGAAAAAGGAAAAAAATAAAATCTTTAAAAGAAAAAAAAATTGAGATAATAATAGTAGCAACTCATGGGGTATTTGTGAAGACTAAATGAGGTAATAAAATCACTTAGTTACAGTGACTTGTACATAGTTTGTCCTTGTTAAAAAGAGCTATTATTGATAATAGTGATAAATAAATAGTGAAAAATATGAAAAACATATTTTTCTCATCATAGCACTTTTATGAAAAATTGTTGCTATAGCATAATATTATGACATTATTGATATGCATGTCTACAGCAAAAAAAATAAATATAATAAGAGTATTTGAATGTCATGTATTTTCCATATGTTATTCTTATTTAATTTTCACAGTAAATCTTTGAAGTGGGCTTTATGTCCGCCTTGTGGTTGATTGACTTGAGGATCCAGGAAATGGAATAATGTAGCCACAGTCACAGAGCTCAGGTTGGGTAGGGTGTGCGCTGCTCCCCGCTAAAAGTTAAATAAGTGAGAAATCGAAGATCGTAAGTCGGCACATTGGTCATTTTTCTAATCTCTATAGTGGAACTTGGGAAATGAGCTCCGGCAGTGGCTGTGTAATTAAACCTCTGGAGGCTGACAAGGAAAACTCTGACCTAGGCTGTCAGTCTTATTCAAGAAGTGTGTCAATTTCACCCAACAGGAACGCGTCTAGAGAAGACAGGAAGCTATGAGAAATTCAGCAACTAAAACGAACGTGACACTATTTGGAATGGTATATTCAAGGATTTTTTTGTGGGGGGTGGAGGAGTGAAGTTCTGACTTGTGAAGTCCCTTCCCTATTTGTGAGGTCCCTATTAGAGAAGGGGAGGCCTGCTGGGCCTGGAAGACCCTGCAGAGTGAGCAGCTGTGTCTGGAGCTGTGGCAGCCCTGAGGGGCTGCAGGGTAGAATTGCCTCTTGGAGCCCCTGTATGCAGGAAGGGAGAAAGGACTCCCAGCCGTCTTTATTTTTGTTGCAGCTGCCTTGGGCTCTGCAGCACAAGAGTAGGGGTTCTTCTGGATCCTGTTGTGGCTCAAGGACATGAGTATGGAAGTGGGGTTCACATAGTTTCACAGAGTTCTCACAAATAGTCTGAGAGCATGAGGAAGGGCCAAGATGCCCATCCCCCAGAACACATTGGATGTTTGAATCATGAGTCTCTAATGTTGCCAGTCACCAGAGTTTTCCACGCAGGTAACCTCTTTATTTGGGGCTGTATGCTGTGGGCAATTGCACAAACACTGTCAGGTTCCCCCTTCTTCCCCCCCCATAGACTCTCAGTTAAGCTCTGATTCATTTATCCGCCACAATAAGAGGGGCACAAATGGTCTTGTGCTGACGGAGGGAGAATGATTAGAAGGCAGTGGTGCCCTGTGTTGTGAGGAGCAGCTGTGGACCAGGAAGGAGATGGTGAGAGTGCTGATGAGGTGCACAGGGTAGTGAGACAGGGCAGTGGCCTGGGGACTGAGTGGGGAGGGGTTTGAGTTCCAATTAGATGGTGAGCAGAAAGTCTACTGCAATCAGAGTCAGGACTCAGAAGAGAAGCGAGAGCGGGGGATGGTGGAGGAAGGGAGTTGCGAAGGGGCAAGAGAGAGCTGGGGGAGAGTTGTTCCCTTCCAGTGGGAACCCACAAACTTCACAGACACATCACCCCATAATAATCCACTCAGGCTGGGAATTCCAGACCAGCAGCTCATACCTCAGGCAGGTAGTGGGGATTTGGCAGTTTGGTTGTCATATAGAACCTAAAGTTTTTATCATAATCAATGTCTGAGTCTCCAAGGCGAATGAGCAGTCGTCCACCACTTATGAAAGTCTGTTTCAAAAGAATGGGTTCCAGAGCTGGGTCCAGGGTTTCCCTAAGCTTAAAAATTAAAACAAAACAAAAAATACGAAAAACAAGCCGTTAAGATAGATGGCATCAACTTCTCAAAATTTATTTTGCACGAGCAATTTTTCGTGGTCTTCTAGATACTTCCTAATGTCCTCTCACTACCTGTAACAGTGTACATTTTCCAGTGATTATCTTATCAATAGTCTAAGGAAATAAGAACATGTGAAGGCAATACATCTATTTAGACTAATCTTGTGCACTATTCATCCCCATGAGAAAGAAGCTAGGAAAGGAGAGTCACTGGAGGGTGGGCCCTCAACAGGCCCAGGCACATGAAGATCGGCTCACTTTCATGGCTGTTCTAAGTCAGGACTTGGCAATTTATAGCCTGCGGGCCAATTCTGGCCCTGTGTGGCCTTTTTTTTATGGCCCTTGAGCTAAGAATGCTTTTTACCTTTTTAAAGGGTTGTAAAAGCAAACAAACAAAACTCCAAAACCAAAACAAAGAAGAATATTTATTCAGAGGACATTTGTTCAGAGAATATTTTACAGGGACTGTATGAGGGCTAAGAAAACTCAAATATCTGGCTCTTTACAGAAAAAGTTTGTGGAACTCTATTCTACATGACAGTTTTTTTTCCCCCTCAAAGCAAATCTGATTGTTGGTAAGAATTTGTGCATGCAGACATTGCCAACAGACCCCATGACAAACATCTTTATGTCAGTAGGTATGGGATGGAGGCCCATGGCCCAGGAGCTGTCAAAATTTGATTGTAATCCATAGTTAACAAATCTATTTCACATTATGACATGGTAACTGACCTTGTAAATAAAACGAAAGTTTGAGATAAAATTTCCCTTACTACCCATGATACAATTTTGTGTTTTTAAAATTCTATTCTACTTCATTAAAAAATGCTGATAGAGATCAACTCATTCAATTTCACACCTATGAATGGCTGGAGACAAAGTGTGAAAATATCACCCTACAAATGTAGAAAGCGGCTACGTCTCTAACGCTAATGACTGCAAGTCACAGAAAGCAGGAAGGCGGGTCAGAGTGCCCTGTTCCTGGCTGGGACCCTGACCAGGGGTCCACCCCCATCTGAAGAGCACTCAGCTTCAGTTAAAAGGCTCTGCTGTCCAGGGGCAGACTATCATGGAAAGCCTTTTGTCCCCTGCCACGAGAGAAGAAATTCTCTCAGAACCTCCCATGCCGTGAAGTAATCAGGGGTTTAAGAATCTAGTTCCAGGCTAACATGACTGTGCCAAAGATTTTGGGAGACCTCACCCTCTCCTGTAACTTCAGAGTTTGAATGAGGGCCCAGGGCCCATTACAGAACCTTACCTGTGTTGGTCAAGGCCAGAAGCCACACATGGAGGCTTCTTGTGTTCTTTGTAGCTCGACTTGGGAGTGTGGTAACTTGCTGTGGACTTTCTAGACAGTCAAAGCTGCTCAGACTGTTTATTTAACCTTTCTGTGCCTCAGTGTTCTCATTGGTAAAGTGGGATAATAGTAGTAACTACCTTGTAGGGTTGCAGTGAGGATTAAAGAGTTAACATATGTAAAATCCAAGAACAGTCTGGCATGTAGTGAGCACTCAATAAATGGTAGCTAGTGCTAATATTACTTACTATTCCAGACACCATGCCAGTGCTGCAGCTCAGCTGCCCCATGACAATGCTCTTTTTGGGCTTCTTGCCACTCTGCTGAAGCAGAGATTCTTCTAGGCATGGTTAAACTGAGACTCAGCTTACAGCCCAGGCTTTTGCTTACTCACTGTTCTCTTACACAAATAGAATGGTAAATTAGGGAAAGAACCACAGTTATTCACCAATCTCTTTTGTGCCCAAGGCCTTTGCGCATCCTATTCCCTTTGCCTGGGAAGCCCTTCTCTCTGAGCTCTTCACGTGGCTGAGCTCATCTTATAGGTCACAGCTCAAATGTTGCAATGCAGCTACATTAGTCCCTCAACCCTGCTATTGGCTATGCTGCCACTGGGCTTGTTCCTTCAAAGCCTTTGCCACAAGTTCTCTTCTTCCCTTCCCTCTCGTTTCCTCTCTCCTTTCTCCCTTTACTGTCTCTGTCCCCAACTAGACTGTAAGTTATTGAGGGCAAGAACCACATCTGTATTGTTTGCCGTTGATTCTCAATGAATGTGTGTTGAATGAATGAATAACTTCAAAAACATCCACTCTTGGAGTGATTCTGAAGAAATGGAGCACTTAGACTCAACCAACACATTAAAAAAAAAAAAAAACCCAAAAGTTCATTTTTATCACATCACTTAATCTAATTCTGACCTTATGTTTAAGTAGCAAATAATATTTATACCCACTGGAGTGTTTTACTGGTTTCGCATCGTTAGCGTGTGTAGACAGTCCCTGATGGCACTACTGCTAACCATCAAGAGCCATGATGAGGCCTGAGCATCAGCAGTGTCAGAAAACAGAGCCCATCCCACTCAACACCAAAACAATGTCTGGAAACAGGAAAGTTCGTGCAATCAACAGATTGCTCCCCATATCAGAGTGTATTGTTCAAGGAACAAAGCAATTGGTTTGACCAATTTGAAAATGGAGCTGACTGGTGTCTTTAGCATGATACAGATATGGCCTGTATAGGATTCCGGAGATGATCTTAAAGTTGGGAACTAACACGAGAAAAGAAAAGTGAAATGCAAACCTCTTCCAGTAAGACAGGTAAACCAAGTCGGATCGAATTTTCAAGTGTGCGTAAGAAATTACTATCTGTAAGCTTAATGATCTTTAACCCACTTTTGCTTTCCTTGTTCCTTATCCAGCGGTTTGCCTGTATAAGAAAGCACAGAGCACATCTGCTTTAGAGTTTTAGAAATGGCCAGAAAGTGAAAGTTTTTAGAGTGAGGTTTAGAAATTTTGTTCAATTTAGAAACAGTTTTGAAAGATAAAATAAAAATACCACTCGCAGCAAATAAAACCACTTTTTAAACCCAAAGTTTGGAATTCTTCCTTTATTCAAATTTGGAACAAATGAAGACAAGACCCATCTAGGGAAAAAGCCCGTGTTTCAGGTCTTCAAGCTTGTCTGCTTTGCTTTCACAACGGCTGCCTTTTCTAAACCCCATTTAGCACAGTCTGATCCATGGACTTAGGAGGTGTAAGACGGGATTCTGTAAATTCCAGGCAGGCTTGCCCTCAAATTCGTCATACTGTGACTTCATGCTGACTCCTCAGACCTTTTAGGAACAAGGACTGTACAGGAATGAATTTCTGCTCCCACAGAAAACAGGGAACGAATGGTCAACCCCTAAACCAAACCAATCCAAATCAAGTATGCAGAGCACCTGGACTCTTCCCTTTCTACTTTCCACCTCCACCAAATGAGGGACCCGGTCTAGAAGACTTCTAAACTCCCTTCTAGGTCGACATCCCTAGGGTCTTACAAGATGTGAAAGTCCACTTTGACAATTTATAATAGCACAATATTAGGCAGAGTTAATAGGCTGCTCTTTAACTGAAGCATTAGTTACACACCTGATCTTGGGGATCAATCATCAAAGGCCACCGTCTCCCTTGAGTAACCAAAATGCCATTTTCCGTTGATATCATGTCACGGGGCAGCCCATCAGTGTTCCACTGCCGTATTTCGTAGGGATCGCCAAGAATGTTAATGAGACTGAAGGCAGGATCGATTGGGATCTCCAGAGACTGACAGTCCTGGATCCAACACTCTATAAGCTGTAGAAGGAGGAAAGCTTACTTTTTTAGGCTCAGGAGCACTCAGTAAATGAGGATACACACAAAATGTTGGGTTAGGAACAAGTCCTACCGGTCTTCATAGGCATTCTGGCATCAGAACACGAGACACAGGAAGCGGACTGAAACTATACTATTAACTAGCTGTGGCTTTGGACATGTTAGAGCCCCTGTCTGGACCTCAGTTTTCTCATGTGTAAATGACAAGGGCTGTCACAGTAGTCTTCAACCAGGGGTATATTACCCCTCCTGGGAGAGTCTGGAAGCACATGGAGAAGTTTCAGGTTATCACAATGACTGTGGGTCCTACTAGCAATTAGTAGGCGGGGCAGAGGGATGATAGCATCTTACTCCTTCAATGAGTGGTACAGTCATGCATAACACAGAACTGTCCGTCCCGCAAGAGCAACTCTGGCACATCATGACCCCTGAGCTCCTGTAGAGTCTATATGAGTCCTATACTAACTAGGGTTTATAACTCAAGGACAAGGGCGAAACACTTTTAGGAAGGCATTTCATAAAAATGGCTTGAAAAATCTCTCCAAATAATTTAGTTTCCTGCACCTTCTCATTGCCCAGCCCTTTGTAGCAGTCTCACCAATTCAGAACACTTTGTCTCGGCTGACTTTAGATGTCATTTCTGATCATAAGGGTGGGGGACTCCCTGTCCCTTTTTCTTCCCCCAGGTTCTTGTGCTGTGTAGGAAAGTGGTGAATAACTTTCTAAGGCAGCAAAGGAAAGGGAGGAATGTGGTAAGGGAAGCCTAGGGTAGACTGTCGCTGGCTGACGGGGGAGGTGGCGGGCTGTGGAATGTTTAAGTAAGTTTCCATCATGGAGAACCTCTCCCTCTATACTCAGAAGAATGTCATTCCCCTGTCCTCCCACCACAGTTTCAGCTGCTTCTCACCAGTCCTTATAGAAAGCAATTTACTCACCGACTGCCTGTACTGGGCTGTGAAGGCCCCATAATAGGCGACACAAGCTGCTGCTATGAACACATTCCCAACGATATTTCCTATTTCCTCATGGGATTTCTGGATGCTTTCTTCCCATCGAACTTGCTCATCTCCTAGCGCAGCTGTCAGCTTTCCAGCACGCACCAGACGTGCTTTCGTTAGGGCCATAGTCTTGGCTGGACAATTTTAAGAAAATCAGGTTATGTTATTCCATAATTGCCTAAAATATAAGAAGTTTATTCACCTACTTCAGTTTATAGTGGAATTAGCATTACTTAGCTAATGATGTCAATACATCTCTATGATAGCTCACAGCAGGTCAGCATTATTTCCTATTTCAGAACCAAGTCCAAGTTTGCCTCTTCCATGCAAAAAGCTCCTTTTTGATACTCCATTACTCTTGCTGAAGATGGTGTTCTTTCCATGCCCCTGTAGTATTTATTTTCTGGATCAAATCCATATGCTATTTTGTGTTATAATGCAACATGCTCCAACAAGCCTTATTCAGGTATAGAAGTTGAATGTATACAATATGCAGTTCTTCTAATTTTATACCAGAAGGCTAATGCAGTCATCTAATGGAAATATGCCCTACACATTGGACAGCAGCTGAGATCTGGCTGCCTGAAAACTCCTACTTTTGAAAATAAGGCATTTCATGACCAACATAAGTCTTATGAGTTACTTACCCAGACTTTCTTTCTCATTCACACCTTTGTCATATTCATCTTGTAAGGCCTGTATTTGACCTTCCACGTTTTTTAGTAATGCTTGCTTTTCTTTCAGAGTAGCCATAGTAATATCAAGTTCAGCCTAATAAAAATCAAGTAAATATTTAAGAATAGGCCCAGAAAAGGTTAAATTTTTCCATTTATAATAGATTTTCTAGAAAAAAAGCATTTATGTTCTCTTTTTCATGTCCTAAAAGATTTTGATATAATATACAAAGTTAAAGCAAACATAAAATAGAGTAAAAATATAAGAGCAGAAGCAAACAGAACAAAACAAAACAAAAACAAAGTCCAGCAAAATAAATCACAGAAGGAAGAGAGAAACAGATGTGGCAAGCATTTGGGATGAATTGGTTACTACAATGGATTATTAACTTTAGATGATGAAACAAATTAAATATTCATGCAATAGTAAAAACTAATATTTCCTAACTAGTTCTCTAGAGTCCATATGCAGCCTGCTGCCTACTTCTGTACAGCTATTGAGTTAAGAATAGTTTTACATTTTTAAATGGTTGGGGAAAAACCAGAAGAATAATATTTCATGACACATAAGATATGAAATTGGAATTCCAGTGTCCATAAGTAAAGTTATATGGGAACACAGCCATGTTTATTCATGGATGTATTGGTGATGGCTGTTTTTGTGCAGTAACGGCAGAGTTGAGTAATTGCAACAGAGACCACATAGCCAGCAAAGCTTAAAATATTTACTCTCTGGATCTTTACAGAAAAGGTCCGCCGACCCCTGCTCTATAGCCATGGCTCTTTTGGTAACCTGCTTCACTAACTGATCATTCTTTGTTCTGCTTGGGACATCAGATCTGATTGTGGGTTAAGCTGGTTTTAGAACGTTGGATGACACCATCAAGCGTGGGAGTATTTAACAAACAGACATATAAGAGCATCAGATGCTAGAGGTAAAAGGCGCCTCAAAAATACCATAGGCCTGGGGGCCAGCCCGGTGCCACAGTGGTTAAGTGCGCACGTTCTGCTTTGGTGGCCCAGGATTTGTCAGTGTGGACGTGGCACCGCTTGGCAACCATGCTGTGGCAGGCATCCCACATATAAAGCAGAGGAAGATGGGCACAGATGTGAGCTCAGGGCCAGCCTTCCTCAGCAAAAAGAGGAGGATTGGTGGCAGATGTTTAGCTCAGGGCTAATCTTCCTCAAAAACAAAACAAAACAAAACAAAATAACCCATAGGCCTGATGGTATAAATATATTAAGGATTCATTTTCCTTTTATGTTGGAAGAGGGCTGATTTTAGAGGTCGTTTCTGAAAAACTAACCTTTGCCAGCTGTTTTTTAAAACAAAAGCTAATTTTCAAGAGCACTGTTATGATGTACGTTGCTTGGGTCACAGCAGTGTTATAAAGGGAGGCTGAATGTTAATGATCGTGGCCTTCACTGTAAAACAGCACAACGCAGATGATGTACCTGTGCAGCCCGGAGTTTCTGTCTCTTTGGTTCGACTTCTTTGACTACCCGAGAGTACAAGTCCATTGCTCTCACCCACATGCACATGGATTTACATGCTTTGGACACTTTCTCTACTTTTTCAGGCACGAAATCAGGATTATTAATATACTTTTGAAGCTTTGCCAGGATTTGAGGCTTTATGTTTTCCTTATCATATTCTAAAAGTCTTCTTAGAAAGTTAGAGTCACCAAGAAGTTGCTTTGCTGTTGGCCAATCAGGCCTGAAAGACAGACATGAAAGTTAATAGCATTGTAATAAAATAATAGAGGAACAAAAGAAATGTCTTCCTCTGAGAACACTGAGAAATTATTCCAATAAGCGGGTAGTTTTCATCTCAATACCATAATCCCAGTAATTGGCAGTTATGTGCATCACAATTCATGGGGAGACAGGTAATTGGATGACTAATGTTCCATACAACCCGGTTTTGGTAGAGAAAGAATTATAAAATCATCAAGTTTTAGTAATGTAAGCTGTTATAGAAATAATAGTTTTATTTTTAAAATGCCCCAGGCACTCTCATTTTTACCCCCTGTGCCTTAGTTTAAATCCTTAAAATCTCTTGCCAGGACACCACAATTACCTTCTAACTGGCTTTACGTCTCTCAGTCAGCCTTGCCCCTGTGAACTTTTCCAAGTTGGACTTTCTCAAACGAGAATCCAATTAGGTCAAAACTGTGCAGCGGCTCTCAATCCCCTCGGGCCGGGGCTCTCCATCTGTGCTTTGCAGAGCCCCCAGGCCCCACTGAGGTGCTGGCCGAAGGGTCTTAGGGAAGCCTGGCAGGGGGGTGCTCTGGGCCCTCCACCCTTGCTCTGAGTTGTTTTACATAAAAACTTTTCTTATAATTTTTTTATTGAAGAAAAGATTGTATTACTAAAGAAAGTTTGAAAACAACATATCACCAAGATGAAACCTGAACTGCTTAGCACAGCATACAAGAGCTTTCATGATGCAGTCACTGCCATCCCACCCAGCCCCATTCCCTTCCATGAGCATCAAAGGTCTCTGAGTTCTCCCCATGGTCCCTCTTCACCTGAACATCATCTCCAGAGAAATCTGCTCACACCTCCTAGGAGCACTCTGTTCTCGGAACTTCTAATATTATGCAACTCTCGCATGCCTTAAAATTATCATTTTTCATATCTGTCTCCCCAGTATACTGTAAGTGCCTTGTAGGGAAGAACTTGATATCTTCCATCATCTAGCACAAACTAGATGTTCAAAAAAATGCTTGTTGAATCAGTTTGTTGAATGACTGACCGGATCAATGAGAGGGTGGAGAAGAGAATGAAAACATAAATGAAAATAGAGAAAAGCAGCAAAGGAATTCCACCAGGCATTTTGGTGATATATGATTCTGAACTACTCACTTGGCATTCAAGAGGATGGAAATTGCTTCCATAACCGTCATGACCAGATCTGGGGGCTTTGTAAAGACTCTGATTTCAGATATGTCTGCTTTATCTAAGGAATCCAGGGCTTTATTAGCAGCATCGAGTGCAGGCAGAGCCTCTTCAAGGTCTCTTTGAGCATCATCAGCTATTGCTTGGGTTTCTTCAGCTTTCACTTTTGCTATTGCTTCCTCTTCTTGCACAACGTGACGGACCTAACCATTGAAATACGACTGCTTAGGTGGTCTCAATATTTGAATTTCAATGTTTAAAAGCAAAGCCAATAATAATGAGTCATATTTGCCCCGTTGGATTAGAACGATGATGAAAGAGGATTAGCCATATTACATTTTATGCTATCCTTTGTCCATCTCATGCTATGTTGATAGAATAATGGAGACAAACTCATTAGAAGAAACAGTTCTTCTTAGGGGAAGAGTAGCTGCTTTATATTTGTGCGTGGTACTTTTCTCACAACTCTCTCTGTCCCACTCATTGGGTTCACTCATTCTCAGGGAGAAAACCAGGCTGACTTACTGAAGGGAGACTGTTTACAACTTAAAAGCATTGATAAATCCATCTATTACTTAATTGTTTGAATGACATAGAACCCAATCATACGTCATTACATCTAAGTGATCAGTTGATGATGGAAGCCTTCTCACCCAGAATGTCAGGTAATGCAGCGTACCTGATCAGCATTTTCTTGATCCACCGCCAATTTGTCCATCAGGGCTTCAACATCTTGTGATTTTGTCAAAAGGACGGGTTCCAAAGCTGAAAGATCCAATTTCATTTTATCTACTAGTACGTTGGTTTCTAACAGCTTGGTGAGACCATTCTTCACCCGGTCACATGCCTAGATGACAATGAAAATATCTATTTTAATGAGTATTATACACTATAAGTTTATTGACATCTCTTACTCATGTACTAGAATTTTACATCTACAGAATTGGTAAATCAGTTTATAATACTTAAAATTGTGAATGTGCAGAAATCTTCAGGTAACAGAACTCTAGGAAATGGCCATGAGATTGACCACGGTGGGCTTGGATCCATGCCCCCTGGCCACAGCAGTGGGACATAATTGGACTGTGGGCTCACGGAGGGCCCACATTGTATTATTTTTATTCCCTGTGGTAGCTTGGTAGCATGTTGAAAGAATGAGGGACAAGTTCAGATAGGAATTCCTGGAGGCCACGGCTCTGGGAACTTGTTTCCTCAAGATGGGTCAGCAGGGCTGAGAAGCCCCAGGGAGACAGTGTCCTGGGTACTCAGCTCTGGTTGATGGACCTGAACCCTACTTCCCAGTGGAGGGAAACTCTTGACTAGGGGCATGGGGTGGTATGTGGTAGAGGAGGCATCTGGGAGTAACTGTGTTTTGAAGGTGAGTCAGAAAGCTTGGTTCAAATTGGCAGTCAAAATATTTGTCAAGTTATTTTACAAAGCATGTATTTATTTACCAGGTAAAAATCCTCAGAAAAAGATTAAAAATATCTAAATGCTAAATACTTCCATCTTTACTGTGTTTAAAATATTGAAAGTTTTAGGTCATCGTGTTAATAGCTTGATGAGGAGGAGGATGATGATGGCAGCCAGTATTTTCTGAGCACTTCATATGCATCAGATCTGTTCCAAGCATTTCACAAACAGTATCATATTTAAATACCACAACAATCCAAGAGATAGATAGAAATATTTTGTTTGTTTGTTTGTTTTCTTTTGAGAAAGATTTGCCCTGAGCTAATATCTGCTGCCAATCCTCCTCTTTTTGCTGAGGAAGATTGGCCCTGAGCTAACATCTGTGCCCATCTTCCTCTACTTTATATGTGGGATGCCTGCTACAGCATGGCTTGATAAGTGGTGCATAGGTCTGTGCCCCGGCTGTGAACTGGTGAAACCCGGGTTGCTGAAGTGGAGTGTGCAAACTCAACCACTGCGCCACCAGGCTGGCCCCAGATATAAATATTTTAAACCTCATTTTCTACTAAGACTTAGAGAAGTTACAAAATGTGCTGAAGGTTGTGCATCAAGAAAGAAGTGGAGCATAGGTTGTACATAGTCTGGCTGACACCGGGGTCCTTGTCCTCAATGGGAACCATTGACACATGTTAGACCACCAAATCCCATCTCTATTGCTTAACAGAAAGTTTTCCTTCTTATTAAATACTGCAGAGATGACTAGTTCTCTACTTAACTTTGATGCTGTTGCAATGTCCATAGCATTCTATTGAGTCAAGGACACTTATGTAAATAATAGAAGACAAATATAAATATCAAGGAAGAGGAAGGCCTCTGGACCGACAACAGGAGACACTTTTTTGTCATATTGTAGGTTGTCAAGAGCACATGTCAGGGTGGAGAGGGCTCTGGTATGTAAGATGGCACATAGATCTTCCACTCATTCTGGCAAAAGTTTTGAGTTCAAGCAAAAAAAACCAAGTTTTTCATTGATAATATTAAACTTACTGAAACCAACTGCTTCCTTTTTTCATGCAGCATAGATAGGTAGAGATTGATGAGTTCCAAGTGGGAGGTGGGCGTTGTGTAGTATCGTCTCCGGAGCTCCATGTAATAGCGTTCTGCCATATTGGAGACACTCAAGTGAACATTCACACACATGAGGGAAAGCTTTTCTTTCAGCTCTTCACTTCCAGCATCCACATTTGAGAAAAATGTCTTTGATACAGAAAGAAGTGCTTCTCTGGGCCACTGTAATGAAGACATAATTTGGAAAATCTGTTGCTCATTTCCATAATGTATAATTTAACAATTAAGAAAAATGGATTTGTCTGGAACTCTTCCTTGCCTTGTCTACTCTTTCACATAGTTAACTTCTGCTCATGTCTATGATGTTTAATGGACTGAAGGGCTGTGTTCATCAGAGAGGGGTGTGGGTCTGCATTTGTTATCCCCAGCACAGTGTCTGTCACATAGAAGTTGTTCAATAAACATTTGTTGACTGAATGAATAAATGACTGAGTGTCTTTAGAATAATTCCATGAATAAAATCACATACATGATGAGAACCGCATCTGTTTACCTCACTCTGTTTACCAGGCAGTTCGGATTTCAGGTCCGTTATTATAATTACTGTCTTGCTCATGTCAGCTTCCTTGTTCCTCTCTTGTGTCTTTGAGCTCACCTGAACCTTAGTCAACTGCAAATCTCTGTTACTCCATGCCTGCAACTGTGTAGCTGAGCGTGGCTGGAGAAAAATGCACAACCATGCTGACTGGCCTCACTTTAAACTCATGACAGCTGGCTTGAGTGGGTTCTTACAGCAGCCCAGAAATGTCTCTACATTTTCTAATACATCACTTTTGTACTCTCCTAAGTGAGTATTTCACACCCTATTCTACTTCCTCAGACTGCTAGCACTTCCTTTTTCCTCTTCATTCTCAGCTGATGATTTTGCTTCCCACATCACTAAAAAAAGAAATAGAAGCAATGAAAACAGAAATTCAGTGAGCTCTCATCCCCACATCTTCCCATCTACCTGCATCTATGCTGATATACTCAGCCTTCCCTCCTGTTACTCTAGGGTAAGCTGTGCATGCTCCCTGCCCAGGTCAGCCCTTTCAGTGATGCCTTGATTCCATCTCTTCTTGCCTATTCAATGATATTGGTCCAACAACGCTTAATCTGTCTGCTGCACTATCCATATACTTCTCTTTTATGGACCATTTCCATTAGCACACACACATATGCCATTTGTGTTTCCCACTTAAAAATACTTCCCTCTTGACCGCACATATCTCTCCAGTTATTACCTATCTCTCAGTGTTCCTTTGGGGCAAAACTCCTTGAAAGAGTTGACTATACTCACTGTCTCTGATTCCTCTCCCCTTTTCTCTCTTGAACCTTCTCCCCCATCGCTTCACTGAAACAGCTCTTGTCAAGATCACTGATAACTTCTACACTGCTAAATTCAATAGTCTCCTCTTCCTTTATAAATTCTGTTTTGCCTTTGTTTCATGATTATTTTATCATCCTTTATATATGAGTAAATTCCCAGCAGACTTTAAAGCTAATGCAAGTACCCTTGAGTTATTCTTGGATGATGTGTTACCCCTTTAAAAATAAAGCAAGTCTAACTTCTCAAAGAGATAGCCTGGAATGTCACCAACCTGGACAAACCAATCAATGGTGCAGCAGTTCACAAGGGATGGAAACATCCGGCATCGGGATCGAAAGGCCTCCCCAACAGGGCTCATGCAGAGGACAATGTGCAGCTTCTGACGGACTTTGCTGATAAAGTATTGAAATACCTGATAGAAAAAAGGTATATTTCAATTTAAAATAAGGGTGAAGCATGGTTCAACATCTGCGAATCAGTCAATGTGATAAACCACGTTAACAAAATGAAGGATAAAAATCGTATGATCATCTCAATAGATGCAGAGAAAACATTTGACAAAATTCAACAAGTTATGACAAAAACTATGACAAAAACTCTCAACAAAGTGGGTACAGAAGGAACATACCTTAACATAATAATGACCATATATGACAAGCCCTCAGCTAACATCATATTCAATGGTGAAAAGCAGAAAGCATTTCCTCTAAGATCAGGAACAAGACAAGGATGCCCATTCTCACCATTTTTATTCAACATAGTATTGGAAGTCCTAGCCAGAACAATTAGGCAAGAAAAAGAAATAAAAGGCATCCAAATTGTAAAGGAAGATGTAAAACTGTCACTATTGGTAGATGACATATATCACATATAGAAAATCTTGAAGACTCCATCAAAAAACTGTTAGAACTAATAAATTTAATAAAGTTGCAGGATACAAAATCAATACACAAAAATCTATTGCATTTCTATACACCAACAGTGAACTATCAGAAAGACAAATAAAGAAAACAATCCCATTTACAATTGCATCAAAAAGAATAAAATATCAGGGCCAGCCCAGTGGTGTAGTGGTTAAATTCATGTGCTCTGCTTTGGCAGCCCAGGGCTCATAGGTTCAGATCCTGGGCATGGACCTAGCACCACTCCTCAAGCCATGCTGTGGCAGTGTCCCACATAGAAAACAGAGGAAGATTGTCACAGATGTTAGCTCAGGGCCAATGTTCCTCACCAAAAAAAAGAAAAAAAGAAGAAGAATAAAATATCTGGGAATAAATTTAACCAAGGAGGTGAAAGACCTGTATATTAAAAATTGTAAGACATTAATGAAAGAAATTGAAGAATACACAAATAAATGGAAAGATATTCTGTGCCCATGGTTTGGAAGAATCAATATCGTTAAAATGTCCATACTGTCCAAAACAATCTACAGATTCAATGCAATCCGGATCAAGATTCCAATGGCATTTTTCAAAGAAAAGGAATAAATAATCCTAAAGTTTGTATGGAAGCACCAAAAAACCCCAAATAGCCAAAGCAATCTTGAGAAAGAAGAAAAAAGCTAGATGCATCACACTCCCTGATTTCAAACTATATTACAAAGCTATAGTAATTAAAACAGTATGGTTGGCATAAAAGTAGACACATAGATCAATGGAACAGAGAGCCCAGAAATAAAACCACACATATATGGTCAATTAATTTGCAACAAAGGAGCTAAGAATATACAATGGGGAGAGGATAGTATCTTCAATAAATGGTGTTGGGAAAACTGGACAGTCACATGCAAAAGAATGAAACTTGACCACTATCTTACACCATACACAAAAATTAACTCAAAATGGATTAAAGACTTGAACACAAGACCTGACACCATAAAACTCCTAGAAGAAAACACAGTGGTAAGCTCCTTGTCATAGGTCTTGGCAATTATTTTTTGAATCTGACACCAAAAACACAGGCAACAAAAGCAAAAACCTGTAATTGGGACTACATCGTACTAAAAAGCTTCTGCACAGCAAAAGAAACCATCAACAAAATGAAAAGGCAGCCTACTGAATGGGAGAAAAATGTTTGAAAGTCATGCGTCTGATAAGGGGTTAATATCTAGAATATATAGAGACCTCATACAACTCAATAGCAGAAAAACAAAAAATCTGATTAAAAAATGGGGAGAAAACCTGAATAGACATTTTTCCAAAGATGATATACAGATGCCAACAGGTACATGAAAAGATGCTCCACATCATTAATCATCACCTCACAGTGTTAGAATGGCTGTTATCAAAAAGACAAGAAATAACAAGTGTTGGTGAGGATGTGGAGAAAAGGGAACCCTTGTGCACTGTTGGTGGGAATGTAAATTGGTGCAGCCACTATGGTAAATAGAATGAAGTTTCCTGAAAAAATTAAAAATAGCACTACCATATGACCCAGCAATTCTACTTCTGGGTATTTATCTGAATAAAATGAAAACACTAACTTGAAAAGATATATGCACCCCGTGTTCATTGCAGCATTATTTACAATAGCCAAGATATGTAAACAGCTTACATTAAGTGTCCATTGATGGATGAAAAGATAAAGAAATTATGGTGTTTACACACACACACACACACACTCACACACACATTGGAATATTACTCAGACATAAAAAAGAATGAAATCTTGCCATTTGCAACAACATACATGAAACTTGAGGGCATTATGCTAAGTGAAATAAGTCAGACAGAGAAAGGCAAATATTGCATGATCTCTCCTGTGTGTGAAATCTAAAACAAAAAAACCCAAACAAGCAAGATACAAAGAACAGATTGGTGGTTGCCAGAGACAAGGAGTGGGGGGTGGGGTGGGCAGAAATGGGTGAAGTGGGGGAAAAAAAGCAAGGGTAAAGTAATTATGGAAACAAGTGTTGGCTAATGCATTGGAGACTACCAACACCAAATAAAAAAATGTTAGTGTAGTAGATGTGTAAATTGTTTTGTTCAACGCCAATTCCGACTCTTTTTTCTCATGCAATCTGGAAAGATTAAAAAGATATTTTGTAGACTGCATTGCAGCTAGGGTTCTGGATGTGATGTAGGTCCTCCTGATTAGCATATTTAAGAAGACTCCTTCAATAAAGTGGCGAGAGGTATTCATACAATTTGCTTTGGAGTAGACAACGGTTGGAGAGAGAGACAGGGTGCAGGGCAACCATTTTTGCAGGTGTAGAGCCTGGCAGAAGTGGCAGGGACTTGGAAACACTATCTCCGGATGTGGCTCCTTGTTTCCGCTGCTTCCTGACACGGTGAGGGACGAATAGCTTTGGAGCTGGCAGCTGCAGCAACAGCACGCTGATTGGTTCAGCGGTTTCCTGGCTCGACAGGAATGGTTGTGGCAGAGGCAGCAGCTTCCTTGACCATTGATTTCTACCATGTGCATTTCATATTCGTTCCGAGGAATTCAGCCTGGAATCCCTTTCTTTGGCCCTCCCAATGATTCTGCCTTCGTCCAATAAACCCATTTCTGCTGACTTTAGCTGAAGTTGACCCTGCTGTCTGTACCTATAAGCCCTGACCTAGCAGTAGAGGAAATTCTCACGAAAGGACACAGAAGGGAAGACATGAGAAAGAGTGGCCTAAAAAGTTAAAGAAGGTGCAGAGAAAAGGGAAAGGATGGGGTGGTCAAATAGCACAAATGGAATCGAGCACAGTGTTGGAGAAATATAAGTGGACAGCAGCTATGTTGTTCCTGGCAGGCGGGGGGAGAGAGAGAATGCATTTCTGTATTAGTTGTGCCATAGCCTTGCTAACAGGCAAGGTAGTGAAAAGTGGTAGACTTTTGGTCTACCAGGTAGGGCACTGGGTAGGGTGTGTGTGTGTGTGAAATAAATTTATGTTTAAAGAAGGATAAGAGAAGGTGTCCAGTTTGGACAAGACAATGACGTTCATGGGACAGCAGGGTTTCTGTTTTCTGCTTTCCATAGACCTCTCTGGAAGTCTGCTGAACTAATGCTTTGAATGTAAGAAATAAAATATGTACATAGAATTACAAAGAAAACCAATTATATTAAAAAGAAAATCTATCTATGGATTCCTAAGGGGATTTGTGGACTATTAAAAAAAGGCTAACACAACTTTTTGTTTTACAAAGCCATACAACCGTTCTGCATGTCCTACCTCATCTCTGTTCCCCTCGGAAATTCCTACTTCTTTTGCTCTTGGTCTGGTGGCTGCTAAAACCTGCTCCAGTTCATCCTTTTCAAATAAATTAGGCACCTCACCTGAGTTCAGGATGTTATTTATATCTTCCAGAAACTCTTCCACTACAATCTGTAGAAGAAAGAAGAGCGATCGTTGTCACTCACTCAACCGTTTTACAGTAATTACATGTAAATTATAAAGCAAACGTTTAATCAGAGTTCACATTGAGTTAATTTTATCTTTAAGAGAAAAGAATCTTAAACATTAGATAGAATCTTAATAGTCTAACATAGCAAGTACATTGATTTTTCATTTTTCCTTCTGGTTTTGTTTCTTAAAAGGCCTTCATCTACATGGTTTAAGTCATATGTGCAAGCATTTTATATTCTGCCTCTTTCAGCTAACATTTTATCATAAATCTTAATCCATGATTCTGTAGACTACTCATCATATTTATAACCATTATGGGAACATAACACACCATGAGCTGACGTGCCCATTTACGGAGATGTAGACGGTTTACAGTCCTGTTTACCTTATAAGCATATTCAGGCCTGTAGCTTTTCTCCCCAGTTGGATTATTTCCTGGGGATAAATTCCCAGGAGTGAGATTAGCAATTAAAGTGCATGAATATTTTCTGGATTTTGAAGATTTAAAAATTTCCCATTCAATTCAAGTATGACTTTATTAGCCTTTAACGTTCATTTTTTTAAATTTGGGGAGTGCAAATGTTTCCTTTGGGAGAATTTAATTTGCATTTCTTTGATTATTAGCAGGGGCAAATATTATTTCACATTTGTTAGTTTCTGGTAAAAAACCTTTTCAAACACCGTAACTATTTATATAGCGGTTTACTTTTTTTTTTTAAGATTTTATTTTTCCTTTTTCTCCCCAAAGCCTGCCGGTGCATAGTTGCATATATTTTATTTATGGGTCCTTCTAGTTGTGGCATATGGGACGCCGCCTCAGCATGGCTTGATGAGCAGTGCCATGTCGGCCCACAGGATCCGAACCAGCGAAACCCTGGGTGGCAGAAGCAGAGCACAAGAACTCACCACTCGGCCATGGGGCCGGCCCCTAGAGGGGTTTACTTTTAAATTTGAATGAGTAATGTTCATATTATGAAATAAACCTTTTGTCTCTAATAATTGATGCAAATATTTTTCAAAGAATCTATCATTTATCCTTTCGTTTCAGTTAACTTTTTAATTTTATAAAAGTTTGAGTCCCATATAGTTAACTATGACAAGACATGTGTTATTTTATTTCCTTCATTTGGAACTTTTTGTTTTCCTTGAATTAGCCTGGAATACTTGTGTCTGTTAATTTTCCTGAAGAACAAACACTAGTTCTCTTTGTTCTAATTTATTTATTTCTGCTTCTATCTTATTATTTCCTTTTGTACGTTGTTGTGGTGCTTCCTTGTGACTTTTATTTTCCTAAAGTTTTAAGTCAGCTAATATATACAGTTTCCAATTTTTGATTCAAATCATAGATTTGACCCTGAGAACTGTTTGGTTGCAATCCGTAAATATCTGTTTATGTTGAGTTCATCTTCCCTCTTCTCTAAAGAGAGATTTTGATTTTGACGTTCTTGACTCAGGAATTCCTTCTATGAATGTTTTAACGTCCTGGGCCACATCATTAATTTCTCCTTTGATTAAAGCTTGGGTAAAGGATGTTATCAGTACAATTTATGCTTTTTTGAATTTATGGAAAATTTCTTTGATCAATTTTTGTAAACTCTGATGAATTTTTATAAACTTTCAGTAATAGAAAATATTTGCTTTCTCTTTAAAATGTAGCATATAGTCATTAATTCCAGTTTAGAAATTATATTCTTTATATTTTCTAAACGTACTTATTTCTACTTTGTATTTGCTAGAAATAGCAAATTAAACTCTATTTTTAACATTGTGTTTCTCTCGATTTCTTCTCACATTTATAATAGTTCTACACACATATACACACACACACACACACACACACATCCACACCCATAAATTTTAGTTATTACGGTTATGTTTACTTCTCATTAATATAGAGCATTTGAGATTGATGGGGCTTTCAATAGAGTACAATAGCTTTTTGTTGTTTAAAGTGGAGCAAGACAATCTGACTTGATCCTCGGAGCTTTAACAAAGTCCTTTTATATTAACTTGCTTAACTTTTAAAAGCAACATTAAAATTCTATAAGAAAGATTTCAATTTTAGAATAATCAGAAACTATAGATAAACAAAAGTAAGAAAATATAAAAAAATCACTCACAATCCCATGACCCAGACATTTTATAATTGTCTCAACGGCTGATCTGTTTAGATACACATTAAACCCAAGAGCCTGTATCGTACACAATTTGTGTATGTGCTATGATGTACAACTCATCAGAAACATTTTCCACCTTAATTAATGTGTATATTTTTACAAGATAATTTTTAATTTTTTACAGAGTGCCCCATTATGTGATTATATCATAATTTGCCTATGTGACTCTTATTGGATATTGAGACTATTTCAAATTAGCTATTATTTAAAAATACTGCAGTAGATATTCTTGTATGTACAACTTTGTATACAGCTCTGATTATAAGCAAGAGAAATTTAAAGCCTTTATCTCCATATTGCCAGTTACCTTCCAAAAAGGTTTTGCTTCATAATCTGTCAGTGAGGTCTGAGCAAGGCCACTTTCCCTACACCTTTGACAACACTAGATCTTATGATTTTTAACCTTTATCAATGTGCAAGGCCAAACCCGGTCATTTATCTTTACTTAAATTTTTTTGATTTCTGGTGAGGCTTCAGGTGTTTAAAACTCTTATTTTTTAAAGGAAATTCCTATTTACATTCTCTTGCATTTGTATATTTCTTCTACTGGTGTGCTTGTCTTTTTTCACTTTTAAAAAATTTTATTTACTTTTTCCAGCTTTATAATTGACATATAACACTGTGTAAATTTAAGGTGTACAATGTGTTGATTTGGCTGATACGCATATATTGAAAAATGATTACCACTATAGTGTTAACACCTCCATCATATCACATAATCACCATTTCTTTTTTTATGGTGAGAACATTTAAGATGTACTCTCTTAGCAACTTTTGGTATATAATACAGTACTGTTAACTATAGTCACCATGCTGTACATTAGGTCCTTAGAACCTAATTCATCTTATAACTGGAAGTTTGTATCCTTTGACCGACATCTCCCCATTTTCCCATCCCCGAGCCCTTGGTAACCACTACTCTACTTTCTGTTTCTATGAATTCAGCTTTTTTAGATTCCACATATAAGTGATATCATATAGTATTTGTCTTTCTCTGTTGACTATTTCACTTAGCATAATGCCTTCAATTTTCATCCACTTTGTTGTAAATGGCAAGATTTCCTTCTTTCTCATGACTGAATATTTCACCATATCTATATATATGTACATAAACATACCATATCTTCTTTATCCATTCATCTGTTGACGGATGCTTAGGTTGTTTCCATAGCTTGGCTATTGTGCATAATGTTGCAATGAATGTGGGAGTTCAGATATCTCTTCAAGATCCTGTTTTTACTTCCTTTGGATACATATCCAGAAGTGGGATAGCTGGATCACATAGTAATTCTAGTTTAATTTTTTGAGGAACCTCCAAACTGTATTCCATAGTGGCTGCACCAATTTACATTCCCAGTAACAGTGCACAAGGGTTCCCTTTTCTCCATATCCTTGCCAACACTTGTTATCTCTTTTGTCTTTTTGATAACAGCTGTGGTAGGTTGTGTTTCTAGGCTTTTATCATTTCTTCCAGGTTATCTAATTTGTTGGCATATAATAGCATGAGGTGGTATCTCATTGTGGTTTTGATTTGCATTTCCCTGATAATTAGTGATGTTGAGCACCTTTTCATGTATCTGTTGGCCATCTGCTTGTCTTCTTTGGAAAGATGTCTATTCAGGTACTATGCTCATTTTTAATTGGATTATTTGTCTTTTTGATATTGAGTTGTATGAGTTCTTTATATATTTTAGATATTAACCTCTCATCAGATATATGGTTTGCAAATATTTTTCCCATTTCATAGGTTGTCTTTTCATTTGCTGATTGTTTCCTTTGCAGTGCAGAAGATTTTTATTTTGATGTCATCCCACTCATTTATTTTTTGTTTTGTTGCTTGTGTTTTAGATGCTATATACAAAAAATCATTGCCAAGACCCATGTCAAGGAGTTTTGTTCCTATGTTTTCTTTTAGGAGTTTTATGGTTGTTCATCTTACATATAAGTCTCTTATCTATTTTAATTTTTGTGAATGGTGTAAGATAGAGATTTAGTTTCATTCTTTTATTTGTGACTAATCCAATTTTCCCAGCACCATTTATTGAAGAGACTGCCTTTTCTCCATTGAGTATTCTTAGCTCCCTTGTCAAATATTTATTGACCAAATATGCATGGTTTTATTTCTGTGCTGTCAATTCTGTTCCATTGGTTTATGTGTCTGTTTTTATGCCAGTACCATACTGTTTTAACTGCTATAGCTTTACAATATAGCTTGAAATCAGGAAATGAGATGTCTCCTACTGTGTTCTTTTTTCTCAGGATTACTTTGACTATTCGGGGTCTTTTGTGGATCCATATAAATTTTAGAATTGTTTTTTCTACTTCTGTAAAAAATGCCATTGGAATCTTGATAGGGATTGCATTGAATCTACACATGGCTTTGGGTAGTACAGACATTTTAACAATATTGATTATTGCAATCTACAAACATGGGATATCTTTCCATTTATTTGTGTCTTCTTCAATTTCTTTCATCAATGTCTTGTAGTTTTCAGTGTAGAGATCTTTTAACTCCTAAGTTAAATTAATTCCTAAGTATTTTATTGTTTGTGATACTACTGTAAATGGGATTATTTTATTTCTTTTTCAGACAATTCATTGTGAGTATATAGAAACGATATGACTGTGTATGTTAATTTTGTATTCTGCAACTTTACTGTATTCATTGATTAGATCTAACAGTTTTTTGGTGGATGCTTTAGGATTTTCTATATATAAAATCATGTCACCTGCAAATAGAGAAAATTTTACTTCTTTGTTTTCAATTCTGATGCCTTTTATTTCTTTTTCTTGCTTGATTGCTCTGGCTAGGAATGCCAGTACCATGTTGAATAGGAGTTGTGAGAGTGGGCACCCTTGTCTTATTTCTGATCTTAGTGGAAAAGCTTTCAGTCTTTCACCATTGAATATGATGTTAGCTATGTGTTTGTTATATATGGCTTTTGTTAATTTGAGGTACGTACTTTCTATACCTAATTTGTTAAGAGTTTTTTTTAAAATCATGAATGGATGTTGAATTTTGCCAAATGCTTTTTTTTGCATCTATTGAGATTATTGTAGGATTTTTTTTCTTTCATTCTATTAATGTGGTGTTTCATATTTATCGGTTTACATATGTTGAATCACCTTTGCATCCCAGGGATAAATCCCAGTTGATCATGGTGAATGATCCTTTTATTTTATTTATTTATTTATTTGAATGATCCTTTTAATGTGCTGCTGAATTTGGTTTGCTGGTATTTTGTTGATATTTTTGCATCTATATGCATCAGGGATACTGACTTGTAATTTTCTTTTTTTGTATCCTTTTCTGGCTTTGGTATCAAGGTAAGGCTGGCCTTGTAAAATGAGTTTGGGTATTCCTTCCTCTTCAATTTTTTGGACGACTTTGAGAAGGACTGGTGTTAATTCTTCTTTAAATGTTCAGTAAAATTCACCAGCGAAGTCATCTGCTCCTGGACTTTTCTTCATTGGGAGATTTTTGATTAGTAGTTCAATGTCCTAATTAGCAATTTGTCTGCTCAGATTTTCTATTTCTTCCTGATTCAGTCATGGTAGGCTGTATGTTTCTAATAATTTTTCCATATCTTCCATATTGTCCAGTTTGTTGGCACATAGTTGTTCATAGTACCTTCTTATGATCCTTTGTGGTATCAGTTGTAATGTCTCCTCTTTGATCAATAATTTTGTTGATTTGGGTACTGTCTCTTTGATCCTTTTAGTCTAGTGAAAGGTGTGTTAATTTTGTTTATCTTTTCAAAGAAACAACTCGTAGTTTTTTTATTCTTTTGGATTGTTTTCTTGTTCTCTTTTTCATTTCTTCTCTAATCCTTATTATTTTCTCCCTTCTGCTAAATTTGGGCTCAATTTGTTCTTTTTTTTCTAGTTCCTTGAAGTGTAGAGTTGATTGTTTATTTGAGATTTTTCTTGTTTCTTAATGCAGGTGTTTATTGCTATGAACTTCTATCTTAGAAGTTTTTACTTTATCCCATGAGTTTTGGTAAGTTTTGTTTCCATTTTTGTTTGACTGAAGACACTTTTTTATTTCCCCTTTAATTTCTTCTTTGGTCCATTTTGATTCTTTGGTTGTTCAGGAGAGTGTTGTTTAATTTTCATGTATTCATGAATTTTCCAGTTTTCCTCCTGTTATTGATTTCCAGTTTCACACCATTGTGGTCAGAGAAGATACTTAGTATTATTTCAGTCTTCTTGAATTTGCTAAGACTTGTTTTGTGGCCTAACATATGGTCTATCTTAGAAAATATTGCATGTGTGCTTGAGAAGAATGTATATTCTGCTGTTGTTGAATAGAACATTCTGTATATGTCTGTTAGATCCACTTGGTCTATAATGTTCAAATCTGCTGTTTCCTTATTGATTCTCTGTCTTGAAAATCTATCCATTGTTAAGAGTGGAGTATTAAAGTCGCTAGTTATTATTGTATTGCTGTTTATTTCTCCTTTTAGCTCTGTTAATTTTTGGTTTATATATTTGGGTCCTTCAAAGTTGGGTGCATAAATATTTACAACTGTTATATCTTCTTGGTGGATTGACCCATTTATGATTATACAATGACCTTCTTTGTCTCTTTATACCATTTTTAGTTTGAAGTTTATTTTGTCTGATATAAGTATAGCTATCCCTGCTTTCTTTGGGATACCATTTGCTTGTAATATCTTTTTCCATCCCTTCACTCTCAGTCTATGTGTGTAATTAAGGCTAAAGGGAGTCTCTTGTAGGCAGCATATCATTGAATCTTGTCTATTTATCCATTAGCCATTCTGTATCTTTTCTTTTTCTTTTTCTTTTTTTTTTTTGGTGAGGAGGATTTGCCCTGAGCTAACACTTGTTGCCAATCTTCCTCTTTTTGCTTGAGGAAGAGTGGCCCTGAGCTAACATTTTTGCCCATCTTCCTCTATTTTATGTGTGGGATGCCACCACAGCATAGCTTGATGAGTGGTGCAGGTCCGCACCTGGGATCTGAACCTGCAAACCTGGGCCACTGAAGCAGAGTGCGCTGAGCTTAACCACTATGCCATGGGGCCGGCCCCCATTCTGTGTCTTTGGGTTAAAGAATTTAATCTATTCATGTTTAAAGTAGTTATTGATTGATAAGGACTTACTATTGCCATTTTATTAATTGTTTTCTGGCTGTAGATCCATTGTTCCTTGTTTCATATCTTGCTGTCTTTTTTTGAATTCAATGTCTTTTGGTATCAGTCTGCTTTAACTTTATCATGTTCTTTGTGTAATTAGCACAGGTTTTTCCCTTGTGGTTACCATGAGGCTTACATAAAATATCTTAAAATTATAATGCTCTATTTTAAACTGATAACAACTTAACTTAGATAGCATTCCTAAACTTTACAGTTTTACTTCTCCTCTCCCTCACATTTTAAGTTATTGGTGTTACAGTTTACATATTTTTTCTATTGTGTATCCAGTAACAGATTATTGTAGCTATGGTTACTTTTTACCATGTTTGTTTTTTAACTTTTAAACTAGTATTGTAAGTGAATTATGCACTACCATTATCATATTACGGATTGTAGCTTTGATCATATATTTACTATTACCTTGAGTTTTATGCTATCTTTTCATGCTTTCATGATAGTAATTAGCATTCTTTTAATTCCACTCAAAGAACTCCCTTTAGCACTTCTTGTAAGGCTGGTCTAGTGGTTTTGAACTCCCTCGGCTTTTGTTTGCTTGGGAAAGTCTTTATTTCTACTTCATTTCTGAAGGACAGCTTTGCTGGGTATAGAATTCTTAATTGACAGTTTTTTCTTTCAATTGTTTTGAATATATCATCCCATTTTCTCCTGTTCTAAAAAATTTCTATTGAGAAACCTACTAATCATATTATGGAGGTTCCCTTGTATGTAACTTCTCTCTTTTCTCTTGCTGCTTTCACAATTCTTTGTCTTTGACTTTTGAAAAATATAATTATAATGTGTCTCAGTGTAGCCCTATTTGGGGTCCTTTGGGCCTTTGGGTTCTGGACGTCCATTTCTTTTCCCAGGTTTGAGTATTTTTCAGCCATTATTGCTTTAAGTATACTTTTTATCTCTTTCTCTTTCTCTTCTTGTGCTGGAATTCCCACAATGCAAATAGTGTTTCTTTTGATTGTATCTCATAAGTCTTGTAGGCTTTCTTCACTCTCTTTCATTCTTTTTTCTTTTTTCTCCTCTGACTGGATAATTTTAAATGTCCTGTCTTCTAGGTCATTGATTCTTTCTTCCACGTGGTTGAGTCTCTCTTTTGAAACTCTCTATTGAGTTCTTCAGTTCAGTCATTGTATTTTTCAGCTCTAGGATTTCAGTTTGGTTGTTTTTTACTGATGGTTTCTATTTCTTTGTTGAACTCATTTTGTTCATGATTTTCCTAATTTCATTTAGTTGTCTGTGTGTTCTTGTATTTCACTTAACTTCTTTAAGACGATTATTCTGAATTCTTTGTCTCCATCCAATAAATCTCTATTTCTTTAAGGTCAGTTATTGAGGTTTTATTAGTTTCCTTTGGTGGTGTCATGGTTACTTCATTTTTCATGATCCTTGATTCCTTATCTTGGTATCTGCACATTTGAGTAAGTGTTCTCCTCTTCCAGACTTTATATGTTCATTTGTAAGAGACAGTTCTTCACTGGTCAGCTCAGTTTGGGTTTCTGGACCTGTCAGTTACTGGTAATATCCTTGAGCAGGTAGGATGAGGCCATTGCCTAAGCTCTGATGTCACGGATGGTGCTGCTGGCTGAGAACAATTGGATGAGACTTCTGACTTGGTTCCCTTCCCAGGCAAGGCTATAGGATGGGCTCTGTGCTTGCCTGGGTTCTCTGGTCAGGCTTCCTAAATGGTGGGGACAGCAGTAGGTGGGGCTATGAATTAGCTTCCCTGCCCTGGTGGGACAGCAGGATAGGCTCCAAGGCCTGCAGGCTTGTTGTTTGTGGGTCTAAATCAGGCAAGGCTGTGCATGGAATTCTCTGGCCAGGTGAAGCCATGGGTTTTGCTCTGCAAATGCAAAAAGCCATGGGCTGTGCTCTCTGTTCAATTGCCACTTTAAGCAGGGCTGCTGGATGTGCTATGCAGCTTCCTCCATGCTTTGGTTAAGTTTTCTGGTTGGGCGGGCTGAGGGCTGTATTCAGCAATGGGCAGGGCTATGAATTAGTTTCTCTGTCTGGGCACAGTGGGAGGCAAACAGGTCCAAGGCCACTAATGCTGTTTGTTTGTGGTCTTGACTGAAGCCAACCTGTGCATCAAGTTCCCTGGATAAACAGGGCCACTGGCTTTGCCCTGGGAGCAATCAGCTCTGACTGCCAGACTCTCTGCTTGAGCCTGTTTTTGGTCTTGACTCAATCTGATCAGCACCCCAAGTTCCCTGGCTGAACAGCACCACTGGCTTTGTTCTGAGAATGATCAGCTCTGCCTGCTGTACTCTCCACTTGAGCATTGCTGGGCCTCACTGCTTTCCAGGTATTCTGCCCAGGCTTTCTGCTTGGGCAGGGCTAGGAGCACACTCTGCAGTGAGTGGGACTATGACTCAGTTCCTCTGCCTGGGTGGGGGTGGGGAGGGTGGCAGACCAGGCTCCAGGGCTTGCAAGGCTCTTCATTCGAGGACCTCAAATCAGGCCGAACTGCACACTGCTGAGTTCCCTGGTCAGGCTGCATTACCGTTTTGGCTCCGCAGATGAGAAAAGCTACTGGTTGGGACTAGTACTTGAGTGCTCCAGGTAGAAACTTAGTCTGCAATGATCCGAGTGCTGGTTGTTGCAAGTACCCCCCTTCTCTGTCACAATCAGGTTTCCAATGGTCAAGCTAAGGGGAGACCTCTTTGGTGTGGTGCTGCACTGGCTTGCGGGGGAGGCAGGCGCAATGTGGTCAGCATGAAGCTGCTCCTCTTACCCTTCTAATATAGTCTATCTCTGTCTCTGTGGTGCAGTGGGTGCTTCAGCCTCACCCCCGTGTTCTAGGATTTTATCAATTTTATCTAGGATTTTAACTACTCATCTTGTCCATGAGTAGTTGTTAGTTGTTCTTGTGAGGGGGAGCTAACTTGGGACTAACCTACATTGCCATCTTGGTGCTGTCACTCTCTGTCATTTTGTTCTTGCATTATTTTCCTGATATCATTAAATTGTTCATTTGTATTCTCTTGTAGCTCTCTGAGCGTCTTTAGAACAATTATTTTAAACTCTTCGTGGGGTAATTTCTGAATCTTCCTTTCTTTGGGGCCAGTTACTGGAGGTTTACTGTATTTCTTTGGTGGGGTTATGTTTCCCTGAATCTTCATGATTCCTGTAGCCTTACATAGGTATCTCTGCGTTTGAAGCAGCAGCCACCTCTTCCAGACTATGGACTGACTTTGGTACGGGAGGGCTTTCACCTGCAGGTGGGGGCACGCTAGGGCATGCTGTGACCCCAGTCTAGTGGTACAGGGTGCAAAGGGCAGGAGTGTGTGGTGGCACCGGGTCTGGTGGAGTGTTATGTTTCTTAGGCTCAGGCCACTGTATTGACAACTATGTGTACCTTGGCAAGCACTGCAGGGGGTCCACAGTGGCTGCAAGGGCCACTGCAAAGGTCCTCAGTGGCACCTCCAGGTCCGGTGGCTAGGGACCAGGGCAGGCATTAGTGGTGGCCAGAGCCAATGGTGTGCGTACATTTGGCTATGGGTCCCTTTTCATTTGTACAAAATATTTACATATGCAGATATAAACTCACTGCATGTCACAGATGTTAAAAATATTTTCCCCATTTTATTATTGTATTTAATCCCTTTTATAGTGTTTTAAAAATGAAAATGAAATTTAAAATATTTATGCATCAGATCTATCACTTTTTTTATCCCTTGGCTAATTTACATAAAAGTTTATTTTCCCTAATGTTAAAATACCCAAGTATAGTCAATGTGGAAAATCTTCTATTACAGAGTAAATTAAAGATCAGTTAAATTGGTAGTTGTAGACATAGATTTAATCCTATTTTAATTTTAAAGTTAATTTTACCCTAAAACCTAGCCATTATTTTTTCCTTTTCTTGAGTAAAGTGTATTTCCCTAATTGATTTTACTTACGGAATTACTGTCTTATATTTACCTGTACAGAAATAGTTTATTACCTTCTGCTATCTATGTTCTTCTCCACGAAGAGAAGTTAAAACCTTTCTCATCTCCTTAACCTTTGATCATATTTACTTACTTAGAAGGTAAAGGGGAAAACAATAGTTGGTACAATAAATAAAAATGAGTTATCAAAGTCTTTTACAAGGTCCAAGAGGTCTGTTATCAGAGGGAGCGATTCCCTGAACTACGTCATGCAAACTGTTGGAGCACACGAGTGACCGTCACATCGGGCTTTTCCTGTCTTTGCTCTTTGGCTGTTTAAATATGTACCTGGGTGTCCGTGAAGAGGAAAACCATATTCCTGTCGTCTACACCAGCCAGTTTGTACAACTTCCTCAGGTCGTCATGAAAACTGTCATAATTATACCCCCGGCTCAGTTCAATCTGCAAACACTTGTAGCCACAGATGTGAGCCGCAAGTCTCGTGAGAGACTGCTTTCCTGTGCCTCCGACTCCGACCAGCAGGGCGTTGCCTCTTTCCTGACGAATCATGCGGGCAATTCTGCAGGAGGCAAAGCAGAGAAGGATTTATTTCTTGTGTGCAGACGTGGGTGGCTTCTGCTCAGAGGGCCTGCCCCGGAGTGGAAGGCTGGTGGCCAGTGGGGTGTCGTTTCTGAGCAAAGGCCACAGGGAAGAGCAGGGTATGTCTGAGGTTCACACTGGGAGAACAGTACTGCTGGGCTTTTCCTTGTACCCATCTCGCCCCCATCTCCTATAGGCTGTGGGCCTCGCTCATGCAAATTTAGAGTAAAGTAAAGTTTCTTCTTCCTTTTTCAAAGTGTGAAGGATTTTGTCAGGAATGCTGGCTGATCTAGGCCATCGCTTAGATTAACCCTTATATTGGGAAGCCCAGGTCTCCATTTATAAGGGTGAGCAAGCAGAAAAATCGCCTAGGAAAAGACCATGCAGTTCAGAAGGAGAGAGGAACGGGAATAGTCTGAAATGGATTTACTATAAGATAGCGACAGAAGTTTAAACATTCATGTTCTGATTCATATTAACAAGAATTTTTTAAAAAGCATTATAATCATGACACTAGAGCGGGCACTCAGAAAGGGGAAAAAATCTGAGTTTAGGAAAAATTGATTGGAGATGGAAAATCTGACTACCAAAGTGAAAACCTCAGTGGAAGATGGGCCTTGCAAATAGGATACTGTGGAAAATTGAACGGGTGAATAGAAGACAAACTCAACGAATTTACTGAGAACTCAGAGAAGAAAGACAATGCTATTAAAACGGTGAGAGAGAAAATAGAAGGTAAGGAGGACAAATCTAGGAGAAACAAAGGGATCCCAGAGGCCACATCATAGGAACTTAGACGGAGAGACAAGAGAGGGTAGAACTGATACAACAATGACTGAAATTAGAGAAGAAACCCCCCTAGCGGAGCCCACGCATCTCCAGTCACCGAGGATCAGGAAAGAAGACCAATGAGGAGGGGCAAAACACGGAATATTTTCTAGAAGGTATATAAATATAAAATAAAATATATGTGTGTATATGTATGTGTATGTATATATGCATATATGTATCATATATAAAATACAAAGCGATATTTTAGACATAACTGAAAAGTCTGTGAGCATCTAAAATGCAGATCTAATTGATTACTCCCAAAGGGACAAACGATTTTAGGCTGGCCTCAGACATGTTTTACCAGATGCTATTCCATCAGACAATGGTTAGAGAGGGAAAACTGTCACGTTATTGTCCAGAGAGTAAACCACCCGCAAAGCCTTCCTGAAAGAGTCTGTGAAGATATAAAGAGAAGCACAAATAAAACTTAAAATCTCAAGAAGGGAGAAGGATGTTAGTATAAAAGTGAGCAGTGTGTATGAGAGTCAAGTCCACATACAGTTAAGATGATAAAAAGGAAATGATAATGTCAGTAAATTCTTCTTAAAAAGAAGGTGCAAGTGTAAAAATAATTTCTTTTTTAAAATTATTATCACCATTTCCTAAAATATCAGATTGGGTCATCAGAAAGTAGGAAATCATGGGAGAAATGTAACAGCAGGTTTATTTTCTCTCTTTCTCTTTTTGATAGGAATTTATCTATCAATCTGTCACCTATCTATTTGACTATCTAGTTTTATTCACGATGCTGATAACTAGAGAAAACAGAATTCAAATATTTTAAAATGATAATAGCTTTATTATTTTTTTAATTATGAAAGTAAAACATGGCCATTGTAACCAATGAGAGAAAACCATTGCTAACCCTTTACCACCTGTAAGCAGCCTCATGAGGGCCTGGATGCTGTCCTGTTCTCTTTGAGAGCGGCGCATAGTTCATAGTGGGGGCTTCATAAATATTTGTTAAATGAATGTATGTGTGTTCACTTGTATGTGTCTATTTACCAAAATTGGATTAAACTCTACAGCACATTTTCTTTTGTGATTGTTTTGCTAAATGATATATTAGGGACATTCTCATGCTAGTAAATAAAGCAACAGATATACCATAATTTATTTAGCTAGTTCCCTAGTGATAGACATTTGGTTCTTTTCATGTTTTTGTTATCATATTAACAAAATATTAGAAAACAAACAAACCTTAAAGCTAGCTGCAAATAAATCCTTTCAGATCGTAAGAGAGAGGGGGGTCCATGAAACAAAAAAAGACATTACATTAAAAACAAACAGAAAATAATTTAGGATTGCATAAATGTGGCTGTTAAAGCCATGTTCTAAAATAATATTTAATTATATATAGGATTGTGGAGGCAAATGTAATGTAAGTGTTAAGGGCATAATGTTTAACTATATATGCCATAATAAATTTTGTAAAAAAATATATATGCTTATAAATATATTTGAAAGCACCATACAATTTTAACAATGGTTGTTTCTGGATGAAGAGGTGGAATTATGAATAATGTTTTTCTAAATTTTCTATAATGAGCATGTTTAGTATATAATCAGAAAAATAATCACTATTTAAAAAAATTATTTGATTGAGGTGACATTGGTTTATAACAATGTGTAAATTTCAGGTGTACATTATTATATTTCAGCTTCTCTATAGACTGCAGCATGTCAATACACCACCAAAAGTCTAGTTTCCATCCATCACCATACAAATGAATCACGATTTTTTTTTAAAGAAAACAAAGTAGGTGTGTTTCTGCCTTGTAGAAAATATAAAGCTGCCTTCTACACAATATTTCTATCATTAAAAACATCTTGGTGATATGAATTTTTATAAATAAAATTATATTTATATAAAAAAGGAGAGAAACATGTCAGCTCTTACTCTATCTCTGAAATTCGGTATACTTTTATCAACTCATC
The DNA here is from genome assembly GCF_037783145.1 of Equus przewalskii. Taxonomy (NCBI): domain Eukaryota; kingdom Metazoa; phylum Chordata; class Mammalia; order Perissodactyla; family Equidae; genus Equus; species Equus przewalskii. The sequence goes on from NC_091844.1 coordinate 19,129,994, forward strand.
TATATTGAAGTAATCAACTTCTAGAGACCTTAAAAGTTGTGAATTAGAGAACCCTGATTGCAGAGTTTTTATGTCTCTCATCTTTGGTGGCAGGGGCAGGAGCTGTGTGTTGGGAGCACAGAACAGGGAATGTGCGAGGACTTGTTTGAAGTGTTCCTTCAGGACGAAGCATAGACTGCTAGTCACTATCAGGATCTTCTGAAGTAAGTATCAGACCTGCACGTCCGTCTCCTCCATCTTCGCACTCTCTCCTGCCCCTCAGGCGAGTCTGCTCTCTCTCTGCCCTGACTGCCTTGATGACACGCTCTGCTTTGTCTAGAACTGAAGTCAGCAAACTGCCTGCTTTTTTTGCTTGTTTTTAACTTTTTATGGCCTATGAGCTAAGAATGGTTTTTAGGTTTTTTAGATGGATGACAAAAAAATCAAAAGAAGAGTAAGATTGGGCCGGCCCAGTGGTGTACTTGTTAGCTTCACGCAATCGGCTTCAGCAGCCCCGGGGTTTGTAGGTTCGGATCCTGGGTGCAGACCTAGTGCTGGTCATCAAGCCACACTGTGGCGGTATCTCCCATAAAACAGAGGAAAATCGGCACAGATGTTAGCTCAGGGCCAATCTTCCTCACACACACAAAAAAGGTAGAGTAAGATTTTATGATATGTGAAAATCATATGACGTTCTAACATGAGTGTCCATAAATAAATTTGCATTGGAATATAGCCATGCTCATCCATTCTCTATTGCAAGTGGCTGCTTTTGTGTTACAACGACAGAGTTGAGTAGTTGTGACAGGGACTGTACAACTCACAGAGCCTAAAATATTTAACTGTCTAGCCCTTTACAAAGGAAATTTGTCTGCTCCTTCCCTAGGATCCCTTGCCAACTCCTTCCCTAGAGAAACTAAGACCCACGGCGCCGTTTCCATTGCTGGCTTTCTATCACATTGCACATCAATAGAAGACACAGAAGATCATCTGTTTGCTTATTTCTCTTCAGCTACCTGTGTGAGTATAAAATTGAAGGCTGAATGGATATGTAATAATATTGTTATTTTTTCCCGTAATGCTCAAGTGTTCTACAGTGGGTGAAATATTGAACATTTTAAAAATCTTGCATTTTATATGTTACTCATTCCTTGTTTCATGCACATTATAGTAATTTGATTATTTCCAACTCAGATTATTGGAAACAAATGACTTGTCCATTCTACTTCCCAGTGTTACTTTTTCTGTCAACTTATATAACAATGGACAGAAAACTCCCTCCATTAAGAATTCTGCAAAATTACTTTTTTTTCTAGTATAGTTGGCAAGAGATGGCTTTCCTAATTAGTAGCTGACATTATAAGAGATCTGGTCTATCACCCTTGCAGTGTGGTGACAACTTTGGGGGCATGTAGTGGGTAGAAACTGCCTGGCGTAAATTGCCCTTTGAAAGCATAGGCTCTGAAGTAAATTTTTTTTTTCTGAGTCAAGAAGGCTTTTATCCACTTATCCTATGCAAAAAAACCCCACCAAAACTAAAATGTCACCAACAAATGGAAATGTAGTATCTGCTAAATTACTGAATATTTAGTAATTGTCCCATAACTCTTGTTCGTAATGAAGCCCTTTCTGTTGCAGGTCAGAAGTAGGTGTCTGAGAGCTCTTACTTAAACAAGTAGAAATTTGTTTCCACTGATTCCTAACTACTGATCCTCTCTAGAAAAAAAGAGAGCACAGCTACATCGTTATTCACATGGCAGTCCTTTGTGTATCTGAAAACCAAATCTCTTCCATTCTACAAATGGTTTTTAATTTCCCCCTGTAATATATTAAGCAAACCTTGAGTAGCCCGGTGATTCTCTTTCACAAAAGTAAGAAAGATTATACATACAATGAAGCCGACTTTGCCTATCATCTGGTCTATTCTCCAGGAAGTTTCTCAGACCAGAGTATGGCTATTATTTTTTTCTTTGCAGGCTTAGGGCCTGCTTAAGCTATGGGAATAAAAGTTGTCAGGAGACAGCATGTGGGGATGTTGGCAGGGGGCTGATGGGAAACAAGTGGTATCTTGACAACCCAATGACAAACTACTGTATGTTGTAGTACTTGAGCTGTGACAAACATAAAATCTTGAATTAGAGTTAATTAAACAGGAGAAGCATAGAAAAGGTGAAAGACTTGATTTGCATATGGTTTATAGCTAAAAATCCTAGGGATTTAATTGTCAATCTTGAGGTCCAAAACTAAAAGGTAGTTGACAAGGGAAAAAACAAAGCCATTAAAATCTTGCTTTGGTGGTAGACCATGAGAAATCCTGTCCTCACACACAATTTACACTGCTTATTCCACAGAATACTATATCAAATCTGGGTATCACATTTTAAGTGGAACATTGAAAAATTATAAAGTGCTCAGTATGTTGAAGGCTGGAAATAATCTCTAACAGGCAAGAGTGAAAGATCTGGGATACTTATGCCTAGAGAAGATAAAGCTAAGAGGAGCCTGGTAATGACTGTCAAGAATTTGGAGGGCTGTTATGAAGAAGAGTGGATCCATTTTGGGTGGAGGCACCTGCAGCAGAGTTAGAGTCAAAGCATTGGATACAGTCCCCAGCCTGCCACACATTAGCTAGAGGACTTTGGACAATTCACCTATCTCCCTGTGGCACACTGCATTGTCTGAAAATGGCTGCAATAATACTTCTGGTCCTACTTGTTCTTTGACTCTATCAAGAGAAAGCGTCTCTGACCCCTTCTTGTGAACCTAGGTGGGCCTGTATGACTCCTTTGACTAATAGAGTATGGTAGAAGTGATGCTATGTGACTTCCAAGGCTGAGTTGTGAAAGACCATTTGGCTTCTGCCTGGCTCTCCCTCTTGAGGCATGGGCCTTTGGAGCCCTGAGCCACCAAGTAAGAAGCCACCACGTCAGAAACTCTGATGCTGCCATGCTAGAGAGACACATGCAGTCTCCATGGAGGCAGAGATGCGCCAGGCACTCCAGGTGCTGTCTGACTCCCACTTCATGAGAGACTCCAAGAAAGAACCACCGAGGACCATGAAAGATAATAAAAAAAGGAAGCTACTGAGTCTTACCATGGCTAATTATGTAGCAACAGACCACTGGAATATTCTCTAGGCCTTATTTTTAGAGAGATTATGATATTGAGCCATATAGAGGTGTTATGACAGTTAAATGAGATACTCCATATATCATGGTTTTATATTTACACTGAGTGCCACTATTATGACTGCTCCACAGGATGAAGCTGGTACCAGGAGTCACAGGGAGGAGATTTTGACCTACCCTTGAAGGGTCATTTTGACACTTGGGATAGTCCAAGAGGACACAAGCCACTTCAAAAAGTGATGTGTGCCCCAAGGATCCAGATATGGAGGATGGATACCTAGGTGTCAGGAATGTCCCTCAAAGGATACTTGCAGTGAGTAAGAGTCAGATACATGAAATCTATGACCCTTGGATTCAACTTGTTTTGCTATAATCTTGAACCCCCCTTTCTCTGGGCAGGCATGCAGTCAGCCTTGTTATACTGTACGTGTATCTCTGAAAACCACCTTAGATCCTTTCTTCTAATAGGACAGAACATTTAAAAGAAACAAAAACAATCTATTAATATTCAGACAAATTAATAACTCCTAGGATTCCATAGAAAGTTCATGCCATATATATCTAAAATATAGCAAAAAATAACCTTTAAATTATAGCAAGATTTGCTAATTGACTTGCAATTAATCCATCTTGTTAACCCAAGGATGGTTACTAATCCATCTTGCAATCTACTTAAAGAGTTTTGTACAACTTAATCCTTACCTTTTTAATACAAAAGAAATTCGATCAATGCAATATTGGGCACTTGATAGCATTATACCTTGAAACATGTTCGATAGCATCCTGGAAGAACACCAGCTTTACTTCTTTGGGATTTATGAGGTTATAATCATCAAGATAGTCCTGTAGAACATTTGCAATTTTCTCCATATCGGGCATGTCATCATAAATCCGATCAGTCTTATCTGCTCCAAACTGTATGATGATTTATGGAAGAGAGACCAAATTGGATTAGTTCTGATATATAGATACACATAACATACAGAACCTTAGGAGGCAACGTTATTTGATCTATGGTGCTGTTTAATTATTTACTTATACATATGCTAACAAGGCTTTCAAACCAAGGAAATGGGACTAAGAAACTCAAATTTTCACAGATAACTGAAAATCCGTTTCATTACCTTCTTCAGGTGGTACATTGGAATTTCAATAATCTTTGCAATAAAATTCACACAGGAGCTCAGGAATAGATTTTCAGTTTTTCTCACTATAGGTTACTCTGGTTTCACACTTTTGCTCTAAGCCTGTTGATATCAGAAAAGCTAAATGGGTTGAAACCTATGCATGGCAGAATGTTATGGTCATAAAAAATTATGCCAGAGCTATATGTAGTTGTTACACAGCAGCCACCTAATTAAAGAAACCATTGAGAATAAAATTTCATGCACATTATAGGAAATTGAGTTCCTATTCGAGGTCTTGTTTGGACCTATGGATGGTGTATTTTTCTTTGCTGTAGCAACTGCCCCAGGGGCATTTTCATTTGGAAGTATTGACTAAAATACATATAAGAAATGCGAGAAGAGTCCAGCTGTTCTTTTTCCTTTGCTTTATTCCCCCATTTGATAATAATATCACTTGAAACAGACAGGAAACATAATCACCATCTGAAAACAAACTTTGGACTTTGATTTTAATAATACATTTAAATAGACACATTTCATACAAATAAATGGTTTATCTTTTTTATTTTTCAGGGGTTACCAGGGTGGTGAGGTAGTGCGTACTCGTAAAGATAAGTTCATTCATTTGTTTACCTAGCATTGATTGAGAGCCTGCTATATAGCTAGCTCGGTGTGGGGAGTTGGGGATTTAGGGTGAGCAACAGCCAGGGCCCCTGCTCTCTTGGAGACACTAGGAGTGTTGTACCCACGCAAGAGTCAACTTGATAAAACAAGACGGCTATCTGTCAACATGCGTAGGGTGGGTAGATGGAAGACTTATTCTAGGCAGATCTAGAGGGTAAAATTAGAGCTGGTGTGTAGATGTTATTAGGGGGGCAGACTTGAAGAGCTTAATATAAGGAAAATTTTGCTACTAAATAGAGCCCACCTGAAATGAAGAGGGCAGCACTGCTAACTAATTAGCTTCCCACTACTGGAAGCTTTTGAGCAGACGCTGACCAGCTCCACAGAATACAGTGAGGGGATTCCAGGCCTGAGGTAAGAGACTAAATCTCTCTCCTTCCTTCCAAATCGAATACCTGATGGGTCTCTCATTCAAACTGTTATCAAAATGGATGTAACTAGATCAGGAGTCAGCAATCTTGTTCTCTAAAGGGCCAGATAGTACATATTTCAGGCTTTGCAGGTCATACGGTCTCTGTTGCTGCCACTCCACTCTGCCTTGTAATGTGAGAGCAACCATGTAAATAGCACTCAGTCAAATGGGCGTGGCCGTGTTCCTATAGAACTTTATTTACAAAAACGGGTGGTGGGTGGATTCGGCTTATGGGCCATAGTTTGTGGACCTCTGGTTTAGATCTTTAATCACAGGTGCAAAGTTTTTCTAGAATATGAACCTGAACGGGAAAACAGTAAATGCTTTATAATCTTCAAATAGAGTCAAGTTGATATAACATACTTGCCTTAATAAAATCTCCAAATATGATGGGCCTGGTCAAAAAATATTCTAGGCCAATTGCAATCCCAAAATGTTTGTCTGTTCAAAAACAAAGTCAATTTTTAATATAATGATAAGCTTGAATGCAATATTTTATATACAGAATAATATCAGCTGTTACTTTGCTTTGAAGCCTTAATTAGTATAAATGAAACTGAGAGAAAGCCATGTTAACCATATCACTTTAGTTGATAATCCCCTGGATTTAAAATTAATAATAATATTCATAAATATTTTATTAAATAATAGATATTGAAAATGTATTTGATAAATAAAAGTAGTTTAGAAATATCCTGGCTTGTTATCAGACAAAATGCTGTTTCTCCTGCTTTCCCTCCTCTACTTAAAATTCTATACTGAATTAAAAATATTAACCTTTCCTAAATTTCAATAAAATGATTTTTATAATATTTCATACATTTTTATATGTTTGAATCATTGAAGAGAAAAACTTTTACTCATGAATGACTAAAATTCATTTGGCTTTACCTATATAAGCTCATTTTAATTTTCCTTTATAGAAACCAAATTGCTTTTCTATTAAAAAAAACGACTAAATGAAGATTGATACTTACTGGCCATTTCTGTCAAAATAACATGGAAATAGTGCTTATCTTCATTATTAATCAAACGATCGTGGAAGACCCTTTGACATTCATGACAAAAGAGTCTAAATATCTGTATTTCTTCTCTTATTGTTCCTGGATCGCACTGGAGGATACCTGTTTTTTAAGAAAAGGAAAAAAGGAAAATTCTGTATTTGTGGAATATCCAGTAATAGTTTAATTAACTAGAAAAAGCCTTAAGTCCAACTTTGTCCCCACACTACTAGAAATGGGTGCTTCCCCAGGGGATGTATACGTATAATAATCGTGACCTCATTTTTTGAAAGTAAAACTGGGACATTATCTGACAAAACTTTTTTCTTGCTCTGTGCAGTTTCTTTATCTGAACATAAGAAGTGGTCAGACTTCACAAATAAGCAACGTTCATCTCGTTATTACTCTGGGTTGCGATACGTTAAGTGAGGAGTGTCACCTTTCTTTAATACATATATAGATACGTTCATTTAGCAACTTTTTCCCTCCTGACCTTTACACTGTTTTCAAAACGCGTTTCCTCTCTTCTTCTTCCCCAATGTTCAGACCTCACCAAATGCCCCTGGTCCTTCTGGCTTCTACTCAAATTATTCTGAGCACTCTTTGTATTAATATAAATTGTAACTGAAAACACAGTTCTAATAATTTCAAGTTACAACGAAAGCAGTGATGTATAGCAGTCCTGGAAGTGTTCATTCTCCACGGGGACCTTTCGCGTGGGGCTCCTCACACGTGCAGAGGGGTCAGGGAGTATCTACTAGGCACAGATACACACAACAGACAGGGTGCTCCGTACCACACAGTACGTGCCATCCATTGCTGCTTTGGAATAATAGAGAATTTCTATAGATAATGATGTCACATTTTTTTTGCAGCTCGAATCGTGTGTGTGTGACATATACGTTTCTTGAAATTCTTAAAGTTTTAATTATTTTCAGCTAATATTTGTAGAAATAAGGGCATTTCTAGGACATTTTAATGAAATGTGGGGACAAGGGGAAAGATATTCAAAGTTGGAATTTCCTGGGTACTTTATGATATATCATTGTCAGAGATAACATGGATCTGAATTTTGAGGCTCAGAAATTATCTAAAAAATAGGAATAGAAAGACAATTGGGAAGGATGATAAATAAATGACTAGATTAGACAATGTCTGGGGACCAGGAAGTGAGTCCAAAGCAGTTCACAAAGGAAACAAAGCCACGTTCCAACGTTTTCTAGGAAAAGTGAGTTCATGAATCCCTGGACTAAACTGCTAAGCCAGGAGGGTGAAATTTTAGTGGAGGAGGAATACAAGTCATTGTGTCATCCTATGGCAGGGATGGTGTGCCAGCTTCAAGAGTCCCCGGGCTCTTGAAGGGGGAGGAAGGCTATGGGGCAGGAAAGAGAAAAGGGAGTAGCGGAGCCCTCAGAAGGAGAGTTGGAAAGAGCAGGAACCTGTGGTGATGACTGAGCGTTAGGGAGGGGCAGTCAGGGCGGTCAGGGTCCTTAAAGCCAAGCCTCAGCTCCGGCCATTGGCCATTATCTCCTAGTTCATTCCCGGCCTTGTTAATATGCAGCAGATGTCATCTCTGTTTGGCAGTGAATTAGATTTTGATGAGGACAGAAAAGGGAGCCGGATTTCAGAGAGCCCAGTCATCGCTTTACATGGAAGTGCTCGATGGTTTTCACTTACTGCTATTTCATAGATATTTAAAATATATTTATATACTTTAGTTTTTTTAATATTTATTGAGAAAAGATATTAAGAGCGGTGTAGAACCAAGAGAACTGGATGGGGAATCAGCCCTGGATGGGGACAGAGCAGATCACTGAGCAATTGAGTTGCTGTCCTTGTGCACAAAATAAGGTGAGGACTATGGAAAACAGTATGGAGATTTCTCAAAAAGTTAAAAATAGAAATACCCTATGACCCAGCCATCCCACTACTGGGTATCTATCCTAAGAACCTGAAATCAGCAATCCAAAGAGTCCCATGCACCCCTATGTTCATCGCAGCATTATTTACAATAGCCAAGACGTGGAACTAACCTAAATGCCCAGAAACTGATGATTGGATAAAGAAGATATGGTATATATACACAATGGAATACTACTCAGCCATAAAAAAGGATAAAATTGGTCCATTCGCATCAACATGGATGGACCTTGAGGGTATTATGTTAAGCGAAATAAGCCAGACAGAGAAAGATGAACTCTATATGACTCCACTTATAGGTGGAAGTTAACATATAGACAAGGAGAACTGATCGGTGGTTACCAGGGAAAAGGGGGGGTGGGGGGAGGGCACAAAGGGTGAAGTGGTGTACCCACAACATGACTGACAATAATGTAAACTGAAATATCACAAGGTTGTAATCTATCATAATCTTAATTAAAAAAAATAAGGCGAGGACTTGGTCTAGGTACTGTAAAAGCTTTCTTTTAGTTCTGACATTCTATGACGTTCATTCATTCAGCGCCAGGCATGATTCTAGGCACTGGGGATGCAGTGGTGAACTAAACAAACAGCCCTGTGGAGCTAACACTCTATTGGGAGAGGCAGAGACATAAATACGTATGCAGATAAGTATCTAGGAGAAGATTTCAGGCACTAAATGCTATGAAGGGACACAGAGACGAAGAGGAGGAGGTGACATTGGAGCAGGGAAAGTGAGTCATGTGGACATCGGAGGTAAGAACATTCCAGGGGAAGTGTAGAGGCCCCTGGGTAGGCCTGATTTCAGGGCCAGCAGCGAGGTGGCAGCAGCAAGGAGGAAGGTGGTAGGCAATGAAGGCTGGGGGCCGCTGGGTCCAGATCACTCACAGCCTCCGTCCCACAGCAGGTGATGTGGAATGCAGCCCTGGGAGGATCTGAACAAGGGGTACCCACCTCCATGCGGAATGCAGAGCTGGGTTTAAGGTGAGGAAAGTGGGCCGCCTGGAGGCAGGAGACCAGAGAGAGAGGAGGCTCTCACTGTTGAAACCCCGGTGAGACCTGATGGTGGTTTGGGCTGGAGTGGTAGTGGATGGAGTGGTGAGAAATGGTTATATTTGGGATTCATTCTGAAGGTAAAGCCATGAGGGCTGTTGATGGATTGGATGCGAATCATCAAGGAATGAGAACAATCAGGGAGGCTCCAAGGCTCGTGGCCAGAGCAAACAATGGTAGTCCCCTCAACTGGGGCAGGGGTACACATGGCCAGCGAGGAGGGATAAAGCAAGAATTCAGTTTCGGGTGTGCCAAGTTTAAGTCCAACTGGATCTCTAAGTGAGCTCATTGAGAAGGGAGTTGGATATACAAATCAAATACTAAAGGAGAGGGTGAAGCTGGCGGTAGATATTCGAGTATCATCTCTGAACAGATGGCATTTAACACCATAGAATTGACTGAGATTACAGAGGGAGTATGTGTAGGTAAAAAAGAGGACTGAAGACGGAGCCCTGGGCACCCCAACATTTTGAGGCATGCAAGAAGAGGGAAAGCCATCAAGAGAGAGAGGGAGCAGCAGCAGCCAGTGAGCGAGGAAGGAACCCAGGAGAGTGCGTGTCCTGAACACCACAGAGGGAAGGGTTTCAAGAGAGAAGGAGGAGAGAGTTGTTCCAAACACTGCTGAAAGGTTAAGGACCAGATGGACAACTGACCAGTGGGTTTGGCAAGATAGAGAGGTGAACTCGGAAAGAGCAGTTTAGTGCAGGGTCAAGTATAAAAGCTTGACTGGAGTATATTAAAGAGAGACCTGGAGCAAGTATGGAGACAGCGACGAGAGACCACTCTTTAAAGGGTCTTTCTAGAAAAAGCAGAGAAAATGGTGGGGAGGTAGCAGCAGAGAGATAGGGGGCCTAAAGAAAATTATTTTTTCAGATGGGAGGGATTACAGCAGGTTTTTATGCTGTTAGCAATGATCCAAAAGAGGAGGAAGCACTGACAACGCAGAAGAGAAACGGGAATTATAAAAGCAAAATCCTTGTGTAGGCAGGAGGGGATGGGATTCAGTGCCAGAGGGAGTACTGGCCGGTGACAGGAGCAGGCACAGCTCAGCCACTGCAGTGGGAGGGAAGGCCGATGCAGGTTGTCTGGGAGATTTGGAAGATGAGGCAGTTCTGGCTTGATTGCTTCTGTTTTTTCCGTGAAATAAGAAGACTGGTCATCAGCTGGGAGTGAGAAAGGGAGGGGATGCTGGCAGCTTGAGGGAAGCTGTGAAGCAGTCAGCCTGGGGTGGGGGTGGAGGGTGACTTGAACAGGGACACGTAAGGGGATTTCCAGGCAAGTCACAGACGCCCATGTACATCCAACTCTACTCAGCGGTTTGAGGGTAAGTGGAAATGAGGCGAGGGTGCAGGTCAGAGAATGAGGGTTCCGTACACTACCTTGCACACATTTGGATAAATCCCTCAAGTTAAAGACATAATGGGACTTGGCCGGTGTTGGCAGAAGATCAACACTCATTCTGTTATAAATCTCGACTGAGGCTTCCACAATGTTTGAGGCAGTTTGCTTTACAGCTGGTGGGAAGTCGCTCAGGAAGCCATTTAAGATGGCCTAGAACCAGAAACACAGTATGAGAAGGTTAGATTTTTCTTTCACCAACAATTTATCTTTCAAATAGTTTAGATTCGGTGGTACTTTTTCTAATAATAAGTAGAAAGCCAAATGCCAATGCAAGGACATCTGGGTGTTAAACTCGTGTTCATTTCAGAGTATGTTCTCAAGAATGGGCTCACTCCTGCCTCGTGTGATTCTCTGGTGACGCCTGAGCATCATTCCCATCTGACCAGTGAACTCAGCATGAACTTCCTCTCAAGAAACTTAGACTTCTGCTCGCCTTGGTCTAGAGGGTCTTCATGGAGTGCCCCAGCTCGTCTGGAAAGGAACTGAGGTCCTCGCTCTGATTTTTATGGGTGAACGACCAACAATTCCATAGACTTTCATCTTCACGTATATTCAAAGTGGGACTTACTCTTAACTCTGAACGCCCCAGCCTTCAGCTTCCCCATCTGAGTAGATGGCCCCACCCTCCGCTCAGATCAGGAACTTGGAAGTCTCTTTTGACACCTCCCACTGTCTTTCCTCCATGATCAATCTTGGACACACCACTTGAATCTGTCAGCTTGCCTTTGTTTCCCCTGACATCACTGCATTCCAGCCCCCGCTCTTTTTCATCTGGGCTTCTTCACTCCCTCCTTCACTCACTGGCCTCTCCATTTTACTCCTGTCTCCCTCTGTCACCTTTAATCACGCAAATCAGGCACTGCACTCCCGTCAGTCCATGCTCTGTTCCCAGCCAGCCTCCTCACATTACCTTCTCTCCCTATCGTTCACTGTGTCCCAGCCACACTGGCTTTAACACTCCATGCTCTCTCCTCCCTCAGGGTCTCGCATATGCTGTTCCCCTCTCCCACTACCCGTTCCCACATGGCTGTCTGCTTGGCAGAGTCTTTCTCATCCTTTGTGTTTCAGGATACACATCATCTCTTCAGAGAGGCCTTCCCTGACTGCCCAGTCTAAACTATATCTTCCCATCAGTCTCTGATCTTCTCATATATAACTTGCCACAACCTGAAAGTACATATCTATTAGCTAGCCCCTACCCCCAGTTGCTTGGGAAAATCATTATCAACTTTGAAATAGATAAAGTCCCATCACCATTACCTCATGGAGTTACTCATGGGAGAAGCCACCAGAATGTACATCAGCGCTTGCAAGTCAATCCTTGTGACTTTAGATTTGGGGCTCATAATGAGATATTTTGAAATGACCTGAAGTATTTGTTTTCAATGAACTTCCTGTATTAGTTTTAGCAGCATATGAAGACTGTCTATCTTTTGGAGGTGCCGCTTCCTGGGCCCTCAACATGAGTTTAACATTCTCCATATTGCCTTTATTTCAAGTAGAACCACTCCAGTATATATAAAATAAAAATTTTACTATGTATATTATATATACATTATATATATGAAAAAAATTAAAATTCCAGTCTGTTTATTCTCCACCACACAAATATACATAAAGCTATGTATATAATAGTTCATTCATCTGTCTTTTGTTTTGTTTAAATGTTTTAATGGCCACAGGTATACTCCTAAAGTGTGAGGTGGCTAAAAAAGCTAATTCTTTTCTTTTTTCAAAGATTGGCACCTGAGCTAACATCTGTCGCCAATCTTCTTCTTCTTCTTTTTCTTCTTCTTCTTCTCCCCAAAGCTCCCCAGTAAATAGTTGTATATTTTAGTTGTGGGTCCTTCTAGTTGTGGCATGTGAGATGCTGCCTCAGCGTGGCCTGATGAGCAGTGCCACGTCCACGCCCAGGATCCGAACCTGTGAAACCCTGGGCCGCGGAAGCGGAGCGTGTGAACTGAGCCAGTCGGCCATGGGGCTGGCCCCATTCTTCTGTTTATCATCTGTCTCCATGGTGGAGGCTCCACGAGGACAGGGATGGCATCTGTTTTGTTTAAAGTGACATACCAATGTCTGGCACATGGTAAATGCTCAACAAATATTTCTTTAATGAATGAATGAAGGGCTACTAAACTGATGTTCATAAGTTAAAATTAGCATGTCATTATGTTTACCGAGGACCACAGCTTGGTATTCTATTTAAAGCTCTTGGCATCTTTGCAAGGCTCCTTCTAAGAATATACACAGAAGATAGAGCCAGAAATCCCCACAGTTTTGGGGAAGGATGCTTTGGCATTAGAATATTAATAGTATTTTCTGGAGTTGATCATGGTTTTCAATTACTGCTGTTATATCTTTCTAATTAGAAATTACATCTAATTCAGTGACAATATTATCAGTTTAATTTGCTGTGTTCTCTTTAGTTTATCCTTAGAGTGTATAAATGACACATATTTTTGGCATGCACTAAGATGTGCATGAATTGTGGTTCAGGGAAGAGTCACCTATAACCACACACAATCCAAGTCTGTGCAAACCACGGCCTGTCAGTGCTGTGCTCCCTCTTCATATGTGGCTGCTTAATTTACAACAGACTCTCAGAGCAAGTACAGTGATATTACTGATTGCTTTAGAACTAATACGTGATTAAAAACATTACATATATATATATATATATATATATATATATATATATATATATACTATAAACATATTCATATATAGTACTTAGACTCATTGGGTTCTTTTATAAAGTAGAAATCACTTTATATATTTTCCTAACAACAAATTGAATGTAACTTATTGATTTTGCTTTCCTTCAATTCTCAGTCATCCCCAAATTCTTTCTCCTCCACACAATGACAAAGGACAGGAGGGTAGGCTTGGGCTTCCTGGGCCCTGTTAAGAAGGGTTGTGATTAAAAATGAAGTTTGGGACCCGTGGATTTAGAGTTAGTCCTTTTCTCCTACAAGTAAAATACCCTGTCTACTCTGGTAATGAGGAAAATACACTTCCCCACTGAATCCAGTCCAACCCAGTGGTCCCCAGAATCTCTTAGTTTTGCCTCATTTCATTTCCCTTCCCACACACAGCTCATGGGAGTTTTAAATAATAGCCTCTAAGTTAGAGTGGGAAGAAACAGTTCCTGCCTGTTTTCAGCTGTGATGTACTTGCTGGGTGATGTTCCTGTGAGTGACACATTCCTGTGGACAAGACAATCCCACAGGCAGAGGGAGGAGGCTGAGGGTCAAGCCCAAGCTCATTTCTGGGATCCCAGACTCCACCTTTTCCTTCCCACCCAAGAAAGCATTTTGGAATGATTAGAAGGACATTTTTGTTGGGATAACTTTGCATTTGCTTTAATTTATTCAAATATGAAATAATTAGCAAATTCAGTACTTTATCCTCAGGTATAAGTTACTAGGGACCCCCCTCACGACTGCCACATCACAAAGTGTGTCGGGATAGCATGGTTGGGAATCTCTCACTTCAAAATATACACATAAAGGTTCTCCACAAAAAGGAGGGGAATTAAAAGTCTTCTAATTTCTGTGTTGGTCCCTGTTACCCACTTCATGTCTTGTTCTATATTTGGTACTTAATTATAGGAGATAAGCTTTCATCATTTCATACTCTAAAGTCCTCTCCAAGAGATTTTCAAAATGTGGCAGTTCTTATATATCATTTTGGCATCAGCTCGTAAACAACTTATTGGATCTACTTCAAATTTATTAAAAATAATTTCCCATGGATGTAAGCTATTTCAATATGAAAACTACTTTCCATGTACTAATGGTTGAGTACGTGCTGGCTCCGTCCTTTCTCTCCTCTAATAGGGCCTCATTGGAGGGAAACGCCGATGCTGGTGACTGCAGAGGTCACTCACTCCTGCGTCACTGGCCCCCTGGCTCCTGGGTGATTGCCACCAAAGTCGGCTTCTCCAGACCAGCCACCCTACTGTCTCATTCTACCTGTATGTCCACTTTACCATTTCCTGCCTCTGTGACTGCCTTCACACACGTACCGTCTTTTCCCAGGATCCAGTCTCCACTGTCAATTCCCATCCTCCAGAGCTCAGCTCACAATCTATCTCCTTTAAGCCGACTTTGCCAATTGGTTATGGCATGCTCGCTCCAGTCAAGCTGCTTCAAGTTCTCTCATCATTCATTTCAAATAATGACTCACTGATTGAACACTCTTACAGGGCAGGCACAGGTATTCTCCCCACTTTAGGGTGAGGAAGTGGCCCCTTAAGGAAGTTTGTACAGGCGGGAGAGATATAGGTGGTCCTTTTTGTTGGAGGTGGTGGTACAGTGGAGGCAACGGATTCTGAGTTAGGTGTGTTGAGCTTGAGCTTGTGGGGTATCGAGGGTTGTGTCTGGTGGGCAAGTGGACACACAGACCTGGAGGTCAGGAGGAGATGAGCATGGTGGCAAGGGCTAGGCGGTGGGTGAGATCTGCTGAGAACTGTATGTGAAGTGCTAAGAGGCAAGGGCCCAGGACACAGCCTTCCTTAAAGGTCGGGGCTGTGTTTTGACAATTTTTCTGCATCCCTAAAAGTATCTCTGAGACCACAGACACAGAAGGCACTGGTGCAAACGCCCATCAGCAATGGCCCAGATGCCCCTGTGCTTACCTGGTTTCTGCTCAGGAAAGGGACACATGGGCTCCCTAGAAACACAACAGACTGTTTTGATGGTGTTTTGACTGTGGGAGTCTTGGAACAAATATATTTTCTTTTCCCCCCTTGCTTAAGTTTAAATCCACGCTCACCTGGAAAATCTGTTTCAGACTGTGCTCCGAGGGCATCGGGAGGCACAGCATACTGAAGTGTCTGATGAAGCGGGGGGTCACAGGGTTGCGGCCACCGCCTGGAGGTGCACACGCTGATACAATCGTCACGTCCTGTGTGGGGAGAAATCCACTTGGGTCACCCAGCAAAGAAAGAGATGAGCTCTCCCCACCCCAATGGCAGGAGTGAGAACCAATAGTCTTTGAGGACCTACCATATGCCAGCATTGTATTACGTTTTCCTACAAATTATCTGACTTAATCTTCACAACAAACTCAGATCGCTATTGTCATCCTTATTTTGTAGATGAAAAAATCAAGGCCCTGGATGGTCAAGTTGCCCAACCTCACTCAGCTAACTCATCTACCTTGTGTAAATGCTCCTATGTAAAAATTTAATCTTAAAAAATTATAAGAATTTGTATCTTAAGTTAAAATATATTCATTCAACAAATACTAAGTATAGTCAATCCTTGTTATTTGTGGTAGTTGTGTTCTATAAAGTTGTAGTAACGCTGAATTAACGCACACTGAATCACTGCTCCTAGGGGAGATATGGTGTTGGTTAGGTTCCTGCAAGCCTCTGGGCACAACATTTTCATCAACTGATCAACACATGACATTGCAGTTGCCTCTGGCCTTGCCTCTCCTCTAGCCCATCCCTCCCCTGCAGCCAAGGGATCTTTCAACAGCATTTCCTTCAGAGGCTCTCACAACTTAGAGGATAAATCCACATTCCACGTCATGGACCATGGCCCCCTTGGGCTGACCTCTGCATCTCGTGCCACTTTGGTGCTCCCATTCCATACTGCTGTGGTGTTCTATATTCCCTGCTTCTGTGATACAAACTGCTGCCTTTCCTTGCTTTGCCATGCTCTGCCTGCAAAATCCTGTTCCGACATCACCTCCTCTGGGAAGGCCTCTCTCAGCCTCAACCCAGCCCCTACCCCTGCCTCCTTCTTGTCTCCCTCCACTCATAACCCTGCATTATAAATACATGTCCATCCATCCTTTGAAGCTGAGCCCTCCGGCAGGCGGGGTCTGTCTCACTTGTCCACAAATCTCCTGAATCAAGTGCAGCAAGAAAGACTGAATGAACAAAATTACATATAAGAAAGCGAAGCCATATGTTGTGGGCTGAATTGTATCCTTGTCCCCAATCAGGTCGAAGTTCTAACCCCTAGGAGTGACTGAATTTGGAGATATGGTCTTTAAAGAGGTAATTAAGTTAAAATGAGGTCATTAGGGTGGGCCCTAATCCAATAAGGCTGATGTCCTTATAAGAAGAGAAGATTTGGACATAGACGGGAACGGAAAGAATACACGGGGCGAAGACTTCCATCTGTAAGCAAAGGAGTGAGGACTCGGAAGAAACCAACCCTGCTGACATCTTGATCTCAGATTTCCACCCTCTAGAATTGTGAGAAAATAAATTTCTGTTGTTTAAGTCACTCAGTCTGGGGTACTTTGTTATGGCAACCCTAACAAGCCAATATTCCATATTTTCTTGCTGTTTAAATTTAAACATGCAGATTAATTTAAAACCTAAAGTAACCTGTATTTCTTTCCAAAAGAGTTTGCTTCTGTCATAAAATCCATGGAAATCTTGATACTGCCGAAGTAATTCAATTGGAGGCTGAGAGCCATAGCGATCCAGTCTGGGCATGTTTAAGTCATCAACAAAAATCACAACTCGTTTGTTTCCTGGTGCTCCTGGGGAAATAAAGTGAATTTAACCTAAGAATCATGATTTGCCCTTGGAAAATGTAAGACAAAACTTAGGTAGGTGTTTGGACTCAGTGAACACCTGTAGGTCATAATGAGCTCAGTTCTTCTCTCGTGAGTGAGGAGGGCCCCAGAGGAGTCCTGCCTCGGGGAGGAGAGACCTCCCTCTGGCCCCATCCAGCCCCTGCAGGGAGATGTGGACCTGGCCCACATGTCCACGCTGTCAATTGGTCCCTCCCCTTCACTCTCAGAGGTGCAGGATGATGTGAGCTCTCCTGTTTGGTCTTGACCTTTCTCAATCCCAGACACACCCACTGTCTCCACCAACTGTGCAGCACGAGCATGGGCTGAGGAAGGCCATTTTCTTTTCACGGTAGGAAGCAGAAGAATACCAAACGTTTCCTTACATAAATGCCATCTCACCATTCTCTACAGGGAAAACAGGGCTGGATATTCAAAAGCGTCCTTATCACATCAGGGAAATCCAGTTGACAGTGGAGCTGCACAATGCCATATTTAACTTAAAGAAAGTCAATGTACACACTCCTCAGAAAAAAAGAATGAGTGATAACAGAGAAAAGAGAACAATGCAAGCAGAGGGGGTGACTCCACCCACTCTGGAGTCATTGACAATTCCAAAGGAACTGAGACAAACTCAGTGTCCCGTTCCATCTTCCAGTCCCTGGAAGCTAAGTAGCAGGCTAGGGAGTAGGGAGGGGGGAACTCGAAGAGAATGATTCATAACGATTTGGGCCCCCACCAGAAAGACTTGCATCCATTGCTTTGTGCCTACCTGAGCAGGAAAAAGAGCAGAGAGGGGACAGTGAAGCAGCTGATATCCCCACAGCTTGGTGCAGCAGGCCCTAATAGATGACGGACAACGTGGAAGGCAGCTGAGCTTGAGCTCTGGCTGTTCTCCACACAGGAGGGCTGTGAGCTTGGCAAGTGGACCCCAGTAGCAAGGACTGGGGGATGTACCCCTGGAGGGTGGGACTGAGTGGGGGCTGAGATCCTGATTCCCAACCTCAGGGAACCTTCTAGTGGGGAGGCCACTGCTTGTCCTGTGCACAACTCTTGTGGGAGCCCTTCAGAGAGCCTGCTCCTGGAAGCCTGCCACACAGAGAGATGGACAGTCAGTGCCAGCCAGATAAGCAGGGACGATCCACACAGAGACCCATCTAAATGCCAGGTAGGGAGAACTCTTGTCCTTTCCTTCTCTTCCCATCCCAACACACCGGAGCTTCCTAGAGGGAGGGTGGGGAAGAGTAAAAGAGCACCCATGCCCCCTCCACCTCCAGCACCTCCAGCCACAAACCTGGCTTACGACAGAGGAGAGGAAGAGCTTTACATTGGGTATGAGATTGAAGCTTTACATTGGACCAGACTCAAAATAACTGCGAGTCACGCTATTTATCTAAGCAGTTAATAAGGGAGCGTGAGGGGGACCCCACAGAATCTGGCTGAGAGCACCGACTGAAGGAAAAACCAAAACAGTTTCAAGCTTATTCCCCGCTGGGTTCTGATAACTCAAGCACCAGATATAAAAAGGTTTGTCTGTCTGTTTGTTTTTAAATAAAGTGAATTCAAGGCAGAGTTGAAGGTAGAGCATGGGTGGAGAGAGGGAGAGCCACGGAGGGATGGAGACTGAGGATGTTCTGGGTGACCGGTGACACTAGAAATAAACTACTTGCTTGCTAACAATAAGATATCTAGATGTATAGCACAGAAAAAAA
The DNA here is from genome assembly GCF_037783145.1 of Equus przewalskii. Taxonomy (NCBI): domain Eukaryota; kingdom Metazoa; phylum Chordata; class Mammalia; order Perissodactyla; family Equidae; genus Equus; species Equus przewalskii. The sequence goes on from NC_091844.1 coordinate 19,148,951, forward strand.
TACTGTTAACAAAATCAGCTTTACAAATAAATTAAGTAAAAAAAGAATCCCGTTGTAATTTTATCACATGTACTGTTTTTGTGATTTATTAGCTTATTAATAAACAATTTGTGTGAGAGAAATGAAAATAATTCTTACCTAGAATATTTTTTCTTTTTCTTTCCAGTTTTGACTCAATGATCTCTTGTGTTCTTGCAGATGAAGTTTGAGCAGAAAAATTTAAATAAACAGGAACATAGCCAGCTGATTCTTGAATTTTATTTAGCAATCCTTTTGCAATAACAGACTTTAAATTAAAAAAATGTTAATTAACTTCACATTCAATATATACCTTTCGGTTGACTATCTCAGTAATAATCCAGTACAATGAGTAAAACACAGGATCAAGGGGCCAGGCCGGTGGTGTAGTGGTTAAGTTTACACGCTCTGCTTAGGCGGTGCAGGGTTTGCGGGTTTGGATCCAGAAAGCAGACCTACACACCGCTTGTCAAGCCATGCTGTGACAGCACCCCCACACACAAAACAGAGGAAGACTGGCACAGATGTTAGCTCAGTGACGATCTTCCTCACCAAAAAAAACACCCAAAGAACAACAATAACAACAACAAAACAGGATCAAAGGAGAGAGGTTAAAGCCAGATTGAAACGTCTGCCTTTCTCTTCCTGGAGATTCCATTTAATTATATTTATCAGAGCCAAAGACATATTCTAATCACCTCTATCTCAGCAAAAAGTTTTTATCTTAAGTTTCAAACCAAAATCCATCTTGGGTACTATTCAAGTCAATTTGATAGCAAGAGTCACAGAAGGACTCAAAATTCTTTTAGAAGTAATTTAGAGGGGGAAACAGCGAATCTCCATTTATGTAGACTCCCCTAAAACCAAGAAGACCAAACAATCAGCATTTCCCCTAGACTTTTTTCAAACACCATTGCTGCGTCAGGTAGAAATAAATGGGCGGGAGGGGACATACTTCACCAACAGTCTCTTGGGGACACAAACTGCATTGGCCAATTCCCATCCTAACAGCAGTGGCAGCCCCAGAAACTCCAAGGGATACAACACAAAAGCCCCCAAAAACAAAACTTTCGTCCACAGGGTTCTCTGGTTTATGTGATATTGACACCAAGGATTTATTCAGAAACTGGTAAACTTTGGAGTAATTCCCAAGATCGATATAGATTCAGCATAGTTACGTTCTTCCTGGAAAAGATGATCAAAATTCAAAAGAATTTCCCCTGAGAGGCAATGTATTATCTCTGAGGCTTACAATCCTCAATCCGTCATGCCCTCATTGGACAGACCCTCTTGTTTGATGTAGGTTTCCTACCTTGCCAACTCCAGTTATTCCGGTAAACAACACTGAATGCTTGACTGCCAGTAGTTTTTCCATTAGATACCCAAAGCGCACGGTGTCAGTTGTGGGGACGAGCATTTCAAAAAATGGAACCTCTCGGCTGTACTTGAAGGTGGGTATAATTCGTTCCCAGGGATCCAGCCTTTTGGTGTCGAAGTCCATGTGAATGCTCCACAGATCGCCAGAACTGGGAAGCTAAAGCATAAAATAAAACTCCACTTTCAATAGGATTGACACACGCAATAGAAATATTCACACAGAAACAAAGGCAGTCATAGAAGATGAAAGGATTTGGATTTTTTTTCTTTGTAGAGAACAAGTTGTTTAGGTATCAGAGTAATTTTTTAAGCACAGTCATGCACCACAATGAATGAAAAAAATCTGATATACTGATTATATTAAAACCCCATGTTAGAATTGTATAGCATTTTCAATTCAATTCAACATTCAGGGGCTTACTCCATGCCAAATACTGTGCTTAGTGCTGGGAGCAGATGCTGAATGAGATCCAGCCTCTGCCTTCAACGACCTTAAAATTCACATGGCAACACAAGGACATCAGTTAATATACATGGAGAAATAAGGGTTCTAAAGGACTTCAGTACAATCACAAAGGAGGGATGGCTCATTTCTACTTGGAGGGGAGTTGTGGTGGTGGCTAGAGATTTAGGAAGGTTTTTAAGGGGTAGTGATGCCACAGTTCAGACTTGAAAAACAAGCAAGAGTCAGATGGGCAAAGAAGGGATGCGATGGGGATGAGGAAGAAAGGATCAGGGTTTAGGCTCAGAAAACAGGTTGGGAAGGCTGGAGCCATGGAAAGTGTCATGCATGCTGGGAACTATGAGAACTATGAATTACAGTGAGAGATGAATCTGGGAATACAGACTGGCACTAGGTTATGAAAAGCCCCATTTATTAAAGTAAAGAGTTTGGAGTAAGAGATAAGTGAAGAATTCTAAGTAGGTGGGTGACATGATTAGACTGCATTTCAGAAGGTTCAATCTGGCAGCTATATAGAGCAGTGGTATTTCAAGCTTATTTGACAGTGATTCTTAATAAGAAATCCATTTGACATGGTGGCCTAGTACTTACATATATATGTGTATGTACAAATATGTATAATATTTACCCCTATTATCTATAATCACTCCATTTTCTAGTCTATTCTTTTTTCTTTCTTTCTTTCTTTTTGTTTTTGCTGAGGAAGATTGGCCCAGAGCTAACATCTGTTGCCAATCTTCCTCTATTTTGTATGTGGGTTACCACCCGATGAGTGGTGTAGGTCCATGCCTGGGAACCAAACCCGGGCCTCCCAAAGCAGAGTGTACTTTACTTAACCACTAGGCCATGGGGCTGGCCCTCAACTTTTAAAATGTTTCAGGGACTGGCCTGGTGGCACAGCAGTTAAGTGTGCACATTCTGCTTTGGCGGCCCAGGGCTCGCCGGTTCAGATCCTGGGTGTGGACATGGCACCGCTTGGCAAGCCATGCTGTGGTAAGCATCCCACATAGAAAGTAGAGGAAGATGGGCATGGATGTTAGCTCAGGACCTCAGGGCCAGCAAAAAGGACCTCAGCAAAAAGAGGAGGATTGGCAGCAGATATTAGCTCAGGGCTAATCTTCCTCAAAAAAAAAAAAAAGTTTGAGTTATAACGCTTTTTGTCAGATTTTAAGAATCCAGTTTGAAGTTTTTACATACGTAAATTTCAATGTAACCACCCTTGGATCATGAAATAGAATAGATCATGTCCAGCACCTCAGAAAGCTCGCTTCCTCCCCTTCCCTGTCAATACCAGCCACACATGCATCCTCCTCTGAGGTAAGTCACTAGTCTACCTGTCTGGTCTCTTTGTCTACCCTTGTGCTAATACCACACTCTCCTAATTATTGTTGCTTTACAGTCTTGAATTCTTGAAGTCATGTAGTTTAAGTCCTCCAAATTTGTTCTCCTTCTTTAAGACTCTCTTGGCTATTATAGGTGCCTTACATTTTCATGTAAATTTTTTAATGGGATTGTCAATTTCCATAAAAATCTATTGGGATTTTGTGATTGGAATTGTCTTGAATTTTCAGAATATACTGGGGAGAACTGACATCTTAATAACATTGAGTATTCTAATTTATGAACATAGTATATCTCTCCTTTTATTTAGATCTTTTAAAATTTCTCTCAGCAATGCTGTGTAGTGTAGAAGTCTTTCACATCTTTCATTAGATTTATTCCTAAGTATTTGATATTTTGTTACTATCATAATGGTATTGGTTTAAAATTTTATTTTTTGACTTTTTGTGGATCTTGTATCTAATGGCCTTGCTACTTTTTTTTTTTTAAAGATTTTATTTTTTTCCTTTTTCTCCCCAAAGCCCCCCAGTACATAGTTGTATATTCTTCGTTGTGGGTCCTTCCAGTTGTGGCATGTGGGACACTGCCTCAGCGTGGTTTGATGAGCAGTGCCATGTCCGCGCCCAGGATGCGAACTGACGAAACACTGGGCCGCCTGCAGCGGAGTGCGCAAACTTAACCACTCAGCCACTGGGCCAGCCCCATGGCCTTGCTACTTTACTTATTAATTCTAATCATTTTTTTGTAGATTCTTTAGGATTTTCTACCTATTCAGTTGTGTTTCCTGCAAAGAATGACAGTTTTATTTCTTTCTTTCCAAAGTTTGTTTTATTTCTTTTTCTTGCCTTATTGCACTAGCTAGATCTCCAATATAATGTTGACTAAAAGTTGTGATAGTGGCTATTTTATTTTTAAAAACTGAATTCTAACTCTTTCAACTGATTTCATGACCAATTAATAGATTGTAACCTGTAATTAAAAAAAACCACTTATCTAGAGGTGAGTTAGACAGGACTGGAACCACGGCAAGGGAATAATAAATAGGGTATTTTAACACACCAGAAAACAAATGAAAAGAACGTGAGTTATCCAGAGGTAATGAGGACAAAGAGAAGAGGACATATTTGTAAAAAAATAATTAAAAGAAAAAATTCACTCAACTTAGTGTTTCATTGGCTATGGGAAGGTTAGTAAAGAAGGAAGACTCTATAACAGTCATTGGGTTCTAGCTAGTACTGGGTGGCTGTAAGACCATAAATTGAGACAAGGAATACAAATCCAACAGGCTATTCATTTGGGATTTGCAGACAGAAGTAGGAATCCACTTTCTCATCTGGACTCTCTCCTGTTATCCAAGCAGCATTACCACTGCCAGGACAGGGGCTGGCACTATCCTGCTAAATATCCTCTGGTCATAATCCATCAATAGCTTCTCATTGTGCCCAAAGGGAAAAGCCAAAGTCCTTACAATGGCCCATAAGGCCCTACATGTTTTGCACCCCTGCTATCTCTCTGACCTCATCTCTTACTGCACTCTCACTTGGTCATTCTGCTCTGACCTCACCAGCTTCCTTGCTGTTTCTCAAAATTGCCAAGCAATTATTTATTGAGTAAAGGCCTTTGCTTTTCTTCCTGACTGAAATGTTTTCCCCCTCAATAATCACTAGCTCTTTGACTTTCTTCAGGATGCTGTACAAATTTGACCTTATTAACAGAGTTTTCCTGACTACCATATATGAAGTAGTACCCCACTGTACCTTGGCTCTCCCTATCATCCTTACCCTGCTTTATTTTTCTCCCTAGGACTTACTGCCACCTGATATATTGTATATTTGTTTACTGCTGACTCCCCTCAATGTGATGTAAGAACAGTGAGATTAAGGACTTTAGTTACTTGCTTTAGTCCCAGTATCCAGAAGGGTGCCTACCATGTAACCAGTTTTCAGTAAATATTTGTTGAATTGAAAACTGAATATTTGCTCTGGGCCATCTCCTGCCCTTTATGACCCCAGATCATTTCCCTTGACCCAGAGGAGTCTGTCTCTCTGTCTCAGATTCCCAATGGTCCTGTTCTGGTCCATCCTGTCCAATTATGATACAATCATCTTGAAGATCCAGCAGAGTTTCATATCTACTAGAAGGTCCTCATCCATAGGGCTTAGCTTCTTGACTTCAGGAATTTCTTTTCTTTTGGCAACTTTTTGTTTTGATATAATTTAAAACTTGCAGAAAAGTTAAAAGAATGGTACAAAGACCTCCCATATATTCTTTACCTTTATTAACTGTTCACATTTTGCCCCATTTGCTTTGCTATCTTTCTCTCACTCTATGAGAGTCAGTTGCATACGCTATTCCACCTTACCCTAAACACTTAAGTGCGTGCTTCCTAAAAAACAAGGATATTTTCTTATATAACTACAGTAAAATAATCAAAATCAGGGAATTGAATACTGATATAATGTTATTATCCAATTTACATTCCATATTCAAATATTGCCAATAGTTTTAATAATGTCATTTTAGCTATATTTTTCCTGGTCTAGGATCCAACCTAGGATATTGCATTGCATTTACTTATATCTGTTTAGTCTCTTCATCTGGAAAAGTGCCTCAGCTTTCCCCCATGACAGACATTGTTGAAGAATACAGGCCAGTAAATTTTGTAGAAAGCTCATCAGTTCGGGTATTCCAGGTGTGTCCTCATAATTAGGTTACACATTTTTTAAAGGAATACTTCAGAAGCAAGGGTGTATCCTTCTCACTGCACCATATCAGGAGGCACAGGTTTGTCCTAATATTGATGATGTTAAATTGATCGCTTAGTTAAGGTGATGTCTGCAGTTTTCTTTACTGTAATGATACTATTTTTCTCTTTGTAATTAATCAGTAATTTGTAGGAGATGCTTTGAAACTATGTAAATATTGTTTCTCATCAAACCTTCACCCACTAGTTTTAGCATCCACTGATAATTCCTGCTTGGATCAATTATTACTACAATGGTTGCAGAGTAATGACTGTCTAACACCATCATTTCTCCTATACAGATTAGTTGGTATTCTACTGTAAGGAAGAGATCATTCTTCTCCTCTATTTATTTATTCACATATATTTTGATTATCAGTATAGATTCATAGATTTTCATTTCATTCAAGGCTTATAATCCTGTACTATTGTTATTTATTTTGATGCTCAAATCTGCCCAGATTTGGCCAGTGGGAATCCCTTCAAATTAGCCCCTGTGTTCTTTTGACATGTGTCATCATTCTCCAAGCACTTCTTTATTATCTGACATAAGAAGATGCTCTAGGCTCATCTTGCACTTTTCCTGCCCCAGTCCCGGAATCAGCTATGTCAATATGAAGCTTTAGTTCCTTTTCATGGAGAGTAGTATTTAGACATTGGCATACTAGGCATGCTCATTGCTGCTGGGGTGTCATTTCTTCTAGTTCCTCTCACCACGCGGTTCCTCCAGGAACACACAGTGCATTCTAATCTTTCTCCTTCCACACTTGCAGATCCCTTCTTTAACAGTGAGAAACCTGGTTGCTATTGTCCTCAATATATTTATTCATTTGCTCAATCTTAGAAGGTATAGAGAGTAGTTTCATAATTGCCAAACTATAACACTGTGAAGAAATAAATTTACTAGCTAGAATTCAATATTCATTTATAGTAGGGAGTTTTTATATACTTTTACACCATTCTCTCTTCATATGGCTGGAAGAGGACTCCTAAAAATTTTAGTACCATAAATGTTATCTATGGTTTAAAAAAGTGAGTAATTTTAGAAACCCTTTTAGTGAAGAATTTATATTTAAAGAACTAAAGCTTTTAAAATTTTAGTCTTGAAATTGAATTTTAATGACTCAGAGTGATTATGTTAAAGTTAAAATTAAAATTATTTGGCTCTTACCCTGGCATCAGGATTATCATCAAATTGTGTTCTAATAAATGTATCGAAAGAATCCCAGTAGTTTTCAGTTAGATTTCCACCCAAAGACCATAAATAACAGAATACAAAAGTCTGACACAGTACAGTGTTCAGTTTTGTTTGCTCCTGAAAGAACAAAGAGAAAGAATTTTAATATCTTATATGTTAACCAAATTGCAAAGTCTAAGGATTGTTTTCTTTTGTTCAGACTCCTGCGTTTTTAAAAGGGCACAGGGTATGTTTCTCCTACTTCATTCAATGGTTCACAGAGTGACGTTGTATAGCAGTCCATGTTTAAATACTCCGATGAGAAAATGAATGGCAAGAAGTAGGCAGAAAAAAAGCTCAAGGCTGTCTTTCAACTGACTATTATAACTTTGTTTATGCTGCATGAACAGATTTAAGCAGCTACTAGATAGACACATATTGGGAATGTGTTGGAGACTGTAAGGGAATTTAAATATGAGTAGGGGAGTAAACTATAGGCTCTCTAAAATTCCTTCCAACTTTAAGACTCTATGAATCTACACAGTCATTTGTCCTCCAAAAAATTACTTTGAAAATCAGATGATCCTATTACACAAAATTTAGAGTTATTTATTTGCAATGCATCTACAATGATCTCATTTTCCTAGCTTCATAGGAGTAAGAAAACTCTTCATACCATTATCAAATTAACTCCATCTTTCCCAAGTATCAAAGACTCCAGCAAGCAACAGAGGGTAGTAACTTTGCTGATGTCCACTTGTGGGATTGCTTGGCTGCATTTTTTATTGATAAAATTTAAACCATCATCAACATAACGCTGGAAAAGATTCAATATATATTCTCGGGTTTCTTCACTCAGCTGAAAATGAAACAAAGAATATTTTAACAAGACCAGGTGAAATATATAATTAAGTTTAGAAACAAGTTAGTTCAAACACATATTGCAATATATCCTGTGACTTTTACACTAAAGCATGTAGCACCACAGATATGAAACAAATTAAACTTAAAAAAAACTTTCCATGACTTGGAAGGGACACACGGGAGATTCTGGGTAGCTGATAATGTCTTACATCTTGATTTGGTAATGGGTACACAGATGTTTCTTTTATAATCATTTGTTAAATTGTCAATATATATTTCATGCTCTTCTATATTGATGATATCTCTCACAATCAAGAACAATGAAAAAGAACAACTATAAAAAGAAACATTTAAAACATCTTTGTAAGGTAAGGAATAATTCCCAAAGATTTTAAAAAGAATGTAGCCCCTCTCACCACCCCTATTCAACATTGTACTGGAAGTCTTAGCTAATGCGATAGGACAATAAAAGGAAATAAAAAGTATAGAGATTGGGAAGGAAGAAAAAAATTGTCTTTGTTTATAGGTAACATGATTGTCTATGTAGAAAATCCCAAAGAACTGACAAAAAATTTCTAGAACTAATAAGTAGTTATAGCAAGGTTGCAGGATACAAGGTTAATATGCAGAAGTCAATTGCTTTCTTATATACCAGCATAAGTAGAATTTGAAATTAAAAATGCAACACCATTTACATTAGCATAAAAAAAGAGAAATACGGGGCTGGCCCCGTGGCCGAGTGGTTAGGTTCGTGCGCTCCGCTGCAGGCAGCCCAGTGTTTCGTTAGTTCGAATCCTGGGCGCGGACATGGCACTGCTCATCAGACCACGCTGAGGCAGCGTCCCACATGCCACAACTAGAAGAACCCACAACAAAGAATACACAACTATGTACCGGGGGGCTTTGGGGAGAAAAAGGAAAAAATAAAAATCTGTCAAAAAAAAAAAAAAAAAAAGAGAAATACTTCGGTATAATTGTAACAAAATATGTACAAGATCTACATGAGAAAAACTATAAGATTCTGATGAAAGAAACCAAACAAGAGCTAAATAAATGGAGGGATATTCCATGTGCATGGATAGGAAGACCCAATATTGTTAAGATGTCAGTTCTTCCTAATTTGATCTATCGATTCAATGCAATCTGAGTCAAAATATCAGCAGCTTACTTTGTGGATATCAACAAACTGATTCTGAAGTTTATATGGAGAGGGAAAAGACTTAGAATACTGAACACAACATTGAAGACGAACAGAGTTGGAGGACTGATACGATCTGACTTCAAGACTTACGGTGAAGCTACTGTAATCAAGACAGCATAGTTTTGGAAAAAGAACAGACAAATCAATGGAACAGAATAAAGAACGCAGAAATAGACCTATACAAATATAGTCAATTGATCTTTTGACAAATAGTGCTGGAACTGGACATCCACACGCAAAGAGAAAAAACAAAAAAGAAAGAAGAATCTAGACACTGATAGGCAGAAAAAAAACCAGATAAAAAAGAAAACAGAATCTTGACACCAATCTTACACCTTTCTCAAAAATTACCTCAGAATGGATCATAGACCTAAATGTAAAATGCAAAACCATGAAACTTCTAGAAGATAACGAGGAGAAAATCTAGGTGACATTAGGTTTGAGAATGAGTTTTTACATACAACACCAAAAGCACAACCCATGACAGAAAAATTGATAATTCATTAAAATTAAAAACTTATGCTCTGTGAGAGATATTGTTGAGAATGAAAAAACAAGCCAGACTGGGAGAAAATCTTTGCAAAATACATGTCTGATAAAGAACTTGTATCCAGAATATACAAAAAACTCTTAAAATTCAACAATAAGAAAACAAACAACCCAACAAAAAGTGGGCAAAAGATTTGAACAGACACCTCATCAAAGAAGATATACAGATGGTAGGGCTGGCCTGGTGGTGTAGCAGTTAAGTTTGCGCATTCTGCTTTGGTGGCCTGGGGTCTGCTGGTTTGGATCCCAGGCGTGTACCTACGCACTGCTTATCAAGCCATGCTGTGGTAGGCATCCCACATACAAAGTAGAGGAAGAGGGGCACAGATGTTAGCTCAGGGCTAATCTTCCTCAAAAAAGAAAAAAAAAGATTTACAGATGGCAAATAAGCATATGAAAAGACACTCAACACTATATATTAGAGAACTGCACATTTAAACAACAAAATACCACTACACACTTACTAGAATGGCTAAAATCGAAAACACCAACATCACCAAATGCTGGTGAGGATGTTGGAGCAACAAGAATTCTCATTCATTGTTGGTGGGAATACAAAATGGTACAGCTACTTTCGAAGACAGACTGGCAGTCTCTTACAAAGTTGAGCATAGTTTTAACATATGATCCAGCAATCGTACTCCTGGATATTTACCAAAACGAGTTGAAAACTTACATCCGCTCAAAAACCTGCACGTGCATGTTTATAGGAGCTTTGTTTATGATTGCTAAAAACTTGGAAGCTTTGAGATGTCTTTCAGTATGTGAATCCATACAATGGAATATTATCCAGCACCAAAAAGAAATGAGTTATCAAGCCACAGAAAGACACGGAGGAAACTTAAATGCATATTACTAAGTGAAAGAAGCCAATCTGAAAAAGCTACATACTGTGTGATTTCAACTATATGACATCCTGGAAAAGTAAAACTATGAAGACAGTAAAAATATCAGTGGTTGCCAGGGGTTGGGAAGGAATGTGGATGAATGAATAAGCAGAGCACAGATTTTTACGTCAGTGAAAGTGTTCTATATGACACTATAAGGATGGATACATGATATTATGCTGTTGTCAAAACCCATAGAACTGTATAAGGCAAAGAGTGAACCCTAATGTAAACTATGGACTTCAGTTAATAAGAATGTATCAATATTGTTTGATCAATTTTAACAAATGCACCACACCAATGAAAGAGGTTAATCATAGAGGAAAGCATATTTGGAGGAGGGGGACTATATGATAACTCTATATACTTTCTGTTTTAAATTTTTCTATAAACCTAAAACTGCTCTAAATAATAAAGTCTAATAATGAAAAAAAGTGAATTCAGGAAGGTTTAAAATCCATAAATCTTATGGTATCCCATGATAAATTCTCAATTCTGAGAATTATTTCCTTTAATAAGGTACTGTAAGAATAGACTACAATATTCTTAAAATGATGCCTAAGAATGAAGAAAACAATAGTTTTCTGACTCATCTTTGGAGGGGGAGAGGCAGAAAGAAGATGGATTTCTTGGAGTGGGGACTGGGATGGGTGAAACACTTTAAAAGATTGCTTATTAAGCTAAGGTAAAGAGAAATCCTATTTTAGGATGGAGAGGGTACAGAAGACAATATGGAACTGAGTTATTCTGAGTAATAATGTAATAGCTTTCCTTCTTTGGGTGGAATAGTACCTCTGAGGTTAGAATGTGTCTTGGGTCACGGACCTAAGATTGCGTGGGAGGTAAACTGGTTTTCTCTTCTCTCTGGCTCTCAGAGGTATAAGGGGCTCCTAAAATCTAAAAACAATGACAGTTAGTGCCTGGTTTTATATGTTCTTTTCCTTCTTTGTGATTCCCTCTCATTATCCCAAGTCTTTTTTTTTTTTTTTTTTAATGCCCCAGCCTGTTCTACCTGTGTGTTGGGGGACTCAAGGAAGTGGTTTGTGTTTGTAATTGAGAGGAACCAGTTTGGGAAGAAGCCAGGCAGGACAGACAGCAACCAGAGGGACTAGGTACACAGGCAGGCAGGCTGAGGTAACAAGTAATGAGGACAGATTTAGGGATCATATAAACATTCCTGGAGGATCCCAAGAATTCTTATGGGGAGAGTCTAGGTACAATGCTGTAATTCCCTCAAACAAGCACAATGAGGCTTGTTGCTATGTGGGCACTCAAGAGCAGTGTGAGCCCTGACAGATGGAGATATGGTGGGAGTATCTAGTTGCACTTACTTTTTTAGAAATACCTTTCATCCAGGTTTTAACATAAGGCATCCATTTCAGTTCTTCAGGATCCACAAACACCATTCCACATCTACTGACTGTTGCAGGAGAGGCAACCTTTAGATCTTGCACCTAAAATTGAAGAAAGTTGAACAGGAAATAGCTAATGATACTTCCTTATTCCTCCAACCTCAATGTTAATGAATTACACGTTTAAAGTTTAAGTTAACACTGAAAGACTTTACATGGAAGAGAATGGGAGAGCTGCAAGTAATCAGAAATGGAGAAGGAAAGTCAAGTGAGTCATAAAGTGAAAAAAACCCCTTGAGTACAGGAAGATACATCAAATCTTTATGGGAAAGTATAGGTATTTCTTTTTCCTTCTCTTTGTTTTTCTCTTTTTTCCTTTTTCATTCTTGTATCCAATACATAGCACATAGTAGGCATTCAGGCAGTGTTTGATGAATGAATACAGCAGGGGTGGTATCTTCCATAATATTTTGTAGATGAATTTGGTCCACATTCTTCTTCCAATCCCTTCACCAAATACTCATACCATAGAGGGATAATTTGTTCATATTAAAAAATTATTTTTTGAACTTATAAAGCATTTAAAATCATTTGAAGTCACCATTATATATATTAACCACATCCAAAGGAAAAGAAACAAGTGCTGGGGAAGCCAGCATTTATTGTATTTCCTGTTTATAGTGAGACAGGAACATCTGAGAGACTTTGGTTGTCAGGACGGACAGTCTATTACAAAAGGACAATTTGATAAGTATTTAGTATGCAAACAAAACACCATAGTAGGCCTTACAGATAGCAATGATACATCAATAAGAGAAAAAAAATTAATGATGTTATGCCAATCTAACGAATGACTTCACGCCACAGTAAGGAATATAACATTTACCTCAAAAAGCATGTGGATTTGAGGTGTGAGTTTAATCCTCTCACTGTTAGCCAGGCAAAGCATCTTGTTATCATCCAACACCGTATTCATATTTTCAATCCAAAGAGCATCTACTGGCCCATCACTGATGATCCATTTATGGTCTTCTGAAGTATCATTCACAGCTGCTCGGACACTTAGTGCCATCAAACCATCTTTCCACTCCAAGGTTATGTTATTAACTTCGCCATATAATTCACCCATTGTAATTGATTTAGGATTAAGAACATATGTTTTAACTGGTTGGTAAAAGGGATTTTCTATACCAAGTTTTTGCAAATTCCCCAAAGTTTCTGCTAGTATTTGGTAAACTGTGGTCTTGCCACCTCCTGTTGGCCCGACTAACATAACACCATGCCTTACCAGCATAGTTTCATAGAACTGTATCACTTTTTTAACCATACATGTCTCAGGCTGAAGATTTTGTCCATTCATGACATCTATGATTGTTGACTGCAATATACCATAATCATGTTCTGGAATTTGGACTCCAGGAAAAAGGTCAGATATGATTCCACTGAAAAAACAAAAATAAAATCAATTAGGAACTGCTGGTCACTGATATTTTCCCATATTTGTACAATTGATTAAACATTATTATGAGTCTTATTTTTCTCATTGATCTTTTCTTCTGAACATGCACAGTACTAGTCTGTCCTATGTGTTACACCAGAATCTATCTTTCTCTGATACTGTATGATTTTGTTTGTTTCTTTTACAGTAGACCAATGTTCTTAAGTATATTGGGAGCATCTTGAGGTAAGGAATATCTCTTATGTTTTTGTATTGTTCACAGTATGTGGCATAGTACCAAACATATAGGAAGTGATGAATTTATCCGTCTATTTTAAAAGTTATATTTATATATCTCAACTTTTTCCAAAAGGATTTATGTGTGCTTATAACTATATATGGATATTCAAAAAAATAAGATGGAAATAGAAGTAGAAAACTAGTACTACGTAAAAAAGGGAGTAAGGGGGAAATTGACTGTTTCTGTGGGGAACAATTAATATGGGATGTTTCTATTGATAAAAAGGAAGCTAAATCCTACCTCACGCTATATACACAAATGCATTTGAGATGTAGTAAAGACCTTAACATAAAATGGCAACAAAAGTACCAGATGAAAATCTAACGGATGAATTTTACAACACTGTAGTAGGACAGTCTGTCTAGGAAAGACAAGAAATCTACAACTGTAAAAAAAAGTTAATAAAGTGAAAAAATAAAAACAAGCAAAAAGCGAAGTTTTGTGAGAAAAAAGGCTTTATACATAAACTTAAAGATTGAATGACAGAGAAATATTTCCAATTTTTATATCAGATAGTTTATGAGTTCCTACAAATCAATAAGAAAAAGAGTACCACAGAAAAATGCTCCAAGAATACTATCATAAATGAGTAATGAGCACAAGAAATGATGCCCAATGATACTAATAGTTAAAGAAATGCACCTTAAAATAGGCTATCACTTTTGGGCATTTTCATAAAACCATTATATAAATGTAAAATGTCTTTGGAGGACATCTTGATAGAATCCATCTAAATTAAAAATGTCCATACCCTATGACCTAGGGAACTTACTTCTTAGAATCTCACTTACAGAAATATCATAAGTGTGCAAAGATAAATGATTAGGAATTTTCATCATTGTGTTCTGCCAAAAGGGAGCAGACATATGTTCTGGAAAACAGTGGCTCTGATAGAGGATGAAGGCAAAAGGAATCCCCAGTACAGACATAAATGGACATCCCAGGATGACTGTTGTGCACCAGGGATAATGAGCAACCAGTCCAGATTAGAGCAGCAGGACAGGAGGCTCCAAGGAGGCAAATTCATTAGAATATTTTGCATAATTGACATTTTTTTTTTAGGAGATTTACACCCTGGCAAAATTTGGAAATGAATTAGTGATAGTTTTATAGGAAAGTAGGTAAACAATTAAAAAATAAAAACTAAGTATTAATAAATGCAGGGAAAATTAAAAGCTAGATAATTTAATAAGGGAAACAGCTCAGCTGTGGATAATATTTATATAGTTATAATAAATGATGGAAACCCTGGATATTTATCTCAAGTTATTTTGAAATATGACTATACAGAGAGGATGGGTGTAGGGCAAGAGGTACATATGCACATTTTCATCTCCCTTTTAGTAACATAATAGGTAATATCTAAAACTGAAAAATCAAGAAATGTCATAAACGTGGTACTAAAAAATATGGAGGGAAAGAGCAAAATATCTACATAAATAAATAAAAATAAATAAATAAATAAACGAATTGGAAAATGAGTGCTTTTGGGAAGAGGGAGTTGGTGAGGGCAGGGGAGCATTGTTTTTCATGAGACTAATTTGTGACACTTTTATTTTTAAACTACACACATGTATGACTTGAGTAAACATAAAACTAAATAACAAAAATGGAAATAGATAAAAGCAATCACATTTGTGTTAATCCTCAAGTCTGATTTTTTTGGGTCAGGAATTTCTCCTAGGTCAGAAACTTGTAACCAAATGCTAATTTGTATAGCACACAGCCTGGTGACCGATATTTTGAAAAAAATAAATACTTGGATAGAGGCTAAAACTTTACCATCTTTATTTTAAACTAGTATTTCTTAAACTGCAATAAGTATCTCTAGAAAAGAGGAGAAAGTTATTACCTTGTTAGAGACGATGTAATTGGAGATAAGACTGGTACCTCTACACGGTAGCTGTGCTTTATTCTGTAACGTCTAAAAACTTACCTGAACAGAATAGCATCATCTGTTAGGAATTTTGGTAAGTTGGAATCTCGTAAAGCTCTTATCAACACCACATCTTCACTTAGGTCTGGGTTCTCTCTTTTTAAAGACCTAAATTTAAAGGAATAATTCAGATGACATTGCGAGAACATAATACTGAACATGATTTTCCAAACCTGTGTGTGGGTCAGGGATTCCTCTTGCAAAAAGCTGCGGAGGGCCCTCCCCTGTGGATTTCTGCTGGAGGTGAGGATCATTTTCCCCTGCACGCCCAGGGTCCCTCTCCATCAGAGCACATGGATAAGTCAGGCACTGGCTACACAGCCTTGAGCAGAGTAAGGAAATTTTCAACCTCCACCACCAATCCAGACTTTATCCAGCCTGAATTTACAGTTCCCTGAATACATCATTCTGGTTCACTGCCCTGTGAGTTCCTTTTCTCTCAGCCCAGAAGGCCCTGCTTTGCTCTTTTGGCAGCTTCTATTTCTCCATCCAAAACCCAGACCAGTTAGTCTAGAAAGTTCCTCTATGCCTGCCTTGATGAACCTTGGGCACAGCTCTATGGTTGCCCTCCCCACACTCTATCCGAGGTGACCGGTTGTTTGTTTGTCTTGCCCACTGGGCTGTAGCTGTGTTCTTTGAGTGCAATTGTCTCTGAACTCCTTACTATCCCTGGTCCTTAAAGGGCAATCCTGTAAAGAGGAGAAGTACTGTATCTGGGAGGTGAAAAAAGAAAGAACAGAGGGTGGAGAAGGGCATGGAGGTTTGTGCAGAACCCAGGGATACAAGAACCAGGCAGAAGGGGCCCTGGATGTGCACAGCTGGAGTCAGTGAGTCATGGCCTGAGAGGAAGGACTACGGAGAGGAGAGATTCCCTCAGAGATCTGGACAAGCTGGGGATTCCAGAGGGAGGCGTTTCAAGAGGTTATAGAGAGAGAAGATGGGGCCTGAAAAGAGGCTCTTGCTTTACTAGAAACTAGAAAGAAGCTCAGTCTTGGATCATACTGTAAAGACAGAGGTGAAGTCTAGGACATAAGCTTGGACTGAAGATGGAACAAGAGAAACTGAAGTCTCTCTTTATGCTCAGGCTTTGTCAGGTGGTGACAAGTATGACTTAATTACTGTATATGCGCAACAAACTGTATGCCTTTTAAGCCTAATCATCCTATCTTATAGTAGTGAAGGCTTTTGTACACTAAAACTCAATGTATGTGATGAGATCAAGGGAAATGAAAGTTAGCCAAAGCCTAGGCGAGACTCAGGTTCAGTCTGGGGCCAACCATGTTGGGTCTCACAGTGAAGAACTGTCATGGGATGAGGAGAGAGCCCCCATTTCACTGTGGCATGGGAGTAACAGGGTAAGAATGATGACCACAGCAGCAGCTAACATTTATTAATCACTTACTATGTTGCTTTAAGGGCCTCTGTGAATTACCCATTTAAGCGTTTGATGACACAGTTTGGAATTTCACTCTTGCCCACTTTGGTTTCTTACCCAGCCATGACCAGTACAGATTTTACAGCTCTCATGCCGAAGTCGTAGTGATCCTGCTGAGAGAGCTGTTCACTGCAAAGCTTGTACATCTGAGTCATTTTCCTTGCTAATATTTTACTGGATTCAAATCCTTCAGAATATAGAATTACCTAGAAAAGCAAAGTATAAGGCAATGTTTATTCTATTGATAACAATATATTAGCATAATACCAATGTATTAAAAATCTACTTTGGGCATTACATCTCTCCAACTTGTTATATCATTTCACAAAGAAACGTAGACTGAAGGGAGAAGGGTCTTCTGTGCCGTAAGAAGGTGGAAGGTGGGAGGTGGGCTATCGTACGGGGATACCTGGGCACTGATTCTGCTTTATTTCTATAGATGAGGATGTAGCCTTGGCGACATTTGGCTCAAGGAGCAGCAGAGCCAATTGTTTGAAAATGTCCAGTTTAGATGGTGTTATAAGGCCTGAGTACAAAAGCAAGAATTGAGCTTCTCCAATCCAATAGGAATGCCACCCTTGCGGACAGGATCAGAGATGTCCATGTGCTTCCTGGAGGCTCCCTGGAAGTCAAGGGAAACTGCAGATTTGCAGCCTCTCCCCTGCCCTAGCTGGCTACCTTGCTTCCGACAAGTTTCTGTGTGCTTGGTTAAATAAATCCATGATGACAGTGGAGGTGAGTGTGGACACTTCCTTGAATTCATAGTCTACTCGAATCATGGCAGTTGGCCCCAGAATCAGGAGCTAAAATGATGCAGTCACTTCTTACTGGTGTCTGTTTGTTTATTGCTCTATTACCGCCTACTAGTACAGTGCTCTGCACACTGCAGGTCATTAAAAATATTTACTGACGACAGACCTTGCTTCATTCCATCTGTCACAACAATAGGAATAGCACATATAAGACTGGCCTTTTAAATTTCTCCAATTAGTTACTGAGTAATATGACAATAGAACAAAGCATGAGATGTGAAGAAAATGTTGAACTGAGTTCTAAACCTGGTTTTCTTCTTACCAGCTTTGGACAATGAGGAGGTCATTTATCGTCCCTGTCCACAGAGGGTCTAGAAGGAAGACAGCACCTGCCTTAACTGCCTGCCACCCAACAATGCCCACAGGGGGCACCGGGGGACCCATAAGCTGCTGGAAGCATTATACTAATAAAAGTTGTCATTTTTCTAAAGATAGGATTTGGCATGGTCTATTCTATTCTTAGGTAATTACTTTTACTTCATATAGAAGAATATCTTAAATAAGCTGTTATTAAAGGAATTTATTAGCCACAGGGATAATCTGTGCTTTCTGAGAAATTCCATCCTAAAAGGGGTAGTGTCTCTTGTTATGAAATGCAGTGCTGAGCACTAGGGGCCTTCTGGAGTCCTAAAAACACCTTATATTTTGGTCTGGGTGGTCACACAGGTGGATACACGTGTAAGAATTCACTGAGTTGTACCATTATGATCTGTGCACCTTACAATATACAAACTTTACCTCAGTAAAAAGTGCCAAGAAAAATATTAGAAAATTGAAATACATTTGTTTGTAGCTAGCAAAGAGAAACAAAAACCGGTTTAAATAGAAAGATTCCTAGATAGATGGAGAAAGAACAAATACAGTATAATCTATTAATGATTGCTACTTTCGGACTAAGCTGATACAAGACTACAAGCCCACCCCTGCCTGCCCACAGTGGTTAGTATTGCTCCTAACCAATATCCTTTGACTCTAATAAAAAATAATGCACAAAGAGAAGTGACAATAATACAGTATTTTTAGAATGAATTCAGACATTTTAATTCCAAGAGATGTACTGATAAACCCCAATGAACTGGTTAATTAAACTTCTTGATTCATTCCTGTTTTAGGAGCCTCCTATATTCCAGAAACCAGTCTGGGCAAACACACACACAGAGAACAAAGCATTCTACGTGATAACAATCATTTCCACGCTTATGAGCCAACAACAACGTACAGCCTTGGTTATGTGAGGCATATATACATGCCAGAGTGCATTCATAAAGGAATCTTCCTACCTCAATAAAATCAAATGGTGAATAAAAGAAACAAGCTTAAACTTTTGCTGCTTTATGATATGAAGCTCACCTCTGCAATCAAGGCATAATTTGGAACCATCATCGCGAAGGGTCTAAACAGGGCTTTCAAATTGTCTGGCAATTCGGTTCTGCCTGCATAGCCAGGATTCATTGTGATGAAGGCTGCACAAGTCATGACCAACTTTATTTCCCGCCCCTCAAACATGAATCTAGAGAGCTAATAAAAGGAAAGAGAAAGTATAAGTTAACACTTCTCCAGACATTTGTAAATTCTTTCCCATAATTACTACTTGAGTACAAAGTGTGTGTAATGGAGCATTCAAATAAAGACTACTGAATCCTGCTGTTGGACAACAGGAAACGTTTTTCTCCTAATTCTGACCTACCTACTCCCAGTCTCTTCTGGGCTCAGTGTTTTGTGCTCTCTGCCTCTCTGCCCCTGCCTTGCCCAACTTGTCTCTTCCTGCCTGGCCCTGTCCTGTAATCTTCTGGGCCTTAACATCTTTTGTTGAAACTCCTCAATTCAACTTAGACTTAACGCCACTAAACCTTCTCCACCCCCACTTTCTGGTATTCCCCAAGAAAGTCTAATCTGACCTTAGTCCTTGGGTGGTTGAGGCCCCACTGTTACAGTTATTGGCACCACCCCTTCACTTTTATTCAGTAGCAAACACTTGTTGAGCATCTGCTGCAGGTGTGGCAGAGGGTTAGACACGGAGATAGAGAACTGAAGGAGACTCACTCCTGAGCCCTCGAGAAGCTCTCGAGCTTGCTGTGTGGAGTCAGACCTGGAAACTGTGACCACGCAGTGTAATAGATGCTACAGTGGAGGTGTGTGCAAGGCCCACGGGGAGCAGAGCTCACAGGAGGAGCAGGGAGCCTGCTTGAGCCCTGAAGAATGAGGAGGGGCGTTTCACATAGACAAGCAGGGGCAGCCATTCCAGTCAAAAGGAGCAGGGACAAGAAGCAGCAATGCATGGTCAACAATGACCAGCTTATTCACTTCACTAAAGGGTAAAATTCTAGGAGGAAAATGTAAGTAGGCTGGGGTCTGAGCATCAAGAATCTTGCAGGCTAGGCTAAGGAATTTAGATTTTTGTCCCATGGGTGGGGGGAAGCAGAGAAGAATTTTGAGCAGAATGATAGGATCAAAGATGGTAGTGGAGAGGTTGGACAGACTCTAGATAGGGAGGTCAGTAAGGAATTATTATTGGGGAGCCAGCATTAGGGGGTTATCACTGGGGATGAGAGGCATCTAGCAGATACAACTAAATGGACTTGGTCGTGGCTTAGATTCTGGGGTTGATAGTAATGGGGGAAATTCAAGATGAATTCCAGGTTTCTAGCTGGGCCACTGAGTGAAGGCACTACTATCAGACATAAAGAACATGGGGGAAGACCAGGATGGAGCTGGGGAGATGTGTCATAGCCTGGAGGAGAAAATGCTGGATAATACAACTAGAGACCTGCTGCTACTCAATGGCTGTTTGTGCTATTCAAACCTGTACATTTCTGAGCTTTAGTTTCTTTGTCTATTCCTGGGGATATATTTCACTCCGACTATTTCATCTGGCCACTGGTAAAACTGAGGGTGAGGTTTGATTAGTCTCAGATGTCATCCTACCTTCCTTTCACCTCACATGGTTGCCTCCAGTTGGCAATGCTTCAGTCCTTCCATCGTTCCTTTTGTCCCTTCTCCCTTACTCCTCATGCTTTGCTCTCAGCTAATTGCTCAGCAAGGTGATAATTACTTACAAATTATGCTATATCCGGGGGTCCTTGCATTTAATACAGGTCTCCCCAGAGGATGTGGGAGGCAGGAGGGTATGTAGTTGAAGGAAATCAGACTTTAGGGTCACATAGATTTAGGTGTGTATCTTCGTTCTTTGGTGTCCTCAGAAATATTTCTTAACGTCTTTGAAAGCTTTTCACTAGTAACCTTGGGAAAATGCCATTTACTTCACAGAGGTTTGGTGTGAAGATGAAGTAAGTGTAAAGTACAATTATCTGTATAATTTAACAGCTCATTAAAGTCCAATTTCTGCTTTCTTTTTATTTGTTCTATAATTTGCTTTTTTTGCAGAGGTGGTGATAAAAATATTTAACGAGTCTTTAGCAGGGCACCTGCCAATGAGAATGGCCCCTTCCCCTAGAGCTAGAGCTGAGCCCAGAGGCCACCTTGTTGTGCCAGGATGAACCCTTATGGCTGGATCAGAGGAGGTCTTGGATTCTTCAAGAAGGGGCCAAGGTAGTGGAGGGGGACCCTCCAGGGGCTCGGGACACTGGCTATTTAAATATTCAACCCTGGCAAGGCTGTCCTGGTTTGTACAGGCTGAACATCAGTCTGCCCTTGGGGATCTCACGATCATATCTCAGAAGGTCAACACGGAGTAGCAGGGACTTGACCCCATCCTGCACTGCCATCAGCTTCTCAATACAAAACCCTTTTTCCAGGAACATGTTCATACGGGCTAAAACAAACTTTAAAGAGTGGGGCCACTTTAGTCTCTTCATCTGATCCTGCACTCCTCAGCTTTTCCAGTCCGGTGAGTTCTGGAGGAGCCAAGGGCACCAGAACTCCTCTCCCATTTTGCCACCAGTACTAGACTGAGCCTGGGGGCCATGATGATGGCAGTGGAGTTCAGAAGAGGGAGCATTAGAGAAACTTAGCACAGAAGTAAATGTCAAAGGCAAGAACATGAAACCTGAGGAGGAAAATAGGAGGTGGAGGAGAGAGTACAGGGTGTGGGTGCATCTATTATTGTGTGTGTGTGTGTGTGTGTGTGTGTGTGTGTATGTGTTGGGGGTTGGAAGAAGAGAGTTCCTTGAGGGCAGGGCCTGGTCTCACCATCTCTGTATCCCCAGGTCCCAGCACAGTGTCTGACATACAGTTGTTTCTCTGAGTTGCCTGGGTGAGAAATTAATTCACCCTACTCAGTCCTGTTGCTGTAGTACTCACTGATTACATTGGAATCATGGAATAGACAAGCTGAAGTTAGCATTGTCCTTCCTAAAATGCAACATGCTATGAGTTGATTACAAACTTAAGAAATGCTACTTCTATAGGCCACTGCCCAGTGCCCTACCTTTGCAGCTTTGGCGTTCCTAATGGTAATGAGTTGCTGTGCGATGACTGACAAAACTTCTATGTCAATTCGATTAAATTCATCAAAGCAGCACCAGGCCCCCGACTGTGCCAGACCACTGAAGAAGCGCCCCATCATCTGAAAGCAAAATAATGCCACTCAACTTTGTATTGCATGGTTATACTTCTTTAAAAGTTATATTTTGAGCTGAAATATTAAAAAGAGGCAGTATCTGCAATAAACAATCATTTTATGGGAATACCGGGCTCTGTCAGAAGTTAGCCCCTTTCTATAAGAGGAACTATCTTTTTGTCTCTCTCTACATGATTAAAGCTAATTTTTATTTTTAATAAAATGACAACCTGATCAATTTTCCTGCTTTTTCATAACCTTCACTCACCTGTGTAAATACTCGACAGGTGCTCAAAGAAACAAACACATGGAATAGACACGCTTAAGGACTCAGAAAAAAACTTGAAAAATTTAGCTAATGGAAGCTTTCGTTGTCTTTACAAGGTCCTATAGATGGGAGACAACACACAGCAGCTCCTGAGCACAAGCAGAGCAGCACAGCTCAAGGTGCTACTTCTTAATTTCTTCTACAGCCGAATTCTAATGGTGGAGGAGAATGAATATGTACTTGTGGCCATCTAAAGTGTAAAATTTCTTTAGAGGCTTGAGCTTTGGGTTAAGCATTTGTACAAAGACAGCCAGTCGATTTCCTTGCTTTGCTTCTGCCTTTTCTCTATAAAGTCTTTCCCCTAGCTCTCATCAGCGGAGCGCTCCTAGCCACTCTGCTTTGATGCTGCCCAATTTGAATTGATTTCTACTCAAATAAAATCTTAAAATTTTTAATATGCCTCAGTTTATCTTTTAACACAGCCCATGGGTTTAGAGGTATGGTCGCCTGAGCTCAGCTTGCCACTTAGAATCCCACTTCTGCAATGTGAAATGTGAACCTGCCCTTTTCTTGGCAAGGTTACAGAGGGAAGGCCCTCAAGCTGCGACTGCTGAAGAGGCAGCTGACGCTGCCCTCGTCCTGCCCTGCCCAAGTCACTCAACATTGTTCAACTCTTCTTTGGATTCTGGGAGATATCCCACCATCCCAACATCCTTTCAATAAGTTCATTTTTTTGCTGTTGCTTAAAAGATAAAATAAGATTATTTATGTATTTAGCAATCTAACCAAATAAAACTACTTTAAACAAGCAAAATAAAATACGAGAATATTTAAGTGGAAAACAGATGTAGGAGTTTGGGAACAGAGATATAATGATAAATAAAGAAGGAACACAAGAAAGTTTTACTAAGCTGAAAAGACATACATTTCCTGATTAAGAAGTTCAGCAAATGCCAAACAAAATGAATGAAGAAAATTGTCTCATCTAGATCCAGCCTGGTAAAATTTCAGAACCCAAGGCTCAAGAGGAAACCCTGTAATCTTCCAGAGGTAGTGAGGAAGTAACATAGTATTCACCCCCCAAAATGTGTTAAGCTATTAACAGTCTGATCCTTAGCAAAACCGATGCTAGAAGACAACGAAGTAAGCCTTTTGAAGTCATGAGGGAAAATGATTTTAAACCTGTAATTCCACCTTCTACCAAATTATCAGTCAAGTAGATGGCAGTCCTGGACGTCTATAAACTTAAATGGGAAAAAAATTTGCTCAAGGAAGTATTCCAGCAAATGAAAAAGAAATATAAGAAAGAAACAAAAATGAGACATAAACAGCGGCAGCTGAGCAGGCTCTGGGACAGTTTTTCAAACTGGAGTGTGCATCAGAATTATTGGGAGGGCTTGTTAAAAACCCTCAGATTGCTAGGCTTCAGTGCCAGAGTTTTCGATTTAGTAGATCTAGGATGGGGCCTGATAATTTGCATTTCTAACAAGTTGTCAGGTGATGCTAATGCTAAAGAAAGCTGAAAAAATTTTTTTAAAAACTCCATTAACCCTGTTGCTTGGAATATTTTCAGAAGAATGGCAGAGGGTTCATGATTATGTATTGATCATTCTCTATGGGTCCAATTATTTCATTAAATCGCACTATGAATAATCCTTGATATTGTTCCAGTAAAACTCCACTTACAAAACAGGTGGCCTGTGGTCTGTAGTTTGCTGACCCCTAAAGTATCAATTACATTTAATGATAAGAAATTTAAATTTTTATTTATTCTTATTTATACTCCACTTTGCTCCATAAAAGATTTATTAAACTAGCCTTTAAAATTATAGAAATATCTTCATGTGAAGAAATTCAAACTGTACAGAAAGATCCAAAATTAAAAGTAAAAACGTCCCTCCCTGCTCACATCACCCAAGTGACAATATGCTTTCATGCCGCAACAGCAGAAAGAATTGATAAGATGCAGCAGAATCTCTATGGTCTACAAAGCCTAAAATATTTACTCCTTGGCCTTTTCCACAAAGTCTGCTGACTCCTGCTCTAGAGTCTGAGATTAAATGAATCATGTGTATCCTGTGACTTTAAGTGTCTCATGGCACACACTCATGCCGGTGGGAGTGCACATCTCCCAGGAATGACATGCCACACAGGGCCACACGAGGTTGCCCTTGGGAACAGAGTGAAGAGCCAGGGGCAGTGGGAGGCAGCCTCTGTAGTATTCAGAGGGTGGGTGTCCCTGGTTCCTGTGGGAGGATGTTATAGCCTTGTTTGAATAATTCTGCAGGTTGGCAAGGAACTGAAACCTGCCAGGGATAAGCAAGAACTGTGCCTGGACCTTTTGATAAGAGTGGTTTGACTAGGGGACCATAGGCACAGAGTTGGGAGGGGAACTTGCAGTTAGGCCATTTGAGGCCCTCTTGATTTTACCAGATGTCAAAGCAACACATAATATTGAGCCTTAATTTTAGACCAAATATCACATACAGATATACCATATTTTGTGTATCCATTCATTGGTTGATGGACATTTGGGTTGTTTCCACTTGTTGTGTGGAATAATGCTTCTATGAACATTTGTGTTTTTGTGTAGACATATATTTTAATTTCTCTTGGGAATGAATATACCAAGGAGTAGAATTGCTGGATAACATGGTAACTCCAGGTTTTACCTTTGAGTAACCACTAAACTGTTTTCCAAAGTGTCTGTACCATTTCACACTCCCAACAGCAGTGTATGAGAATTCCAATCTCTCCATATCCTAGTTAACACTTGTTATTATTTGTCTTTTTGATTATAGCCATCCAAGTAGAGGGAAGTGGCACCTCATTGTAATATTGATTTGCATTTCCCCAATGGCTAATGATGTTGATCATCTTTTTTTATGTTTATTGGCCATTTGTGTATCTTCTTTGGAGAACTCTCTTTCAGCTCTTTTGCCCATGTTGAAATTACATTATCTATCTTTTTATAATGGAGTTGCAATAGTTCTTTATATACACTAGATTCAAGTCCCTTAGCAGATATATGATTTGCAAAATTTTTTCTCCTATTTTGTGGACTGTATTTTCACTTTCTTAATTCTTCTTTTGAAGCATAAAAGTTTTTAATTTTGATTATATCTGGTTTACCTATTTTTTCTTTTGCTTGTGCTTTGGTGTCATAACTAAGAAGCCACTGCAAAATCCAAGGTCACGTAGATTTACACCTACATTGTCTTCTAAGAGTTTTATAGTTTTAGCTGTTACACATTTGGTCTTTGATCCATTTTGGGTTAATTTTTATATATAGGGTGAGGAAGGGATCCAACTTCATTCTTTTGCATGTGAATATCCAGTTGTCCCAACACTATTTGCTGAAAAGACTACTGAACACTGAATTGTCTTTACGGTCTTGTCAAAAATCAGTTTACTGTAAAAGGTTTATTTCTGAACTCTTAATTCTATTCCATTGATCTATATGCCTGTCCTTATGCCAGTACCACACTGTCTTGATTAGTGTAGGTTTGTAGTAAGTTTTGAAATTGGGAAGTGTGAGTTTACCAACGTCACTTTCTATTTTCCTCCAAAATTGTTTTGTGAATTTTGGGTCCCTTAAATTTCCATAAGCATTTTAGGGTCAGCTTGTCAATTTCTGGAAAGAAATCAGCCAGGATTTTGATAGAGATTACATTGAATCTATAGATCAATTTGGGGAGTACTGCCCTATTAACAATATTAAGTTTTCTGATCCATAAAAATGGGATATCTTTCCATTTATTTATGTTCTTTTTAATTTCTTTCGACAATGTTTTATAGTTTTCAGAGTGTAAGTTTGCACTTCTTTTGTTAAATCTCATTGTAAATATTTCATTCGTTTCGATACTATTGTAAATGGAAGTGTTTTCTTAACTTTATTTTTGGATTATTCATTGCTACTATATAGAAATAAATTGATTTTTGTATATTGATCTTGTATCCTGCAATCCTCCTGAAATTTGTTTATTAGTTCTAATAGTGTGTGTGCATGTGTGTGTGTGTATTCCTTAGGATTTTCTATATATAAGATCATGCCAACTGTAAATAGAGATAGTTTTATTTCTTCCTTTCCGATCTAGATGCCTTTTATTTCATTTTCTTGCCTAAATGCCCTGGCTAGGACCACTAACACATTGGTGAATAGAAGGGAGAATAGACATCCTTGTCTTGTTCTTGATCTTAGGTGGAAATCATTCAGTTTTTCACCAATAAGTAGATGTCAGCTGTGTGTTTTTCTTAGATGCTCTTTATCAGGTTGAAGAAATTCTCTTCTATTCCTCGCATGTTGAGAGTTTTTATCATGCAGGTTTTTGGTTTGGTTGTTTTTGTTTTCTTAAGTCAGAGCTCACAATGATGCTGGTCATCAGGGTTGAGAAGTGGCCATAGCCAGCTCATCAAAGAGTTTTCAGTGGTGTTCAAGGACTTCCCAGCCTGGACCATTGTTTTACAACAGTGACATGAGGTGTCAATGGCACCAACAGAAGCCAAAAAGAAGGAAGCTTTTCTCCATTAGAGTGATTTTGTGTAGTCTGCATCAGCCCTGTTGATCACCCTGAAGTTATTACTTGCTGAAGTGGCATAAGAGGTAGGACTCCAGGAAGGGGATAAAGACATTTTTTGATCAAGGTTGGCTCTAAGGGCTTGGATCACTTAATTGTAATATTTATAAAAGGGACTTTATTTTGTTCCCTATGATGATTAAGCATGGTGTACAGGTTCCCTTAGTTTTAAGACTCAGTGTTGCTAAGAGATTTGATCTTAAAAGTTCTCACCACAAGAAAAAAATTCTGTAACTATACATGGGGACAAATGTTAACTAGACTTATGGGGTGATCATTTCACAATATATACAAATATTGAATCATTATGTTGTACATCTGAAACTAATATAATGTTGCATGCCAATTTTACCTCAACAAAAAAAATCAAATTAAAAAAATTATATTAAAAAAAGACTCAATGTTAACATATTTGAGGCCTATGGGAAGCTCCTTTCTTTCCCTTCATGTATGCGTCCTGGAAGTCCACCAGGGGACCAAGTCTAACTGCCAGCATCCTCTATGCATGCACACTGATGGCTGATTTGTCCTTCTCTTGTTTCTGCTCCTGGAGGACGCTCTTGCCACCACCTTCCCGAATGGTATGGATGAGGTGGGGGTGGCAGAGTGTCTTCTTTCCACTAAGAAGTCTTCCTCCTCCGTGACGTTTTGACTGGGAAGTTGACAAGGACAGCTTTTGTCTTTTTCTGAAGATCCTCTTCAAGAGACACTCAATCTTCCAAATTAGGAATTAACATGCTAAAATAGCAGTTCCCAAAGTGTCATCTGCGGATCCCTGCAAGTCCCAGAGTTTTTTCTGGGGGGTCTGTGAGGTAGAAGTATTTTCATAATAGTACTAAAATGTCATTTGTCTTTTCCCCTCTCGTTCTCTCATGAGAGTACAGAATATGAAAAACTAATTGATACGTCTTCAGTTTCTGCCTTGCAAATAATCTTTAAGAAGCTGAAAGTTGTCAAGTTTTGGTGTAGTTTCAAAGAATATTGACAATTATCTGAAAAAGTTATTAAAATATCTCTCACTTTTTAGAGTACATATCTGCATGAGGCTAGATTTTCTTCAAATACTTCAACCAAAATAACATATCTCAACAGATTGAATGCAGAAGCAAATAAGAGAATCTGGCTGTCTTCTTTATGCCAAACAGAGATTTTCAAAAATATAAAACAGTGTAACTCTTCTCACTGAATTTTTCGTTTGGGAAAATAGATATTTTTCACACAAAATGTTTATGCTAATGTAATGGATTTATTGTTATTTTAAAACAAAAAATATTTAAATTGCATCAGTTTTAACTTCTAACATGGCAAATATCAACAAATGTAACCCATATATAAACACAAAAGCTTTTTGGAGGTCTCAATAATTTTTAAGAGTGTAAAGGGGTCCTATGATATTGAAAAATCTCACCATGAATTCTTGCCTCCTACATATTTCATTTTCAATACACAACTCTGAACTGTTCATCTCTTCATGTAAGCTCATTCCTTGTTCCTAGATTTCCCTGTGATTCTACCTTTTGTCTCATCTCACTTCTTTCTACTTAACCATATGAACAGATTTTTCATTTTATCACCATTGGACACATCCTCCCTGAGGCTTGATTCTTACCTGGACTATACAGACCACCTCGTGTTGACTCTTCTCCCTTGCTCTATTTATTCCACTTTAACCATCTCATGCCCCACTGGTTTCCCTTGCTTGCTATCACCGCATTCTCTCCTTCTTTTATCATGGCATGGGTCAAGTAGAGAGAGACACACGAAACATTTAATGTTAGGGTTCAGATATTGGGACTGTACCTTGTAGTCCAAACCATCAGAACAGTTAAAGACCACACACTGGATGGCAAGGGCTTTTGCTAGGTCTTTGGTCGTTTCGGTTTTCCCAGTGCCAGCAGGACCAGCTGGCGCACCTCCCAGGTCAAGCTGCAAAGCCCCCATGAGGCACAGGTAGCAGCGATCCTGAAGAAATTGATAAACTGTCATTATTGAAGGGAACGGACTCTAGCCACAAATTTATAAGTCCTGTCCTTTCTACAGGAGGAGGGTCATTATTTTCTACCAAAAGTTTTGTAGCAATTGAGATCCAAGCACATAACTAAATACCGCAAATCTCTACTTCACAAAGATGTAGACATGGCAAATCCTTTCAAGAGTTAATGTTAGATGAAACTTTTCAAGACTGTTTTGATAAGGAAGCACTCTTGGGTCAACACTAATCTCAGTGATCAGTCACTTACCGTGAGAGGAGTAATAACTAATCTGGGGCATGCACCCAAATATTCATAGCCATAAGTGTACTGAGAGAGCGCCATTCTAGCTACGCAATTATCCAGGTCTACATCCCAATAATAGCGCAGTTGTCTCTGCCAGTCAAAGGATTCGACTTCCTCTACCTACGTAAGTGATAACAATGATACACATATTAGACACACTAATTTCAGAGAGAAATATATGATTTTACTTAAATGAAACAGTTACCTTGGCTTGAACAAGTTCAGTGACTATGTCTCTTGCATGTACATCAATAGTAATTAAGGCCGTTAGGATGTTTCTGTGTAATTTAGGAAGATTGCCTCGAACTATTGCAGCCAGGGCATTTAACCTCTACAAATTAAAGGAAAATTTTTGAAAAGTGAACTGTCAAAAATTAGCTTACATATATATTTTTTACTATTAAATTTGGAGCAGACATTTGCCAAGTCTAATTTTAAGAGTCTCTAATTCTGTGACCAAACAGGACAACGGTTTAACTTTTTAATTCCTATAAGACTTCTATGAAGTACATACTATCTTTAACCCCATTTTACAATAGAAGAAACTGAGAGTCAGAGAGGGTAAGTAACTTGATGGCAGTCACACAGTTATGATGTGGCAAAAAGGGGACTTGAGGAGACATTTGTCTCAAGGAAAGCCCTGCTCTTGACCACCACGTGATGATTTCTCCAGAGAAGACCATTCTCCTCAAAAATTAAATGTGAGTAAGGCATCACTCCTCATTTTCAGGGATAGTTTTTTCTGTGGTAATCAGAAAACCTGAGCATTTTAACCAAGCCAATGACTGAATGAAAGCACTTTTGATAGACTGAGCCCCTGCTTCTCACCTAAATGCCTAAATCTTTTTCAGAGAAGAGCAGTGCCTCTGAAGGCCTTGACCTGCTGGGCTGAATTTTCACTCACTGACCCTGATTGGGGGCCACCTCCACAGAGAGGTCAATGGGGCTTTCTTTAGAAAGTCTTTTCTCTGGGGATCTTTGACATGGAATTCTATCGAGGACCTTCATGTGAGAGTTTTCTCTTATTTCAAGAAAGTTGTTACCTCCTTTTCTGCTTTTCTTTTTAAAGATTGTCAACTGAGCTAACAACTGTTGCCAATCTTTTTTTTTTTCTTTTTCTCTCCAAATCCCCCCAGTCATAGTTGTATATTTCAGTTGTGGGTCCTTCTAGTTGTAGCATGTGGGATGCCGCCTCAGTGTGGCCTGATGAGCGGCGCCATGTCCGTGCCCAGGATCAGAACCAGCAAAACCCTGGACCGCCGAAGTGGAGCACGCAAACTTAACCACTCAGCCACCGGACTGGCCCCCCTTTTTCTGTATTAAGGATCAATCTTTAAAAATGCAGCATTGCTTGGAAGTAGAATTGAATTTGGAGTTAAAGATTAGGCATAGCTGTAAAATGACATTTCCCAACTGTAGCTTAAAAATTCTTGTAGAACGGTAGAGTCTTTCATTTATTTGTTATTTTATTGATAGCTGCCTGAAGGTTCTATAAAATAGTAGAAAAGCACGTCTTGAGCCTAAGAATAGAAATGTCATGAGTCCTGGGGTTTTCCTGGACTGAATAAACTTCTGTGAGAGATATCCAGGACCTAGTAAATACAATTTCTCCTTAAATGGTGCAAATCATTATAATCCTGACATTTTCCTTTTGAATTGTTTTCTCCTCCTATTTTTGTAAGTATTCATAAAAATATTGCACAAATACCAAGGTAGTATCCCTAAGAAAACTTGAACATAAGTGGTTTTAGTGAGAATCCCAAAGCTTTAAGTCATGTCAGAGCATTAAAATTTCTAAAATACAGTGAACTTGCATTAACCGTGCTGAGAAAAACAGCTGAGACCACCCTGCACAGTGGTATGTTCAATGTCACCCCGTTAAAAATCTCACCTCAAAGTTTACTTTTTCAAAAGCTTCCAGGGCCTCTACACGATTGCCATTTTCACTTTCCAAACACTCTGTCAAATCGCGGCACCACATGATTTGAGAAACGGTCAGGATCACCTGCATGGAAACATCTTCCTGAAGTATGTGATGCATCTCACCAAAAAAGGATTCAGAGATGGAAACTTAAGAAGTGGAAGTTACTTGAGAAGGGTGGCCAGCGATCACCCAGGTTGTCCTCGGTTTCCCCTGATAGTCAGCGATGGCAGCTTTGCACAGGCGGCGCAGAGATGTGAACATGGCTTCCTCCACTTTACCAAGCCACTCCTCCACGTTGCCTCGGGCTTTGAGGCCTTTGCCCAAGCTAACCTAGAAGATAATCAGAGCAATGATAACATGGCTCATGTGGGACTCGTAGGCTGCACATTCTCTGTACTTTCAGAACAGAACCTGTGCTACTTAAACACTGGAGCCTGACCACAAATACTAGAACTTTCTATTGATATTCCACTGTATACCTCTTTTACCCCCCTCTACTTATTGCTTTATTTTACTGCTTCTCTTTGGAGTCAGCTCCTGCAAAAAGAAGTCTACGTGCACTACATGAATTCCTTCACTTTCTTTTCCTACTTGCTTCCATCTGAATTTTGGCCCCAACCTCTCCTGTAAACCTGTTCTCATTATGGTTATCAATGTTCTCCCAATTGTTAAGTCCAATGGACACTTTTCCGTCCTTCTCATATTTATTTCTTGGACTTCCAATGACCTGCCTGCCCTGTTCATCTTGGTTTCATGCATCTGTTCTTCTTCTACCCTCCCTTTAAATTTAATGTTTTCCCTGGATCCTAGGCTTGGTCCTTCTCTTTCTCTTCTTCTGCACTAGTGATGAGCAAATTCTTTTGCATGAGGATCAATTCAGGACAAATAAAATATTTATGGGTTCCTGACCCTCCCATAGATACCCCACTGTGCTCTAACTGGACTGCAATGCTTGGCATTTCCCTGCACAGTTCCTCTGTGTGGAATGCTCTGCCTCCCATGCCTCCTCTCCATCTTCCTTGGCTCTCCTTGTGTGTGTGTCTGCGTGTGTGCGTACCACTCTCCTCTGTGAAGTCATGTGGTTCCCCATCATCTGCTAATGCATTTACTTGCTTGGTGTTTGCCGTATACCAGGCACTGTGCAGTGTCCTGGAGACACCATTGATAACAATGACAACTAACACTTTCAAGGCACTCACTGGGTACTGTTCTAAATAATTTACACACTTGAAAATCCTCAACATCTCATTAACCAGGCACTATTGCTAATCTCTGTTTCATAGATGAGATTGAAGGGGTGGGACTTGAGCCAGGTGGTATGGCAGTAGAACCAGTGCTCTTAACCAGTCCACTCTTGTGCCTCTGGTGGAGAGTTGAGTAAGACATGGCAACAGTTTTCTCCACTCTGTTCCCAAGAACAGAGCACTTGCCTCTGTTATTGTATTTACTGTGGTTTTCTTCAATTGTTTGGTTGACTATGTCTCCATTAGCCTTTGAGCTCTTTGAGGGCAAGAATTTTATCTTGGTTATCTTTGAGACTCTGAGCCAGCAGAGTACCAGTATGTAGCAGCACCTGAATGCTTAGAGTGACAATGAATAAACCTCTACCTTACACTCTAGAAGAGTAACAAAGTTTATCTGTAAAGAATTATAAACAAAAAGCACCTTACCCTTTCTCCCTCTGGTGATAGCATTGCTAAAATGTCATTGGTATAAACCTTTTCTGGCTCTCCATCCATACCAGGAATTTTTCCTTCAGTGGGAGGCATGAGAGCAAATTCAAGCTTTGAAATGGAGTCAAAGCATTTCCTCAAGTGTGGCTGCACAGCTTGGGGATTTCGTGTTTGGGCCAAAATCTCCAGAAGTTCATCATTTGATAAGAAGTAAAATCTGGATTAAAGAAAATAATTAAACTATAACTTGAAATTGAAGCAAATCTTATATAGACATGAAAGGTAAATCCCTTAGCCACATCTCTTCTCTATCCACTAATGTCCTGGACCTTGAACCCATTGTTCCTGTGTTTCTGGGGAGGCCATGTGTCTCTAAATATGATTGTAGTGGAGATTAGTGTGGGTGCATATCAAACAGCTAGAATTAGAACCTGGTACATAAAAGATAGATACTTTTCATAAAAATTATAAAAATGCTAGCTCTTGCTACGATACTGATTTGTTCACATGTCTGTGTTTCTTGGCTTTGAGCCCTTAGACTGAAGATACAGTATTTGTTTTCCCTAGAATCTAGTCCAGTACCTCACAGGCACATGGTACTCAATGTATAAGTTGTTGAATAGATGGATGGGTCGTTGTGGGAACTTTATTTGGTTCTGTGAATACACACATGTGGGCCATGCTGGTGCAATCCTGTGAGGGATTTTCTTAGATCCTGCCCATCAAGGCCATTTGGAGGCATAAAAAGACCCTAGGAAAAGAACCAGAGAAGAAGCACATCTGGATGCCCAGGGATGAGGGAGAGGGATGAGGGCCCAGCCTTTTACTTCTGTGGAGGGAGCTGTCTATGAGAGATCCCTCAGGACTGGAGGTAGGAGTAAAGAGCCCATGGCAGGCCCCACATGGGAGAGACGGGCAAGATGGGTACCAGCCAAGTCAGCCATCTCCTGCCACTTTGCCTCTCATCCCTTCCATGCCCCAAACCTGGGGACCCCAGAAACCGAGGAGGAGGTGGGGAGGGTTGATTACCACACATCCTCATCGTCATTAAAGCCTTCAGCCCTGCCCCAGGCTTGGGCGGGGGCAGGGGGGAAGTTTTAACTTTGAAAGAAGTTCAGAGTTTTGATTATTACAGATCATTTACTGGGTTAATGTGATGAGGGATTTTATTTTGGAATATTTTCTGAGAATTACCAGAAAATTCATGAGGCCTCTCAAGATTTTGTCCAGCGGCAGGAAGAAACTAGATCTGAGCAGGGAGTGCAGAGGCGTCATTGTTAGAAGCAAAGATGATTTGGTTGCATTCTATCAGTCCTGCTTCTTTAACGTACCACGTACAGTAACAGTTTGTCCCCCTGCCTCTTTTTCACCCAATGAAGCAGACAACTATAAAGACTGGACCATGAGCCCTCTGAGACCAGGAACAGTATTGTATTCAGCTTGTGTCCCTAGGACCCAACTTGGTCCGTGGCTCGTAGTAAGTCTTCATTAAGCCTTGGAGAGTAAAACCAATGCCGCATGGAGCCTCCTGACCTAATAACCATTGCAGACCTGGTTGGTGCAATTCTAAACAAAAGGAAAAAGAAAACCTGATGATTTTTGGTATTCAGTATTATTACAGGTAAATTTGTGCCAAGTTTCTTCATATATCAAAAGCAGTGTATGGATTTTCTCTGGGCTTGGGAAACTCAGGCTGGGAACCTCTGATTTAAGAGTAAAGTAGACAAAAGGCACATTCCAAACCTCAAATTCTTCCATCTTTTTCCATGTTACCTGAATGAGGTTTCAGTAAGATTTGTATCCACTCTTTAAAGCCTGACTACTTCTGTTAAAACTCAACCAAATCTTTTGGATCTTGGATTTCCTGTGCACACACATACCCTGTCCTGGTACCCAGCAAAACCTCTCTCAACTAAGCAACCCAGAGAAGCACCTAACCCTGGCTGCCTCAGTGCTTGTCCTAGGACAGACCCAACAGCCATTTCCTTAACAGCTAACAGGAAAAAAATCCATGAAAGATGAACCATTTTGATAATGTTCTCTGTGTTATGGTACAATGTGCCCCAGTGACTGAAGTTAGGAGCTTTTGCTCCCATCAAGTGGTCATATTCTCGTCTCATATAACCACCTCGTAATGGCTTATTTATATGACTGTCCACCTGTTAACCATGAGCTCCATAAGGGCAGAGATCTGGCCTTTCCTTCTTTGTATCTGAGCAGTGAGCATAATGTTTGCTGTGCTTTTAGAATGAATAAATGAGTAAAACATTTCATTTGGAATTTGCGAAATGATCTCTTAGATGACTCCTACAGTGACACTCGTGGCCGCCAATTAAGCTAAAGAAAACTGCTCAGGCGAAACAGGTCTCTCTAACTTTTCACATACACACCTGTGGACACAGGCACACATGCAGGCACAAAAATACACACCCAAAGGTGAAACAATGCTGCAATCAAGAATCCTTCCAGTACCTCAGGCACTTACCCACTTAAACCTTTACCAAAGACTGTATCCTTATCCTTGAGACTTACACTCCCCAATCAAGATACTAGCTGGATTGCCATTGTCACATATCTTTCTTGTCCCCTCTCTGGTTCCCTGATGCTTTGAAGTTATGGTTTGTTTTTAAGTATATTCTTTTAAGTTAATGGATAGTTTTAATTACTACAAAAATATCATAGGTAGCTTTATAAACCTACCTTGGAAAGATAACTCTTTTTGATTCTAAATATGCCTCTAGACACTTCTGAATTTGGTCAAGTAATGCATTATTATTTTGAAAAGTCTCCAGAAGTCCTGTTCATTGAAAAAAAAAAGGCATTAGTAAAACTGTGTTAAAATAGAGAATATAATTTTAAGTGGACATAAAATATGACATTACCGTTTTAAAAGCTTTGATTTTATTTGATAAAAGAACAGTATAATAAATTAAAATTTAGGGGGGGTTGGCTAAGATTGTTGACTATTACTTTTAATAATAACAGTAATTTAAATATTAATTTTAATATTTACCATAGATGAACAAAGATTTACTTTGAAACATTTTTAGCTGGCATCCCCCACTTTTGGGGGCTGGGAACACACAAACCAAAACCAAACAGTTGCCTTCTCCTTGACCCTCCAAACAAAGCCATTTTCTGAACACTAGACACTCTCTGTCACTTTCTTACTCACGTCTTCTGTTTCCTCCGCCATCCTTAGATGCCAACGGCAATGGGATCCTATTTCTTTATCACTAAACTGTGGCACCTTAAGACGCAAGATTTATGTCTCACTTAACTTTGAAGTTCTGGTGCCTATTGCGGTGCCTGTCTTCCCCCTCAGTCCAAGAGTCAGATCCAGTCTTTACCATGGTGTCCGACGCTCAATGTGATCAATGACTCAATCTAATCCCAACCTCACAGCCAAGCACACTCACCTCTGGCCTCACCTCCTAAGCCCTTCTCCTCGTGCACTCCACTCCAACCCACTCTGGCTTCCTTGCTAACAGTCGTGTGAGCCAAGCGTGCTCTCATCTCAGGGTCTTTGCCTTTGTTCTCTCTGCCTTTGACAATCCTCCCTTAGATCCACATATATGTCTCATTCCCTTTTTCCTGCAGGGTTTTGCTCAAAAGACCCTTTATCAAGAAAACCACCCATCACAGACACACACACATCACACACACACACACATGGCAGCCCTCAGTTACTCTCTAGCCCCTTTACTCTCCTTAATTTTTCTTCATAGCTTTATCGTCATCTGAAATGATATACACAGGTCCGCACTTCTTTATCTGAAATCCCCAGGACCAAATGTATTTTGGAATCATATACTTTTTTTAAATTTAAAAGTTACATGATATAACAAGCCCAGTAGGAACTGGGGCAGCACTCTGTAATCAAACACATTAATATTTTTGCAATAAAAGTTTTGACTATGCCTATTAAGTGGATGTGGTAGGCAGAATAAAGGTCTCTCAGAGATGTCCATGTCCTGATCCCCAGAACCTGAGAATACGTTAGTTTGTATGGAAAAAGGAACTTGGCAGCTGTGATTAAGCTAAAGATCATGGGATGGAGAGATTATCTTGGATCATTCAGTAGGCCCTGTGGCCTTACAGGGGTCCTTACAGTGGGGAGGCAAGAGGGTCAGAGGCAGAGTAGGAGATGTGACGACAGAAGCAGAGCTTGGAGTGATGCAATTGCTGGCTGGAAGGGGACCAGAAGCCAAGGAATGTGGGCAGCCTCTAGAAGCCCCAAAGATGTAAAGTTTTCAATTTTATCATACCATATAGTTTTTCCTTTCTGCTTCATCTAAGAGTCTTTGGCCAAAGAGCATAGCCCAGCGGGCTGCCTCTGCTTGGCAGGGACGCTCTTAGGGGTATTCACCAGGATAGGTGATGTGCTGCCATTTGCAGAACAACAAGGCAGCTTTGATATAAAGCATGAAGATCAATAATCATGTACGAGGACCCAGAAAGACTTTGATTCCACATTCTTAAAAACACAACTTATTACAACACATTTCAACCTTGAGATTGGAATTATAATTAGTGGTAATATTTTTAACTAGTTTTAATGAATTAATTAAAAATAAGGGGTGGGAATTTTTATGGTTATGAGTCTGTGCGAGCTTTAGCAGCATGTGTCAACCGAATGTAAACATATGTCTTGTAGTCAAAATTGTGAGATGGAAGCATCACTGATACTCTGTGGCAGCATCCCCAAATTATAACAGCAGCAAAGAGAGGCAGATTCTTGTGTGCTGAAACTATGAACTAAGCTGAGAGATGATAACAATAATAAGAATAACAATAACAATTAAAAGTACAGTGTTCAATTCATATTGCTTAGCAAGGGTGTCATACAATATTTGTCTTATACTACAAATATTCCTGGTCATCAATGTTGACTGGAATCAAGGGTTGAGTGTACCACATATTATGAAAATCTTATAGGTGATCAACATTTTAGATGATTATCAAGTCTTTTTGTTTGTTTGTTACTAAAATTTTGTTATACCTGGTTGAGTGGCTGCTCGAAGAGCATTAGGCAGCCGGTTCACCTTTCTCATGATTTCTTTCCATGACTTATCCACTTGGAGGAACATCTTGGCCTCTGCGGGCAATTGTCTCTGAATATCTGGAGCATTAAAAATACTTTCTAGGTAGAGCCAGTTTCTCTGGCAGTTCAGCCACTCTTCCTAGGAGAAAAATATCAAATTTTAAACCCCAAATTGAAAACATAGTTACATTAAAAATAATTAAATGGGAACTTTTTTCTTTTGGGAGCTTCTCACAGGTCCTTTAAAATAAAACCTCCTTAAAGGGTCCAAGACTCACCCCAGCCTGCTTTCAACCCATTCTTCTCTGAGT
The DNA here is from genome assembly GCF_037783145.1 of Equus przewalskii. Classification (NCBI taxonomy): domain Eukaryota; kingdom Metazoa; phylum Chordata; class Mammalia; order Perissodactyla; family Equidae; genus Equus; species Equus przewalskii. Next base: position 19,187,437 of record NC_091844.1, read on the forward strand.
TATGATGAGTCCACCGTGCGGTAACCAGAATGGACTCAGAGAAAGAGGATTAAAATGCCCAGAGGAGACAGTCTAGATGGGGAGACAAGATGCTTTCTTAAAGAACTCTGAAGGGTTGGGAAGGGGTAAGTTTAGTGACTATTTCCAAATATAGAGAGGGGTATCAATAAAAGTGGGGTTTTTTTTGCCTCAATTATGTCTATATTCTTCCCTCTCCCCCCTTTCTTAAAAAAAGAAATATGATTCATTTTCTTCAATCAAAAAAGTAAAACCTGCTTGTGATGGAACATGTGGTAAATACAGAAGACTGGGAGAAAGAAGAAAATTACTCATTGCGTCTCTTCTTAGAGACAATCACTGTTAATCCTAGACACCAGAAATGCAGGGTCAGAACTAAAGTCTGTGGACCTCCCCTATCCTTTGTGCCCCCGGCCATTACGTGTGTAGGCCCAAGGTCCGTGAGAGAGTTTCTCACCTCTCACCCCAGACTTGGGGGTTATGCCTAAACACTAATGTTATGTCCACTCCCTGGGTTATCTCAGGTCTCACACTTTCGACACAGTTAATTCTCTGGAGGTCTCCACTACTCAGCACTGACTTCTTTTAAGGACCCTCTTTGAAACCATGTCCTTTACTTGTCGTCCCTCCCTTCATAGGGCTCAGCCATCAATACAGAAGGCTGGAAAAGGTGTCCATTGAAGAGGAAGGATACTTGAAAAAGTTCTCTATGAAACAAAGCTGGAACAAATTGTCTTTTCCTACCTAGTGCCTTTATTATTTCCTAGATAACTTTTCATATTAGAACATATAGCCACCTAATCAAGCTAAAAATCTGAAGTCTAAGGAAGAGATTGGATGGAAGCAAAGTGAGATAAACGTAAGTGGGTCTTTTGTTTTACTACAGGATAATCTGAGGTAGAATAAAATAAAAAGGAGGTGTGTGCCACTAGGAAGGGTACCGAGGAGACTTCAAGCAACAGTGAGTGTTTTTCCAGTAAATATGAGGTTGTTGTAGCAAGACTCTTAAGGTGACCCCCAAGATCTGGTGCTCACACCCTTGTGTGATCCTCTCCCCCTGAGTGTCGGCACTGCCTGTGATGTGCTTCTAGCCATACAGAGCATGAAAAAGGTAACAGGATGTACATGGCTATGTGTACATTACACAAGACTGTAACATCTTCCCTGGCAGGGGACTTTCTCTTTCTTGCTAGATTGAGGAAGCACGTCATCATGTTGGGGAAGTCCACAGGGAAAAAAACTGTGGGCCACATGTAGGAGCTGAGGACGGCCTCTTGTTGACACCAGCAAGAAACTGAAGGCCCTAGTCCCACAATTACAAAGAAATTAATTTTCCCAACACTTTCAACCCAAGAGAGCTTGGAAGTGGATCCTTCCTTAATTGAACCTCTGATGAGAACCCAGTCCAGCTCACATCTTGACTGAAGCCTGTGAGACCCTAAGCAGGAGACCCAGTAAGCCATGCCTGAACTCTTGACCCACAGCAACTGTGGGATAATAAATGCATATTGTTTTATGCCATGAAGTTTGTGGTATTTTGTTTCACAGCAACAATAACTAATACAAGGGTGATGATAATAACATTAAGCTGTATAATAATTTAAAGAAGAACTCAATATGTTTAATATGTTTGCATTTTCCTTAATATTCTGAATGTAACAAAATGTAAACAAATCTTACATCTAAACTATATAATATTTAAATGATTGAACAAATGATTTCTAAGGTCCTGTGGCTCTCTATTTCTCTGAGTCCACGAATTGACATTATCCTTACTCACCAGTGTTTGATTGAATAAAGCAAGTTGTTTCTGCCATTCATCCACTCGAGTTTTCAGCGGACCAACATAACGTGATGAGGCAATGGTTGCGATGTTGATGGTGCTGTCATCAAGAAGGACCTTTAAAGAAGAGAGAAGAAAAGAGATGCAACATCATCTGTTTGTGCTTTCAAAGCTAATTACAGATTTTTAATGCCAAGAGTCCATTTAAAAGCCAACTATTTGAATGAATAGCTTAGTCCCACCTACTGTTTCCACTCCATCCACTTCCCCTCCCATTCCTTTCACTATGGCTTACAACCCACTGCGATCTTCTCTCAATGGACTTCTAATTGCCAAATCTTGGCTGTTTCTGTAATTATTAGTGGCACAAGTTTTTCTTTGGTTCACTCTTCTCCTTTCTCCTCCTACTTTTAGGTATCTGATATCTTCTTTACATCATTTGGTCATCCAGGCTTCTATTTCTCAAAGCACTCAAAACTTGCAAAATTAGCTGTCTTCTCTATCCAATGAATCATCACTTTCCCTCAATTATCCTGAGGAAGAGGGAAACTGAACTCATTCATATCAAGCTCTGAATGATGAGAGGCAGTTTTCTCTCTACTCCCCCTTACACTACAACAACTCTCAGACAACATGTGCATTTAAAAAAACGTAGCTGTTAATCTAAAGGGTTTTAATTGCTCTATTTAAATTACAAAATTCCTAACGGCAGAAGATCCATCACCTAGCATCACTTGGCCTCATACTGACTGACTTTCATCCTAGCTCTGCTCTCCCATCTGTTTGCTCAGAGTGATGTCTGGTCTTGCTCTTCCAACCTACATCTGGCAAAGCCACTTCATCTCCAGTTCTGGCCTGGGTACACCTTAATAGGTCAGGACTTTGCTTTTCAAATTTGGCCTTAAAACCCAGATCCCTTTGCTAAACAAAAGTGCCTTTGGATTTTAAGTCACTAAGACTATTCTAGACATGTGGGTTAGATTTACCTTCTTTTGTTGTCATAGAGCATGGCCATCTCCTCGCAACCTCAAATAATTCAGGTGAACTTAGCTTCGAAGTGTGCCGTAAACCTGAAATGCTTATTCATGTTTCTTTGCTCATTTAAATGGTTTGAGATGCCCTTCATTCTCATCTATGTCTACCAAATTCCATCTGCTCTTTCAGGTGTAGCACGTCCTGGCTGGTCTACGAGGGATTCTCTGATCACCTTAGCCATAAATGATCTCTGCTGTTCTAAATTCTTCAACAGTTATCAACTATAGGGTTATAATTCTTACATATATATGCCACTTTTATTGCTTTGCTAAATATTTCATGTACAAGCATTTATGTCATATTTATGTCATTATTCATATTTTGCCCAGATTTTTTGTTACTTAGTAACTCTCATATTTCATTCCTTTACCCTAATCTCCCATAGAAGATTTAGGAGTAGCTCTAGCCAGAACCTTTACCATAAGTTTTCAATAACCCAATTACCCACCTGTATGTCGTCTGTGCCGCCTAGGATAAATACGTCCTTGGAGTCCCGGTGAGGGAGAACCACAAATTCGGTTGTTTTCCAAGAATCCTCCACCTTAGAAATAGTTCAAGTCTTAGGATATCTGAATTCATTTGTGTTTAGGCACTCAATAAATGCACGTGGAATGAAACAAGTGAAAATTCCATAACTATCCCATTCTCCTCCTTACCGCTTTTAAAAATCTTAAAATCCTCTTCTCGGTTAGATGACACTGATCTGCTTAATTTTATTGACTAATGTTAACACATATGAATAACTAGTGATACTTTAATGTGTATTCCCTACCACTTTATGCTTTAATTAAAAGAAAAAATTCTTTTTACATAGGTGATTGGTAGATATGTGTGTATTTTTAGGGTAAGGAGGTAAGCATCCTAAGTAGGATAGTCTTCTCAATGTCTTTTGAAGTATTTCACACAGTTAGCCTTTCCTGGTTGTTTGAAAGATAACATATTTTGGTATAAAATATCTTCCTTAATGTGAGGCTCTTTACGTAGGCAGGCAGATTTCAAACTTTGTTGCCATCAAGTTCCTGTTGGGGTATAAGCTAAGTAGAAAGAGGATACTTATAGAGGTGGTAACAATAATGATAGTAAATGTAAGGTAGCAATGGAAGGATGACCAATAATGAGAGAGTGGAAGCTTCAATGTTAAAAATCCATCCAGATAATCCAAAAGTTGGTGATCTTCATGCTGAATATGAAAACCTTTACATTCCCTGATCTTCAGAATATATATTTTTCAGATTTACCTTTTTAAGAATTGTTTCTAAGGCAGCTTCTCCCGAAGCCTGTCCAGATATATCCTGGATTTCTTGGCCAAATTCAAAAACATGCAGCTCAGAGAGCTTGTCCAAGGTTAATGGAACGTCAAGGTCCACCAGGCTGGCATCAACTGTTTGTTCAATAGCTGCCCAATGTCTAGGCTTCAAAGTTGGGTTCCTCAAGTCAATGATAACTGGAAGCTGGAAAACAAACACTCTCAGAGGCACCATGCTTTTTCATCTTAAAAACATAGGCCAAGGCTTCTGGTTTCAATTTGGAAAAGCAGAGAGCTGGAACTCTTTACACTTATGCTTACCACAAAGAAAAAGCTGGACAAACTGCAAATTAATGGCTTGTACTGAACCATCAGAAAACTGAGGTTGCAGGGCAACTAACTAACTTAAAATCTGGGGGGAGATTGGTACCCACAGGTTTCTCCTCAGCAAGAAACAGGACCTGAGACTTTGCTGACTCAGGAGAGATCCTTTGGGTTGCCATTTAAGCAAGTAAGAAGATTCAGCTAAATTTTAAAAATAAATTGCTAAAGACTGGGTATAGGTTAGCATGAGAATGTGGAGTCCTTGGGAGCTACAAATATGGAGATGTTCACAGGGATGATTGGCAGAATCCTAAGAAAGCCTTCCTTATGGTGCTGGCTGGGGGAGGGAACAGCAGCCACTAGAGCAACTCCAACCAACCCATCTCTCCTAGCTTTCCTCCAGAACAAAAGACTTGATGTCAGGGGAGGGAACAACCAAAACTGTCACCTTAAGGTATTGGTGATAACTCATTGTAGGTATCTGTATATAGCTGTAGAAATAGAAGAGGAAAACAAAAAAAGCTCTACCCATGGGAAAGGGACAGAAATACATTCTAGGCTCATTACTCTAGCTTGAGGAGGGGCAGGAACACCAATGAAGGTAAGAATTCTGAGGACAAGGGACACAGCGACTTGCTAAGACAGCAGCCTAATCAGACCATGAGGGAATGCCCCTTCTCACCTCTCTCACCAGGCTAACAAGTACTGAGTAAAAATAACAGTGGAATACAGCGTGGAAAGCTGCAAGAGACAGATTCTCTCTGGGCCCAAGACAAAAGGAGGGCCCAGGGTCGGGGGGAAACAAATTTAAAAAATGACCTTTGGCAAATCAGCCCAAACCCTAAACATGAGGCACCACGAGAACAATTTGAAGGCTGTAGTATACTGAGGGTAACCGCAGCAACACCAAAACTCAACTCCACCCAGTTCCTACTAGATTCAACATAGCATGCCACACAAAAAGCCAAGTAAAAGGATAACTATTCTCACCTCCAGACATAAAAATTATTTTCTTCAGTATCTACTGTACTCAGTATGTACTGTACATAAGATATCTGGCTTTCAAGCAAAATTTAAGAAGTATATTAAAAGACATGACAAATATACATCCAAGAGACAAAAAAAAAAGTCAGAATCAGACTCAGATATGATATGTATATTGGAATTAACAGAGACTTTAAAATAATTGTGATTAATATGTTAATGGCTCTAATGGAAAAGGCAGACAACATGCAAGATCAGATGAGAAATGTAGTAGAAACATAGAAACTATAATTAAAAATCAAAAAGAAATGTTAGAAATAAAAATGAGTAAGAGAGAGAATGTCTTTGATGAGCTTGACACAGCGAAGGAATCAGTGAACTTGAAGACAAGTGAGTACAATTCCCCAAACTGGCAGAGAAAAAATAGTGAAATGTTCCCTTAAAAAAACCTCAAAACAGAACATCCAAGAGCTGTGGGACAAAATAAAATGGTCTAACATACATGCAATAGAAATCCCAGAAGGAGAAGACAGATAGAAAACAGAGTGGAAGGAGATAGTTGAATAAATAATGGCTGCATTTTAAAAAATTTTTATTATTTATTTATTTTGAAGAAGATTAGCCCTGAGCTAACATCTGCCGCCAATCCTTCTCTTTTTGCTGAGGAAGATTGGCCCAGAGCTAACATCTATGCCTATCTTCCTCTATTTTATATGTTGGGTGCCTGCCACAGCATGGCTTGATAAGCGGTGCTTAGGTCTGTGCCCAGGACTTGAACTGGTGAAGCCCAGGCTGCTGAAGTGGAGTAAACAAACTTAACTGCTGCATCACCAGGCTGATCCCATGCACTTTTTTCAAAATTAGAGACAGGCATCAAACCACAGATCCAAGAAACTGACAGAACACCAAGCAGGATAAATACAAACTATAAACAACAACATACACCTAAGACAGATCACATTACAAATTGCCAAAAACTAAGAAAAAGAGAAAATCTTGAAGGCAGTCATACAAAAAAATACATGTTATTTACAGAAGAACAAGGATGAGACCTATGTCAGGCTTCTTGTCTGAGACCATGCAAGCAAAAAGTTGATGAAAGGATACTTTTAAACTGCTGAAAGAACAAACAAAACCTGTCAACTCAGAATTATACACCTAGTGAAAATGCCATTCAAAATAAAGGATAAAGATCTTTTTTTTAAAAAAAATGTAGAGAATCCATTGTTAGCATACCTACTCAATCAGAAATATTAAAGGAAGTTCTTCGGGCAGAATGAATATGCTGAGTCAGAATCTTAAGTCCATACAAAGAAATGAAGAACATTGGAAATGGAATAAAGGTAAAATAAATTTTATTTTCTCTCTCTTTCTTTTTTAATGATTGGCACCTGATTGGCATCTGTTGCCAATCTTCTTCTTCTTCTTCTTCTTTTTCTCCTCCCCAAAGCCCGCCAGTACATAGTTGTATATTCTAGTTGTAGGTCCTTCTGGTTGTGCTATGTGGGATGCCACCTCATCATGGCCTGATGAGCAGTGCTAGGTCCACACTTAGGATCTGAACCAGTGGAACCCTGGGTCTCTGAAGCAGAGTGTGCAACCTTAACCAGTCGGCCATGGGGCTGGCCCCCTTTCTCTCCATTTTTATTGTTCTAAAAGATAACTATATAAAACAAAAGTAGTAGCAATATATTGCGTTTGCAGTATATGTAAAAGTAAAACACATGACAGCATTAGCACAAAGAATGAGAGGGAAGACTGGGGAGTATACTCTTATGAAGTCTTTATACTACGCATGAAGCAGTATAATAGTATCTGAAAGCCAATTTGAATTAATTGAAAATGTATATTTTAAATCTAGGATAGCCACTAAAAACAGCTTAAAAAAGGTATGAATAATAACTCCATAGAGAAGATAAAATAGAATCATAAAACATATATAATGAAATCAACAGACTAGAAGAAAAAGAGGAAAAAGGAAATAAAGAACAAATAAAATAAATTAAAAAAACCAGTTAGCAAGATATCAGATTTGATCCAACCATATCAATAACACTTTAAATGTAAATGGTCTCAACATACCAGTTAAAAGACTTTTTGATCAGATTGGATAAAAAAAGCAGAAACCAATTACATGCTGTCTAAGAAATCCACTTTAAATATAAAGACATGGGTAAATTAAAAATAAAAAGACAGAGAAAGTCATATCATACAAACACTGAAAGAAAGTTGGACTAATTACATTAATTTCAGACAGTGAAGACTTCAGAACAAGAAATCTTATCAAAGATAAAGAGGGAAAATTCATAAATGATAGAGGGGTTAATTCTCCAAGAAGAAATAACAATACTACATATGAATACTTCTAACAAGAGAGCATCAAAATAAACGAAGCTCCACCATCCTGAGATGCAGTATTTCATAAATTATTTGGAGTTTTTTGTACAGAAGATTCGTCTGTTTTCCTTTGTCTGTCTGTCCATCCATTCACCCATCCATCCATCCAGTTGTTCATTTATGCCAATATGATCTCATGGATATTTATTTTATGATTTGGGTTATAATGCAATACTACATGATTTGTTTGCTCAAATCATTACAACTTTGGCCACTGAGAACCTCTTCAGTTGACTTCTGTGTCCCTTTGATATATTCCATCACTTTGCTTTTTGAGCTCTTCCTTACTTTTTGGCACTCCAAGATGCTCCAGGTTCACCCTGTTTATTCCCTGAATGATCCCTAGAAGCAGCCATTTCTATAAGGATCCCTGATTCCTTTTATTGGAATATGGTATTAAAAACCAAGATATGGACACAGGATACGCTTCCTGCTTTGGGGTTGTTGTTGCATCTAGGACGTAGAACATAACTTCACTCCTTAAGTGTAGTCTGTGCCTAGAGACTTCTTTTCAAAGCGTATAGTATAGAAAGTGGGGTAGTAACTTTATACTGGAGACAAATACTACTTCAGCTGTGTGATCAAGCTTAACATCACTGGTGATAAGTCATGTTGCTAGCATGTACCTTTAATAAGATGTGATAAGAATGATACTTTACCTCTGTGGTCTTCCTTGCAAGAATCCATGATCCCAGTCTAATCATGAGAAAAACATCAGACGACCCCAAATTGGGGGACATTCTACAAAATACCTGACTAGTACTTCTCAGAACTATCAAGGTCATAAAAAAAACAAGTCTGAGAAAATGTCACAATCGGGAGGAGCCTAACAAGACAAGACATCTAAATGTAATATCTATCCTGGAAGGGATTGTGGGATAGAAAAAAGATATCAGGTAAAAATAAGAAAATTCACATAAAGTATGGACTTTATTTAATAATCATATAGTGATATTGTTTCATTAGTTGTGACAAATGTATCATACTAATGTAATGTGTTAACAGTATTGGAAACTGGATGAGGAGCTTATGAAAATCCTCTATATTATTGTTGCAACTTTTCTGTAAGTCTAAAACTATTCTAAAATTAAAAGGTTGTTAAAAAATGAATGAGGCAAAAGCTGATAGAACTTAAAGGAGAATTAGACAAATCTACAATTACAGTTGGAGATTTCAACACTTCTTTCTGAGTAACTAACAGAACAAGTAGGCAGAAAATCAGTAAGAATACAGAGGACCTGAACAACATCATCAACCAACTTGACTTAATTGAAATTTATAGAAAAATCACTGAGCAATAGCAGAAGACACATTCTTCTCAACTGTACACAGAAGATTTAGCAAAATAGATCATATTTTGGGTTATAAAGCAAATCTTAGCAAATGTAAAAGGACAGAAATCATAAAAGTATATTTTTTGATGATAATAGAATTAAAGGAGAAATCAATAACAAAAAGATATCTGGGAAAATTCCTAAACATTTTAATAATAAAAAATACACTTCAAATAGGCCATTTTTCAAAGAGGAAGTCTCAAGGGGTATTAAAATATATTTTAATATATAGGAATTTTCCCTAAACATTTTAATAATAAAAAATACACTTCAAATAGGCCATTTTTCAAAGAGGAAGTCTCAAGGGGTATTAAAATATATTTTAATATATATAAAACTAAATTAAAATAAAAATACAATATATCAAAATTCATGAGATTCAGCTAAAGCAGTTACTAGACAGAAATCTATAGCATTAAATGCTTATATTTCAAATCAGCAACCTAAGCTTCCACCTTAAGAAACTCTGAATAAATTAAAAATTAAATGTAAAGTAGGGGCTGGCCCCGTGGCTGAGTGGTTAAGTTCGCGCGCTCCGCTGCAGGTGGCCCAGTGTTTCGTCGGTTCAAATCCTGGACGCGGACACGGCACTGCTCATCAAACCACGCTGAGGCAGCGTCCCACATGCCACAACTAGAAGGACCCACAACGAAGAATATACAACTATGTACTGGGGGGCTTTGGGGAGAAAAAGGAAAAAATAAAATCTTTAAAAAAAAAACTAAATGTAAAGCAAGTAGAAGAAAGGACATAGAATAGATTAGAGGAGAAATCAGTGAAATGCAAAAAAACAAAAACAAAAAACAAAAAACAAAACAAAGAAAGGAAAGCAATTAACTCTAAACCCAGCTCTTTGAAAAGGTCAAATTGATAAACCTCCAGTAGGAAAAACTAAGAAAAAAGGGGAGAAGATACAAATTATCAACATTAGCAATGAAAAAGGGGACATCACTACTGATCCCACATAAGTTAAAAGGATAAAAAGGAAATGTTATGATCAACTCCACATCTATAAATTCAACAATTTGGATAAAGTGGACCATTTTCTTGAAAGATACACTATAAAATCCCCTCAGGAAGAAATAGGTAAGCTGGATAATTCAATATGTATTAAAGAAATTCGATTTGTAGTTAAAATCTCTCTAAAAAAGAAAACTTTAATCTCAGATGGTTTCACTGGTGAATTTTACCAAACATTTCAGGAAGAAATAATACTAATTCTATACAATGTCCTCCAGAAAATAGAAGAGGAAGGAATACTTCCCAACTCATTTTATGAGACAGCATTACCATAATACCAAAACCATACAATGATGTTATAAGAAAAGAAAATGAAAGACCAATGTCTCTCATGAATATAGGCACAAAAAATCCTCATGTGATATTAGTAAATTGAATACAGCCATATAAAAAAGGATAATACATCATGACCCAAGTGAAGTTCATCACAGGAATTCAAGGCTGGTTCAACATTTGAAAATCAATTGGTATAATTCATCATGCTAATAGAAAAGAACTCATATGATCATAGATGCACGAAAAATCATTTGATCATTTTCAACACCCATCTATGATTAAAAAAAACTCTCAGGAATCTACGACACTTTCTTAACCTAAAATAGGGCATCTGTAAGTAAAAAATGTATGGCTAACATCATACTTAAAAAGAGACTCAATGCTTTCTCCTTAAGATCGGGAACAGGGAAAAGATGTCCTTTCTCAGCACTCCTACTCAATATTGTACAGTAAATCTTGGCCAGTGATATAAGGCAAGAAAAAGAAATAAAAGACACACAGATTATGAAGGAAGAAATAAAATTGTCTCTATTAACAAATGAAATGATTTTCTACATAGAAAATTCCAAATAATGTAAAAAAAAGCTTCTTTAAATTAAAAAGTGAATTTAGTAACATCATAGGATGTAGATCAATATACAAATGTCGGTTGTCTTCCTATATACCAGCAATGAACAACTGGAATTTGAAACTAAAAACAATATAGTTTAGGATAACATAAAAAATAGTTATAAATCTAACAACATATGTGCAGAACCTGTACTGAAAACTATGAAACTCTAATGAAAAAAACAAAAGAAGACCTAACTAAATGGAGAGATATGCTGGTAATAGATCGGAAAACTCAATCTTGTTAAGATGGTAATTCTCTTCAAATTGATCTATAGATTCAACACAATGCCCCTAAAAATCTCAGCAATTTTTTGTACACATTGACAAGCTAATTCTAAAATGTATATGAAAAGGTAAAAGAATTAGAATTGACAAAACAATTGTCAAAAAGAGCAAAATTGGAGGACTTACACTACCTAATTTCAAGACTTACTAGCAATAGTTTTCAAGACAGTGTGGTATTGGCAAAAGAATAAGACTTACGGAACAACAAAACAGAACAGAGAGTCAAGAAATAGACTAAACAATATAGTCAGATGACTTTGGACAAAGTTGCAAAGGTGATTCAATGGAGAAAGGATAGTCTTTTCAAATAATGGTGCTGGACCAATTGGATATTCACACATAAAAATGTAAATCTTCACACATATCTCATCTTGTATGCAAAAATATCTCAAAATAAATCAAGTACCTTAATGTAAAAAAAGCAAAACCATAAAACTTCTACAAGAAAATACAGAAGGAAATCTGTGTGACCTTTAGCTTTTGCAAAAAGGTTTTAGATCATCCACTAAAAAGATAATCCATAAAAGAAAAATGTATAAATTGGATTTTATTCAAATTAAAGCCTTTTGCTCTGTGCAAATCTCTATTAAGGAACTGAGAAGAAGGCCAGTGACTGGGAAAAAATATTTTCAAGTTACATATTTGAAAAAGGACTTGTATCCAGATTATATAAAGAACTCTTGAAACTCAATAATAACAAAACAAACAACCCAATTAAAAATCAGGCAAAGATCCAAACAGATATTTCATCAAAGAAGATAGATGGATGGCAAAGAGACGTAAGAAAAGATACTCAACATCATTAGTCATTAGAAAATGCAACTTATGACCATCATGGGATACTACTACACATTAATTAGAATGGCTAAAATTAAAACCAAAGCAAACCAAACAAAAAAATCTCCCTAATGATATGTAAAGAAGTCACTCAACTGAACTACAAAAAAACAAACGATCCAATCAAAAAATGAGCAGAGGATATGAACAGACATTTTTCCAAAGAAGATATACAGATGGCCAATAGGCACATGAAAAGATGCTCAACATCACTAATCATCAGGGAAATGCAAATCAAAACTACACTTACATATCGCCTTACACCCATTAGAATGGATATAATCACCAAGACAAAAAATAACAAATGTTGGAGAGGTTGTGGAGAAAAGGGGACCCTCATCCACTGCTGGTGGGAATGCAAACTGGTGCAGCCACTATGGAAAACAGAAGGGAGATGTCTGAAAAAATCAAAAATAGAAATACCATACGACCCAGCTATCCCACTATTGAGTATTTATCCAAAGAACCTGAAATCAGCAATGCAAAGAGACTTATGCACCCAGTCTAGGTTCACTGCAGCACTATTCACAATAGCCAAGATGTGGAAGCAACCCAAGAGCCCATCGACTGATGATTAGATAAAGGAGATGTGGTATATATTATATATATACACAATGGAACAATACTCAGCCATAAAAAAGACATAATCATCCCCTTCGCAACCACACGGATGGCCCTTGAGGGTACTATGTTAAGTGAAATAAGCCAGACAGAGAAAGACAAACACTGTATGATTTCAATTATTTGTGGAATAGAAACAAACTTATGGACAAAGAGAACAGTTTAGTGGTTACCAGGGGGAAGGAGGTGGGGGGCGGGGAATGGGTACAAGGGGTGAAGGGGCACATTTATATGGTCTCTGGGAAATAATAACATACAAGTGAAATTTCACAATGCTATAAACTATTATGACCACAATAAAAATATATATATATATAAACTAATCAAAGTATGCTCTTCATATATGCCAGTTTATTGTATGTGTGTCATACATAAATAAAGCTATTAAAGTAAAACCTTAAAAGGACAGAAGAAAAACCTCCCTAATGATAACAAGTGCTGGTGAGGATAAGGAACAACTAGAATTCTCATACATTGCCCATGGGAAGGCAAAATGTTACAGCCCTTTGAAAAACTGTTTGGCAGTTTCTTATAAACATACACTTGCCATACCACGTAGTATTTCCACTCCTAGTTATTTATCCGAGTGACTTAAAAACTCATGTTCACACAAAAAGCTGTTCATGAATGTTTATAGCAGCTTATTAATAATCCTATAAAACTGGACATAATCCAAATGTCTTTCAACAGGTGCATGGATAAACAAACTGTGGTGATCCAGATAATGGAATACTACTCAGCAATAAAAATTAAAGAGCTATTGAATTACAAAAGAATACAGAGGAATCTTATTTTTTAATATTCTAGTTCACAGAGTTGTGCAACTGTCACCACTATCTAATTTTAGAACATTTACATTACCCCAAAAGGAAACCCATACCCATGAGCTATTACTACCCATTTTTCCTTCTCTGCAACGCCTGGTAACCACTAACCTACTTCTCTCTCTGTTCTAAACGTTTTATATAAATGACATCACATGCTATGTAGTCTTTTTGCGACTGGCTTAGTATAACCTTTTCAAGGTTCATCTATGCTGTAGCACATATCAGTACTTCATTGCTTTTTATTGCTGAATAACATTCCATTGTATAGATATATCACATTTTGTTTATTCATTCTTTAGTCGATGGACATTTGGGTTTTTTCCGCTTTGGGCTATCATGAATAATGTTGCTATGAACATTCAGATACAAGTTTTTGTGTCAACATATGTTTTTAAGTCTCTTAGGTATATACTTAGGAGTGGAATTACTTGGTAATATAGTAACTCTATGTTTAACATTTTGAGAAACTGTGAAATTGTTTTCCAAAGAGACTGTACCACTTTATAATCCCACCAGCAACAGATACAGCTTCCAATTTCTCTAGATCCTCACCAATGCATTATATAATCTATCTTTTTCATCATAGCCTTGGTAGTGGGTGTGAAGTGGCATCTCATTGTGGCTTTTATTTGCATTTCTCTGATGACTAATAATGCTCAGCATCTTTTCATGTATCTTCTTTGGGGAAATGTCTATTCAAATCCTTTGCCCATTTTAAAGGGTTATGGGCCTTTTTATTTTTGAGTTATAAGAGTATGTTATATATTCTGGGTACAAGTACATGGATGCATCTTAAATGCATTTTTCTAACTGAACAATGCCAGACCCAAAAGACTGCTTATTGTGTTGTTCCATTTATACCATATTCTGTAAAAGGAAGAACTATAGGGATAGAAAACAGATCAGTGGTTGTCCGGGGTTGGGATTGAAGGAGGAGCTGACTACAAAGGGAAGCACGATGGAACTCTGGGGGGGATGGAACTATGTCCTATGGTACTGTCATGTTGCATAGATGACTCCACCCATTTGTAAAAACCCATAGAACCGTATACCACAAAAAGTGACTTTTACTGTATGCAAGTTTAGAAAAAATCAATCAGGATTTTGAAGGAATGCAAGATGGAATGAAGACTGTGGTAAATGAATTAGTTAAGACCATATGACATAACCACACTAAGAGAATAAAGAAGAAAGAAACTGATGTAAGTTTGGAAAAGTGTCCTCACTAGATATTATAAGGCCAAAGGGGGAAAAACTGTGCAAAAACACCTTTCTCAAGGGGGAAAATTTACTTCTCATTGTGCCTGAAGCTTTGCTTATTTTTCCTACCCATGTCTTCTTTTAGTCTCTTATCTCATCTTTGAAAAAAAACCTAGAACCACTTAGAAGGATAAAATCATTTCCCTTTTTCTTCCCATTTCAGGTACTGGTTTAGTAGTGATGGGTTTCAAAGAGCCAGCCCAGCACACCAACTGCCAGGCTTCCCAGCCTTCTTCACACCATGGCACATCTGGAAAATGGCATATTTGTTTGGTGCAGTGGTGTAAATGGATAAGCCTGCCCTAGCCTCATCTGGTCAACTAAGGGCTGAGTGGATCAGTATCTTGGCACACCTAGAATCCACTCCTGCACTATTTCCCCTACTGCTTAGGAAACTCTTACTCTGAATGCCGTGTCTAACCAAGGTATTCAGTTGCATGATTTGGCCAGATGAAGACAGGGATGTAATCTGTGCCTCTGCAAAAACTGAATTTGTCTTTTCTTTCTTCTCTCTCTGCAAAGCCGACTAACTCAAACAAGGAATTCCTGACTTTGGTCTCATTAGCAGCAAGCAGTAACTGATTGACCTGGAGTTTCTGAAATAATTTCTACTAAACTTACCTTTTCTTTCATTTTTTCCACCTTGCTTTTTAGCAGGGGCACTACATTGTTTGGTGGCAGGCCTTTTTCCAATTGAGTCACAAATTTGGCATACTTAGAAACTTGACCGTTTAGAACTTCTGGATCCAGGCTGTCAAATTTGGACTATAAAAATTAGAGGAAAAAAACGCAGAAAAAGAAGTTAAGACATATGAAAAAGGGCAAGCTTGAAATAGTAAAATCTTTTACATTACTCAGATTTTCCAGTAGTTCTATTGTTGATGCAAGTCAACTCTACACTTTCGGAACGGCTTTACTTATTAAGATTGCTAACAGGGCATCAGGCATCACTTATTTCTTTCTTTCACGTCCTTCTCTCCCACATCATCAAACAGTATTTCAATCCCTGTCATTTATTCCTGGGGGCTAACCCTTGTAAGGATACAAATAGTTAATTTTTACTTTTGCTCACTAGAAATTTTTCACCTAGTAGTCTCTTATTATTTGATTATGTACCTCTTAATACAAAAGATTTAAAACACCAATATATGCATGTATCTATCAATATATTTCTCAGTTATATAAACATACAAGTGTACACATATATTGACATGTCAGACAGGACATGGACTGAAGGTAATAGAAAATTTGTAGAAATGGAAAGATAGTCCATGCTCATGGATTGGAAGAATTAATATTGTTAAAATGTCCATACTACCTACAGCAATCTACAGATTCAATGCAATCCCTATCAAAATTCCAATGACATTTTTCACAGAAATAGAACAAACATCCCCCAAATTTGTATTGAACTACAAAAGACCCATAATAGTCAAAGCAATCTTGAGAAAGAACAAAGCTGGAACCATCAATTCCTTGATTTCAAACTGTATTACAAAGTTGTTGTCACAAAAACAGTATGGTATTGGCATAAAAATAGGCACATAGATCAATGGTACAGAATAGAGAGCCCAGAAATAAGCTCATGCATACATGGTCAATTAATTGACAATAAAAGAGTCAAGAATAAACAATGGGGAAAGAACAGTCTCTTCAATATATGGTGCTGGGAAAACTGGACAGCCACGCGCAAAAGAATGAAACTGGAGCACCATCTTACACTATACACAAAAACTACCTCAAAATAGATTAAACACTTGAATGTAAAACCAGAAGATATAAAATTCCTACATGAAAACATACGCAGCAAGCCTCTTGACATCAGTCTTGGTGATGATCTTTTGAATCTGACACCAAAAGCAAAGGCAACAAAAGCAAAAATAAACAAGTGAGACTACATCATACTAAAAAGCTTCCTCACAGCAAAGGAAACCATCAACAAAATGAAAAGGCAACTTACCGAATGGGAGAAAATATCTCATATGTCTGATCATATGTCTCATAAGGGGCTAATATCCAAAATATATAAAGAACTCATGCAACTCAATAGCAAAAAAATAAACAATCTGATTTGAAAATGGGCAAAGAATCTGAACAGACATTTTTCCAAAGAAGATATAACAGATGGTCAATAGGCACATGGAAAGATGCTAATCACTAATCATCAAGGAAATTCAAATTGAAACCACGAGATATCACCTTATTTCTCTTAGATGCTAGAATGGCTAGTACCCAAAAGATGAGGAATAACCAGCGTTGGTGAGAATGTGGAGAAAAGGGAACCCTTGTGCACTGTTGGTAGGAATGTAAATTGTTGCAACCACTACAGAAAAATATATGGAGATTCCTCAAAAAATTAAAAATAGAACTACCATGTGATCCAGCAATTCCACTTCTGGGTATTTATCCAAAGAAAATGAAAACACTAATTCAAAAAGATACATGCACCCTCATGTTCATTGAACATTATTTACAATAGCCAAGACATGGAAACAACCTAAATGTCCACCAGTGGATGAATGGATGAAGAAAAGGTAGTGTATATATACAATGGAATATTATTCATCCATAAAAAAGAATGGAATCTTGCCATTTGTGACAACATGGATGGACCTTGAGGGCATTATGCTAAGTGAAATAAGTCAGGCAAATTCTGTATGATCTCACTTATATGTGAAATCTAAAACAAAACAAAAAAAGCAAGCTCATAGATACACAGAACAAATTGATGGTTGCCGGGGGTGGGGGTGAAGTGGGTGAAGGGGTCAAAATGTACAAACTTCCCATAATAAAATAAATAAGTTGTGGGGACATAATGTACAGCATGGCGACTATACTTAATAATACCTTATTACATATGTAAAAGTTGCTAAGAGAGTAGATCTTAAAAGTTCTCATCATAAGAAAAAAATTTTTTTCTAACTATGTATGGTGATGCATGTTAGCTAGACTTATTGTGGTGATCATTTTGCAATATACACAAACATTGAATCATTATGTTGTACACCTGAAAGTAATACATGTTATGTGTCAAACGTCTCGATACAAAAAGAAAATTCGTAAACCTTCGTTTTCCTTTCTTTTCTAGATTCAACATTTTCTGACCCCTGCTGGGTCTTTTCTGCGCATTTCCTACAGGGAATTCATCCCACTTTGGAAGCCACTGTTCTAATCTATGGTGGTAGTCAGAAAACTCTCTTTCTTCTTTACTCCTCAGGAACATTTTGTGTTTCTGAAATAAGTGATAAATGAGTTATGCAAGAGCATTTAAAATTCTCTGATGTTACAGCATATACTTGTTTGTTTTCTATTTTCTCCACCAAAAGATAAGTTCTGTGAGGGTTTGGACTTTGTCCTTTTTATTCTCCACTGGTATCCCCAGTACCTAGAACATTCTCTTGGAAACATTTCCTGTGTCACTGTTGTTTACCTCAGATATGTGACTTCTAATTCTAGGTATCAGCACAGGGAGACTGAATGAGAAAGTGTAAAACAGTATTTGTGAAGATGATGGTATTTGTAACATGCCCATTACACTTGAAAGTACAATGGTCATCTCTTCTGCCTCCAAAAAGGCTGGCCCTTGTTAAGGTTTGACTTTAAGGGTAGACCTTACAAAGCAAACTCTTTGGTACTTGGCCTCTTTACTATTGAGCCTCAGAGGAAGTTCCTAGATCTCATTACCCTGATTCTATTCTAACACGGTGAACAAAATGGCCTTCTTTTTATTTAAAGGAAAAGAAGAACAGAAACCTAAGCTAACAGCAATCTAAAGCATGTAGACCACAAACAAAATCCTATGATCCTCAAGAACACTTGGGTGTAGTGTATCATAACAGCAATGTGTTCAGAAACCACAAAGCAGTTAAATGTCGTGCAGTGCGTCCCTTTGATGCTCCCTCACTAAATGGAGGACCCAAGAAGCCTGCTTTACAATAACGCATTCTGCTCTGTGGCATATAGTGACAGAAAAACCTTGGTGCATTTCACTGGAAAGCTGATAATAATTCCCATAAGACTATAATATTGCATATCTTACTGAAATTAAGAGTATACCAGATTATTAAAAATCGCAATTCATATTATTAGGATTTTAAATTGAATTAATACAAAAATGATTTAAGAATTGAAAGCCCTTTTTTTTTTTTACCTTTAACCATTCTTTTTGGAGTTGATCCCATTCAGACAAAGAATCCCACAGCAAATGTTTGAGCTTCAATTCAGCACTAACTTCTTCCAAAGCTTCAAACTTGGACACTTCCACCTTTAAAAATATAATAAACAAAATGCATATTTAGTTTTCAGATATAAAGATCCTATGTTATACTCCTGTTAGTAATTCTAGATACAGTGACTAATTAGTAGAATACGGGTGGGTCCTAAATGGGGAAAGGAAAGGAGAGAGAGAAACAAATGAAAAAAAAAAAACCAAATCACAAAACCCCACATATATTCAAATTTCCATCTGAGTGACAAAATGTAACTTTTTATATTTCCTTAGAATTTAAACATTCTTCAAAGACATAAATATTAAAAGAGTACTGTGGGCATTCTTCCCCCAGATGGATCATACATGTATACACATGCCTGGATGTTTTTGGGAAAACAGATGAGTCTCCAGAGGCACCGATTTTCTTTAGGACGTGTGTACTTAAATGATAGATGAGGGAGAAGATGTCTGTGTGGTAGCTGGTGGAGAGGATGAAGAGATTTAAGATGGAAAGGACAGCTTGGTTTCTTACGTCTTTATAACCCCATGGGCTGTATATAAACCCTATAGAGAGAAAGGTCACAAGAAAATCTGAAGAAGCTGTTTTCATGAGAAGCATTTTAAGACTGCCTTGGTTTAGAGGTGGAGAAACCTCCAAGGGTTTGGTTGCACAGAAATTGTGAACTCTGTGAGCTCTGTGATAAGCTAAGACTTTGAACATTCCATCCCACAGCAGCAGAAAACACATTCTTTTCAAGTGCACATGGAACTTCCCTAGGATAGATTGTATAATAGGTCACAAAACAAATCTTAGCAAATTTAAGAAGACTGAAGTCATACCAAGTATCGTTTCCAATCACAATTGTATGAAACTGGAAATGAACAACAAGAGGAAAGCTGGAAAATTTACAGGCACGTGGAAACTAACACAATCCTGAACAACCAATGGGTCAAAAAGGAAATAAAAAAATAACTTGAAACAAATTAAAATGGAAACACAGCACACCAAAACCTATGGGATGCTGCAAAGGCAGTTCTGAGAGGGAAATTTATAGTGATAAAAGTGCATATTAAGAAAATAGAAAGATCTCAAATGAACAACTTAACTTTACAAATCAAGGAACTAGAAAAAGAAGAACAAACCAAGCCCAATGTTAGCAGAAGGAAGGAAATAACAAAGATCACAGTGGAAATAAATGAAATAGAGAGCAGAAAAAAAGAATAGAAAAGATCAATGATATTAACAGCTGGCCTTTTGAAAAGACAGATAAAATCAAACAAACCTCTAACTAGACTAAGAAAAAAAGAGGGAAGCCTCAAATAAATAAAATCAGAAATGAAGAGGAGACATTACAACTGACACCAAAGAAATATAAGTCTCATAAGAGACTACTATGAACAATTATATGCCAACACATTGGACAACCTAGAAAAAATGGATACGTTCCTAGAAAAATACAACCTACCAATACTGAATCAGACAGAACAGAAAATCTGAACAGACCAATAACAAGTAAGAAGATTGAATCAGTAATCAAAGACCTCCCAACACTGAAAAGCCCAGGACCAGATGGCTTCACTGGTGAATTCTACCAAACACTGAAGGAAGAATTCATGCCAATCTTTCTCAAACTTTTCCAAAAAAACTGAAGAGGTGGGAATACTTCCAAACAAATTTTATGAAGCCAGCATTATCCCAACATTAGTGATCTAGTCTTGTCTTCACTAAGAATTAGAAATAATTTCCTAGGCCAGTTAGGTCTTCACTCCTATCCCCCAGATGACTGAGGGCTGCAGAAGGAAGGCTGGATTTGAGGTGATCATAAAGGAAGAATTAGTCAAGTACAGATACGGAATGTGGAAGGACGGGGACACACTTCTATTTCAAGCTCTGGCTCAAGCAATGCCATTCTTTGTGACCCAAGGAATGCCCACCTGTTAGTTGTAGCTTTTTATCAAGTTTTTCCTCCATACCTCCCTTCCTACTTTCCTATCTTGCAGGTCGGTTAACTCAACCTGGGTACAGCTTTGACCCTAGTTCTCTCATGCACAAATCTCCTGCCTGAAGTATTGCACTTGAGTGCCAAGCTCTATCTAGTGCCAAGCTCATTATTTTGGAGATTGCTCCAGCAAGCCCTGGGCTCTGGAGTGGACACCTTCTCAGATCACTTTCCGGCCATCCATCTGGGGCTCTGGAGGAGTCAGGTGCATTCCCATGTGAGATCCAGGCACTCCTCCAAGACTTTAGGGTCACTAATAACACCTTCCTCATGGCTGGTGGCCCCTGGTTTTGATCCTAGGAATATTTTCTTTTCTATTCTCTTCTCTTTTTGGTCTCTCTAGTAGCTGTTCAGAGCACTTATATCTCTTACCTATCTCTCTTCATTTTTTTTTGAGTGATATCTTTTAACCTTTCAAACCTACCCTTTTGGATCCATCTATTCCTTGGCTTAGCCAAATTCTATTCTTTCATCAAATTGGCACATCAAACTAGGACAAATCAGGCAATATTCATGGAATCATAACGTGCATGTGAATGTAACAGAAGCTTGAATATTACTTAAGAAGGTGTAGAGGGGTTTAATTGATCACATTGAAAAATCCACATATGTTTTAACAAAGAAACTATAATCCTTTGTCTGAGGATTTATTTCTAACTCACAGTGACTTTTTAATAGGAAAGATATTTTGTCTCTCATGTACACTAATCTTTAAACACTTCAAAGGCAGGGAACACATCATATTTGTATTTCAGACTGATATAGTACGATGACTAGCATATAGGTGTGACTGAATCATTGAATGTTTACAGTCTCATTGCTGAAAGCGCTTATCCATCAATGCCATTTCTATACACACATTTTGAAAACAGATGCGTAGAGCTGTTATTACCTTAAAATTCTTCTGATAGGATTTAAATTGAAATGCGCGTTTTTGAAGATCATCTAGAACCAATTGCAGATCATTCAACATGACCTTTATTTTGTCTTGATCAGCATTAATATCCAAAATCTGTGGATCCTGTAAAATTAAGATAGTTTTTGATTAGTCATTCTTCTTTTTTAATGTAGACCATTAAATTAAATGAATTTATAAACATTTCAAAAAATACTTTTTCTAATTCTCTTTTCACTCTGATTTTTAGAAAATATGTTAAAATGGCTGCTTTTCCTAAATTTTAAAGTAATGCATATACATTCTAAGAAGTACAGAAAAGTATAAAGAAGTGTCATGGTAATAACATTGTTTTTAAATAGTACCTAATTTATTTTCCCTTATCCACTTTCATTTCCCACACTTCAACCAACATGACTTCAGGTAAGGAGACGTAAATGCAATAGGAAAGAGAAGGAAGAGGATATGATATAAGGAAAATTTCCATTTTACAATAAAGAAAATAGAAAGCCCTTTGATTTCTGAGAGGGAGGAAGAGAGAAAATAACGAATAAATGATCAGACATAAAATTTCCAGCTGACCTCTTGGGGTTGAAACCCCATCCAGTGAATGGGAATGGAAAAGCTCAGGAGAAAAGTAGAAACACCTAACTAGGTTTGGGAAAATCTGAGAAATTGGAAGCCTCTGAGAATTATTATAGCCACAGCTTGGGGAGGCCAATCTCTGATTCAGCATGGCCCTGCATTCAAAATGGCAACATGCTGTAAAGTAGAAAAAGCGAAGGGAAGTGTCCAGGCAGAAGGGGCTTGTGTTGACATTCTGGTGCTTCACGGCTTGGTGTGGTATGTGGGGACTGTGAAGTTCTCACGTGCCTTGATTCTGGCAGTGGGAAGTCCTGCAAGAACTGGTAGAGCAGAATTCTGAGGTCAGGATAAGAAAGGCACAGATTACTTGATTGTAGACTATGGCAAAAATGACGGCTGTGACAGCAGAGTCTAGCGTGGTACCTAAAGAACTAGGAAGGACCCTTAGCTAACAGCTGCCTGGGACAACCAGGCCCAGCCCAGCCAAACTGCACCAGAAGCACCATGGTCCACAGGGATTTAATCCCATCCACCAGGAGGAAATACAAATTTCCCCTTATCAAGCAAGAGGTGGGATGGGATGGTGGCAAGGGTGAAGAAATACCTAATAGGGAGTTTGGATCTTAAATTGAATTAAAATCTATCCCAAAGAGACCAAGGTAGAATGAAATAGATATTTCAAACAGAAATAAATTGTAATCATCAATCGTCACATTTAGGTTTTTTCCTCCGACTTCCGCCATCAGCAGGAGTGGTGGTCTTGACAGCAAGATGATATCATTTATGGAAATAATGAAGTTGCAGTTCTTTGCTCAAGAGTGGTAATGAATTAATTCCAAATCCTCTATAAAAGCAGCACTTGCTGCAGAGAACACTGGCTATCATTTTCACGCATGTGGATCACGTTTTTTAAAATGCATGACTACACAGAAGGCACTAGCTAGCACTTTTGCTCTCTCTATTGATCTATCTGTACAGACAAGTATTGCTCCTAAACAGAGAACAAGGATTCATACTTTTTAATAGTCTGCGGTGTCTGGAATACAGTACAGAGTACAGCAGTTAATAGCAGACTTTTTTTTTTTTAAAGATTTTATGTTTTTTCCTTTTTCTCCCTAATGCCCCTGGTACATAGTTGCATATTTTTAGTTGCGGGTCCTTCTAGTTGTGACATGTGGGACGCCACCTCAGCAGGGCTTGACGAGTGGTGCCATGTCCACGCCCAGGATCTGAACTGGCAAAACCCTGGGCCGCAGAAGCGGAGCGCGTGAACTTAACCACTTGGCCACGGGGCCGGCCCCTAATAGCAGACTTTTAACCATTGGAAGCAGACTGCATAAGCTTGAATCCTGGTTCCTCCATTTGCTATTTGTGTGACCCTGGGAAAGTTACTTAACTTCCCTGTATCTTGGTTTCTTTCTCTACAAAATGTGAATAATAAAATCTTATAGGTGTTCTGAGAATTAAATGAGTTAAAACATGCAAACATATATAAGAATGTTCCTAGAAGCATTATGAATCATTGTCAGAAACTGTAAACAATCCCAATGTCCAAGAACTGTGGGATGGATAATTGAATTGTGGCATACGATGAAATACTGTATAGCAACAACCGTGGATAAACATCCACATACAGGAACACGGATAAATCTCAGGAATGTAACAAAATCCAAAAAAGGGCATACTATACGATTCCACTTAACTGAAGTTCATAAACAGGCTAAACTAACCTATGGCATCAGAATTCAGGGTAGTCGCTGCCTTTGGAGAGGAAGGAAGAGTTAGTGAGCAGAGGGGACACTAATGGTACCAGTAACATTATAGCTCTTTACACGAGTAGGGGACACATGGATGTGTCACCTTATGATAACTCATTGTACAGTTATTACAGTTATGTACAGTTTTCTGTGTGAAAATACAAAAATACTTCAATGTGAAAGTAAAAACAATGCCAAGTCCTTAGAACAGTACTTGACACATGGTAAGTACCCAATAAATGTTAGCTACTTTTACCTTTTCATGGCAATACATAAAAATGTACATTGTAATCTTTAACGTCTGCATTGCATTCCTTTGAGCTAATGTACGCTAACACATTTTATTAATCCACTGTTGATGGACATTGAGTTTTTCCAATTTTTCAGATTTAATTATAACTTACATGGCTTTATACTTCTGTGATAAGATTTAGTCAATATTAATAATAAAATAGTGGATCATTACAAAATCATATTTTAACATATGCTTCAGTTAAGAAAAACCCAGATGTCTATGCCAAATTCTTAAAAAAATTCCCCTTGTATCTTTTGTATAGTAAAATTGGTGCAAGTTAACCAAATACTCTCCATTAACATTTATCAACTTATACTTTGCATCTTCCTAAATGGGAATTTTCTAATTTGTGGCTAAGCAAACTTCAGAATTGTGACAATAGTTATAAAATATGCTAACAAGTTGTAAAACACTCATTTAAAAATGATAAATACAAGCTAGGAGAAAGAAAATTCAATATTACATATATGCTTTCTTCGCTATGGTCTGGAATTTATTCAGTACTCAGAGGTTCAGAAACAGTTTCAATTTTAAATAGCAGCTCAAAGACATTGTTTATTGATTAGAATGAAACCATAAAAACAAAAAGTTAAATCAGATTAAAATGAAATATGCTCCTTAAATAGTTTAATTAAAATGTAATAGTCAAATTTTTCATAGATTATTTTTTAAAAACCCTGTGTTGGCTTACCTGTGCTTGCAGCTTCACTTCGTTCACTTCATTGCTTAGCTCTTCAAGATCTCTTCCCAAATGCAGACAAAATTGCTTAATCCTTGTTTCCCTGTCACCCACAGATTTATCAATGGCATTCCGAACAGCTACAATGGACGGCTTCATAGTAGCAAAAACAGCAAAGTCTTCAGGAGGTGTGGGAACCTGGTATTGTTCAATGAGCTTGTACATTTGAACCACTACATTCGCTTCCTCTTCAAGGCTTTCGATCTAAACAGAAACATAGTTGCTTGTTAAATATATCAGAGTCCTATTATACCCTTTAAATTTTGTCTAATAGGAGACAGATGCTGTGCACCATGTGGCGCACCATGAACATCACGCTGTGAATAGCCAGCACATGAGGAGTGTGTTTAATGATGCGATCAAACTGGCTGAAGCCTGCTGGGTGATAAATACAGCCATCGCTACAATACAGGTAATCAGACCCGGGAGTACGTTGTTCAGAGCTGAGCACAGTTAGTACTACTCTTACAAATGTTTATTTCTCTCTCTTCTCTCTCTCTCTTTTGCTGCCTAGTGGCATTAAACAGTGCCAATATTTAAAGTTTTCAGACAGAACACATGCTGTGAGGATGCTCAGTTGTAATATCTGAGCTTCCAGGCATGTGTGCTGAGCAGTGATTGTTCCAGAGCAGGCCCCGAGGTCTGGATAGGCCATCATCCTGGCTGCATGTTCCCCACTATCCTTTAATAAATGCTTTTACTACTTCCAACTGATTACGAAACGCCTTCACTTTGATGTCCTACCTTCAGTGGACAGTGTCTTTCCTAATTTTGTGGCAATTTGGGGGGAACCCACCTCTCCTCCACTCTGCCACATGGTTTTAGAGGGAGCAGCCATGTTCACACAACTCGACCCGACCTCCCAGCCCTAAGCTGAACCAAGCAGCATCATATCGGGACCTGGTGAACCCAGCTCAGTCGACCTCTCCCTTGAACGTGGGGAGAGTTAGACTGTAGGTGCTGGCCGAGACCATTTGCTTTCACATGGAAACAAGCAGGTCCTTAACATGAGAAGATAAATGCACAGAGGCTTTTGGAGAACTGGTTCTCAACCTTTAGCTTGCATCACAGTCACTTGGAAAACTTGTTAAAACACAGATTATTGGGCCCTTCCCCTGAGTTTCTAATTCAGAAGGCCTAGGTTGGGGCCCGAGAACATGTATTTCTAACAAGCTCCCCAGTGATAGTGATGCTGTCGGCTTGGGTCCACACTTTCAGAACTCCTGTTCTAGAGAGGAGCAGAGATGAGAGATGGAAAGAGAGATGCCTTTTTGGTTTCCCTACCCTCCTCTAGTCCCTACTTCCTGTCCCTTTTAAAGGCTATCTTCTCCATGCCTTTGGAGTCCAGAAGACATCGCCGCAAACTTAGAATAAATATTCTTATTTTTCTAAGATAACTACATGAGTTTTTGTTACCTTCAACCAAAAGTGTCTAACACCTTAAACAAGTTATAAACAGAACTAAGTCTCTGTACACCAAGATCTGTTCATCTTCCTGTATCTCCTGTCCTTGAAGTAAGCATATGTCCAGGTTTTTCTGGAAGTGTCCTGCTTTACACTGATTGTCCCAGCATGGTGATTAATAGTGTCTCTTTCGCTCTCAACAGTGGCCTGGTCAGAGAACAATTATGTGCCCTGCCCTACCTACACTGGTTCATGATACTACTCTCGACCTGCTCCCTATAGAAAGATACCCCAGAGTGATCTCGGACTTCTCTTGTCCTCTCATCCAGTTGCCCACTAAATCCTTTCAAGTCTACTTACTTAACAACTCTAGAATCCATTCCTTCTCTCCTGTCCTTGAAAATAGTGCTTTAGCTACAGTTCACCACTTTCTCCACCAAACCCCCTTTCTCCACAGCATACCAACTGCCCTTGTCCTGCTGCCTCAGGTCTTTGCACACGGCTTTTCCTCTCCCTGGAAGGCCTACCTGAATAGATGTACTTTAGGACATAGCTTAAATTGCCCATCCTCCGCAAAGCCTACTGTGACCCATAGGCAAGAATGACCACAAACCCCCAGTCCTACAACACTGTCTTGTACCTATACCCATTGCATAATGACTATCTGCTTTCATTTAGGCTCTGAGCTTCTTGAAAGCAGGTTTACTCATTGTTATAATCCTTGCACCCTGCTAAATAGGTATTCACTAAATTTTCTGAATGGATGGATGAGCTTCCAAAAAAAGCTGTTCATTTGTGGAGAGCATCTCTTAAGGGAAACTGCTTCCCCGACACATCACCCAGCAATGTACAGATAACCTCATGGAGATGGGACTCAGTCTGGGTTTTCTGCATGGCACATCAACTCTCCTGTTCTGGAACCTCCGAGTGAGTACAGTCTAACTTCTGCAATGTGACCTTACCTTCCTGTCAGAGTTTAAATAACAGGATGGGGGGAGGGTGCTGAATCCATTTATTAGCTTTTAAGAGTTAACACTGGAATAGAGAGATTCTCTCTTGGTGATTGGCTAGACCCGCAATGTAACCTGGAAGCCGCTGGTGGCCACGTTTGCTGCTATGGGATGAAGCAGCAGAAGCAGCCTGTCTGCAGATGGAGAGAGGCAAAGCGGACCCTCAGAGAGATGCAGTGGGGACAGATGGAGAGAGAGGATTGCCTGGGTTTCCTCAGCCTTCTCATTCCTGGTTCTGGAAGTTCTTAAGCCTACTTACACTCTTGATGAAGGGGGTGGGGTTCTATAAAATACTCTTGAATCCTTAAATAGGGTCCTTATTTTTGGCCTAAGCTAGCTCATGTGTGTTTTGGTTATGTGTCCAAAGAATCTTAATGAATAGCATAAATAATAATAATAATAATTGGCATCTTTAGACTCCTGGTATGATGTATGAGCAAACCTGAGGGAGAACGACAATTATCTGCCCTTTTATGAAGGTGCTGTTTCTTGAAATGAGAAACGAAATTGTTACTTTTATAGGCACGTGGGATAGACTTTAAAGCAGTACCCCCTTATCCATGGGGGATATGTCCCAAGACCCCCACTGGATGCCTGAAACCGTGGATGGTACCAAACCCTATAAATATTATGTTTTTTCTCATACATACGTACCTATCATAAAGTTTAAATTATAAATTAGGCACAGTAAGAGATTAACAACTAAAAGTAAAACAGAACAATTATAATAATACACTGTAATAAAAATTACCGTAGAGCTTAGCAACCTCAGAACACTTTTTTTTCTTTCCTTATTAAGTCGAGAACTTTCACCTTTTCACTAAAGGAGGCACTTTACATCTTCTCTTTGGTATATCCAAATTGCCGGCATCACTACTCTTGCACTTTGGGACTATTTTAAGTAAAATAAGTGTTCCTTGAACACAGGCACTGCCATATCACGACAGTCAATCTGATATCTGAGATAGTTACTAAATGACTAACGGGCGGGTAGTGTAGACAGTGTGGATCTGCTAGACAAAGGGATGATTCATGTCCTGAGTGGGACAGAGCAGGACAGTGTGAGATTTCATCATGCTACTCAGAACTCACACAATTTAAAACTCATTTCTGGAACTTTCCATTTAATATTTTTGGATTGTGTTTGATGCAGGTAATTGAAACTGTGGAAGGCAAAACCACAGATAAGGGGGGAATACTGTGCTATTAATTCTTTTACTACAGAACAGACTATCCAGGTGTTAATCACTTATGTCACCCGGTTTATATTTTTTTATTTGTAACATATCTTTAATTTCCAGATATATTAAAAAATAATTTATCACTATTTCAAATGTCAATTTGATATGAATGAAAGCTTATGAAAAACTGACTATTGAAACTATGTAAATGCTAGATTGCCTGCCACAGGGAAAAGCTTGAGATGAGGAAACCAATTTCCAGAGAGAAAGAAATAAGGAAGACAAAAGACTGTGTGTGTGTGTGTGTGTGTGTGTGTGAGAGAGAGAGAGAGAGAGAGAGAGAGAGACAGAGCTGGCCCCATCATTTGTGTCACTTGAATCCCCATATCTACTGTTCTCTCCCCACCCCCACTTCTCTATTTAAGCTAGTTTGAGTTGGGTTTTTTCATTCATAAAGGTAAGGTTGCTGACTATTATGCAAATATAGGTTAAAAGTGAAGACTTCCATTGTGACTCGTCTCTAGATTACAATTCTATTACCATTTATCACAAATAAGAATCGAAATAAACTGTGGGTGAGGACATTGGCTTTGTGGTCAGAGATCCAAATTTAAATTCTGGCTCTACTCCAAAAAAGCTCTGTGATCTTGGACAAAATAATCTACCTTAGTCCCCTTTACTCATCTGCAGAATGAGAATAAAAATTATCTATACTTCTTAAGTTTTTGTGAGGATTTAAAACGTAATGTGTGTAAAAATTTTAGTGAAAAGCCAGACTAGCGGTAAGGGTTTGATCAACGTTAGCTGTCGTTGTTGCTGTGATGTAGGGCATCCACTTACTTTGTCTGAAAGTGTTTAGGATGTTTTGACAGATGTTTCTTGACCTTCAGTTCCTCAATTTCTTTTATTTGTCTTTCTTATCTACCACAAGATCTGGAATATTGAGTTATATAAGAATCAACTCACCCTTTCCTGAATTTCATCAAGAAATACTAAGCTGTTAACATATTCTATGGTGGTCGTTGGAATAAATTCAAGTTTATACTCTGCATCTTGTGCCTCAGAGATAATAGTGTCCACTTTTTTCTTGCTTTGACGAGGAAGCATAAAATTTAGCACCTAGGAAAGAAAAAAAATGTGAATCACAACTACTTGAATATTTCCATTTTATTACATATTTTAGATAAATCCTAATTGAATGTCTGTTAAGTCAGCAGGTACAGGAAACTGCAGTATATATGAGGGGCTCGTTTTGTTTTTGGTGAGGAAGTTTGGCCCTGATCTAACATCCATTGCCGATCTAACGTCTTGCCCATCTTCCTCTATTTTTCCATATGTGGGATGCCTCCACAGCATGGCTTGACAAGTGATGTGTAAGTCCATGGCTAGGATCAAAACCTGTGAACCGCAGGCCACTGAAGTGGAGTGTGTGAACTCAACCACTATGCCACTGGGCCCGCCCCTGAGGGGCTGCTTTTTCACATTAAATCACTGCTAGTTGAATAAACCAACAGGAAGGGCAGGTTTTCAAGATCATTTTCAGAACAAACTAGATTGTGCAGCTTATTAAAAGTTTTCCTAAATGCTCTGATCTCTTGTAAGCACCCTTTCTACTACTTTGCCTTATGTAGTAGACATTGCGGTGCCCTCCCCAGCATCAATTCCACTCCTTTCATGTTGGATGGTAGCATTGTGGTTTGGGAAAAGTGACCTCTCCTTCAGAAACAAAGATGGAGTCTGACTGATCATTAGGCAAATTATGAGTATGGCTTCCTTTGGCCAAGGAGATTGGATTAGGGCAGACCTCTGACCTTCGCTGATCTAATCAGATAGAAGCCCAGGACTTTTGTTTAAGGCTGAGAGGGATGTGTGCTTGGAATCTCAATCTCTCTTTCTTTCTCTGTCTGTAAATAAACAAGGAAATAATGAGCCTATGGAGCTTTTGACAACCATTTCACAAACGTGAGGGAATGCTAGCTTTAGGATGAAGCTGGCACATCAGGAGGCTCAGTATAGACAATGAAAAACATTGGGTCCTCAGTAACACAATTGGGTCACTAGACGAAACTCCCTGATACCCATCCGCCCTTTGGTCTTTTTAGATGCATAGTCCATAAATTTTCTGAATGCTTAAGCAGTTTGAGTTTTCTTTGGTTTGGTAGGTAGTAGTGCTCAAAAATTTGTTGAAATTGAATTGAATTTGCTCCAATTATATATTTTTTTCCTTTTTTAACAGGTGAAGAAGCAAAGCTCTAGAAGAAAGCCCAATGCCATACAGCTCATTAAGGACAGAACAGATCCTGGCACTCAGGTCTGCAGTCTTTTATACAGCTCTGTCTCTGTCATCTACACTAGGGTTCAGCAAAGGTTTTCTGTAAGGGCCGGATAGTAAATCTTTTAGATTTGCAGGACATCATCTCTGTCACCACTATTCCACTCTGCCCTTGTAGTGAGAAAGCACCCACAGGCAATACATAAGCAAATTGTCATGGTTGTGTTCTAATAAAACTGTAGGTACGAAACAGGTGGCAGGCTGGATTGGCCCGTGGGCTCGTTTCCCAGTCCCTGTTCTACACCGTCGCCTCTCTGGAGGGGTTTGATTATACATAGGTCAACTCCGGCTTCAAAGGAAGGCCCGAAAGTTACTATAGAATGAGTAAAAATTTCCTCAGCTCTACAACTCACCAAAATATAGTCAGATATTTAGGGACAGTTTCAGATCAGGAAATGATCTCCTAACTTGATCTCAGTATCCTAGAATCAACCAGCATTCCCACTAGACACTAAATTGTTACAAGCAATCTCTCTTCTGCAAGAAGCTTTGAAGTACTCCAACAAAGGAAAAAGGAGTGGGAGTCAGAGGCTGGTCTGAGCGAGGCCCGCAGTCCCCTCCCTTCCCTCCTCTGAAATCTGACTGTGCTTGGGACAGAAAGAAGCACGTGGGACTTTTCCTAGCAATTAATTTTAGACTTACGTTAATTTTCAACATCTGCAATATTAGAAAATAAAGATAGTTTACTTGCGGTAGAAAAATAAAAAAATAATTGTAGAGGCCATAATTGCAATTTTTCCTAGTTCATAGTTACCTCCAAGCATCGCAAAGGTGATGGAATTAGTTTTTCTTTTAGCAGCTTAGTGTCAATGAGCAGCAATCCCACATTTCTGGTGGGTCGTAGAGCTACCACATCCTTGTGCTGTCTGTGATATTTTTCCAGTTGTTCGCTAAAGAACTGAACATCTACATAAAATAAAGCATAAAATACATCATATCAAATTTTAAGGGATCATTATAAAATACATTAAAAATCATGGCAGTAATAAATTTATATATGTATTTGTGTAACTATCCATATGTAGAGTACCTTGTATAACTTTAAAATTTTAATTTGTAATGCTTCACATTTTATTCTTGTAATAAAGAAACCAATGTTTAATAATTAAGTATGTTTTAAAATAATAATTAAATATGTAAATATGTTTCTGGCTATTAAGAGATGGCAGATGAAAATAACTTGTAATTGCATTAGAGGCCCTAGTCTGGAATGGACTAGATTGTAGAGTCAGGTTGGTTTGAAGTTGGGCTTAATCTAAGGGTTCTCCTATGTGGCACCTCAAAGTAAAGCATTTTGAGGATATTAACAACAAAAGTTTGAATCACAAGAGATCAAGCATAGCTAAAGTGATGCCCACTCCTCTTCCCAGCACCTCTCTGCCAGCCCTGCTCCCCAGCCCATGGTTAAGGCCTTTGGCAGTAGCACCTGCCATATGCCGCCGTTGCATTTTGATAAGCTTCCTGCCTCTCTTTTCTCCCTTCTCCAAGCTGCCTGGAACAGTGGAAGCACGATTATTCCTGAATACACTTTCATCATACTGTTGGTCAAAAGCAGTTCTTTCTAACTCACATATGATACTAAACTACTCTGCTTGTCTTTCAAAACCCTGTCTCCTCTGGGCCTTTAAAATGTAGCTCAATTTATTTCTAATTACTTCCTCTGCTTGGGTCAGGTGGATTTCCTTACTACTGCTCCCCGTTCTCCTATAACCCTCCTGTACCTCCCAGAGTTTAGGAGTCCAGGCCAGTGTGCTCCAAAGTCCCAGCCAACAAATAGTTAATACCTGCAAGACCCTGGTTCTAGCATTGAGACAGAAACGACAAACCAAGGCAGGACTAGATTAAGACCAATTTAGGAGTCTGGTGACCTCATCCAGTTGGGAACTTGGCGAGGGGTCAAAGTTATCCAGTGTGATGAATGTGCTAGCAGGAGACTAGGAGGCCTTGGGCTCAAGGCTATGAGTAGAAGATCTAAGTGATTAAAACTGGTTATTTGGGTTAGGCCTACTTCCTGTGCTGAAATGCCAGGCTCCATAGCTTACTGCCACCGTGGTGGTGTGCCATAGCATGTGAGGCACTGTGTCTGTCAGTCCACTCCCGTGCAGCACACACTAGGTCTCAGTGTGACACTGCTGGTGAAGAACAGTGGAACTAGACTTGTCTCATTTTTGTGTTTTCTAAACTCATGCCCCACTTTGGTCTCTCTAACAAGTCAACGTTTTGAAAAAAAGGGTTTGTTTCAGAGTTAAAAAATTCTTATGTCTTAAGGGACATAAGAATTGGACACAATGCCTGCTCTTGGACTAGATCCTGGGCTAAACCAACTGCAAGCTGCTTTATTTTGGGAATTTTGAAAATGGACTAGACATTGACATTAAAAGATTAGTTTTTTATATGTGATAATATTACTTTGGTTCTGTAGGAACATGCTTTTTAAAGATGCATATTGAAGTATCTAATTTAGAGATGGAATGTTTGATTTACTTTAAAATAGCTCAGCATAATAAAAATAAAAAATGGAAAGGAATACATAAAAATTTATAGAAAAAACTAGTGCTGGTTCATGAGGCAAAGTAGCAAAGTAAACTTTTTTGTGTACATAAAAATAAAGCAATAAAGCCAGTTCATCAAATAAAAAAGGATATAAATGATAGGCTTCACATTTTTAAATAGGAATAACAAATAATATATACTTAATTTTCATAATCATCTAAGAACTTCCTGCCCTGAATTTTCACTTCGGTCTTGTAAACTATTTTATTTTTTTGAAGATAATGAGTTTAATAAAATCATTTCCCCTTTGGTCTAATTTCAGGACTAAGAGTTGTTCATTCACACCCACCAGGTTGAAATATGGCTGCAAAAACAAAGAGAGACTTGAATTTCTGAGATAGGAAAACACGTCTATAAACATTATTTGAAGGATGTAGAGGTAGACATTCCTTTCGACTCCTCCCCATATACAGGTTATCTAGCCTTGGCGCTGGACAACTTCACACTGGAAAATAAGCCATTAGGGAGGCATTGCTCCCCAAAATGTCCTAAAATAAGACAGTAACACTGAGAGAAGCCAAAGAAAAAAGTAATTCTACAGAAAATAACCTAGAAATGAACAAACTCTTGTCTTTTGTCAGGTCAACTATTTTGGGCCACCATTTCTGTCACCATACACCACCAAGCAGAAACCCAGAATACTATAAACCTCAGTATCCCTATCAAGAATAATTAGTAAAGACAAATGGAAAACTTACCAGGTTCTTGAAGTTTAAGAGCTTGTAAATCAAGACTTTCATTTTCCTTAAAGAATATCTGGAACTTTTCAAATGTAGCTGCATATAATTGAGCCGATTCAAATGCTGCCTGTATGGTTTCCTAAATGTTATAAACAAATAGACAAATACAATTTTATTTTTCTTGAGCAGAATTCAATTCAATATAACCAACCAACGAACCAATCAAACACAAACGCCTTCTCTGTGTCCAACAATATGCTCTGACTGGGGGATACATGAGTGAAGGAAGATACCATCCTTGAGGACAAGGAGCTGTGAACAGATTTTCTTATGAAATTTAAAATAATACATCTTCAAATCTGACTTTTGAAGAATTGTTCCTTATGACTCAAAGGAAGCACATTTGTAATTTTTTTAGCTTCATGGTGAACTTATACATCACTAGTAAACATATGGCAAGAGACAATGTCTGTTTACTTTCCCAACTGCAGATTTTATGTCTTAAAGTGCTTTTGAGCAAAGGCAAAAGTGTTCAGCATATCTACAAAATGACTTGCTTGATCTTGCTATCAATCCTCTGTACTGGCAAGTCTCTTATTCCAATATCCTTCATGATTTGCCCTAATAAAAACCTTTCCTTTATCTCTCTTAAACTTGGCTTCAACCTGCCCTTCCCCACAAAGTTTTTTCAAACCAAAACAGTAATTTCCAATCATTTCAGCCCCTTTAATACCTATACCAATACATACTATAATATTTCAATGCCTATGAAAGGCTGCGAGGATCTGTTTGGTGGTGGTCTTGGTCCATGACTCCCTGGCTGTACTCCATAAACTTCCCTTCTATTTCCTATCAAGACTTTTTTCAATGGACTGCAATTTGTCCCAGAGAAGATCAATGGAATTGCTCATTCCCAACACATCAATGCCAGGGTAAGTGGCTCAAAGTCATGCTCTACGGATAGTGGCTAGTAGTAGAAAATTTAATTACATAGAATAACACATACCCTATATGGCTATATTTAGTTGTTCATTCATTTATTTCCTTTTAATAGGTTCTTATATTTCTTCCAGAATATTTCTGCTGTTTATTTCTTTACATTAAAGATTGAGAGGAAGAAACTACGTCAAACTTGTATCTCCTTTGAGCTGACTTAGAGTCTCTGATATGTGATCATGCAGGTGACAGAAAAGCAAAAGGAGGCCCATAAATGGAAAGCTCCACCAACATGTTCAAAATATGATTTGAAACCTTTTTATTTTGAAATAATTTCTGATTCACAGGCAAGGTGCTGGAATAGTACAAAGAACTCCATGTATCTGTCACCAAAGTTTCCTAAATTTTAACAACTTATCACATTTGCTTTATCATCCTCTCTCTCTCTATATTATTTTACTCTGAACCATTTGGGAGAAAGTTGTAGACACAACAGACTTTAACCCTAAATATTTCAGGGTTTGTTTATTAAACACAAGGACATTTTCTTACATAACCATAGTTCAATGATCTAAATCAGGAAATTAAAATTGATATTAATATTATTATCTAATTATAGACCTTATATAAATTTTGCCATTTGTCCCAATAATGTCTTTCATAGGAAAGAAAAAAAGATTTTCAGATCCACTATCCTATCCAGGATCATGTATTGCATCTTATTATATCTCTTTGGTTCCCTTTAATCTGGAACAATTCCTCTAACTTGCTTTGTCTCTTATGACCTTTACATTTTCAAAGAGTGTCTCATTTGTGTGTGTTTATACTTCCTAATGCTTAGATTCAGTTATACATTTTTGGCGGTAATACCGCAGAAGTGATGTATGTTCTCAGTGCATCATGTCAGAAGGCACGTAAGGTCGATTTGTCCCATTACTGGTGATGTTAACACGTTGATTAAGGTGGTGTCTGCCAGGCTTCATCACAGCAAACTTACTATTTTCCCCCTTGAAATCAATAAGTATCTTACACAGAGATGCTCTGAGACAATATCCTGTTTCTCATCCTACTTTTGTATACTCGTGTTAGTGTGTATCGAAGATTCTTTCCTTTCTGAGGATGAGTAACTTCATTTCATTATCCAAAATACATTTACTTATTTTCTAGAATACACAGAAAGTAGTTTCAGAATTGCTAACACACTAATACCACTGTGAAAAACAGACTAACTGGAATTAAATATTTGTTATAGTTACAGTTGTTATTAGCCTAAGGGTATATGGACAAAATAGTGTGTTTAGTTACTTGGTTTAGTTTTTTTCCACCTTCCTTTCAGTGTGGCTATGCTATTCATTTGAAATACATTCAGCTTCATTTGTTTTGGTTTGCATCCTATTTTAGGGTTTTGCTTCCCACTCGTTGATTTTTTTAGAGCTATACTAAAACGCAGAGTCAGGAGACTGTCACTCCTCCCATCTTCTCCACTCTGTACCCCCCATCCTCATTCTTTCTACCCCATTCCCACTCTCTCCCCTAGGCAACCAATTTCCTCAGTTTCTGGTTTATCCCTCCCCCGCCCATATTTTCTGACATAAAATGTTGCATACTATAGATATTCTTTTGTGCTACGCCTTTTTCACCTAACACTATAGCCTGCCAATCACTCCATATTGGTTAATAGCTATTTTCCTCATTATTTTGTTCAGCTGCATAATATTTCTCTGTGTAAACGTACCATAATTTATTCAATCATTCTCCTATGTATGGCTATGTTGGAAGTTTTCAATATTTTGCAATAATAACAATGCTGCAATAAATAATCTAGTGCACACATACTTTTGTATTCTTGCACATGTATCTTCAGGGTATATCTTTAAAGGTGGTATTGCTGGATCAAAAAGGACATGCACATGTAGTTTTGCCATATATTGCTAAATTCTGCTTCATCATTTGCATTCCCACAAGTAAAGTGTGAGAGTGCTGTTTATCCACAGGTGGTGCCATACTTTCACTAATCTGATAGTTGAGAAGTGCTACTTCAATTTTGTTTTAATTTGCATTTATCTTATGAATGAGGTGGAATATATTTTCATATGCTTAGGTGCTATTTTTTGGTGAATTTTCTCTCATATGTTTTGACCATTTTTCTTCCTAGTTTTGGTCTCCTCCCTCTCCCCCATTTGTAAGAATGTTTGTGTATTAGGAATATTAGCCCTTAGCTGTGATATAAGTTTTGCAAATATATTCTATATTCTCCTAGTTTGTAATTTATTTTAACTTTGTGATTTTTTTTGCCTTGAAAAGTTTAAAAAAAATTTTATAGTCAAATTTATCAATCCTATTATTGCTTCTGGATTTTGAGTTATAATTACATTGGCTTTCCATTTGAGTAAGATTATAGAATTCAGCTATGTTTTCTTCTAGTACTTGTATGGTTCTATTTTTTCTTTTTACTTTTAGAGCCCTGATTCAGTTATTCTTATGTACAAAGTGAAATATGGATCTAATTTTATCTTTGCTCAAATATCTAATCAGTTGTCCCAGAATTATTCTGAAAAAGTCCGTATATGTCTCAGTGATTTGAGATACCATGTTTTTCATACTCATGCATTTGGGTGTATTTCTGGACTTTCTATTCTCTCTCACTGGTCTTGTAGCTATTCATGTGCCAATACCACACTCTTATTAGTTATACAGTGTTTATATTTAATATTTGGTAAGGATAGCACACCTCATAACCTTTCTTTTTTCAGTGTTTTCCCACTTTCTTGCATATCTATTTTTACATATGTGCTTTGATGAGGATTTTAGGCTGGTTACTTTTAAAACTGCAGATGAGAAGCAGGCTCCGAGGACCGGAATTTTGCTTGCCCTTTTGAGAGACATTTGCACTTGTGAAGGAAGGGGGGATGACCTTGTAGGGACCTGAAATTGGCCACCCCAGGATATGTCTCTTTGGCATCGGGATTGTTTGGGGCTGATTGCTTTTATAAACTGGGACAGGGAAGGAGGCTCTGGGGAATGGAACTTGCCCTTGTTGGGACACATTTACATTTGTAAGGTAAATCTCTATCTGTAAAC
This sequence comes from Equus przewalskii, assembly GCF_037783145.1. Lineage (NCBI taxonomy): Eukaryota > Metazoa > Chordata > Mammalia > Perissodactyla > Equidae > Equus > Equus przewalskii. Next base: position 19,225,954 of record NC_091844.1, read on the forward strand.
GGTGCCTCCCTCTCTGTACCGGGAAGAAGAAGAGAGATGACCTTATCCCTAGAAACTCTTAATGGGGAAGGCAAGAACTTAAGTTGGTTGCTGTCTGGCAATCTCATGTAACTGATTTAGGGTGGTGGCTTCTAACCTTTCTAACCTTTACTTAATCCGATTTGATTCTTGTTTAAAAGTCATGAGATCACCCAATGTCCAGACCCCACCTGCACTGATACCATTTTAACTTTTTTCATGTTCTTTCCTTTGTCTTGTAAAGAAATGACTCACATACCCATGCCTTATAAAATTAGCCCTAACCCTCAACTCAGGGCAGCAGCAGGAGCTCTGACTGCCTGTGGGTCCTGTCCCCATGCACCAGTTCTGCCTGCCCATGGGTCCTGTCCCCATGCCAGCGGGGGCAGCAGCAGCGGCTCTGCCTGCCCATGGGCCCTGTCCCCATGCCAGCGGGGGCAGCAGAAGCGGTGGCAGCAGAAGCTCTGACTGCCCATGGGTCCTGTCCCCATGCTATTCTATTCTCTAAATAAAAGAGCACTACTGCCAGATCTTAAGAGTCTAAGAAACCTTTCTTTCGACTCCTTGGCTCACCGACCCCGCATCATGCTTTACTATAAACTTGTCTAGCTCCATGAAAAAGCTTGCTAGGATTTTTATTGGCATTGTGTTAAATTTATAAATTACCCTAGGAAGAACAGACGTCTTTATTATATTGAGGCATTCTGTCTAAGAACATTTGCCCAAGTCTATTTTTCCAGAAGCTTTTAAGAAAACCTTTAAGTTTTCTTAATATAGGGTCTTAACACACTTATTAGGTTTATCCCTAAATATATTACCTTCTTTGTTGCCATTTTGAATGAGTTTTTTTATACTAGGCATTTTCAGCATTCTAGAACAATTTATGTAACAACACGAATAGCTAGTCTTCAGACATTTGATAAGATCCCCCTTTGACGCCATGTGGGCCTGGTGCTTTTAACAGCACATTCTTTGAGAACTTCCTCTATTTCTTCTGGGGAAATTGGTAGCCTTTTTGTTTTTAATGTGGGTGATTTAGACCAACATATTTCCCTAAAAAACTATCCATTTAACCTAGGTTTTCAAATTCATTTGGATAAATGTCTGCAAGGTAATCTCTTATGACTTTTTTTTTCTGTTTCAATGGTTATTTCCTTGTTATTTCTCATTGATTGTGTTGCTTAGGGCTTCTATATCCTTATTTTTTTTCCTACTTGATCTGTCATCCTAAGAATGGAATGTTAAAGTCTCACATTCTATATTTCTATTTACATTCCGTTGCATCTCTTGCATTATAAAAGTGTTTCCTGTGCCATTTACCCCTTTCCCATTGTTTACATTTACCTCGACACCACTGAACATCCCTTCACTGTTAGCCTTTCTGAATCACTTTGCTTTGCATTTCTCTCTTGAATACAACATACCATTTGTTTTGCCTTGTGAGACAAATTTAAAATCTTTTTCTTTTAAAAGATGAATTAAATGCATTCACATTTCGTTGTTTTATTGACATATTTGGTCTCAAATATATCATATTGAGCAAATCAATTGAGCAAATCAAATATATTGATTTGCTGCTTTTTACTGATATTCTTTAATTCTCACTTATACCTCTAAATCAATCAATAAATGTATTCTACTTTCCTCTTATTCTCTCCCTTCTCTTTCTGTTTTTAAAGGTGCATTATTTCTACTTTATTAGAACATACAACATTTGTGTATTAGTCTCCCCTCCTTGTCTCTACCTATGTTTTAGTCTTAGATAGATCTACAATTAAATTTATTAGTCACCATTAATTTGTTTATTAAGAGAATATTTTTAGAGAAGTTTTAGGTTCACAGCAAAACTGAGAGGAAAGTACAGAGATTTCCCACATACTCCCTGCTCCCACATATGCATAGCCACCCATTATCTACATCCCCCACCAGAGTGGTACATTTGTTACAACTGATAAAACTACACTGATACAGCGTAATCACTCAAAGTCCATAGATTACATTATGGCCCACTCTTGGTGTATGGGTTTGGACAAATGTATAATGACATGTATCCATCATTATGGAATCATACAGAGTATTTTAACTGTCCCCCAAATCCTCTGTGTTCCACCTATTCATCTCTCCTCCCTTGGCAACCACTGATCCTTTTACTGTCTCCATGGTTTTGCCTTTTCCAGAACGTCATATAGTTGGATCTTACAGTGGATGATATAGTTGTATGATATACATACATATAGTGTATGATATAGTTGGATCATATAGTGTATGATATAGTTGGATCATACATTTACACTTTTTTTTTGTTTGTTTGAGTAAGATTCTCCCTGAGCTAACATCTGTGCCAATCTTCCTCTATTTTGTATGTGGGTCACTGCCATAGCATGGTTGCTGACAAGTGGTGTAGGTCTGCACCCAGAAACCAAAGCTGGGCTGCTGAAGCATAGTATGCTGAACTTAATCACTAGGCCATGGAGCCAGCCCCCCATGTCTGCACCTTTTGAAGTTGTCCCACAGTTGTCCTTTGGATAGCCTATTCTGTTCTTTTTTGTCTTTCTTCTCTTTGCTTTGGTTTTCAAGGATTTTATTGATATATCCTCTAGCTCTGGGATTCTTTCCTTGGCTAGATAGAATCTACTAATAAGTCCATTAAAGAACAGTCTCCATTTCTATTACAGTTTTATTATCTCTAGCATTTCTTTTTGCTTTTTTCTTAGGATTTTCATCTCTCTGCTTACATTGCCCATCTGTTCTTGCATGCTACTTATGTTATCCATTAATGCCACTTAGCATATTAATCATAATTGTTTTAAATTCTGGGTCTGATATTTCCAATATCCCTGCCATATCTGGCTCTGATGCTTGCTCTGTCTTCAAATTGTGTTTTTCCCTTTTTAGTATGCCTTGTAACTTTTTTGTGATAGCAGGACATGACACACTGGGTAAAAGGAACTGCTGTAAATAGGTCCTTAGTAAGGGGATGGTGAGGTGTAGGGGGAGGGCAAAGGTTCTATAGTCCTATGATGAGGTCTCAGTCTTTTAGTGAGCCTATGCTTCTGGACTGTGAACCTCATAAATGTTTCTCATTTGTCTTCTCTCCACTTCAGTGAGACAGAATGGCTAGAGTAGGCTGCAGTTGTGTATTTTCCCTCCCCCAGGTCAGTTAGGCTCTGATAATATCCTAGCAGGTTAGGCTCTGGTTAACTAGTTTCCCCTGAGGGCTGGCCTTGTTAAGAACAGAGTGCTCTGGTGTATTTTAAGATGGCTCCTTTCCCCCCTCCCCCTGCTGGAAGCATGAGGGATTTTTCTCCAACATTTACCACGGGAATGTGGTTGAGCTCCTGGAGGTAAATCTCACAATATTGATTGGGTCCCCCTGGAGTTTTTAATTCTCAGAATGGTTCACACTGTGCCTCCAGCAATTCATCAATTACAGTTTAGGTTTTCCTGCCCTGGCACTGGTTCCCATGGTGGTTTCTGCTCATGAGTCTCTGCTCTCAGAAGCCATGAATCCCGCTATTCACCTGTCTCTCCAATCTTGGGGGCTGCAGTTTGCCCTGTGTCCTCACCTCTCTTACAGATCCAAGAAGAGTTGTTGATTTTTCCATCTGTTTAGCTTTTTACTTTTTGTTAGAATGGAGTGGTGACTTTCAAGCTCCTTACACGTGGAACCGAAAACAGGAAAATCAGTTTTTTTGCCAAAATTATCTCTTGGTTACATGAAACTCATTCTCACTCCAGTTTTGATCACACAAACCACACAAACTCCTGATCAGTACCCAATTCCCTAAGTTTTTGTATTTTTAAAACTATTTTTCTATAGCCTTGATAGTTGAAGAACTAGGTTGGCTAGATAAAAATTCTTGATTCACACTTTCTTCCCTTGAATTTCACTAAAAAATGGTATTCTTTTATTGCCTTGCTTTATATGTGGTTTTTGAGAAGTCTGTTGCCAGTGTAATTCTCTTACTTTTGTAAGTTATTTGATCATTTTGCTTTGAGACCTGGAGGAATTTTTCTTTAGCTTTAAAAGCTAATGGTTTTAAGAGGCTATATCTCAGAGTTGACTGTTCTGAGTCAATTTTCCAAGGTACTCTCTAGGTTCTTTCAACAGATAGATTCAGGTTTTCTCTTCTTGGACTATAGTTATAACCATTTGTTCTACCCTTTGTTTAGTTTTTCTTTTTCAGAGACTCCAAGTATATGTGTGTTATTTCTTCTTTATGTGTCTTATGTTTTAATTATTTTCTTTCTGTTCCTTTTTACTTATATCTCTAGCTTATTTTCATTCCCTTGGTTGTTTTCCTGTCTTTCTCTTATACTCATTATTTTTTCCTATCATTTTTCTAGACTAATTATTAAATTTTCATTTTCTTTTTTGCTTATTCTCTCTTGGGCACCATGTAATTTAATCTTCATTTCTGAGATGAATTTGTCTTTTTATTCCCATTTCTATTTTGAATTTTGAATTCAATGTGATTTTGCACATATTCAAATGGTTGTTTGAGGATATTTACTTCAGTAAATATAGTGGCTTTTATTTCATGGGTTTTTGGGAGGAAAGGGAAGGAATATTCATCAGCTGTTTTAATCTTCACTCTCTGTTTTCTCCTCATAGTAGATTTGCATATACTTAATATATTTTAATTTCTTCAGCTCATAGATTTGGAGTGATTTATAAGATTTTCCATTTGAGGGCATTCTGTGCTGTCAGTGTAGAAATGTGCAGATTATTTCATTTTATTTTTTGGTGATGGGGGAACTTTGATTTTTTGGTTCTTTTTTGTCTTGCAGGACCTTAACTTTCATTAGTTGCTTTATTTCCCCTGTACCAGTCAATGTTCAAAGAATGCCTCTTCTCCATTTTTAAGTTTATTTTCTCCTCTAGAAGGGATTCCATCTTGAATAGCTTGGACTTTTAAGTCCCTTTCCTGTAGTCAGTGCTCTGATGTACCAAGACTTTTTAAAAAATCATTTTACCATTTAGAGATTAAGTGACATTCCATTTAAAGATAAGAAAGGAAGAAAATATATTGCTCCATTTCTTAAAAATTGAGAATATTATAAGATAGTTTTAGTAGGGGCTGGCCTTGTGGCCGAGTGGTTAAGTTTGCGCGCTGCGCTGCAGGCGGCCCAGCGTTTCGTTGGTTCGAATCCTGGGTGCGGACATGGCACTGCTCATCAAACCATGCTGAGGCAGCGTCCCACATGCCACAACTAGAAGGACCCACAACGGAGAATATACAACTATGTACTGGGGGGCTTTGGGGAGAAAAAGGAAAAAAAATAAAATCTTTAAGAAAAATAGTTTTAGTAAAAGTAAATATACCTTTATTTGAAGGATAATTGTGTGAAAATTCTTATCATCATCAAATACTGCTGATAAGCTTGGACCTGATCCACAGGTTTTTTCTTCAAGTTTGTTGTTAATGTAAGGGCTGGTAAAAGCATCAAAATACGTATCAGGCACGAGATTAGGAACTGATAATACAGTGTTTTGAAAATGATTAATTGCACCCGAAATACCATCCTGTTAGAGAGAAAAGCAGAAACATAAATGTGAACACATATACGGTTATATTTATGAATATTTTTGAATTTTCTGAAAGGGTAAAATAAATAAGAATAACTCGTTCAGTCTTGCCAGATACTGTGTTGATACTGAGTATATGACAAACCAGAAGACACAGCCCGGTCTTCAGGAAATACATCTTCTAATTGAGAGAGAGGAAGATAAAAAATTGCAACACATTATATTTGAAGTGTAAACAAAACACAGAAAGGTCATAAGCGAGGGAAGGCCAGAGTATGCCTAAGAGAATCAGGGAAAGTTTAAAGGGTGGGTTAAAAGGTTATATTCTTTGAGCAGTAATTTCCATTCTAGGAATTGATCCTAAGAGAAAGAGTTAGATATGTAAATAAAAATTCCTCTTCAAGGACACTCACTGAGGCATTACTTATAATAAAAACCAATAGGAGAAATATCTTAGTGTTCAAAAACAGGAGTGTGGTTAAGTTATGGTACACTTTAACAACGGAAAACTAAGTACTCCTTCAAAATGGTGTCTCCAAAGACTGATTAATGACATGGGACAAAGCTTATGATATACAATGTTAAGTTAAAAAAAAGAACAGGATAAAACTGGTGTATAATACCCATTTTAAAAATGTATATATAAAATCTCCTGGTAAGTTAGATATGTTGGTATATTAGTATGTACTAAAACAAAGTTAGAAAAAACATATAGAATGTTAAAGGGTTATTTCTATTTCTGGTACATGGGATTAGAGATGATTTTAACAATCTTTTTCTGTGTTTTTCAAATTCTCTTCAATGAGCATGAATTAATTTATAATTTATAATAAACACAAAATCTAATTAGAGAAAATGAGATAAAGAGAAGGTACTTGTTGAAATGAGTCTTAATAGATGAGCAGAAGCTTGTCAAGTATACACGACAGGAGTGCAATCCTTGTAAGCCACTGTGTGAGAGGCCTGAGAGGGCCACCAGGTTTGGGCGCTGTCAGTCGTTTAGGCTCTGGAGCATAAGTGCCAGGGTGGAGAAACAGGACAGGATGCGGCCGGCCCTTCATGAAAGGCCTTGTGAGTGATACTGGGGTCCAGTGTTACCCCACAGGCTAGCGTTCCCCAGATTGTGACCATGGACAACCCTGAGGATAAAAGGGTCCCAACGTCAGATAAATTTGAGAAGAAACCTTGGGTTAAATAAAGTTAGAGGGGATTCTTCTCCAGATCTGCTAAACAGGATTTTTCATATTTGTTAATATGCAAATGCATATCACAACCCGTTTTCCTCCTAGAATGCCTATCAACATCTCACAGAGCATCCTTTGAAAAATGCTAGTATAGGCAATGGAGAAATTTTTTTTTTTGGTGATGAAGATTGACCCTGAGCTAACATCTGTTGCCAGTCTTCCTTTTTTTGCTTGAGGAAGATGGTCCCTGAACTAACATCCATGCCAATCTTCCTCTACTTTGTGTATGGGATGCTACCACAGCATGGCTTGAAGCAATGTGCAGGTCTGTGCCTAGGATCCAAACTGAAGAACCTCAGGCCACCACAGTGGAGCATGCAAACTTAAGCACTATGCCACTGGACCAACTCTGGCAACGGGAAAATTTTAATTTTATGGGACATGATCAGATTTGCCTATGAAACAATCTCACTGTCAGCAATGTAGAAAAGGGATTAGAAGGAAATGAGGCAGGCAGATCAGAACAGACTATTACAGCAGGCCAGGTGAGAGATGATGAGGTTCCCATTGAGAGGAGGAGCAATTAAGAGTTAAGACACAGGGCTTGGTGACTTGATCTCAAAGAGGTAAGGGAGAATCTAGGATGACTCCCAGACTGCTGGCCTGGGCATGTGGATAATGCCTTTCATTGAGATGGAGATATAGAAAAGGAGAGAGTTTTGGAAGAAGTTTCTAAGTTCAGTTTATATACAGCATGTGAAAAGGAGGGAGCCCTGCAGAATCCCAACAATCAAAAGTCAGACAAACAAGAGGCTCTGAGAAAGAGGAATGAAAAGGAAAAAATGTTGAAACAGGAGTAAATCCAAAAGAAATTAAACCAAGGGGGGTTTCTTCTTCCAGAGGTGGAAGCAGTAAATACAGTCTAATGCACGAGGAGGTCTGTCAAACACAACAGGAAAGAAAGGAATCGAAAAATGTATATTGGATCAAGTATTCAGAAATGCTAGGTAACCCAAGCAAGAACAGTGTAAGATGTCAAGACTTAGGTATACAATTTTCCTTTCGACTAAGCTCTATACGTGTGTGTGTGTTTGAAACAACTAGATAAGGATGATTGTTAAGACTAATGACCAAAATAATTGTGAGAACAATTAGAAATTCATGAGTGATACTCCTGTTTATCCTGCTATTGGCTAGTTTTGTGTTACACGAAGTAAAATCTTTCGTGTGATGTGAACACGTGAACATACTGATTATGCCCAGAACTCAGCTTGTAACTTCACTTACATAACTGGGCAGGAGGGCACATGAGAGCCCAGTGCCTCTCTGTGTGGGGGCACCTGAGGGAGGCTCCAACCACAGGGACCTCAGCAGTCTGCTTGTCCTTGTAAATATCCTAAAATAGCCTATCTGATAAGTTATAGAATCATAAACTGCCAGAATTAGAAGCAACCTTAAACCTCCTCTGCCTTCTCATCTTACAGATGCATAAACTGAACACTAGAGAGATAAGTGGTTTCCCCAAGGTCAAATAGTTCATTAGTTATAAAGCCAAGACTAGAATCTAAAGATCCTGATTACTACTACTTCTGTGCCACAGTATACCAGCTAACAACAGAAAATATGGACTCTGATTGGTTTGCTAGTCTATGCATGTACACAAATGTGGAAGGCAGAATTCTAAGATGGCCCCAAGATGCCCCTGGTGTACATGCCCTGTATAATCCCCTCCTCTTGAGTATGGGGACGGACATCTGTGAATATGGTGGGATTCCACTTCCATGATTACGTTGCTTTACGTGGACAGTCGAGGAAATGTTGCAGGTATAATGAAGGTCCTAAATCAGTCAGCTTTGAGTTAATCGAAAGGTGATTATCTTGGGTAGAAGTGACTGGGTCAAGTGAAAGCCCTTAAAAGAGGGACTGAGCCCTTCCTGAAGGAGACTCTCCAGCTGGTCTTGAAGCAGCAAACACCCATACTGTAAACTGTTTACAGAGTTGGCCCCATGCGAGGAGCTGTAGGTGGTTTCTAGGATCTAAGGGTGGTCTCCAGCTGACATCCCTCAAGAAAACAGGGACTTCAGTCCTAAGCTGCTTAGAGATGAATTTTTCCAACAACCTAGGGGAGCATCGAAGTGGATCCCTCTCCCGTCAAGCTTCTGCGGAGACCTCAGCTCAGCTGATCCCTGAATGGGAGCCTGGAGAGGCCCTGAAGCCGAGGATGAGATAAGCAGCACCCGGACTCCTGGCCCACAGAAACTCGGATATAACAAATGGTTGTTGTTTTCACATGAATAAGGAGAACAGATTAGTGGTTACCAGAGGGGAAGGGAGTTGGGGATGGGTGAAAGAGGTAAAGGGGCACATAACTCTGGTGAGGATAAAACCTAGACTATGGGTGGTGAGCACGATGCAGTCTATACAGAAACTGATATATAACAATGTACCCCTGAAATTACACAATATTATAAGCCAATGTGACCTCAATAAAATAATTGTTAAAAAATTTAAAAATGGTTGCTGTTTTAAGCTACCAAATATGTGTTAATTTGTTACACAGCAATAGATAACTAAAACAACAAAACACTCTCAGATGCAGCACGCTTAAAAAGATTTCAAAAAAGGTATTTACAACTTAGTAATTTCTTGGACTCTTATTAGAGAGATGCCCATAGTCAATTCTAAATTTTGTATAGAACATGTTCTCTTTATGGTATACCCTACCAAGGCCCTAATCTGTCTCAAAGAAAATGTGCTAAACTTTCAGATACTTTTTATGTGTGTGGGATGCTGTGCACAGAACAATGCTTTCTCTTTCTCATATGATCATTTTGGACAAGTGACAACAGCAATCCTGCCAGTCATCCAACAGTAGAACAGTTGCTTCATTTTCCAAAAAGGTGTTTATACACGGATGTTATATGAAGAAACACATACCAGAAAGTCTTCCAAAGAAGGCTCAAAGAGTAGTGACTGGACTGTCAAAATCAGTTCTGTGAGAAACATGGGGATGAGCGACTCATCTTCTTCCTGCTTTTCCACCACAGGGGCCCCCTGAAATGAACACATTTGCAGGTTATAAAGATGTAAGTACCCAGGTGCAAAGAAAAAACTCTGTATTCCAAGAGGCATGCAAACTTAAGCTTGTACAATTTGCTGATTTTATAATGTTGGGATGTCTTTCAAAGAATATTGCCATAGAAATTAAAAAATAAAGGCAAATGTTGAAAGACTGTACAACAATGTAAAACTTTTCTCTTCGTAAAAACACCACCAACAAAATGGAAAGACAAACAACAAGCTGGAAAATACACCAGTAATGTATATGGCAGATAAAAGGCTGATAATATATAAACAAAAATATACTGGATATACTCATTAGAGGTATACACTAATAATATAATAATTGATACTTAAACAAAAATATGCTACAACAGAAATGTACTTAAATGGAGAAATGGGTAAAGGGCACAATCTGACATTTCTTAAAAGGAATATACAAATGATTGATCAACCTCCTCCTTCTCTTCCTCATGATACTTTATGCAGAAACAACATTTAGGGAGTATTTACTGTGAGCCAGGCAGTGCTAAGGATTCGTGTAATTCCCATGCCAACCATGTGAAGCAGGTATCGTTATTACTCCCAGGAGAAAATAGGATCTGGAGAAGGTGAGACATTTCATCCAGGACACACTGGTTAGTAAGCAGCAGAGCAGAGCTCACCAGCGGTGACCTGAACTCTTATCACTGTACTGGGGTGGCAGTTAAAGGAACATAACATTTAAATGCAGCAGTATACCACTTTACATCCATCAGATTGACAAAGATTAAATGAATGATAATATCTAGTATGCGTGTGGGTAAATGCTCACTCTCAAACATTTCTAGGAAGGTTGTAAGTTGACACAAAACTTTCTGGAAAGTTATGCCTCAGTATCAAAAGCCTTAACAGGTGAGCATATTTCTGACCCAACAATTCCACATCTAGAAATTTCTTCTAAGGGGAAAAATCAGAGATGTGTGAAAAATGTATAGACAAGGATGTTCTTTGCAGCATTATTTGGAATAGCGGAAAAATGATCAATAACAGAAAATTATTTATAAAACGTATAGTATGTTTCTATGGGAGAATATTTTACAGAAAAATACATATTGACTTGGGAGATTTTTCACAGTACATTGCTAAGTGGAAAGAGCAGGTGATAAAGTAGTCGATAAAGTATGAAACTGTTTTCCCTTTGGAAATAGTTATCTTTGGATAGCAGACAATGCTTTTCTTTGTACATTTCTGTGTTCAAATCTTCTGCACTTAGCATACATTACTTTTATAATTAGATGTTACTTTTCAAATGTGATAGAATTTGGAAAAAGGAGGAATTGAGAATAGAGGAGGAGAGAAAGTAATGAAAAGGAGTATGCAACTAAAATTCAGCTTTTGGAGAAAAGGGAAACTATGGCAAAGAGCATCAGGCCTTGGATTAGGGTTCCTGGGGAGGAAGTTGAGATGTGGAGGTAGGAAGCTTGATGAAACCAGGTCAACTTGTTTTGCTTTATTTTTAGGCAGCTGGCATGAAGCTATTATCCAGGATGGAGCTGGGGAAAGCTTATTGGGAAACGTGGATTGAATTAATATGATTTCTCTCTTAGCTATGCAATAATTAGAAGGCACAGTCAAATTTGTACTACTTCACCTCACACATCTCAAATTACTGTGTCCCTAAGATCAATCCTCCCAAGAGGTTATTCACTCAAAGCTCAAAGATTTGCTTCCATAATTTGCTTCTTCTCATCTCCAAATCCTTGTTTATCTCTTTCATTTATACCACCTTCCCTGCTTCTCTCTGCCAGTTCATGCTCACGGTGACTCCCAATTGTAAGCTTCTTGGGGGAAGGATCCTGTCTATGCTTTTCATCATTATAAACCCAACACTCAGCAGAAGGATTGGTACCTACTAGATACTTAAGAAATATTTGTTGAATGAACACATAAATAACCTTTAGCAAATTCCTAGGAGAGAGACAGCAACATTTAGCACAGTGGATGTTTTCTCTATAATTAGATACTCGTTGATATGCTGATTATCATTTTGCCATTTTATATGTGCATGGTAGGCTCTGATTTTACTGTGAAATCCTCTAAGCATTTCTCCCGTTTTTCCAGCACACAGAAAACAGCATAATTCATAGTGTATAGTAAGCACTCCTCAGTACATGCTGACCAACAAACTTTCTTAATTTTGTCTATATAGACCTTTTTATCAGTGACTTCAGGCTTTTCTTCAGTAATCCATTTCTGAATGACATCTGCTGAAGGTGTTCGTTTGAGCTTGTCAGTGAGATAATTCAAAAGAGAGTTAACAGAATTTACTGTCAGGACGTGCATTGTGTTCTCAATTAGATAGTCATTTAGACGGATAAAGCTTGAAAAGAAAAAAAAAGACAGCTTCAGTTTTCTGTATTCCCTACATATTTTCAAAAGTGACTCTAGAGCCAGTATTTAAATTTTAAAATATCATAATTTCTCTTCGAATTTCCATTTATATTACAATATCAGATGTTTATTATCCAGAAGAGTTGTTCTTAGACATTTTTCAATTTAAAACAAAAATATATTCAAATACAGAGCCTCAATTTAGCTAGGTGTTCTGACTACTCAATGAGATGTTTAATGTGCAATAAAGTTGTTATGGAAAAAGCGTCTAGTTCATCTAGCCAAAAGGGCTGTAGGATTTTTTAAGATGCTTTAAAGAAGAAATCAGTGAGTATATAACATCTCTAACTTACATTCTAATGGTAAAAGTGTGAAATCTTTGCTATTGAATAAATGTTATTAGGGAGCAATTGCTAACCCAAAGATGCAAATTCTATGTTTCCTTACTTGAGTGCTTAGAATGCAGATTGAGTCAGCAAGGTATTTAGAATAACTTTTTATTCTGTTTAAGTGGAGCCCAGGAGCCTCTAGTACCTGTAGACCTGTGACAGTGGCCTCAGGGACTGCTTCACTGACTGCTGTTGTGACACAGGCATTATCATGTTATCTCATATCTAAATAGGTGCACAGTTAAGATTTACTAAGTAGACAGCTATAAAAGTTGGATTAAGTCAATGAGCACTGAGTAGCAATAATCAGTGTTTTATGGCGCCACCTACAGCTTTTCAGACAACGTTTGGTGATTTTGTTTGCAAGAGTTATTTGCAGTGATGAGGTTTTAGAATGTTGTGAAATCCAAACTCTGGAACAATGTCAAGATCCAGTGGGGTAAGCCAGTGGCAGAGCTAATCCTACTGAGGGAGAATCCCCTGGAGAGACCCTGGAAGCAAGACTTTCCTCCCTTGTCTCTCAGCTGCACAACCTTGGGGAGACGGCGGAACTGTGTGTGGCAATGCAGTGCCTATAGTTCTGTAGTGACCAAAGAGATGGAGCAGGCACTCCAGGTACACTGGAGGCCCACAGATCTCTGTGTGCCTGACTTCTTATCACAGCCTGCCCCATGCTCCAGGCTGGGCTAGAAGGAAACAAAGCCTTAGTGATCAAAGAGGAGCTCTTGGCCTTGGTCATGCCCTCCACTCTCTACCAGCTTGTCATTCCCACTGGCTGCTTTGCTGGGTGGCAGTTGTAGGGGCAGGTTTCTGGGGCATGCATTCAGGTTACCATGTCCTTCAAATCCCTCCTCACTACTAGTGAATCCTGTGATGGAGGCTTTAATTTTTGATGAAACTTGAGAAGGATGATGCTCTAATTCTTCTTGAAAGAAAGAATAATCATTTACCATGTCAGCCTCATGCAATGATGCCTCTTGCTGGCCTGCTCTGTGTATGTCATTTTCTCAGAGTCTGTGCAAGCAGGCAACTCAATGACATTTCCATCCTCTGGCATGTTACAATAAGCTAAGAACAACAGAAGACGCAACAATAACAATTCTTGTGTAAAAATTCCATTGCTTTCAATATGGATTAAAAGACAAGTAAAATTAAAAAACAACAAAAATGCTTTGGTTCATGAGATATTTCCAACTCCAGAAAACAGCCCAGTTATCCAAAAGAATTCCACATCAAAGGATTTCAACTCAACAAAAGACTGTAGACAGTTTATTAACATTCCCTCTAACAGAACTGGATCTGTGGACCATACCACTTCTTCCCCAGGAACACTCTTACCCTCCTTTTGCACCTGCAGTTTATCCAAACCATCTGGGGCCAATCCTGAGATCCATCCAGTCCCTTAATTTTAACAAACCTATTGTCCCTTCTAGTAGGTTGCACATACCTTTAAGCAGAGAGGCCCCGAGTCTGCTATAAAATGCTTGTGAAATAAAGATTCTGTAACCAGTTTAGAAATGCTATACACAAGCAGGGGCAATGCAAGGAAAATGCAGTATTTACTGTCTTTCCCTCTCTACAATATACATTGAATTTATAACCTATCGAGCAAAAGTTTAGAAGAATAGAAAATTAAGATCATTATTTAAACTTAGGAAAAGCAGAATAAAAACGAGTTAATATTTTAGAGAGCCACCACTTCTGATCTATCGAAGTTCTCTCGCCTTCATACCCTCAACAACATCATACGAACAATCATCAGGAATGAATCCCGCAGCACGCAGAGCAACTCGACAAGCTTTCCTGACCACAACTTTTGCCTCGTTTCGAAAGTCTTCTAGGCGCTCTGTCACCTAGGCATTGATGAATATGCATAATTAGTGGTACCAAAGCAGCAATAATAGGAAAAAATCTTGGAATTTATAGACAAAATTCCTTACCTCTTCTAGCCGTATGACTTGTGCGAGCTTAAATTCTTGCAGGGTGTAGGTGTGACATTTTTCAATATAACAAAGTCCCATAAAACTCAGTTGATAGCACAATTCATTTATTTTAAGAAGAGCTGGTCGCAGATACTGAATGAAAATAGGAATTTATCATTATTTAGTTAAAAAAAAACCTCTGTCTTTTAAAAGTATAAAAATGTTTGGAAAGCAGAAAGGTTATTAAGAAAAAAATAGCTCTGTACGTTAACTTTGTCTAAAATTTACAAAGCACATACTTTAAACAGGGACACTTCTGAAATTTTGCTCTAAAAACATTCTTTGAATTATCAGATTTAATTTGTCTGAATTCCTTTCTTCTCATTTTGACAACATGTCTTTTAGCTATGAGATTGAGGGCAAGTAACAGAGGACTGGGCAATATCTTACATTTCACTAGGTTTGGCTACTGGCTACTAAAAAATTCTTCCTGTTACCTTAAGGATTTTGCAATGTCCAGTCATCATGATAATGTAGGGGCCCATCTATTGATCTAAGAGGCTATGACATAGAACCAAGACAAATTTAACTTTAAATTTTCAGTGGGTAACCAGTTGCCGAAAAGAAAATTAGTCACTATTAAGAACCTATCTTGCAATGAGGGCTGGGAGAATGAGTGGAAGTATTTGTAAAATTATGCCTCATAAAATTAACTTAATCTTTCTCTTTGCCACCATCCTAAGTCAGAGTTCTAGGCTGTTGGCTTTGAAGGCACATATTTTAAGAATGTTCCAAAGCCATTCACTCTTACAGCTCCTAATCTAATCAAAGGAGAAGTAGTACGTTATATTAAAAAAGTTAACATTAATTTATTTGTAGGTGACACCAATTTATATGTTATATACAACACATTACTGGACTCTTTTCTAGGATTTTCCAAAATAGGACAAACAACAGTTATTCACACCCACATGAAATAGTGCTTTAATTATTTATTCTAAGTATAAATAAAGGAAAGTTATAATTAGCAAAGTCCTAAATGAAGAGAGAAATGAGAAAACATCTAGGAAGTCTATAGCCCTTAAGATTCATCTCTTGGGGGGATTTGTATGATTTATAATCATACAATCTTTTTTAAGGAGCAAAACTTTAGAGGCTAAGTCTATAAATTGAAATAAGATGCTAAATAAATTAACACGAGATCAGGAGTAGGGATGAGAATGTAATCAAAACAGGGCAGTAAAAGCAAGGAAGTCTAGGATGCTCTGGAGAAAGTCCTTGAACCAAAAATACAAGTTCTATTCAGTAAAGGGATAAAGAGCAAGGATCCAATGAAAGGGGCCGGCCTGGTAGTGTAGGGGTTGAGTTTGCCTGCTCCACTTCTGTGGCCTGGGGTTTGCTGGTTCAGATCCCAGGCATGGACCTACACATTACTCATCAAGCCATGCTGTGGAGGTGTCCCACATACAAAATAGAGGAAGACTGGCACAGATGTTAGCTCAAGGACAATCTTCCTCACCAAAAACAAAAAAAAAAAAGGAAGGATTTTAATTACAAAGGAACATTCAAATTAAAATAAACAAATGACAATGTATGAGTGAATGTGAAAAACTGCCTGAAAGCCTGAAAGCATCATGTATAACAAAATTACATGTTATTAGAAAACCAGCAAAATCATCAAATACCGGGCAGGTTAAAATCATGTGCAGCATTAAATAATATTGAAAAATTAATACTAAACACACACCTACGTCTAGAGAAAAGTGAAACCTGGAAACGTAGGAGACTAGAAGGCACAAAAAGGAGGCATAGTCTTAGATAGCTTCACTGGCGAATTCTACCAAACATTTAAAGAAAAATTAATAGCAATTCTTCATATACGCTTTTAAAAAAGTAGAAGAGGGAATATTTCCCAACTCATTCTATACAGCCAGTGTTACCCTGATACCAAAACCAGACAAACACATCACAAGCAAAAAAATTGTAGACCAATATTCCTTAAGAAAATATATATATGCAAATATCCTCAATAAAATACTAGCAAACCAAATCTAGCAATATGTAAAAAGGATTACACACCATGACCAAATATGATTTATCCCAGCAATGCAAAGCTGGTTTAATATCTGAAAATCAATTATTGTAATAAATCATATCAATAGAATAAGGGGCAAAAAACCCATGATAATCTCAATAGATGCAGAAAAAGCATTTGACAGAATCATCATGGTTCTATGGTAAAAACATACAACAAACTAGGGATAGAAAGCAACTTCCTCAGAACATCATACTTAATGGTGAAAGACGGAATGCTTTTGCTCCAAGATCAGGAACAAGACAAGAATTTCTGTTCCTGCCACTTCTATTTATCAGAAAGTTCTAGCCAGGGAACTAAGGCAAGAGAATTATATAAAAGTCATTTAGATTGGAAAGGAGGAGTAAAACCATATCTCTATTTGGAGAGGACATATTCTTGTTCATAGAATATCCTAACGAATGCACACACACACACATACATACACATACCGCACCCCCCCCCACCCCCCTGCAACGAAACTATTAGAGTTGATAATAAATTCTGGAAGGTTTCAGGAAACAGGCTCAATATACAAGTATTGCTACATAGAATACATATATGTATATGCACATACATACATGTATACATATGCTATTTATATATATTCTATATATGTACTATATATATAATGAAAAATCCAAAATGAAATTTAAGAAAACAATTCCACATACAATAGTCTCAAAAAGAATAAAATATTTAGGAATAAACTTAACAAAAGACATGCAAAACATATACTCTAAAAATTACAAAACATTGTTGAAAGAAACTTAAGAAGACTCAAATAAATGGACAGGCATTGTTGTATGTTCATGGACCAAAAAAGCCAATACTGTTAAATGGCAATACTTTCTAAATTGATCTAAAGATTTAAAGCAATCTCTATCAAAATCTGAACTGGCATTTTTGCAGAAATTGACAAACTGATTTTAAGATTCATGTGGAAATTCAGGGGACTCACTTTCTAATTTCAAAACTTACTACAAAGCTATAGTATTCAGGACAGGGTGATACTGGCATAAGGACTGATACAGATCAATGGAATAGGATTGAGAGTTGAGAAATTCTCACATTTACGGTCAATTGATTTTTGACAAGGGTGCCAAGACAATTTAAGGGGGAAGGAATCTTCTTTGTGACAAATGGTGAGGGACAACCGGATAGCCACATGCAAAAGAATGAAGTCAGGCCCCTACTTCACACCATAAACAAAAATCAACTCAAGATGGATTAAAGAACTAAATGCAAGGGCAAAAACTATAAAACTATTAGAAGAAAACATAGGAGTAAGTGCTTATAACCTTGGACTAGGCAACAGTTTTTTAGATATAACACCAAAAGCACAAACAGCTAAAAATATAAAAGGATAAAATGGACATCATCAAAATTAAGAATTTTAGTACTTCAAAAGATGCCATCAAGAAAGTGAAAAGACAACCCACAAAATGGGAGAACATTTTTGTAAGTGATATATCTGATAAGGAATTTGTATCCAGAATATATAAAGAATTTCTTACAACTCAATAGTAAAATACAAGTAACCCAATTAAAAAATGGGCAAAGTATCTGAGTAGAAAGTTCTCCAGATAAGATAAACAAATGGCCAATAGGCACATGAAAAGATGCTCACCATATTAGCCAACAGGAAAATATAAATCAAAACCACAATGTTTTTAGATACCACTTCACAACCAGAAGGAATCATTCTAATGAAAAAGACAAATATAATGTTGAGAAGATGGAGAAACTGAAGCCCTCATATGCTGTTGATGGGAATGTAAAATTATGCAGTGGCTTTGGAAAACTGTTTTTCAATTCTTCAAAAGGTAAAACACAGAATTACTGATAACCCAGCAATTCTACTCCTAGGAATATATCCAAAAGGAATGAAAATACACGTCCAGACAAAAACTTGTACACAATGTTCATAGCAGCATTATTCATAATATCAAAAAAGTGGAAGCAACCCAAATATCCATCAATAGATGGATAAATAAAATACATATATCCATACAATGAAATATTATTCACCAATAAAAAGAAATGCTATGCTACAACATGGATGAACCTTAAAAACATTATGGTAAGTGAAAAAAGCCAGTCACAAAGGACCATATATTGTATAGTTCCATTTATATGAAATGTGCAGAATAGGCAAATCAATAGAGACAAGAAGTAGATCAGTGTTTGCCTAGAGCTGAGGTAGGGGTAGGGAAGAGTTGGGAGAAATAGAAAGTGACCACTAATGGGTAATGGGGCTTCTTTTTGGAGTGATGGAAATGATCTAAAATTGACTGTGTTGATGGTTGATCAATTCTGTGTATATACTAAAACCACTGAATTGTATACTTTAAATGGGTGAATTGTATGGTACATGAATTATGTTTCAATAAAGTTTTTATAAGGAAGAGTAGGGCACGGGTGCCAGTAAGGTTGGTTACTAAAAAAATCATAAAAAGAAAAATTTCAAGGACAGCTCCACTTTTATCCCTTCAATCTAGTCTAGGGGAATCAACCCTCCTAATTAACTATTCTTAGATATAAGGCTTGTGCTAAGTGTATGGGTAACCATAACATTGAATCGATTTTTAAACCAATGCAATAGGTCTGTTATTTAGGTCAATCTAAGATTGAAAAGAAAGAGGACTTTCTAGTCTTCTAGGGCTACATTTAAGAGAAGATACAAGGCCAAAGCACCATTGGTATGAATGGTGGACAGAGAGAATGACAACTTTCAGCACATAAAATAAGACAACAAGCCTTAGAATTGATGGAGGTAATTTTAGAGACAAATGCAGGAAGTACTATCTTACATACCTAGTAACAAATTTATTAAATGTCTAGTGTCCAAGACATGGTAAGAGATGAAAGGTGGTAAAAAGGCAGTAAAATAGGTTCAAATGACTGATGGATCCTTAATGAAATTACGGTCTAGAGGCTGAGTTTGATATCAAGAAGGACTAGAATATTTTCTACAACTCAGAATGCTTGATGGGATGGATGACCTGAGATAGTACATCTTATATATATTTTTGCACTATTATCTATGTTAGCCATATTCCTTCAATGTTCCTTTATTATATGACTGACATCTTAATAATGATCTTTCCAATTACCATATGCAAAGTGAAGGAAATGACCAGTAAAAAGCCAGCTTGAGGCTTCTGACTTGAGAGGGTGGTGACTCAGAGTCATAGAAACAGAGAGCTGAGGACTCAGTCCTCTGAACATGATAGTAATGATGACTCCAGTTCATTCTCAGGGGCCACATAAAGAATTTCTAATGCAAGTTGACATTCAGTGAGTGAGTAGAGATTTTAAATATGGCCACACACCATTTAATAGTTCTTTTTCCATGATTACCTCATCCTCCAAAGTAAATATTAAAATTTTCCCTACCGTCTGAATCCCCGGTAGAAGACATGATATGATACATTGGGAGGTATTGGCCCATGAAAACAAGCCCCCAAATTATTTTGGACCATGAAGTCTAGAGTTTCTCAAAGGTGAGAGGAGGTAATAGGGGTTGCCAGCCTACTCTGTTCAAAAGGATACACAACTTCCCTCATCAACAACAAAGCGGGTCATGAATCCAAACCTCTGGGGCTGCTTCTAATCAAAGGAGTCCGGTGCTACTCTCTTCTTATACGTTTGCATTTTGCAAGCCTCGTTAAAACATAGAAACCCCACGAGACTGCCAGACTCTTAAATGACAAGACAGGATGAAAATTGTGAATTCTCAAAGAAAGATGAAATATTTTATTTCAGGGACAGTCTATACCTACACCTGCAATATGTTCACACTTTTTTTCCCCCTGTAATTCTTTTAAAATAGGATTAGTAAATACCTACTTGATTAACAATGAACAAATTTTTTTGTAGAGCTTTTCTACATCCACTGATTTTCTTGGAACGGACATTCTTCTTCCACACGTTAAACGCCTTCCATTTCCGGAAAAGTGAAAATATGGGAATCTTAGTGAGTTCTCTGTGATACAGATATTCTTGTTCCCATCGATCGAGTTCGATGAATTCAATGTCATCATTATAAATGTGCGTCACTGCCTTTTTGCTAATAGTATAGTAGTCATTTTTGTTGATGTTCTCATAACTCACAACTCTAAGATCAAATAAAAATTGAGGCAAGTGAATAAAGTATTGAATACAAAGTTAAACAATTGCATTACTTTTTTGTTTTAAAGAGATAAAACATTTATGGAAAAAAAACATTATTTAAAATTTTAAAAAATTCAAACAAACTACTTTTAGATCAAATAAACTACTCAAGAAAAGGAGGGATACCTGCTTTTTAACAACAAGCGGACTTGTTAGAGCTCTTAAAGATTTCACAACCTTGGCAATATGCTCAATAATTTCAGTTACATGGTTTTTACAAAAACAAATCAATTAGAGATTTTTAAAATGTAACAGTCCTATATGAAAGCTATCTGGAAATAAGTTTTTATTTATTATTAACTCTTTAGAAACTATTCAATAATAATAGTGTAAAAGAGTTTTATACTACTCAGTATTGACAGAATTATGGGAAAGATCAAAGCAAGAAAATATGAATTAGATAAGATTAGAACCAAGATCCAGCTTAAGCTAAAAAAAAGTCCAATTTATCATATAACAAAATAATCATTATTGAGAAATTGTTTATTTCAAAATATCCCTTTTTCAGCTGTCACAAGGGCATTCTTCAACCTTATGCACAATAGGAAACAGATCAAGCAAAGAAGAAAAGCAAGAATGGGATAAAAAAAGGAGTAGAAATATGAGACGGAGCAAAGTAATGAGAACAGAAAAGGCTGATTCTCTAAAATTTCTTAAAATTAGAACTTGCCTAAGGCACAAATGTATTTTCTGTAATTTTAGTGATAACATTGAAATGTTGGATTCAACTTAAATATTCAATAATAGAACAAATGTGAAATATATTATGATATAGCAAGTCATTAAAATATATTTAGGAATTTAGGAAAATAAAATTTATGAAGAGTCTACAGTAGTTTAGAATAATAAGATAAAGGTTAAGTGCAAAAACAACCCCCCAAATTGTTTCTGTGTTAAAACTATGCAAAAATTATATGTACTATCCAATATTAGACAGGAACACTCCAGTGGAAACCAACTGTTTCCCACATCTATGTTCTCTTCTAGTCCTTAGCTCTGAACCTGGAGATCATGGTCCTTTAGCACAGCTTTCAGGTCATCTGTGAAAACCCTGAAACTGTTGTACGTAAATAAATTTATGTACAAATGTATAAGTTTTTAAGGAATTGAAACAAAATTCTCATATGCTTTGGGTCTGTTAATCAAAAAACTAAGAACCACTGAAATAAATCATTTTTAGTTTTTAATTTCTATTTTTGTTTTAATAAAACTAAGTAAAAAAACATTTTTAAAGTTGGGGCACACAGGACCAGAATGAAAGCAAACCAAAACCCAGAACTGCTTCTGTAAGCACACAAGGGACGCTGGGGGCTGAAGGTGCTTGGAGGGCAGAGAGTCTGAGAGCTAACCCTAAGGGCTGTTCTCCCCTTCAGTGCTGTTATGGAAAAACTGCAAGCTGCTCAGCTTTAACCTGATTCCACTACCTGACTTTTTGCCTGTGTTCTAATTAACTCACATCAGAAATGTCTAGAAAAATGCCAGGTATTGCATGTTCCTGGTGAGGCTTATGGAAAACAGTTTTTCCTTTTGTATTTGTCAACAGCTAATTAAGACATTCTTGAAGGGATTCCCTCCCAAATGTGAAATTTCAACTTGTCTCTGAAACTGTAATCAGCTTCAGATGTTTTATTAACAACAGTCATAAAACCAACCAAACAAGAACGAACAGCTCACCCCAGCCCTGGTGCACGTCTGGAAAACTTGCTGTGTGGATCTATCTGCTACTAAACGTTCTTCTAGAAGGGGACAGGTGTGGTCCACGATGTTGAATTTTAACTTATTGATTGTGAGTGCTACTTCGAAATCCTTTTTATTTATATTTTCCTACCTATTCAAGATCCTCATTCTCAAGGCCGTAAGCCTTTTCCTCTTGTACACATCTCTACTCTCCATAGAGCAAATGAACACACGAGAGTCTTTTTCAAAGATTGGATTGCTAGCATCAAAATCATCTGGGGTGCTTATTAAGAATCTAGATTTCCTGGTAGAACGCAGAATCAGAATCTTTACACATGGGACTCCCATATGTAAGACTCTAGTTTAACAAGCTCCCTGGGTGATTCTGATGCACAATAATGTTTGTGAACCACTGAACTTTATTTGAAAACAAACAAACAACAACAACAACCGAGTGCTGACAGGTGAGCTCTCTCTGGTACCTTCACTTGGAAATCATCATCCTGTGTTAACCACACCTGAGTGTATCTCTCATGCTCTCCTCCAAACAGAGATGGAGAGGTTTCACCTCACTTTTTTCTAACTCTCCCGGCTTTTGGCTACTTTTCCTCTGCATCTAAAAATGTGTAGAACTTCTCTTTTACTTGTAGAAAGTTTTTCTTCACCCTGGTGTCCATTGAACTTGAAATCCCACGTCTTCTTTCCTCTCGTAAACTTCCTTTATAATGGCGTGTTATCAGTTGGCCATATCCTCCCCATCCATTCCTTCTTAAAGTTTCCGAAAACCAGTCTTGTTTCTCACTACTCTAATGAAATTATGCTCTCAAAGATCAGCAGGGACTTCCTTCAAGCCCAATCTAGTTGGTAGGTAGAAGGGGCAGCAGGATCAAGAAGAGCTTTGCAAGATTAAGAGGGCCTATGCACAGTTCTCTGCAATCCTATTCTTAGACTTTCCAGTTCAGTACTGAGGGATTACCCCCGAGATAAACCCCTTGGACTTCTGTGCTTCGTTCTGCACACTCTGCCGTTTCAGGAGTTGTGCTCATCCATTTCAGAAGTTGGTGCACCACTCCTACGCTGACGACTGCCTAGTCAGCATTTTTCGGCATTGGGGATTCAGCCTCAAATTTCAGCTGCCTCCTAGATAGTTGCTTTGAATGTTTGTTCCATCAAGGCCTTTCTTTGAGGAAATAATCAGAAAAATTAGGCTTCCTTTAAGACCTAAAAAGAGAACTTCATTTGTTCAAGTGCTGTGCTATAAAATTCCTACTTTGCTAACAAAGAAGATGACTTTATGATCCAATCAACTAAACAGAGACCCTTGGATAGGTGACGAATCAAGCTGAGATGAATGCCTTGAATAAAATTACATTTAACTACGCTTTACTGGGGGGGAAAACCCTGTAGTGTTTTCTTGCTGTTTAATGTAGAATCAAGGAAACCCTCATTAAATTATTTTACTGTAGAACCGGTCTCTCTCCATCTGAAATGAAATTGACACTTCAAGACTTCTATTAATTTCTAAAAGGATGTGTCATGTGGAGTGAGAGAATTTCACGGCCCTTGTGGTAGATCATAAATTGTCCTGTCATTGGCCATTTCAGATATAATTCAAAGGAAACCTACTGGGGTTCTAAAAAAAATTATTTCTCCTATTAGAATTCCTTGATTTTCCAAAACAGTAAGATCTCAGTGTGATTTGTTATTTAAAACAGCAGCTCTGTCTGTTGTTACACCTTGCTGTGACTGAAAATGCACTGCTCATCTTTAAATCAGTTCACCAGCCGAATGCAATCCTGCGCCACCTAATGACATCCAGTCAGTGACGAACCGCGTGTTCCACGGTGCTCCCACAAGATCAGTACCATACAACCTAGGTGTGTAGTAGTTTGAACCATCTAGGTTAGAGTAGGCACACTCTATGGTGTTTGCACAGTGATGAAATCGCCTAATGATGCATTTCTCAGAACGCATCCCTGTCTTTAAGTGACACATGACTATACTGTCTCATGAGACCCTTCTGCTCAAGAACTTTGAATAGCTTCCTATCACTTACATCATTAACCCAAATTATTCTGCCAGGTGTTTGTGGCCATCTGCTCCTGTCTCATATTGGTTCCTCCTCTGTCCACACAAATCGCCCTGTCTAGTCAGGCTGGTTTCTTTTTTTTTTTTAAAGATTTTATTTTTTTCCTTTTTCTCCCTAAATCCCCTCAGTACATAGTTATATATTCTTCGTTGTGGGTCCTTCTAGTTGTGGCATGTGGGATGCTGCCTCAGCGTGGTTTGATGAGCAGTGCCATGTCCGTGCCCAGGATTCGAAACAACGAAACACTGGCCGCCTGCAGCGGAGTGCAAGAACTTAACCACTCGGCCACGGGGCCAGCCCCCAGGCTGGTTTCTTGATCATGAACATTGTAGGCCGTGCTTGAATGCATGCATGTGTCCTTGTCCACCCTGTTCCGTCCTCTCATTTCTTTCAAGTTTCTGACTTCTACAAGCAAGAGAGTAATTCCTTACTTGCTTTAAAGTAGTGGGGTGGATTAGATGAGCTCACGTGGCCCTACTAAAATCTAAGTTCTCTCAGTTTCATTACTATACAGTTTTAACTGTCATGATTTGAACATATTTTTTTGACAAAGGTAAGCAAGCAAGTGCCTGGAAAGAAATTAGCCATTTCCTGAGTTCTGCATTTATAAACCTCAATCTATACGATGGTGGTCAATGTCATGATTCAATGTGACTCTAGATCTAACCTAAACTGGAGAAAAGAAATGGCTTGTTTTGCTTCTGGTTTGATTAACCAGAAATGGTAAGATATCTGATAAGGAACTCCTTTTTACCTAGAAAGTTAAACAAAAATATAACTAAGAGGAAACTTCCAAGTTTCTTCAATAAGAAAGTGCTCTGGGGCCAGTACTTCTCAATGTATGGTCCTTGGAGTGGCAGCAGCAGCATCACTTGGGAATTGCAAATTCCCAGGCCCCAGTCCAGACTCACTGAAATCATAAACTCTGGGGGGTTAACAATCTGTGTTTTAACAAGTGCTTTAGGGCTTGCTTGAGAACCATTGCTCTAGGTCGACAGTGTGCAACTCTGGTTGAATCTTGGAATCATCTGATGAGTTTCATAGAAATGTTGTTGATCAGGCTCCACCGCAAACCAATTAAATAAATCTCTGGGAGTGGGGCCTGGGCAATTTTAACTAGCAGCCAAGGCTGAGAACCACTGCTCTAGGTTCTTCAAATTGTTGTATGAAATGAAATCATCATACACCAGATTGTCATGGATCCAGAACAGTGCCAAGGTGGGTGTATGCGTGTTTGTGTGTGTGTGTGTGTTTGTGTGCATTTGAAGGAAAGGTAGGGAGACAATCTAAAGCTGAGAAGTTTTGATGATTCCCAGTGAAAATCCTAAGGGTCTATAGTGTTTCCACTTGCTGACTTGACTTTGACTTATTAGATTTAAATTTCTTCATGGCCTAGCCCAAGAAAATTGCTATTGTGTTAGGTAACCTGGTGAGGTTTCTGATAATGTGGCTCCAAAGTGATCTGTTCCTCATTACATAACATATACACCTCATTATAAAGTTTTTTATAATTATGACCTCACATGTAAACTAGAATGCTGCCATTTTAGAAAGTTCCAAGCTGGCATTTCTGTGTGTTTTCTGTTCTAGCACACTAAACATGTAATCTAACTGAAAGGACAGAATACCTTTAGTTTGAAATTCTAAAAGCTGCCTAAAAAAAATACTTTTAACATAACAGGCCTAGAAACTACCTGAGAACTGACTTGATCACTTAGAAAGTAATATGGCCTGAGCCTAGCGCAGATGTCTATATGGTCCTAAAAGCCCAAGTCATGTAACTAGGTTTCACAGAATCCTAATCCCAGCAGATACCACACAAGAAAGGGTTCCCTGGTTATGCAGGAAAGAAACGTGTAAAGAGCATTCTGTATTTAACTTAAGGTTTCTTAATCTCGGCACTATTGACATTTCAAGCCAGGTAATTCTTTCTTGTGTGGGGCCATCCTGTGCACTGTCAGCTGTTTAGTAGCATCCCTGGCCTCTTCCCACTTACTACCAGTAGCACCATCCTCTCCAGTTTTTGACAACCAAAAATGCCTGCAGACATCACCAAATGTCTCCTGGAGGGCAAAGCCTCTCAGGAGGAGAACAAGTGATTCAACTTAATGTTTCCCAAATTTACATGATCACAGAACAATTCTTTTTTTTTTACCATCCATCTATTAAATCACTCAGTCTAACGTTCCTGGAAATACACTTTGGGAAACGCTGACGTAGAGAAGACACTGTGTCCTTTCTTTGGCTTTCCATGGATGATAAGATGCTTAGGACTTGGGGAGGACTCTGCCATCCATCCTGACTTATCCATTAAATTCTAATAGCTTTAAAATCGACATTGCACAGAAGATTAAATTATAGCATTGAAAGATGCAAGCATCAGACATTATTCTGAATTTCCTATCTGCAAACCACAAAAAAATATCAAATCGCAAAGTTCTTAATGTATCTACTCAATTGTCCCATCTTTCAACTGTGGAGAGTGCCTCTCTAATGGGACTCTTTTGAGGATGAAATAGATATACAGGAAGCACTCAACACAATGCTTAGCACAGTGTGTGACACAAATGGCAGTAGTTGTCATTATGAGGACAAGTACATTAGGCACAGTGCATGAAAGCTCGGGTTCTTAAGTACAACTACTTGGGTCTGAATCCCAGCCCCACAATTCGAGTAGCTGTGTGAAGTTGGTCAAGTTACTCAACTCTGCCTCAGTTTCCTCATTGGTACAATGGATATATCGATACTACCTACATTAGAGAGTTGCTATGAGGATTAAATGAATTAAAGAATTTGGAACAATGTTTTGCATATGCTACGAGTTGGTGTTTGTAGTATCATGTTACAGTACTCACCCATTACATTTCAAAGACTTGGTACCACACTATGGCCTTATAGAAACACCCACAGTTTCTTCTCAGTGTGATCAAGTTTCTATTTCAATGACCAAAACAAAAAATAGCAAAACATGGACAGATATAATTAATATAATAGTGAGAAGAGAGTTTCCATAGACAAATGGAAAAAAATCCCTCACCTGCTAGGGAAGGAATTGTCTGACACTGACAGTGGCTCCTTTTACACCAGCATGAAAAATAAATACTTAAATATTGCCCCAGCAGGGGATCATCTTAGATTCAATTAAATGTTCAGACTCAAGATTTTCATAGACTATATTTGGCACCCATCTACTTAGAAGGACATAGGACAGGAACTACTTCCTGCCAGCAGAGCAGCAGCAAGCCTCCCTTTTCCCTGGGAGTCTCTGACAATCTAAAAGCTACCCGGGAGCTATCCTCTCCCCAGGTGACAACTCAGATTCAAGAAGATGAGATCCACATTGGGTGGGTGTGGAAACTATTCTGGCTTAAAAGCCTTATTACCCACAGGAGCCAATATCTCTGGCAATAACTCTATATGCATAGATTTCAGGGTTCCTGCAAGAGACATGCCCAGAAAAAGACTTGCTGCACTATTGCAAGGCCAAAGCTCCCCATCAGGTGTTTACCATTCATTTTTAGTTCCTCCCAATGCAGACACAATTTAGCAATCAGGGATCATTTTTATCATAAGCAGTGTTGCCTAGAAACAATCGACATTCTACTCTTATTAGGTTACCAGGGGAACAAAGCTTCAGGGTTAACCAAAGGTCAGATACTCACGCAAGAGAAAATTGGCCTAAAATCCTCTAGGGCAATGCTGCCCAAACTTTGCATGTTCTAACACACCCATACAATGGTAACATTTCATAAGGAACACTGGTATAGACGTTAATTACCATTTCTTTATATTATAGTAAGAAAAATAAAACACAAGGTATTCAGGGAAACATTCAATATTGAATTTGGTAAAACTTCCAAATAAAATCTAGCTCATAAGCAACCACAGCGGTGACCATAACTTTTTTGAGGCAGCTACTTGCATTTCTAACCAACATGATGAATGGTCTGTTCAAGTTCTTGATAGTCACCACTGCTGAGGAACATTGTTTATGGAAGTAGGAGACAGCAAATGGCAGATGTTGATTTATTGCTTTGTCTCTCACAGATGGAAAACCAGTTTCCCATTAACCAGAATCTGGATAACTTATTCTGTTGAAATTATGCACCAAAGGTAAGTCTAACAGCTTTTCCTTTGATAAATGCAGTGTTGAAATTTCTTGTGATAATGCAAATTGATTTAAAATCTAATCAAACATTTCCATATGATGCATTTCAGAAACAATGGTGAAGCTTGCTCTCACAGACAGATGTTACTCTGTTTGACTTAATAATATTTCTTTAGGGTTTACATTCATAACAATGACTCAAAATCACTAGAGAACCATTTTAAATATCACTTTTCCAGAGATGAGTTTTTGCTTTGAATTCCTAATCTTTGTTAGTACGTGTTAATATATTTTCAGGCAGCTCTTAAAATTTTTTATTAAGTTCATTCAAGTGCTCAAATGTCAGTTAAGTAACCCAGTTGTGAAACCAAGAACTATCCTTCACTAAATCTGCAACGTTGAATCATTTGCAAAATGGAACTATTTTCTCATCTAGAGGGACCATGATAGAGTAAACATTGTAGAAAAAAACACATTCAATGTATTTTACTACACTTAAACACTATGTGAAGACATTAAATTTTATGGTATTACTTTTATAAGTTTAGTATAGCATGTCCTCATCTCATTGACCCAGTATTTACTACTTTTAACTTCCAATTTAGGCGCTTCCAACCATGTGGCATCCAAATAATTGTCTTTACTCATTAGGTTTATAATAGTTAGAGTTCAGGCTACAGAGGAAAATTTAACATCAACCCTAAGACGTGATAGAATAACAAACAGTGATTCCAACAATATCTTCTTAAAGGAAACCTTGCATATTACTATCAAGCATCACTATTGTTAGTCAAAAAAATCAAAAACAAAAAATAAAACATCAACTCAGTTCTCCTAGTAGAAAGGCTCACTAGCCTAGAAATACAGTTAATTTCCAAAATGGAACAAAATCACAGTTTCCATACTCATCTTCATGACTTCACCTTGTGCTGGTAAACAGATGTGAATCAATTTCATATTTGGCCAAATGTGACTCCTCTTATAACAGGGAATGAATATCACAAATGGCACTCCTTGATATCTGGGTTATTGGATGATGTTTTTAAGAAGAGAAAGCTACGAAAACATTTCACATATTAATCAGTAAGGGCGTTATAAAAAATCAGCAAATAAACCATTTTTTTCCATCAGTGTCCATTTAAGACTCATAACCTCCTCTCCAAAAGCTTATAAAGAACTAGAAAAAGAAGTAGTAAGGTAGTGGTGGAATGACTATACTATTAAAAGGATTTTTGTTTTTACGTCAAAGGGCTTTAAAGTCCATTATATATTAATTCTCCCATCTTAAAACAAGCTATTTCTTACATCTTAAAAAAACCCAACAACATTCTTGACCCTAATTCTCCCTTTTTTTTTCTTTGAGGAAGATTAGCCCTGAGCTAACATCTGCTGCCAATCCTCCTCTTTTTTGCTGCGTAATACTGGCCTTGAGCTAACATCCGTGCCCATCTTCCTCTACTTTACATGTGGGATGCCTACCACAGCATGGCTTGACAAGCAGTGCGTAGGTCCACACCCGGGATCCGGACGCTGAACCCTGGGCCACCAAAGCGGAACATGCGAACTTAACTGCTCTACCACCAGGCCGGCCCCCCAATTCTCCTTTTATCTACCACTCCATTCCTCTTCTATCATTAGCATTCAAAATTAGCATGTCCAAACCCAAACTAATATTTTTCCCTGACAAATCCATTCCATCCAATCTTCTGTGTTTCAGTTAACAGCAACTCTACCCTTCCTCTTGCTCAGTCAAATGAATCACAAAGTCATCTGGACTCCTTTCTGGTTGTCCACCTTGCATACAGTCCATTAAAAACATCCTGTTGGCTTGACTTTCAAATTATTTCCAGAATTTCACCTACTTCTCTCCACCTCCACCACTACCAACTGCTGCATCTCTCACCTGAATCATTACAGCCTTCTAATCAGTCTTCCTGTCTCAACCCTTGCTCCTCAAAAGTCTATTCTCTATACAGTGGCCAGAGTGGTCCTTTTCAAACTGTAATTCAGATCATAACACTTTGTTCGAAATCCTTCCGCGGTTCTCCATTTTTCTCAGAGTAAAAGCTAATGTCCTTACCAGCAAGCCCCTTGGTGGTCTGTTCCCTTGCTCTCATTCACTCTACTGCAGCCACACCAGCCTCCTCTTCGCTTCTTGAATGTGCCAGGCATGCCTGGGATCTTTGCATTCACTTTCCTGCTGTCTGGAATGCTCTTCTTCTCTCTTCCCACCAGCACATAATTCACTCCTTCTTCTTCAGGTCCTTGTTCCAATGCCAGCTTCTCAGTGAGGCTCACCCTGACAACCCCAGTTAATTCACAACCTCTTCCCCAGAACTCCCAATCCTCTTTGCTCTATTCTATTTTTTTCTATAAAACTTATCACTTCTAGCATTCTATATAATTTACTCATGTATCATTCCCTCTACAAAATGTAAGCTCTATGAGGACAGCAATTTTGATCTGATGGTTCACTAATATATCTCTGGCACAGAGAACAGTTCCTGCACAGAGTAGGTGCTCGATTCATTATGCTCAATGATTGGATTTTCACATGCGTCTCTGTTCTTTCTGTAAATTATGTTTCACTCTGTTAAGCTCTTTCAGATTTATAATAAATGTATCATTTTAAAATTTATCAAAATGTTTTCCTTCTCTCCCCCTTCTCCCCAGCAGGAGAGCTGTCCTGTATCTGACTCAACCAAAACTACAGTGCTAAGTAAGGAAGAATAAGAGAATCCCTAGAAGGTCCTTTTATCTTCCTAACCAGCAGAAAAAGGAGAAGGTAGCTCAAAGAATTTGGTGGCAAAGCTAAACTATTATCAACTTCAAGGAAAGACCATTTTAACAACTGCTGTCAGCCCAACTAAACAGCAATGGAGGAAAGCCAGCATCATCTTTAAGTCCTACTACCTATTGTGATTAACTTTAAAACAATTCACAGACTCCCATTTATGCAACTCTGTATCAACAACAAATGTGTGTTAAGCAAGAGTACAGAGAAAGTATGTGTGGTGTGTGTGCATGTGTTATTAATCTATATAAATATCCTAAGTGATCAAGCTCATTTTACTCAAAAAAAATCCTTATTTTTACTCTATTAAGAAAAACTGAAATAACTAAAACAAATCATGCACCATCTAATTTTTATACATTGCCATCTTCTTTTCTCAGTAATCACAAAATATCAAAAATATGTTTGTAATACTGATTAAAAGTAAATGGCATTACATGATATAAACAAATGAGAAACACAACAGCATACTACTCCATAAAATAATTAATGTCTGTAAATAAAGGAAAGATAAATGGAAAAAATAAATAAAATTATTGTGATTAAGATTCATTTATCACTGGGGTGATAATCAAAATTATATTTGATTATATTTATTATTAATATGCAATCAATTACAGATAACATTTACAATCTTATTTGTAACTTTTACTGTTAAATAAATTCCTCCATAAAAGATAACTTACTTCAGGTTATATGTATCGTATTCAATGGAAGACCTTGACACTGCAGGAACCATATAAAGAAATCCAAGATGTTCATTTTCACGTATTATTTTAATGATTTGCAAGGGATTACAAATGTTGGCTTTAACAACTTCCTCCTGATCGTGGAAAATGTACGTAGGGTAAATTGAGGAACTGGCCCTGTAGAGACCTCTTCTTCCAATACTGGTATGTGGCACTTTAGGAGGAGTGGGAGAGAACACCTCAGCAGAGGGCTGCGGGATAGAAACAAAGGCAATGTTTTTAAAAAATGAGTTTTTGCAGGAAAAAAAGCTATAAAAAAGTGACAAAACATTAACCTCAAGGACTAATTACTATACTGCCTGAGCTGTCCAGGGCTCAAAGGCAAGCATTTTGGAACTGAAAATTTCTGAACTTTTGTTAGGCAGTGATGTTCCCTCTTGGTACTCCCTATCCAGATGGCCATCCCCTTCCCACAAAATAGCCCAGCATCAGCTCCCATCGCCTTCTGCTCTCCTTTAACTCATTGTTTATTACATCAAAATACTCCCTGCAGGAGCTCACCACTCCTGGCTCTGCACATGATCCTGACTGTGGCCTCTCCCCTCCATCTCCTCACCTTGTTCTGACAACCTTGATGCTTCTCCCTGAGTGAAATCTTAGACAGCTGTTCTCGTAACTCGTAATAACCTACTGTTTTTGTGAATGTGAAGGGTGATTCAGTATTGGAGATCAGTATGTAATAGCCTTGGAGAAGCATTGGAGTTATTAACTCAATATTGCCTGTCCTGTAGACCAGTGCTTCTCACATTTAAATGTGCATATAAATTACCCGGGTTAAAATTACCTGTTGAAATACGGATTCTGTCAGTCTGTCTGGGGTGGAATCTGAGATTCAGCATTTCTAACTTGCTCCCAGGAGATGCGGATGCTGCTGGCCCACAGACCACACTTGGAACATCAAGGCTAAGTCCCCAACGTGGTGAGCCTTGCTCGAATCCCCGGGTCCCCCTGTCTGCACTCTCAGTGCCACCTACACTCCTTTGTTCCTTCTCGATAAACTTTGGGGCAATATCACACACATTCTCTGTCCCGTTGAGGAGGGTGATAACTGTGTTTGGGGAAATTGGACACTGACTCCAATGGTCATCGCCTTGTCTCTCTGACAGTACCAGGGAAACTGGTTTTAAGATAAAAGAATCGCCATCACAGACCTGCTTTGTTGAATAATTGATGTAAACATATAAATGATATCTTTATTGCCTGTTAGCATATCTAACAGAGGTTGCCATTTCTACAGGAGATTTATTACCACCAGCTCTGTGGAACAACTTCCCCAGAAAGTTTGTATTCACAGGGATCCTTATTCTCCAACTCTGATTAAACATACCCTGTTGCATAGGAGAATCCTGGTGAGTTCAGAGCTGAAGGGAATACATCTTTTAACTCAAAAGATAAAATGTGCTTCTTTCACCTATTAGCCAGGGATAGCAGCAAGGGCACTGTTTTCTGATGTAAAAGAACAGGCCAAACCAGATACTCAGAACCAGAGAAAATACACATCGCCTTGTCCCAATGTTTCAACAAGGGCTGTAGTCAGCTTTAATATTTTTTTGAGGCTAGACTATTAATATTTTACCAGAAAATGCATTTATTTTCTTTATTATGCCCTTCGAAAAGTTTTACTGCATTCTAAGTGAAAGATTTCTTCAACAATGGGCCTACACATTTTCATCTGAGTACTTATTTCTAATTATGCAACTCAGTGGGAAGACGTGATTCAATCAATGTAAGTAGTCGCGTAAGTTCAGATTGGCAGGGTGTAGGGGAGGATAAAGGAAGCATTTATCCATGAAGTGTAGAACACCTGAGTACTTCTCTATGATGAATCCCCAGTCTAATTTGATAAGTCAATCTTCCTTAATTACCAGAAGCAAAGCCTCCAGCTTCCCTCTCTTCCTCCTTCTTTCTTTCCTTCCTTCCTTCCTACTTTCCTTCCTCCCTTCCTTCCTCTCTTCCTTCCTTCCTTCCTTCCTCCCTCCCTTCCTTCCTTGCTTCCTTAATCTCCCAGGAAATCCTCATTGTTGCATTTCCATTCTAAACTCATTTTGAGAAATCAATACTCAGAAAAATGACCCTCTTCTGAGAATAAATACCCTTCTCCTTTTATATGGGATACCCCGTTTCTTCCA
The DNA here is from genome assembly GCF_037783145.1 of Equus przewalskii. Classification (NCBI taxonomy): domain Eukaryota; kingdom Metazoa; phylum Chordata; class Mammalia; order Perissodactyla; family Equidae; genus Equus; species Equus przewalskii. Next base: position 19,260,226 of record NC_091844.1, read on the forward strand.
CATGTCTCTTCAACCTTTAACCCTTTACTGAATTCTTCACTTAGTTACAGCTATAACTAAGCGTAACCCATAACTTGACAATCCTTTTCAGTGCCCTCCCTTCATTCAGATGCACATACAATTTCTCTCCTCTTTAAAGTCAAGCTCTTGAAACCCACTTTATACCAAATTAGTTAATTTATGGGCAATCAGATCTTTCCTGGCCCTATTTAAGATAGCTTGTTCTCTCTTTCTACTTCACAGAAACCAAATTAACTGAAATTAGCAATTTCATACAATTTATCCTACGATATTCCTCAGGACAATCTCACCCAAACCCACGATGAGCCTCCTTCCAGTTGGCTTCTCAAGCCCACAACTCTCCCACCTTGTCTGCCTTATTAACTTTCCACTCATTCCTCCAAGGCTAGTGCAATTCCCTAGGGTAGCTTTTCCTCCACTGACCACCCCCTGACCACGGTGTGAGCATCCCTTCTCTTCAGTTTTCCATTATTTGGTACCTTAAATGACCAATGAGAGCTCTTATCACACCTCACTGTGCTTGAGAGTTCACATGTCCATCCACCCACCTCCAGATTCCGAAATCCTCGAGGACAGAGCTTGTCCTCAACTCTTCATTTCTAGCATTCTAGCCCAAAGCCTGAAAGGTAACTAGCACTGAAATGTCTAACAAGCCTCGAAGGAGCCTCTCAAGAAAAAGCTCAGAGAATTCTCGGCCCTATTGATATTTTTCTTGTGGATGTGTCCTCTACATTTTCTTCCTCTTCTGTTTCTTTGTTTAATTATCTACAGGTGTTCATATAGGTGATTACTCCCCAGAGCTACTATTTACTTATTCCTTGCAAGGTAATTTCCCCACTCTCCATCTCTCACCCGTTACAGAAGTTGTCTTTCTAGCTGGTTCAGTTTCTATTTTATTACCCTTCACCAAGTTCTTCAAAGACTGACATTCTGGGGAATAATGATAAGAATTTCATAAAAGTTATAATAACATTCAAAACACTATTATGTCTTCTTTTAACATATAAGAGAAGATCAGAAGACACTGCACAGATGTCGAAAGTTTCCTTTATGATTTTTCTCTACTGTCCAAATTTTCCTCAAACAGGAAGAACTGAGAAATACTGTATTCCTCAAATCCATTATGTAATCTGATAAAAAAAGATTTTGCCACTATTCTTATGAGTTAAATGCATGTTAGCAATGCTATATAAAACGAGTATTAAGTTAAAAGGATCAATTAAGCACTTTAATACTATACCTTTTGTTTTTTCACTGCACCTGGATGGTCAGGAAACCCGACGAATGATTTGGTAGAACTTCTTTTCTTAGGGCTTCCTTGAGCTTTTAGGATTCCAGAAGTCATTAACTGAAGTCGATTCTGGTCATATACATATTCTGGCTTCTTATGATCTTGGTAGACTTTTAGCACTGGCTTTGGGGAATAAGAGACATGTTAATCTTTTTAACACTCACGTGTACCTGTCTTACGCTTCACTCCCTTTGGACTCTATTCCTGTTGGAAATTGATCTCCCTGGACTAATTTCCCATCGGAGCCACAATCAGTGCAGCAGCGACCACCATTGCCTGTCCACGGCCTACTGCTCCACTAAGACTTTTCTAGTTGGTTTCCATTAATTCTTTACTTTAAATACCAATGAATACTTTTAGGAATAAGGTTATAAAAGGGCTCAGGGGCATGAAGTCATATGTCCACTAATTGTGCATTACAACCCCCTACCATCCTCTAAAGCAGCTACTGTGGGAAGGAGCATCCAAACCTCCCACACTACCCAAAAGTCATTAATCACTTCCCATAGCCATAACTGATTGGAGATCTAAAAAAATGGTGACAATATTTTAGGCTAATCTAATTTCAAGTTAAGGCAGTAAAAACCAGCTTTCAACATAATAAGCTAAAGAAATGAATTCATCATAATGGTTTTAAGTTTCTAAGCATTAGGAGTTTAGCATGATAGTTACTTTCTTATATACTGGAGTGAGAAAAAAACCTTGAGGATAAGTACAGGAAACAGCTGTTAAGGTTTCAGATATGTGTAAATTATATTTGGTTTTGGATAAAAATCCCTCTTGCATCACTCCCTGAAGACAGGAAAAGACTAGCTGGTGCTACAGCGATGGGGGTAGAGGGATCTCAGTTATATAATGGTGTGGAAAAGGAATGCAGACCAGAATAACAAGTTAAGCCAGGGAGAAAAGCTTTTGCACAGCAAAGAAAACCATCAACAAATTGAAAAGGCAATCTAGGGCTGGCCCAGTGGTGTAGCGATTAAGTTCCCACGCTCGGCTTTGGAGGCTGGGGGTTCGCCTGTTCCGATCCCAGGCCTGCACCTACGCACTTCTTATCAAGGCATGCTGTGGCAGGCATCCCACATGTAAAATACAGGAAAATGGGCACAGATGTTAGCTCAGGGTTGATCTTCTTCAGCAAAAAGAAGAGGATTGGCGGTGGATGTTAGCTCAGGGCTAATCTTCCTTTGAAACAAAAAAAAAAAAAAAAAAGAAAAGAAAAGAAGAAAAGGAAATCTACAAAATATGAGAAAATATTTGCAAATCATGTATCTGATAAGAAGTTAATATCCAAAATATATAAAGAACTCAGACAACTCAATAGCAAAAAACCCAAACAATCTGATTAAAAAATGGGCAGAGGATCTGCACTGACATCGTCCCAAAGACACACAGACAGCCAACAAGTATATGAAAAGGTGCTCAATATCCCTAATCATCAGGGAAATGCAAATCAAAACCATAAGATACCAGCTTATACCTGTTAGAATGGCTATCATCAAAAAGAAAGAACAAATGTTGGCAAGGGTGTGGAGAAAAGGGAACAAAGTGCTATGAATATGCAAGAACTCAGGGAACACTGCTCCCCTCCTTAGGGAATCTACTAGAAAACAAGCTTCAGATAACCAAATTGACCAGGGAGGCACCAACATTAAAGTGAGTGGTAGGTGATGAAAAAGTTCTGGAAATGAATGGTGGTGATGGTTGTACAACATTTTGAATGCACTTAATGCCACTAAATTTTACATTTAAAAATGGTTAAAATGGCAAATTTTATGTTAGGTACTATTTTACCATAATAAAGAAATGGTGGTGGGCATGCAGTATGCACTTAGCTGTGTATGGCATGTAATGACAAAGTCGATACAGTACAGCTATCAAAAACAGGACAGTTTGTGAAGAGTACTTGAAAATTATAAAAACTCACTCATTACCTTATAGCAATATTTCTTGATTTAGGACAATTTTGCAAAATTAAAACATTGTCTGGCAATGTCTGAAGACATTTTTGATTGTCAGGACTTGGGGGATGCGATTGTTAATTCTTCCAATCCATGAGCACAGACTATCTCTCCATTTCTTTGTGTCTTCTTCAATTTCTTTCAATAATGTCTTATAATTTTCAGTGTACAGGTCTTTTTTTTCTTCTTTAAAGATTGGCACCTGGGCTAACAACTGATGCCAATCTTTTTCTTTTTTTTCTGCTTTATCTCCCCAAACACCCCCTGTACACAGTTGCCCATTTCTCCTTCAGCCTTTCTTATCCCTCATATCTTCCCTCTGCCACATGTATTCCACTAACATGAGATTCTCTCTTTGCTTCTGTTTGGATAGTTACAGGTGTACTGACTTCCCCAACAGCAACTCTCCCTGATGACAACTTTTGGGACAATGGGCATGGTTAAATTCCGTAGCCACATAACCAACCATGGATGCCGTCTTAGAAACCTGTTGGTTAACATGGTATCAACCTTACTCTGTAACCATAGGAGTCCATGTATATTCTGCAGGGTTCTTCAACCAAAGAAGGTACCTGTACTTACTGCTCTATAGGGAATAATTTTTCACTATCAGAATAAGAAAATGCATTTAGTGCTCAGAATCAGGATTGTTCCCCACTGCCCCAGCCTCCCCACCTCACTTAATGGTCACACTGCAGACCTGCAGGGAATCTTCTATCTTTGCCTTACCTTAGTAGTTTTCAATCTTGGCTGCACGTTGGAATCATCTCGGGAGGTTTAAAAATGTATATATTTATGGCCAAGTCCTACTGCTGGGAGATTCTGATTTAATTGTATATCTTAGTTGCAGGTCCTTCTAGTTGTGGGATGTGGGACGCCACCTCAACGTGGCCTGACGAGCAGTGCCATGTCTGTGCCCAGGATCCGAACCCTGGGCTGCCACAGTGGAGCATGTGAACTTAACCACTGGGCCACGGAGCCGGCCTCTCAGTGAACAGGTCTTTCACTTCCTTGGTTAAATTTATTCCTAGCTTTTTTTTTTCCAATTGTAAATGGGATTGTTTTCTTGATTTCTCTTTCTGCTAGCTTGCTGCTAGTGTACAGAAACACAACTGATTTTTGTATGTTGATTTTGTACCCTGCAACTTTACTGTATTCATTTATTATTTCTAATAGTTTTGTGATGGATTCTTTAGGGCTTTTTATATATAGAATCACATCATCTGCAAATAGTGACAGTTTTACTTCTTCCTTTTCAATTTGGATGATTTTTATTTCTTTTTCTTTCCTAATTGCTCTGGCTAGGACTTCCAATAGTTGAATAAGAGTGGTAAGAGTAGGCATTCTTGTCTTGTTCCTGTTCTTGGAGGGATAGTTTTTAGTTTTTTACCTTTGAGTATGATGTTAGCTGTGGGTTTGTCATATATTGCCTTTATTATGTTGAGGTACTTTCCTTGTATACCCATTTATTCAGAGCTTTTATCATAAACGGATGTTAGATTTTGTCAAGTGGTTTCTCTGTATCTATTGAGATGAGGCTATGATTTTTATTCCTCATTTTGTTAATATGGTGTATCACACTGATTGATTTGTGGATGTTGAACCATCCTTGCATCCCTAGAATAAATTCCTCTTGATCATGGTGTATGATCCTTTTAATGTATTGTATTTAGTTTGCTAATATTTTGTTGAGATTTCTGTGTCTCTGTCCATCTGAACATTGTCCTGTAATTTTCTTCTTTTTTATTGTCCTTGTCTGGTTTTGGTATCAGGATAATCTTGGTCTCATAAAACGAGTTAGGTAGTGTTTACTCTTCAATTTTTTTGGAACAGTTTGAGAAGGATCTGTATTAAATCTTCATTGAATGTTTAGTGGAATTCACCAGAGAAGCCATCTAGTCCTGTTTTTTGGGAAGTTTTTGATTACTGTTTCAATCTCTTTACTAGTGATAAGTCTATTCATATTCTGTATTTCTTCTTGATTCAGCTTTTGAAGGTTGTATTGATGTGGGATCGGTGAGCCGAGGAGTCGAAAGAAAGATTTCTTAGACTCTCAAGATCTGGCAGTAGTGCTCTTTTATTTAGAGAATAGTGTGGAATAGCATGGGGACAGGACCCATGGTCAGTCAGAGCTTCTGCTGCCGCCGCTTCTGCTGCCCCGCTGGCATGGGGACAGGGCCCATGGATAGGCAGAGCAGCTGCTGCTGCCCCCGCTGGCATGGGGACAGGACCCATGGGCAGGCAGAGCTGGTGTGTGGGGACAAGACCCACCGGCAGTCAGAGCTCCTGCTGCTGCCCCGAGTTGAGGGTTAGGGCTAATTTTATAAGGCATGGGTACGTGACTTATTTTTACTGGAGAAAAGAAAAGATGATGTAAAAAGTCATTAAATGATTTCAGTGCAGATGGGGTCTGGTTACTGTGCGGTCATATAACTTTAGATACGAATCTGGCCATATAGATCGGCATGTAGGTGAGGATGCCCTGGGCTTCTCTCCCTGGGGCGGTCCTAATTCATACCATAAAAAAAGTCCACTGGGTCGTATAGTTTGGCATGTAGGCCAGGTCACCTTGGGCTTCTCTAGCTGGGGCAGCCTTAATCCACATCAGTATGATTCTAAAAATTTATCTATTTCTTCTAGGTTTTCTGATTTGTTGGTATACAGCTTTTCATAGTAGTCTCTTATAATTCTTTCTACTTCTGTGTTATCCATTGTAATTTCTCCTCTCTCATTTCTGATTTTATTATTTAAGCCATCTCTTTTTTTTTTCTTAGTGGGTCTAGCTACAGGTTTGTGAATTTTGTTTATCTTTTCAAAGAACCAGCTCTTAGATTCATTGATCTTTCCTATTGACATTTTAGTCTCTATTTCATTTATTTCTGCTCTCATTTTTATTATTTCCTTCCTTCCACTAACTTTGGACATTGTTTGTTCTTTTTTTTCTAGTTACTTTAGTGTATTGTTAGATTGTTTATTTAACATTTTTCTTGTTTTTTGAGGTAGGCCTGTACTACTAAAAATTTCTCTTAGTACTGCTTTTGCTGTATCCCATAGATTTTATGTCATATTTTCATTTTCATTTGTCCCCAGATATTTGATTTCTCCTTTGATTTCTTCCTTGACCTAATAGTTGTTTAGTAGCATACTGTTTAGTCTCTACATATTTGTGACTTTTCCAGCTTTCTTCTTGTAGTTGATTTCTAGTTTCATACTGTTGTGTTCTCAAAAGATGCTTCATATGATTTTAATCTTATTAAATTCATTGAAACTTGTTTTGTGTCCCAACATATGGTCTATCCTTGAGAAAGTTCCATGTGCATTTGAGAAGAATGTGTATTCTGTTGCTTTTGGAAGGAATGTTATATATTTATTGTATATATATATATACACATTACATATATATGTGCATATATACACACACACACACATTAAGTCCATCTGTTCTAATGTTTCATTTAAGGCTTATCTTTACTAGTTCACTTTCCTTACCCCTTTTTATTTTGTGAGTTTGTTACCAAATTTAAGTGGTTATAGTAATTTTTAACGCTTCTTTTTCCTTTAATCTTTATGTTATAATTAAGTGCTTACCAACATATTCTGGTATACAGTTGCAATTTTCTGATTCTGTCTGTCTATTTATCTCCTTGCTCAAATTTTTGTGTACCGTTGCCTTTTTGCCTTAGGTAGGAGAGCTCCTTCAACATTTCTCGTAAGGCAGATCTAGTGGCAATGAACTCTCTCAGCTTTTGTTTGTCTCGGAAAGTCTTTATTTTTCCTTCATATCTGAAGGATAACTTTGCTGGTTGGAGTATTCTTGGTTCAGTTTTTATCTTCCAATATTTTGAATATACCACTCCACTCTATCCTGGCCTGTAGAGTTTCTGCTGAGAAATCTGCTGATAGCCTAATGGGGAGCTCTCTTGTAAGTTATTGGTTTTTATTTCCTGGCTGCCTTTAATATTCTTTCTCTGTCGCTGACTTTTGACAATTTTATTATGTGTTTTAGAGAAGGTCTTTTTGCATTAAGATAATTGTGTGTTCTATTAACTTCATGGATTTGTATATCTAGTTCCTTCCCCAGGTCTGGGAACTTCTCAGCTATTATTTCTTTAAACAAGTTTTCTGCTCCCCTCTCTCTCTCTTCTCCTACTGGGATATCCATTATCCTTATGTTGCCCTTTCTAATGGAGTCAGATAGTTCTCATAGAACTTCTATATTTTTTAGAATTTTGGTTCTCTCTTCTCTCTGCTTGCATCATTTCTAGGTTTTCATCTTCAAGCTCACTAATTCTCTCTTTCATAAGGTCTGCTCTATTTCCAGTGCTTTCTAATGTACTCTTCATCTCATTTATTAAGTTCTTCAGCTCCACAATTCCAATTTGGTTCTTTTTTAGAGTTTCAATCTCTTTGGTAAAGTATTCCTTCTGTTCATTAATTTTATTCCTGAGCTCATTGAACTGCCTTTCTGAGTTTTTTTGTAGCTCATTGAGTTTCTTCATGACAGCTATTTTGAAGATCACAATCTTCTATGACTTTATGTTTGGTTTCTAAAGAATAACTATTTCCTTTTTGTGATGCCATGTTACTGTGGCTTTTCATGGTGTTTGATGAATTATTCCTCTGCCAGTGCATTTATCATAGCAAACACTTTTCTTATTCAGGGATGGCTTTGTTTCTTTTGATTCCAACTATTCAACCAATTGATAACTAAAGGCCTTTCTTTTGTTTTTCAGTAAGTGGCACTATAGCATCAGTTTTTGGTTTCCCTTACCTAATGGCCTCTGCCTATATTTGAGGATTGGCACTTTCTACCCTCCACTGTCTCTATTAGGGGTGTTGCAGGTACCCTCACTGTCAATGCCTGTGCCTTTGGAGACAACTGTTGCCAGTCTCACTGTGGTCTCCGGCTTTGCCACTAGGGGCACAGGGATGGCAGGTGCCTCTGCCACATCTGGGATCATCTGGGTTGCAAGCACTGCACTCATGGTGGGAAGAGGGGGAGGGTAGGAAGGGAGCCAGTTTCACAGAATGCCACTTCCACTGTTGCCTGATTCCCTGTGGCCACAGGCACTGCCCTAGTCAGTAAGCTGGAGTCATGTGTATGCCTCTGCTGCTGTCTTGTTCTCTGTGGCTGCAGGAGCCACAGTTGGTGGGAAGCCATAGTCATGTGCATGCCTCTACTGTTTCTATGGGGCTCCTCTATGTGCTCCAATCCATCCACCTTTGTATGTACACATGTTTGGATCTCTCCAGCATTCTTGTGTGTTGGGCAATATAGCCTTTGTTGAGTTATGGATGTTTTACTCATAGTTTGAAGAGTAGACTCAAAGGGAGTATCTCACACTGGCATGATGATGACATCACTTAAAAATAATTTTTAAAGTAATTTTTAAAGAAAAGTATTTAAGAAGCCACTAGATAATTTTATTTTTACAACCTGGCTAAGTGGAGGGTCTAAGTATTACATAAAACTCAGAAGATATGTATTCAACTACATAAAAATTAGAAATAGAAACAAAACTTAAAAACTTTTATAATGCTAATCACAGATAAAAGGCTTATTTTCCTAACAAATGAAAAGCTCACAAAAATCAAATCAGTAAGAAAAAGACTAACTACCCAACTAGAAAATAAGACACGAAGATTTGTGTATTCAAAGAAATATGATGACTCTTAAACACATGAAAATATGTTCAATCTTATTCAAAAAAGAAATGCAAATTAAAACTACTCCAAAATACCATTTTTCTTCTTTTAGTGTAGCAACATTTACTACCCCAAATTACAAATGCACATATGTTTTGACTTGGCAATTCCATTTCTAGGAATTCTGCCTACAGATATAATCTCACATGTGTGAAATGACATATATACAAGATTATTCATTGTAGCACTGTTGTTGTAAAAATATTAATTTCAAAATCTAATATCTATAAATATGAGGCTTAATAAATTATGGTGCATTCATCTATGATAGAGTATTATGAGTCATAAAAAGACTTGATAAAAAAGAACTTTTGAACTGATATGAAATGATCTCCAAGCTATGTGTTAAATGAAGAAAGCAAGGGGTAGAAAGTTTGTTTAGTATGCTAGCTTTAGGCTTATACAGCATAATACATCTCTGAAAGGACACACAAGAAACTGTTATTTTTGGTTGCCTCTAAAGAAGGAAACTGGATGGATGAGGGACAGAGGTAGAAGTAAACTTTAACTATATAAAGTTATCTTTTTAAACGAATTACTTATTTATGAAGGATAAATTTTAAAGTTTGTATGCAGGAATAAATATCTAAAACAGAAAAGAAAGACATAAAAAACAGAATAGTGAGGAAGAAGTTGCCTTCCACCTGTTAAAACGCAGCCATTGATATCAAAACATGTGGTTAGATCAGTAGAGAAAAGAAGCAAGATTTCATAAATAGATTTCACTCTATATGAGAATTTAACACATGATCAAGGTGGTGTTTTAATTCAGTGGGAAAAACATGGTGCTACTAAAGCATTTTGAAGAAAATAAAGTTAGCTCCTTCCCTCAGATCAGATTCAAAGAAAATTTCACATGAATGAAAGATTTAAACGTAAAGTGCAAAAATAAAAAATAGTAAAATGGAAGAAAATGGGGGAAAATGCTGTCAACATGATGAGCATAAAATGATGATCAATGAAACATAGATAAATGTGGAGAAAATGAAGTAAAATATAAAGAGAATGCTGCAACTCAGATAGGAGGAGCAGAACTCAATTAACTCTAATCACACAGAAAAAACTTCATTGCAAGCTGCACAAGGATGCCGTCTCACCCATCCACATCAGGCAATGAAAGGGTGAAGGAGATTAGAGTAACATCTGGGTAACGGTGAAAGTGAAATTTAGTTTAGGCAACACATAAGCATTCTTTGAGAACCCAGTTCCTAAGTAAAATATGTGTCAATTAAATAAAATTATACATATATAGGGGCCAGCTCAGTGGCATAGTGGTTAAGTTCGTGTGCTCTGCTTTGGTGTCCCAGAATTGTGGGTTCAGATCCTGGGCATGGACCTACACCACTCATCAAGCCATGCTGTGGTGGTGACCCACATATAAAAGATACAGGAAGATGGGCACAGATGTTAGTTCAGATCCACTCTTCCTCACCAAAAAGAAAAAAATAATACATATATAGATTTTTTTCTCTTCAACTAAACAATACCAATCATAGGACTCTATCCCATAAGAATATAAGCACTAGTACAGAAGGATAATATGATGATTTTGCAGGACCATTGTAAATATTCGCAAAACAACCTGCACGTCCCAAAAGAGGAGAATGATTTAACAAATTGTGGAATATTCATGCAATGGGATACCAAGCAATTATTAAAAATAATGTCTTATAGAAATATCATCTGACTTTGAGGAAGTTCCACAATGTATCTTTAAGTGTAAAAAGCAAGAGAGTACTATACTTATAAAAGATTTATAATATCTATTAAAAAAACAGTAAATGTCCAAATATGTATTTTTTAATGTGTTTTTTTTCCCCTTTTCTCCCCAAAGCCCCCCAGTACATAGTTGTATATTCTTCTTTGTGGGTCCTTCTAGTTGTGGCATGTGGGATGCTGCCTCAGTGTGGTTTGATGAGGAGTGCCATGTCTGCGCCCAGAATTCAAACCAACGAATCACTGGGCCGCCTGCAGCGGAGTGCGCAAACTTAACCACTCGGCCACGGGGCCAGCCCCCTAACGTGTTTATCCATCTGTATAAAATTGTTCAAGCATGGAGAAAGGCAAAAATGGATATACACCAGATTGTTGTTGATGTCAGATACCATAGAAAAGGGAGTCAGAGATTAGAGAACTGGAGATAAGGGAAAAATGTAAAAGAAGAAGAGTAGGAGAGAAAAACAGAGAGAGAGGGAGGGAGGAAGGAAAGGGGGAGGGAGGGAGAAAGGGAGAGGCAGGAGGAGGAAGAAGGGGGATAAATGGGTAGAAGGAGGAGAAGAAGAAAAAAAAGAGGGGAAGAGAGAGGGGAGAGAAGGGATGGCAATCATAAAAAGATGTACATAGTGTTAATTCTGTAAAAACAAATCAAATGAAAGTCACCCGCACACTGAAATCAGTCACTTGAATACTAAGCTACTTTCTCTCTGCATGGTGAAAATTCAGGTAGTTTTCCCTTTATACCTTAGTATTTTTTATATTGTATGAATTACTGTATTCAGGGATTATTTATATTGTTCCAGTCACCTATTAGGACATAACAAACTGCCCCAAACTTAGTGACTTAAAAAACAACATTTATTTTGCTCAAAAATCTACAATTTACACAGAGTTCAGTGCAGACAGCTTGCCTCTGCTCCATGAGACATCAGCTGTTTCCCCAGAGCATGGTGCAGAGCCTGGCACATAGTAGGTACATAATAAACATTTCATATACATGAATTTATTGCACTGATGACAAATAGAACAACTTTAATCATCAAGGATTAATAGTACATTTTTGCCAAGTGAAGGTAAATATGTTAGAGAGAAGTAATGTAAAAGGTTCCATACTAAGTCCCCAGGAGAACAATAGTAGGGAGCTGCTGACATCCCACACAACAGGTACTGTGGCCACACTGAACCCCCAAGAGGAGGGCAGCAGCTGTCAGTGCCACACCCACTTGTAAACACAAGTTCAGAGTCAACTCAACAACATCCCTCTCTCTACATTTTTTGTTAATTTAAATTGTATTGTGTGTGTAGTTTTCTTTGTATTTAAAATGTTAATTTATTGAAAATTCAAATTAATTCGTAGGTTAATAATTTTTCACATAAAGTAACATTATACTAAAAATAACAAATCAGCACTAGGGAGCCTCAAAAAATGTTTTCCTTCAAAAGGAATCAGTACTTAAGTTTGAGAAACAATAGAATAAGGGTTAATATCCATCATATGTATTTTTAGAAACCTCAAAAACTGATAGGAAAAAGGTAAATAATCTAATTTCAAAGTGGACAAAGGTTATGAACAGAATCCACAAATAAGTAACATACATGCCAATGAATGAATGAAAATATACTTACTTTCAATAATAAGATGCAAATTACAAAATGTAATGCCATTGTAACCTATCAGTCTAGCAAAAATAAAAGAGCTTCTAGCATCAGGTTTGGCAAAGATGTGGGTAAACAGGCCCTCTCTGCAGTGTAGGAGGAGAGGCAAACTGGTTAAACCTTAGGGCGCAATGAGAAATGTTTTTCAAAATTAAAAATGTACATATTCTATGACTATAAAATGCCACTTCGAGGAATCCATATCTATGTACAAAGGCAAGACCATTCAATGCAGCAGTATCTATAATAGCAGCATAAGAACAACAACAAAACAAGAAGGAAATAACCTAACTCCTATCAACAGGAGACCAGTAAATGAATACTATATTATGACACATCCATGCAATAAAACACAAGGCAGCTGTTAGAAAAGATACCTCTGTACGCACGGATTGGAAAGACTACATGTTTAAGTGAAACAAGCACTTTGAAGATCAGTGTGTACCATACAATCTTACTTTAAAGTTAGATATGTTTATACACACACATACACACATATATATTTGAATAAACATATAAAGCAACCTGAAGGGCAACCACTAACAAGTCGTTAATGTCTGCGGGGAGGAGTGAGAACTTTCACTCTGTACTTTATGCACTTTCATTGCTCCTTTACATGGATTTATAACTATCCAAGGGCATAAATGGATTCTTAAAATTAAGTATTTTCAGATCTGCACAAAATTGTTCAGGACACTAAGTTGAAAATAATAAAACTATGTATATTACTCTTACTGAAGTTTTCAGTCTTAAATACTACCCTAATATCTCAAAGAACCTTACATAGTTAAGTATCAGTATTGCACAGAATCCTAGGGAAGATTGATCTGCTAGAAAACTTTGTTCGCCACTGGGTCCCCCCATCTCAAACAGTGCTTAGAGCTCAATATTTTTTGAGTAAATGATTGTATTTACAACTTCATAAACAAGTCTTAACTTTTAGGCTTTCGTTCCTTCTTTGTTAATTAACAGTGTAGAAATTTCTTCCATCCCCCAAAGCAATTTTGCAACTTTCTAACTTTCTCTGTAGCCAAAAGTGACTAAAATGCTGGTTTTCGCACTTACCAGAGGCTCTAGTTTTATAGGCTGCTGTCGTTTTCTTGTCCTCTGTTGAGCTTTTGTAGTGTGCCTAAATATCAGGAATTGTGTATCTGTCTCATCTTCTGTGGGTACTACAAAACTCAGTCTTCCCTTTTCTTTTATACTATTCAGTCTTGTAAGCATAGGGTTTTCATCCCGCTCTTGGATATTTTTCAGGTTGAAGGCACTCTCTGTGGGGTGAAAGGCCATCTTCACTCCTTGAAAGCGTAGAGTCAGGAAAAGAGAAATGAAAAGTAAAGCAAAGGACTGGGGAAGTGGGTCTAGGTGGGGACTTAAGGACTCCAGAGAGCTGCTTTTGCTTTTCCCCAAAGAAAATCCATCAAAGTTACCGCATTCTTCCTAAACTAAGGACTTGAACCAGAGCGATGAAAATTAGGAACTTTGCCTGGCCTTCAAGAGGCCCTTGTAGCTGGGGTGGAATCCAGGAATTTGCATTTCTAACAAGTTCTTGGGTGATGCTGCTGCTGCCACTGATTTGGGGACCACACTGGTCTAGACTTGGAAGGATGAAGAGAAATGCAATCAGCATTAAGACCAATGTTTCTCACACTTGAGTACGCAAAATATCTCCTGGGGAGCTTGTTCAAAAGGCTAGCAATTCTAATACAGGCAATCTGAGAAATCCAGCCTATGTACTCATGAAGAAACCAAAGGCAAAAAATGAACTGAGGGCTAACTCCTAAAGCAGTGCTTCTAGAGCTTTTATGTGCATGAGAATCACTTAAGGAGCTTGTTAAAAATGCAGATTCTGATTCAAACACTTTGAAGAGCAAGGTCCTAGAACACCAGAACTAGGAGCCTTGTGATGGTCTTCCATCCTCACCACCACTCCCACTCCCACCCCACCAGATGGGTAGAGATACTTCTCTTTAAAACTGTATCATAGTCCAGGTGTCCGCAGGCCTAGGTTTTAGTCTAGATCTGCGCTGGCCAATCAAAATATAATGCAAATCTCCTATGCAATTTTAATTTTTCAAGTAGCCACATTCAAAAACACAGCGAAAGGAACAAGCGAAATTAATTGTAATAATGTGCTTTCTTTAACGTATCCAAAATATTATCATTTCAACATGTAGTCAAATATAAAACTTAGTAATGTGATATTTTATTTTTTGTTACTACATCTTCAAAATCCAGTGTGTATTTCACATTTAGAGCACATCTCAGTTCAGTCTAGCCACATGCGGCTAGTGGCTACCACATTGATTAGCCAGGCCTAGATCTCACCAGTCAGTGGGAGATCTCTTGATATCTTGATTCAAGAGATCTCTTGATATCTCTTGAGTCTCTTGCTATCTCTATTGCTCACTTTCTACCCCTCTAAAATGATAGGTAGGTAGTAGGTGATCACTGAAACGCCTTTCCATTGACTTTCTCTGCCTCTCTGAGCCTTTCCTTAAGTGCTCGGAAAGCTATGCTAAGTCTCTGGCCTCGAAGTGGGAGCCCAGCCCCACAGCTCCATCCCGCAGCACTCACCAAGTCAGCCTAGAGCAGCCGCCGCCGCCTAGGGTCCCCAGAGACAGAGCAAAACCAGGTCTGAGAGTAGAAAGCTGACCTAGTTGGGAATGTTTCCCGTTGCCTAGCAGCCACAGGCCTCCAGCGACGGCCCTGAGCCTGTGAGCGACCTGTTGCCACTGGCAACGCATCACCAACCGCAGCTCTAGGTTGAGGAGCGCGCCGGGCAGTCAATCAATCAATGTCTCTGGAACATTTCCTACGTCGCTGGTTGGTGAAGAGCAGGCTCTCGACCCGCCCGCTTCCGCCTTCGCGCTGGGACCCGAGCTCTGCCTAGGCAGGTGGGCAGGACAGCTAAAGGAGACGGTTAGTTCAGTTTGTTCCTTGCATTATCAACCGCCCAAGCTCGTTGTCCCTTCCTCCTCCTGCAGGAATCCCTTCTGTTTCCTCTCAAGAGGTTTAAGACTGACTTGACGTTCCCTTTAACCAAACTTCCTCTGGTTAGATGAATCAAGAATCTCTGGAGAGGGAGGTGCGTTGTGTGGACTGTTCGGGTCCCACTCTCCAAGGGAGCGACCGTCCTGCGCCTCTGTCCCACCCACTGACCTCCTCCCAGGAGTGACTCTTAAGGCGCAAGGAATGTGGGTTCTTCTTGCCTTCTAACTTCACCCTATCCTTTCAACTAATGTTTTTTTTCCACCTGAAAGGTAACCTGGTGTCAGGCATAGCACCAGCCATGTTATCCCCGCGCCCCATTTACCAAAGCAGATCCTGGATCTTGTTCTGGCGCTTAGACCTAGTTAAGTCCCCGAATGACTGCTGCTAATGCTGTATGGAGGCGACCCCACGGAAGCCTAGTGCAGGTTGCTTACTGAAGATGCCTTATCCTAATTAGTGATCAGGGGAAGTAGCAGCCTTTTCATGCCTTGAGGAAATTTTATACCAGATGGCAGAGTCCTGGTTTTCGACCTCCCCTCCAAAATGAGATAATCACCCCAGGAACCCATTATCTTCCTTTGCTCTTTTGGTCCCTCTTGTTATACTTTGATATACTTCTTGCCTTGGATGCCAAGCCCTCTGTGAAGTGCTTTACATATCATACTGACAACCTGTGTTTTCTCAGTCTTCACATATTCAGGTATGTATTTTACTTGCTGAGTATCATGCCCCCTACAAAGTAGAGAATCATTACAATAGAACTGGAATGGAGATTACAGATCACTTAATCCAACTTCCCCGTTTGATTAATGAGAGAATTGAGACCCAGAGAGAGAGCAAATGTTTTACTCCAGGTCAGGAAGCTAGTCGTGGCAGAGATGAAACTAGAATACAGGTTTCCTAATCCCTAATCAGGAACTGGAAACAGCAAGGGAGTAACTTCAGTTTAGAAACAATTCAGAAAAACCTCGACTGTAGATATAATAAATACTAATTCCCCAGAGATGAAAGGTATAGGCAAAGCCAATCAATGAGAGCCAATAAAATATAATAATTTATATAAACTAGTGATGAAAAAAGAAATTCAAAGCCAGCTCAATATGTCAAAGTAAAAAATTATAATAATATGCAATGTTAGACACATGGAAAAAATACATTTCATTTCAGATGTGCAGTGAATATTGTCATCTGTTCCCTTCAAAGTTTATGTGGTGGAGATGAAGGCTATTGCTCCTCAGTCACAGAATTTCTCTCTTAGTAGATGAGGGAAAATGTATGCTAATGTTACCTTATGCACCTGAGAGCATTCTAAGAGCCTAGGAGAGTGGGAGGTAGAAGACATAGACACATCGACCTTTATGAATATTTTGCTAAATTGAACACTACTCATCAAATCTCTCCAGGCTTATTTTTTTTTTAATGTGGCAAGATGTCATCTTCATTATCAATGGAATGTGTACTAAATCAGTGCAGATAGACAAGAGCTTCGTGTATAGCCTGTTGATTTTTTTCATAGTTCCTATAAATAACAATAACTGTCACTATTTATTGGGTGTCCCTATGTGTTAGGTACTGTGCTATATACTTCGCCTTCGTTCTCTCAAATACTTCTAACAAACCTGAAATTCCTATTTCATAGCTAAAGAACTAGACTATGAAAGGTTTACAAGAACTAAGTTATGACAGGTCTTATCTTTAACAGTAAAAGTAAAAATGGTTCAGATTTACTGAGTATTAAGGTAAGATTTATATGCTGGGCTCTTTATGAAGTGCTTTTACCATTACGCTAGTCGTTGCAACAGCTTTATATTATTTTGGAGGTATTGTAGTACCTACTCCACCAAAAGGGAAATTGAGGCTTAAAGAGGTTATGTGACTTACCACACACTCCAGAGGTGGTAAGTGACAGAGCTGAGATACAAATTAAGATCCATCAACCTAAATAGTTAAATTTCTCTAACATTTGAGAGCAAGGATATTGAACCATGGAATTCTGCTTTGTATATATGGTGGACAATATTCTGAAAAGTTCCTGAAGCAAAGCCCCTATGTATTTGGATAAACTCAAGGCACATTGTTTTAACTGCATTGCTGGGCTCACAAGAATAAGGGAATCTTCAAGGGTCAAAACAACAATGAATGAAACCAGAGTGATAAGCAACATGGAAGCCGCGGCCACCTTGATGGCAAATGCCCATAGAAGGAACATACAGCCCTGGGAATTAATACTGAGCAGGGATAGAAGATCGGGCCTTGCTTGAATCTATGTAAAATGGAGGAGATAAATTTTAAATTGCAATACACATCTAGGACTCTTGGAAGGACCATTCCTTCAGTAATAGGTTGGACTAGAAAAAAGCTGACAGTGAAGACAGCCTACAAGAAAACAAGTAGGTTTCTACCTGCAGCTCCAGATGGAGAAAAATGTTAAAAATATATTAGTCTCCCCTAAGAATTTGAAAACATAAGCTAGCTCTCACCAGCTCCAG
The DNA here is from genome assembly GCF_037783145.1 of Equus przewalskii. Lineage (NCBI taxonomy): Eukaryota > Metazoa > Chordata > Mammalia > Perissodactyla > Equidae > Equus > Equus przewalskii. The sequence goes on from NC_091844.1 coordinate 19,278,060, forward strand.
ATTTTGAATTTATACTACCTATGTGGTCTGGAAAAAACCCCTGAAAGCTACTAAGAATATTCATCAAAAGAAAGGCATCATCAACTCTGACCTCTCGACATTCTCACAAGTTGGGTTCAGCCAAATATAAATTCACAATAAAATTACCAAATATAGAAGAAAGCAAGCCACCACTATCAAGAGTCAGCAGAACAAACAACACATTTAGAGGGCAAACAAATTAAATATTAGAATTATTAGATATAAAATATACCATATATATATATATAAAATGTTCAAAGATAATAAAAGATAAAACTAAAAGGTAATTATGGGAGGACATCAGCAAAAATGGTGGAGTAGGGAACTACAAAAGTTCATCCTTTTACAAAAGCAGTGAATAAGACTTTAGAAACTTCAACTGAAAAGTATAAAACATTGTTGAAAGAAATGGAAGAGGACATAAAGAAATGGAAAGATATTCTGTGCTCTTCTCTTGGATTGAAAGAATTAATATCGTTAAAATGTCTATACTTCCTAAAGAAATCTCTACATTCAATGCAATCCCTATCAAAGTTCCAACAACATTTTTCACAGAAATAGAACAAAGAATCCTAAAATTTATATGGAACAACAAAAGACCCTGAATAGCCAAAAGATTCCTGAGAAAAAAGAACAAAGCTGGAGGTATCACACTCCCTGATTTCAAAATATACTACAAAGCCATAGTAACCAAAACAGCATGGTACTGACACAAAATAGACACACAGATCAATGGAGCAGAAACAAGAGCCCAGAAATAAACCCACACATCTATGGACAGCTAATATTTGACAAGGGAGCCAAGAGCATACAAGGGAGAAAGGAGAGTCTCTTCAGTAAACGGTGTTGGGAAAACTGGACAGCCACATGCTAAAGAATGAAAGCAGACCATTATCTTACACCATACACAAAAATCAACTCAAAATGGATTAAAGACTTGAATGTAAGACCCAAAACCATGAAACTTCTCGAAGAAAACATAGGCAGTACACTCTTTGACATCAGTCTGGGCAGCATATTTTCAAGTACCATGTCTGACCAGGCAAGGGAAACAAAAGAGAAAATGAGCAAACGGAACTACATCAAACTAAAAAGCTTCTGCACAGCAAAGGAAACCATCAACAAAACGAAAAGACAACCTAACAATTGGGAAAAGATATTTGCAAACCATATATCAGATAAGGGGTTAATATCCAAAATATACAAAGAAGTCCTACAGCTCAACAACAAAAACCCAACAACCCAATTAAAAAATGGGCAAAAGATCTGAAGAGAGATTTCTCCAAAGAAGATTCACGGATGGCCAACAGGCATATGAAAAGATGTTCAACATTGTTAGCTATCAGGGAAATGCAAATCAAAACTACAATGAGGTATCACCTCGCTCCCGTCAGAATGGCTATAACTAATAAGACAGGAAACAACAAGTGTTGGAGAGGATGTGGAGAGAAGGGAACCCTCGTACACTGCCAGTGGGAGGGCAAACTGGGGCAGCCACTATGGGAAACAGTATGGAGCACCCTGAGAAAATTCAGAATAGATCTAACATATGATCCAGCTATTCCACTGCTGGGTATTTATCCAAAGGACTTGAAAACACAAATGCATAAAGATACATGCACCCCTATGTTCATTGCAGCATTATTCACAATAGCCAAGACTTGGAAGCAACCTAGGTGCCCATCAAGGGACAAATGGATAAAGAAGATGTGGTATATATACACAATGGAATACTACTCAGCCGTAAGAAATGACGAAATCCGGCCATTTGTGACAACATGGATGGACCTTGAGGGTATTATGCTAAGTGAAATAAGTCAGATGGAGAAAGTCAAATACCATATGATCTCATTCATCAGTAGAAGATAAAAACAATGACAAAAAAACACATAGCATTGGAGATTGGATTGGTGGTTACCAGAGGGGAAGTGGGGAAGGGGGAAGGCAAAAGTGGGGGATTAGGCTCACATGTGAGGTAAGGAACTATAATTAATTTTTGGGTGGTGAACATGATGTAATCTACATAGAATTCGAAATATATGATGATGTACATCTGAAAGCTACATAATGTTTTAATCCACTGTTACTGCAATTAAAAAAAAAAGACTTTAGTAACTTCAAAGACTTCAGTGGGCACACAAGACAAAGAACATTCTTTTAAAATATAGTTTCGAAAAGTCAATAAACAAACAGCTACAACTCACAACAAGCAGCAACAACAATTCCTGAGGAGAGAGGAGAATCTGATTTTCAGAGTTACCATATTACAAAGACAAAATGTCCAGTTTTCAACAGAAAATACAAGACATGCAAAGAAACAAAATAGGGTCCATTCACAGGAAAAAAGTTAACAGAGTAATAAATTAAGATGTTAATTATAATCCACAGGGCAATCATTAAGAAAATAAAAGAAATATAGTAGAAAAATGAGAAGTGAGTCAAAATTGTACACTACAAAAATGTCATCTTAATGCAAAAGAAGGCAATAATGGATGAACAAAAAATATATGACATATTGAAAATAAACATAAAATGGCAGAAGTAAGTCCTTCCTCATCAGTAATTACATTACACGGATATGGATTAAACTCTCCAAAGAAAGAAATTGGCAGAATGGATAAAAAACATAATCTAAATATATGTTATGTGCAAGAGACTTACTTTAGATCCAAAAACACAAAGAAGCTGAAAATGAAAGCATGGAAAAAGATACTCTCTATATATCCTAACCAAAAGAGAGATGGAGTGGCTACACTAATATCACACGAAATAGACTTTAAGACAAAACTTGTGGTGAGTGACCAAAAAAGACATTATATAATGCTAAAAGAATCAATCCATCAAGAGGATATAACAATTATAAACATATATTCACCTAACAATGGAGCTTCAAAATACATGAAACAAAAATTGACAGAATTGAAGGGAGAAATAGACAATTCAACAGTAATAGTTGAAGATTTAATATTCCACTTCCAATAGTGGATAAAACAACTACAGAGAAGATTAAGAAGAAAAAAGAATAATACTTGAACAGAAATATAAACCAAATATATCCAAAAAATATCTATAGAACACTTTACCCAAAAAACAACAGAAAATGCTTTCTTCTCAAGTGTACGTGGAACATTCTCTGGAATAGAACATATCTTAGGTCAGAAAACAATTCTCAATACATCTTAAAGATTTGAATAATCAAACTATCTTCTCCAACTGCATGGGATGAAATTAGAAATCAACAATAGAAGGAAATCTGGAAAATCCACAAATATGCAAAAATTAAGCAACATATTTAAACAACCAGTGGATCAAAGAAGAAAGCACAAATAAAATTAGAAAAGGCTTTGAGGAGAATAATAATAAAAACATATCATACAAAAATTTATGAGATGAGGCAAAAGCAGTGCTCACAGGGAAATTTATATCTGTAAATGCCAACATTAAAAAAGAAGATCTCAAATCAATAACCTAACCTTCCACCTTAAGGAACTAGGAAAAGAAGAGCAAACTAAACCCAATGAAAGAGAAGAAAGGAAATAAAAGGTTAGAATGGAGACAAATGGAATAGAAAATAGAAAACAATAAAGAGAAATGAAACCAAAAGTTGGTCTCTTGAAAAGGTCAACAAAATTGATGCACCTTGAGCTAGACTGACCAATGAAAAAGGAGAAGAAACTCAAATCACTGACATCAGTAATGAAAGTGGACATTACTACTGACCTTACAGAAATAAAAAGGTTCATAAAAGAATACTATGAACAATTAGACACCAATAAATTATATAACCTAGATGAAACAGACAAATTCCTAGAACACACAATCTATCAAACTGACTCAAGAAGAAATAAAATATCTATATAGACATAAGAAATAAAGAGATTGAATCAGTAATAAAAAACTTACAACAGAAGATCTGGAACCGTAAAACTCCTAGAAGAAAACATAGGTGGTAAGCGACTTTTTATCAGTCTTGGCAGTGATATTTTGGATATGACACCAAAAGAAAGGCATCAAAAGCAAAAGTAAACAAGTAGGACTATATCAAACTAAAAAGTTCCTGCACATCAAAGGAAATCATCAACAAAATGAAAAAGCAACCTACTGAATGAGAGAAAATATTTGCAATTCATATATCTGATAAGGGGTTAATATCCAAAATATATAAAGAACTCATACAACTCAATTGCAAAAAACCCCAAACAATTCAATTAAAAAGTGGGCAGAGGATCTGAATAGACATTTTTCAAAAGAAGACATCTAAATGGCCAATAGTACGTGAAAAGGTGCTCAACATCACTAATCATCGGGGAAATGAAAATCAAAACTACAATGAGATATCACCTCACACCTGTTAGAATGGCTATTATCAAAAAGACAACAAATAACAAAGTGTTGGTGAGGATGTGGAGAAAAGTGAACTCTTGTGCAGTGTTGGTGGGAATGTAAGTTGGTGCAACCACCATAGGAAATAGTATGGAGGTTTCTCAAAAAATTAAACATAGAACTACCATATGATCCAGCAATTCACTTCTGGGTATATATCCAAAGAAAATGAAAACATTAACTTGAAAAGATATATGCACCCCCTTGTTCATTGCAGCATTATTTACAATAGTCGAGATATAGAAACAACCTACATGTCCACTGATGGATGAATGGATAAAGAAATTGTGTGGAATATTGTTCAGCCATAAAAAAGAATTATATTGTGCCATTTGTGACAAAACGGATGGACCTTGAGGGCATTATGCTAAATGAAATGTCAGACAAACATAAATACCATATGATTTCACTTATACGTAAAATCTAAAAAAAATACCCCCAAACCAAGCTGAGAGAACAGATTGGTGGTCATCATAGGCAAGGGATGGGGGTGAGCAAAATGAGTGAAGGAGATCAAAAGGTAAAAACTTCCGGTTATAAAATAAATGAGTCCTGGGTATGTTAATACAGTATGGTGACTGTAGTTAATAATACTGTATTGTATATATGAAAATTGCTAAGAGAGTAGATTTTAAAAGTTCTCATCATATATGGCCTTTATTATGTTGAGGTATTTTCCTTCTGTACCCATTTTATTTAGCATTTTTATCATAAATGGATGCTGTATCTTGTCAAATGCTTTCTCTGCATCTATTGAGATGATCACGTGATTTTTGTTCTTCATTTTGTTAATGTGGTGTATCACGTTGATAGATTTGCGGATGTTGAACCATCCCTGCATCCCCGGAATGAAACCCACTTGATCATGATGTATGATCTTTTTAATGTATTGTTGTATTCGATTTGCTAGAATTTTGTTGAGGATTTTTGCATCGATGTTCATCAGTGATATTAGCCAGTAATTTTCTTTTTTTGTGTTGAGATTTCTCCAAAGAAGATATACAGATGGCCAACAGACATATGAAAAGATTCTCAACATCATTAGCTATCAGGGAAATGCAAATCAAAACCACAATGAGGTATCACCTCACTCCGGTCAGAATGGCTATAATTAACAAGACAGGAAACAACAAATGTTGGAGAGGGTGTGGAGAGAAGGGAACCTTTGTTCACTGCTGGTGGCAGTGCAAACTGGTGCAGCCACTATGGAAAGCAGTTTGGAGTATCCTCAGAAAATTAAGGATAGATCTACCATATGATCCAGCTATTCCACTACTGGGTATTTATCCTAAGAACTTGAAAACACAAAGGCATAAAGATACTTGCACCCCTATGTTCATTGCGGCATTATTCACAATAGCCAAGACGTGGAAGCAACCTAGGTGCCCATCAAGGGACGAATGGATAAAGAAGATATGGTATTTATACACGATGGACTACTACTCAGCCATAAGAAATGACGAAATCCGGCTGTTTGTGACAACATGGATGGACCTTGAGGGTATTATGCTGAGTGAAATAAGTCAGAGGGAGAAAGTCAAATACCATATGATCTCACTCATAAGTAGAAGATAAAAACGACAAAAAAAAACCCAACATAGCATTGGAGGTTGGACTGGTGGTTACCATTGGGGGAGGGGAGAGGGCAAAAGGGGTGATTAGGGTCACATGTGAGGGGATGCACTATAATTAGTGTTCGGGTGGTGAACATGATGTAATGTATACAGAATTCGATATATGATGTACATCTGAAAAAAATTAAAATTAAAATAAATAAAAGTTCTCATCAAAAGAAAAAAAATTGTAACTATGTGTGGTGATGGATGTTAACTATTGTGGCATGTATTGTGGCGATCATTTCCCAAGATATACAAAATCAAATCATTACGTAATAATTATATAGTAATGTAATGTACTAAGTGTCACTACTGGTAAATTTAATGTTATGTTTATTTCAACACACATACACACACTTTCAGTGGATGGATTAAATAGCATATAAAACATAAGTGAAAGGAAAATAAGTGAACTAGAAATTAGGTAAGGAGAAACTATCAAAAATGAAGTACAGAGAGACTGAATGATGGAAAACACAAAAGACAAAGTAAGATTCATAGAGGATGCTGGGAGAAGGTCTAAACTGAGTTGAATTTCAGTCTAAGAAGGAAAGGGAAGAGAGAATAGAGCAAGAACAATATTTGAGAGATATTTTCAGATAAGCCCTTATCTGAGAATTTTCCAGAACTGAAGTTACGTTAGATTTGAACTTGAGGTTAATACAACCTGTCTGAGATGATAATTTCTGGCAAAATTAGACATGCTTGAATTCATGGTGTCCAAATGACTGAGATGCAGAGTCTTGACTGAATGGATCTCATGGCTACCGGGCAGCTGAGTCATTTCGAAAGATTCAAGAATTGTAGACCAGGTGTCATGACTTTTAGCATTTCACAAGACTTTTACACAATTCATGTCAGCTGTTTCTGTTTCCCCGTTGTGATATGCAATACAACCTTTTCACTAGAAAGGTCTGTGTGCCTCTTTGGTGACAACAGAGAAGATAAAAGATGAGACTGTCCCATTCTATAGCTAATCTAGTCAGTGAGGAAAAACCCAAGGGACTGTGGTGGTTTACAGAAAAAACAAGTAGAATTGGGTAGTGGGCAGCTGCTGAGATGGGACCCTGGGACTGAGCAGTGCACAATGCAGAGAGCTCTTGCTTATCACCCCGCCTTTGAACCCTCTGCCCAAGTCTCTTAAGGAGCAAGATGCCTTTGGCTTCACTGTCTGGATGTTTCTCACAGCCTCAAAATCACCCAGTATAAAACCAGTTTCTCTAAAGTTTGAACACTAGCAGACTTCTTAAATAAAAAAATAAATAAATCTTTAGATTTAGAATTTCTGGATCAAACACACGTAAAAAGATGCAAACAAATGCTAGTGCTTTATACACAGTAACAAGTCTTTTTTGAGCATATTCTGAATAAGGAGTAGGTCTCGGGCCAGGTAGCTCTGAAAAGGCTAGGCTGAAAGTCTAAATACCAGATGATGACCAGTGATGGTGCCAAAGGAGCAAAGTTGAGACCACTGTTAGGGTCATAACTGGTGTGAGCTGGGCATGAGACTAGTAGGTAACTCAGCCTACAGATTTGTGGAAGAGGGATGGGGAAACTATCCCACCTACAGTATCTGGCCCCTAAGAGACCTCTGGGAAATGCAGAAGGCAGCAGAGAGGTTCTGGACAAGTTGTTCTGTTCACCTCAGGACTTCGCTGGTGGGCCTGTGGAAGTTTAGGTACAAACGTCTACTGTGTCTAGAAGAACATTGCTGCACACAGCAAACACAGAGAGGAGTTCACAATCGGGAACTGCAGGGCTGGAAAGGGCCAGAGCTCCTTATTATAAGGATGTGAGCAATATGGAAGGGGTGGGGAGAGGTTGAGAGCCAGAGGCCACCTAGCTTTCCAGGGATCATCATTGGGTCTGTCGCCACAGTTCTAATGCCACATTCTGCTAGCTGCCCAGATTGCCTTATTACCCCAATAGGTCCCTCCCTGCTTATTTTTATCCTAATATTAGACCTTTGATTATTCAATAATGCTTTTACTGCCAAATTAGTTGTATCTACTCATAAAAAACATATTACCATCTTAATTTTCTGAGCTTATAAAAAGCCAACTTGCCAACTTGTTTTTACTATTCTAAATACTCCCTAGCAATAGCTGTGATAGAGAATCCTGGGGCAGTTCAATGGCTTAAAATTCTGGGTTGGTAAACCCATTTTACAACTAAGGTTCAGAGAGGCAAAGTTACTTTCTCAAGGGCGTACAGCCAGTAAACTGCCAGGTAAAGGGGAAGAGAGTTACCACGTGACCCAGGCATTCTATTCCTAAACATTTACCAAAATAAATAAAAGACTTGTATGTGAATGTTCATAACAGCTTTATTTGTAATAGCCAAAGCCTGGAAACAACCCAAATGTCCATCAACGGGTTAATGGCTAGGCGAATTTTGGTAAATCCAACCTGGAATGTTCCTCACCAATAAAAAGGAATAAGCTGTTGATGCATGCAACAATGGTTGCATCTGAAAACATCATTCTGAGCAAAAGAAGCCAGACACAAGAGAGTACATATGGTCTAATTAGAATTACATGAATTTCTAGGAAAGACACATCTAATCTATGGTGACAGGAAGTAGATCAGTTGTTGCTTGGAGCTGGGATGGGCATACGAGACTGACTGGCAAGGGGAACAAGGAAATTTCTTGGGGCTATGGAAATGTTTTATATGTTGGTTATTTTGGTAGTTACAGAGGTGGATAAATTTGTCAAAACTCATTTAACTGTATATCTTAGAATGTGTGCATTTTATTGTATGTAAATTATAACAATAAAATTGAATTAAAGATTATATTCCTAGTATTACACTTGAAAATCACAAGTGAGGCTTTCTAAACATACAGATGTCCAGGCCTCATGCCAGACCTGGTAAATAAGAATCTTTAGAATTGGCGACCAGGCAAATATATGCTTAAAAATCCCTATGGATGGATCAAATAAACATCTCTGGTCAAGAACCACATCTGCAGGTGAAAATGTATGAGAATTAAAAGATGTTCAATTAAATGGGTCATAAAACAGTTTGTATAACATGATTATATTTTTATAAGCACAGACTGTATATAAACTCAGCAACTATATGGAAGAAAAACATAAGTGGTTATGAGATTTATGAGTATTTTATGTTATGCCCTTTGCTTTTCTGCATATTTAAATATAAAAACCATATACTGCTTTTGTATTGAGAAAAATGAGTTATTTTAAAATGAGCACAAGAAAATATAAGAGAGCATAAAGTGGAGGGAGCACGAACTTGCTGGAGGCCAGGTCAAAGGAATCAGGAATACTGATGAGGGATGTAATCTCAATAAGAAGAAAAGGCACCCATTCCATGTAGATGGAGGGAGGGTGGGAGTGGATTAGGTAAATTGGTAGATTTAAGGCCTGATTTCTTCTGTTTTCTCCATGAAGCAGGAAGTAAGGTCAGCTACAGAGAAGGATGCAGGTGGGAGTGGTAGAGGCGCCATATAATTTATACAGGGTTGGGCACGGTGGGAGAGGGTAACTGATCTTTAGTCTTGGCTGCCCGCAGTTTAATTTCAGGGTCTGTAAATTGCTTAAAATTGTATTCACGTTTGTGGATGTACATTTGTCTATAGCTGTTAGATTCTCAAAGGAGTCTGTGACCAATCGCCCCTCAGAGTTGGGAATTAAACATACTCCGCAAGTATGCTGCCCTTAACACAGTAGCTCAACTTTCTGAGAGGTTTGTAGTATCATATTTTGTTGCTTCATCACCACCTTGTGGTCAAGTGAATGTACTGCCAAAGGAGGTTTTCAATCACAGATTTTGAATCAGGGCAATAGTTTCTTATCTTAGATTTGGAAGGGACTTGAGGCATTCTATGGTTTAATGTCCCACAAATTATGAGAATTAATAATTACTACAAAGTTTTCCCCAAAAATGTTGAACCAATGTTAACTATGCATGAGTAAGAAGAAGAGGCCAAGTCCAGATAATTATATCCCAATTAAAGGTCTTTGCAGAAGTCATCTCTGAGCTAGTGCTGGATGATTTTGAAAGGCCATAGCGCAGTGGTCCTTAAACCACCTGGAGAGTTTTGAAAAATCCTGATTCCCAGGCCACACTTCATGCTAATTAAACTCGAAGAGCGAGGGATCCTGGCATCAGGATTTTTTCTAGTGGTCCCCTTCCCCAGGTGATTCCAATGTACAGCCATCTGAGAGCCTCAGCCACAGGGCCTTGCTATTCAAGGTGTGGTCCATGGACCAGCATCAGTTGGGAGCTTGTCAGACCAGCAGAATCTCAGGTCCTGCCCCAGGCCTCCTGAATCAGGCTGCGTTTTAAGAATTCTCACGTGGTTCACTGCATGTTCAATTTGAGAAGCGCTGTCATAGAGAACAGAATGGGTGTCCGTAGGTCTGCTGGATACACAAGGCAGGAATGGTACCAAAAAAGTAGGCTTCTTATCTCTGACCATGTCCAGTTACAGGAAATACATGACTTCTATGCCACTGTTGGACAGCTCTAATTGCCAGAAAGTTCTTTCTTTGGTAGACGTCAAAATCTACTTTCTTGCCGGTTTCACAAACTGCCTCTATGATCTCTTAAAATATTTGAAGGCAGAAATGTTCTCCCCTTAATCTTCCTTCTTTGAATCCCTCCCTCCAACCTTCCAGTTTCTTTAGTCTATGTGTGATATTTTTGCACAACTCCTAGTAATTCTATACTAAAAATGGCTCTCAGAACTGAAGGTGAGATTCTAGATGTGGCACGACATAATGAGTATAGTAGGAAAATGACTTTCTTTTATCTAGAAATTCTACTAATGACTCCTTCTTCTTCCTGAAAATCAGAGATTAGTCCAGATCTTTGTCAAATGCTGCATTAGAGAGAACCTATATATCCAGTAAACAAGTCAATGCTGACAGTTCCAGGGCCTCAGGTCATTCGCCTGTGACAACTAATGGTGTCCTGAGCTTAGAGAGACCAACATGGGAGTCCTGGGCTGAGGGGGTTGGAGCCTGTACTCCTGGTGGAGCCAGATCCTGTCCCTCGCAACCCCTTCTCCTAGGACCATATCCTTTAGCAGAGACAGCTCTTCCCTCAGTGTGGCTGTCAGGGGAAACTACCAAACTCCCCCTGCTGCTTCTAATCTTGGCCTGTCTACCCTGTCCTCCTGCCTTTGGCTCCAAGCTCAGCCTAAGGACAATCATGCACATGACACAGGCCTGTGCGCTGTGGTGGGGAGTCCTTGACTATTGTCCTGGTCTCTTAAAACTGAACAAGTAGCCCGTTCTGGCTCAGCTCCAGATCAGTTCTTCTCTGAGTATCTATTTTTTTCTGAATGTTTAATCTCAGCATCTCACCCCTTGTTATGGACTGAATGTTTGTGACCTCATAAGACTCATGTTGAAGCTCCAACACCCAGTGTGATAATGCTTGGATGTGGGCCCTTCAGGAGGTGATTAGATTTATATGAGGTCATGAAGGTGGGGCCTTCATGATGGGATCAGTGCCCTCATAAGAAGAGACACCAGTGAGCTTGGTTCCTCTCTCTCTCTGCCATGTGAGGACACAGCCTGAAGGTGGCCATCTGCTAGCCAGAAAGGGAGCTCTCACCAGAAACTCAAGTGGCCAGCACCTTGAACTTGGGCTTCCCAGCCTCTAGAACTGTGAGGAAAAAACGTCTGTTGTTTAAGCCTATGGTATTTTGTTATAGCAGCCTGAACTAAGACACCCTTTGTACATCTTTGGGCCTGAAGCTGTTGTGTCCACCAAGGCCATCCCATCCCGGCTTCCTCTTGGACCATTTGTCTCACTTGCATAGCCATTGGATCTTCTGGCATCTATTCCATCTAGAGTGTTTCAAAGACATTCAATAATGACTGTTTCACATAACTCTTTAATTCCAGGCTTGGCCAAAATTCCTGACCATAGAGTTTAAATTGGTACAACATTTTAGAGATAAATTTTGCATACTTTGTTGATATTTTTGGGGGAGGGGTGAGGAAGATTGGCCCTGAACTAACATCTGTTGCCAATCCTCCTCTTTTTGCTTGAGGAAGACTGTTGTTAACATCTGTGCCAATCTTCTTCTATTTTTTTTTTTTTTGTATGTGGGATGCTGCCACAGCATGGTTTGATGAGTGGTGTGTAGGTCCCTGCCTAGGATGTGAACCCACAAACCCTGGGCCGCCGAAGCAGAGTGCACGAACTTAACTACTACGCCACTGAGCCTGCCCTACTTTTGATTTTTAAAAGCTTTGCATACCCTTTGGAGACAGTTTCTCTTTTAGAAATCTGCCTTAAAAATATTTGATCAAGGGCACACAGATATATATAAAGATTTTTATTTGAAGCTACATTTAAATAAAATATAATAGCCAAACTCTGATGTGCATTTAATTGGTATAGCCAATTAAAACAATGACGTAGAGCTATATATATTGACATGACATGGGGAAATGTACTCAATATGTTAAGTAAAAATATGAGTTTCAGAATATAATGCATAGTGTTACCCATTTTGTTAAAATATATACATATGGTATATAGTCCATACATATAGTATAGAATTTGTATACATATATTGTCTATATATAGTTTTGATATTGTGATTCATAATAAGAAATATTTATTTGGTCTTCATCCACTCTTTTGGGCACAGAGCTCCTAAAACAATTGGAATTTTCTAAGTAATGAGAGCCATAAATATGTCTTTTGTTAGGTTAATGAGGTGACTTTTGGAATGCACCTAAGGTTGGAGGCTGGGTGCCCAGAGAACCAACCATGTCATAAGAGGGTTGGAAAGTTCAGTCCCACCCTCCCTAACCTCCAGGGAGGGGAGAGGGGCTGGAGGTTGAATCAACTGCCAATTGCCAAAGATTTACTCAACCAAGCCTATGTAATGGAGCTCCCACAAAACCCCAAAAGGATAGGATTTGGAGAGCTTCCTGATGGATGAACACGTGGAGATTTGGGGAGAGTGGCTTCCCGGGAGAGAGAGCATGGAAGCTCTCCTTTCCCCATACCTTTCCCTGTGCACGTCTTCCATCTGACTGTTCCTGAGTTATATCCTTTTTAATAAACTGGAGACCTAGTAAATGTTTCTCTGAGTTCTGTGAGTCACTCTAGCAAATTATTCAAACCACAGGAGGGGGTCGTTGGAACCTCTCATCTAAAGCCTGTCAGAGGCACAGGAGATAACCTGGGTGCGCGACTAGCATATGAATTGGGGTGGGGGGTGGGGCAGTCTTGTAGGAGTGAGCCCCTAACCTTTGGGATCTGACGCTATCGCCAGGTAAATAGTGTCAGAATTGAGTTGAATTGTAGGACACCCAGCTTGTGTCCAAGAATTGCATGTTGGTATGGAACCCCTCCCCCTGCCCCCTACATGGAATTGGGATCAGAATCTTAACAGTATAGAGGAGGGGTTAGTAAACACTGTCCTTTGGGTCCAATCCAGACTGCTGCCTGTTTCTATAAATAAAGTTTTATAGGCATACAGCCACATCCATTTATTTACATATTTTCTGTGGCTGTTTTTGTACTATAACAACAGAGTTGAGTGCTTGCAACAGAGACTATATGACCCACAAAGTCAAAAATATTTACTACGTGGTCCTTTAAAGAAACAGTTTGCTGACTCCTGCTATAGTAGATATATATATGTAGTATAAATGTAAATATAAATACGTAGTAAATATAGAAAGTAGTCACCAAGTCAAGATAAATTGCCATTCTAATTTTAGTAGATTAAGTCTTCTAGACAATTTTTCATTGCTGTCAACTTTCGTTCTGTCATGATTTTGTAGTCTGTGTCATTTTCTATTGTTTTAAGGCATGTTGGGTTACATAATGTTATAAACCAATGTTACCGAAATTTAAAAAAAAGAATTAAAAAAAAAGACTAATAAAAAAAAGACATGTTGGGAATCAGTAAGCTAATACCAGAAAGAGTTTAGAAATTATGCTTTCAAATGGTAAGAAGATAGTGACACACAGTGGACAATAGAAGGAAGCTCTGAGACTTACATTGCCCAAGGCACTGAGATATTTGAATCAAAAATGTTTGAAAAAGATTATTCTTGCAGACCCTAGGGAAAATGTGGCATTTTGAAGATACCCAACTATTTTTATTTCCCCCCCAAACCCCTACCAAAAGGATTTTTTAAAGTTATAACCTCAGAGAAATCAGGAGAATGGGAGAAGAGACAATAGCTATAGAAATTTGGACCCTGGAAAGCAGAAAAATAAGTGGTATGTGGTTAAATAGGCATAAAAAAGGTAATTTCTAAGCAATGGTGGGGAAAGATAATAACCCACCTGATATACACTATAGAATCCCCGAAGACTCTAGAATTGGTGATACCAGGCATCTCTCGGAATAGGGGTTTAAATAAAGAGGTTGGCTGACAGTTTGTTCAGGAAGTGGTCAGGTCTTCAGATTTGTCATCCTCCCCAGTCCCAGCAGAAGACTGGAAATTTCTTCTCTTGAGTGGGTAAAACAGAAAGTCTCTAGACTGAGAGACATTAGGCACATTTGAGCATGGGGTACCATACTGAAAACAGTGGGATTACCTGAATGTGTGTATACAAGATGATGAGATCACCCAACCCTCTTTCCCTTCTTGGCTCCAAGAATAGTGGCATAGGCTGTCCAATTATCTCAATTCTCCTGGGACTGTAGGTTTTCCAGGATGGGGACTTTCAGTTTGAAAAGTGGGAAAATCCTGAGAAACCAGGATGACTTAGTTGCCCTAGTCTCAAAACACTGGCAGTTAGACCCTTCCAAGCAGGAGAGCAGAGAATCTTCACTAGGGAATCTGACCAGCCTAAGGGAAAAGGTCCAAATGGATGGAGGCGGTTCTACAACTAAGTGGTCCAGCCGGATCAACCTTGTAGTGATGATCACAGTGAACAAGCTCCACCTGGGTGTGTGTTTTTAGACCCTCTCTCTCAAAAATGGGCAGACAATTAAGGATTATTAGACAATTCAAGGAAGGCCTCTCACACAAAAGACAAACCAAAACATCCAAACAGAAAAAACAACTTGAGAGGTAAGAATATGATCCAAGTTGGGATAATCAGTCTTTTTCTTGGATTTTAAAAAGTGGATCTGGGAGAGAGAATCCTCTCTTCCTCTCTAGCCATGGTGCTGTTTCAACATGAGCCTGGAGCTCCTGGGGGCCATATTTCCCTCTGTAAAGAGAAGGCCACAGTTGGCCACATACAGATGCATTAATGAAAAATAGTCTCAGTCTTGAGTTCTGATGGCTTTTCATGCCACAATCCATTATCTCTAAAGCTATCTTTGCTTTTTCCAAAGTTTGGTTGTAGGAGTCAACAAATTCCAACACTTTTTTAAAAAGGCATTAAGTTTGAGTAGATTTTCTGTCGTTTGCAACCAACTTGTCCTGGCATGCCTCATGAATGTCATTGCATCTTCTACGTGTCTGCTTTTCTGATCCATACTCTATATCTAGAAAGTTTCCAAGTCAACTTGTTTTTCCCTGTTTAAAATAAGGATTGCACGGCTCATGAAGGTAAAAATAGACAAGATTTCACTGAACAATGGGTGCCTTCAGTAGACCCAGAACACACTAACTTTTCATTCTCTCACAGTGGGGTACTCCCCAAAAGAAAATCTAGACGAATATGTCTGAAAGACAAATATCTGGGCCACAAAGCAAACATGAAGGAAAAGAAAGCAAAATTCTATACATTAACTAACAGCGTTAGCCTTCTACACAATAGTGAAAGAAAGAGGCTGTATCAGTCAGATTGTGTTCAATAGTACGTAACAGAACACCCAATTTACAGTTGCTTAATTAAACAGGGTTATGGGGGTCATTGATGTCAGGTATTTCTATGATTCTCTTGGCCTTTTCATGATGGTAGCAATAGGGCTGCTGCAGTCCCAGCCATCATGTCCACATTCAATACAGAAGTAAGGGAATAAGGTGGAAGGATATATTTACCTCCTTATAGCAGAAAATCAAAAGCTCTCCCAGGAGCCTCTACATTAGATTAGATTTCTCCTTATGTCTTGTTGGCCAGAACTGGATCCAAAGGTTTCATCTAGCCGAAAGGGAGGTTGAGAAGGTAGAGAACAGGATTGTCAAATGACTTGGAAACAGTATGATCCACAACCTAGGACTAGACACATTGCCACCTACCCCCTATCCAAAAAATAAAATTAAGGGTCTACTGACAAGGAAGAAGAGGCAGGGCACTTACGTATGGTGATGGATAAAAACTAGACTGTTGGTGGTGAACAGGATGCAGTCTACACAGAAACTGATATAGAATAATGTACACCTGAAATTATACAATATTATAAGCCAACATGACCTCAATAACATAATTTAAAAAAAAAAGAATAGGCAAATGATGCTGTGTGGGAAAGTCTGTCTGTCCCAGGAACCAAAGTAAGCAGATTAAAACAGCTGAAACTGGAACACTCACACATTGCTGGTAGAACTCCACAAAGGTCCAGACACTTTGAAAAACAATTTGGCCATCTTTTTACATGCCCAAATGGATTTTGCCGATGTGATTAAAGATCTTGAGGGAAATTATCCTGGATCATCCAGGTGGGCCCAATGTAAACACAGGGTCCTTGTAAGAGGGAGTCAGGAAGATCAGAGTTGAAAAGAAGTGATGAGGAAGCAGAGGTTGGAGTGACGCACTCTGAAGATGAAGGGAGGGACCGTGAGCCAAGGAATGTGGGTGGCCTCTAGAAGTTGGGGAAAAAAAAAAAAAGACTCTCTTCTAGAACCTCCAAGAGGGATGCAGCACTGACAACACCTTGATTTTAGACTTCTGACCTCTAGAACAGTAAGCGAATAAATTTGTGTTGTTTTAGTCACTAAGTTTGCAGTAATTTGTTACTGTCACCATAGGAAACTAATACTAAAACTCGTATTCCTGTCTTTGGGTGTCTAGACCAATTCTTACTTTTCTTTGCACATCTTTGTATGTATGAATTTTCTCCTTCTTCTTCATTAATCGCATACCATACAATTGTCTCATTTAAAATGCATAATTCAATAGTTTTTACTATTTTCAGAGTTTCACAACCATCACCACAATCAATTCTAGAACATTTTCATCACCCCTTAGCTGTCCTCCCCTATTCTTCCCATTCCCTCCAGCCCTAGACAACTACCAATCTACTTTCTGTTCCATAGATAGGCCTTTTCTGGACATTTCATATAAAAGGAATCATACAATATGTGATCTTTCGTAACTGGCCTTTTTCACTTCACATGATGTTTCGCAGGCTCATCCATGGGGTAGCAGGTATCAGTACTTCATGTTTTTCTTGATGGATAACATTCCATCGTACGTATATACCACATGCCATTTATCCATTCATCAGTTGGTTGGCATTGGGTTGTTTCTAGTTCTTGGCTATTATGAATAATGAAGCTTATAAACATTCATGTGCAAGTTTTGTGTGGAAGAGTAGAACTTTTCAGTTAGTCATTAACAAGCATTTACTAACTGCCTGTTGCGTACATAGCACAGAGGTAGGAGTGGGGGCTGGGGGGAGGTGTAGGAGATTAGACACCCAAAAGAATTATAAATATGAAATGTAGCTCCTGTTCTCTGACCAGTTGGGGAAGGCAGACTAAGCTTTCAAAAAATATTTAAATAACTAAAGATAATCATTTGAATTGTTTTCTTAGGACAATTTTCTTTTCCTGTCTAAGAACAGAGTACTCAATTTATATTCCCCAAACCGAGTACAAAAGTGGCCTGGAGTCTTTAAAGTGTGTCAGTTAACAAAGAAGACAAGAGACAGAACCTTTAAAAATACAGCTTTGACTTGTACAGATATCTCACAGGGTCATGATGTCCTATACTAGGGTGTTTGTCCTCAGAGATGTACCTTCTTCTCTTTGCAGCTTTCTTCATAGACAGGGACTTGATATCAGGTCCAAAGAGACTCATCAGTCACTCAGCAACATGCTGTCAGCACTGACCTCAGCTCTCCTGCTGACCTGGGAAAGGGGCCTGTCCTTGCTCTCCGGCTGCTTCTGTCAGTGGGCCCCAATCATAGTGGTGAAAGTGTAGCAGGATTTCATCAAGGGCAGCCTTCAGGCCCCTGATTCATAGCCAGCATCATTTGTTGAATGTCTACAAGTGCTTAGCATTTAGCAAGAAATCTTTCCTATATTGTCTATGGCTTTAATGCACAAAATAAATTTGGGTTCTGTCTCCTCCATCCAAGGATCAGAGGCGATGGTTCATTACCTCTGCAGGAATTACTTTTTTTTCATCCAGGGATACATTACGAGCCAGACTCTGTGTGGCTATGAGGCTTAAATAACATTGCAGTTTCTCAAGCTGTCAGGAATAAATTGGATTTGCTCATTTGTCCATTTTCCAGGCCAGACTGCACCACTTATAACCAGTGTGCCTGAATTTGAGGCATTCAGATAGTAGGATAATATCCTACATTTACACACCTTCTATTATTGTCCACATTTGATCCTCAAAATAGTTCTGGACAATAGGAGGGGCAGAAAAGCACGTTGCTATTTGATGAATGGAGAAATTTAATGCTTAAAGAAATTGTGCCTTTAAATGTCTTAACCAGTACCAGGACCAAAATCCCAGGTCTCCTGATTCCCAGACCATATCCACCACTTCTGTCCATGGTGAATGAGCAATAAAGAGAAATAAAAACCTGTGTGAAGCTAAAGTAAAGGCCAGACCAGTGGCCTGGCCCTTACTGGCTCCTCTGGCGCCCCCAGCTGGAGTCTCTGCCTCTCCGAGCTGAAGGCCTCCTTTGCTCACCATTGTAACTCACCACTGAGCGCTGGTCCACACATAGATACTAAATAAACATTTGTTGAATGAACAAGTGATTGATTGGTTCTAATCATTAAATTCCTTCTCAACCACGGAGCCCAGGGAACACCGAAGATAGTTTTGTGGAACAGATTTCCTCTGCCTCTTTGTCTCTTGTCCACTCAATGTTTTGTTCTTCTACTGCATTTGCGGTGAAAGAAAATCGTCCTTTCTTGCCATGGGAAAGGCAAACAGCCATGCAAACCTGGAAGATAGCCAAGTCTGTATGGGCAATAAAGGAGGCAAGCCAGTTAGCTATTAACCAGCAGCCAGGATAATTCAGCTACTTATCAAACTCTCACCTCCTCCCTTCGGAGGCCCTTTCCTGACTTTTTCCAGCCCAACGTGGTAAGGCAGATTAAGGCCTTGGGCAATCACAGTGTGCTTTGCTCGCCCTCCCTTCCCCCAACTGTATCCAGGTGGCAGCATGTTGTAATAAACAGCAGGCAGTTTGAAGTGGAGAAAGTCCCAGGCAGGCAGGTAGTCTGCAGGCTGAGGGGTGAGTGAAGCTGGAAGGGCATGGCCCCAGGAATTGATGATGGGGGTGGGGAGAGGCTTAATTGGCTTCTTACATTATCCAGGAACTTCAAATTTATTTTGGCACCATTTAAGGCTTATTCCCCACAGGTGGCCTCTCAAGGCACTGGGGTCCTTTTATTTTATACTTAAAGCAAAGGTACAGAATTGTGAACATGTTGAGATATGTTTTGGCTGAGTAGTGTAAAGATGTGTGTAGAGTAAACTAATGTCTCTAATGGGAAATGAGGCAGAAAAGAGAGTTTGGGATGAAGTCGTAGAAGACTTCAGGGATAAGTGCTAGCAGTTAACATAAAATATTTTCCACCTTGTCTCGTAAAGTTGATATCAGTGTGTAAAAATCACAATTTTAACCAAATAAACCTTTGTATCTCAAAAGCACTTATCCTATGGCAATTGAAGACTTTTGAACACGGAAACACATCCATCTATGAACCAGGAAGTGGGCCCTCATCAAACACTGAATCTGCCAGCAGCTGGATCTTGGACTTGCCAGCCTCCAGAACTGTGAGAAATAAATTTCTCTTGTTTATAAGCCACTCAGTTTATGGTATTGTTATAGCAGCTGGAATGGACTAAGACGCCACCCTGTCCCAGACAAACACCACGGAAAAAACCATGGCCCCATCCCCAACCTGTCAATAAAGGCCAAGTAGGTGGCTTAAGCTTCCATCCTTGCCCAGCTGTAACAAGGTGCCCCCACCCCCCAGAGAAGACCTAGTAGGGAGCTGGCACTTTCATCCCTACTCAGTAATAATAAAGCCCTCCCCCAAGTGTGTTAGTGGAGGCCACGGGGGATGCTGGACTGCCACCCCCACCCAGCAGTAACAAGGCATCCTCCACCTCCGAAATATCATTGCACTTCCTGTAAATCTATAATTCTTTCAAAATAAAAGTTTTTTTTTTTAAACTGTAAATTTTGCCATCTTCTTTCTCATCCTCTCATAGTTATACTAGCTAACTGTATATGGGGTGGGGAGGGGAGGTTGGAACAGAGAGAGAGAGAAAGCCAACATGACTGCGCTAATTTCGAATTGCTTCCCAAATGGTGGAGTTTGAAACACTGTCTTTGCAACATCCTGTTATCTTCAATACCTGCTGGCAGGGCTGGTGTGTCTATAACAGGCACAGGAGGATGATCAAGGCTTTAAGCATGAACTCCTAGGAACTCCTCGTCAAAAGCAGGGAGTTGCCAAATGCCAGGGGCTGCATGTGGATCATCTGGGGAGCTTTTTAAAAATGCAAATTCCTGAGATGCCTCACTTGGGAGATTTTGATTGCTTAGGTCCTGAAGAAGCATCACTGAGCCAAGGCCTCAGTGGTTCCTATTGGCTCCAACTGTTGCTCTGACTCAGGAGCTGAGCCCAGGCATTAAGAGATGTGGGTGATAATCCTTGATCTCTTCCACTCTAGACGTATGACCTAGGGCATGTCATATCTCTTTATTCTACTTAGTTTATTATTTTTGCTTCCCTAGTTTTGACTGATTTTCAGAATAAAATGGAATATAAGAAAAACCTGGAGTTAAATAAAACATGTTGCCCTCATTGCTTTGTGTTGACCACCTCCCACCACTTGTCTGACACTTGCATTTTTAACTGCCTCCTCCTGGGGGCCTGAATCCTGCTGGTGGGAAAACAAGCCAGGGAGACATGAAAGGTCCCAGGCCCTGACACTGAGGTCGTGCGTTTGGAACACTGTGATTGCCTCTGACAAGGAGAACAAGGTGACCACAAAACCTAGAGTGTCAGTCAGAACCACAGCTGCCAGGCCCTGATAAGTGATATTCAAGTCTGCCCCGAGAAGCTGCCTCCTGAGTAGTAGTTGGAGAAAACAGAGTTGTGAATCTGGGGCTTCTGCCTGTCCTGAGTGAGATCCCGCAGGCTGGTTTAAGCCTCCAGGAAGACACCCCGCTCTCAGCTTCCTCAGGAGGGAGCAGCTTGTGCTCTCTCTTAGTCTATCTTTTAAAAAATGAGGTGATGGTATTCAACAGCTTAACACATTAAGTGCCTGTCTGTTTTTATTTCATTTTCAGGAAGATCCAAAACTTTTGGTCATCTATTTTACCCAGAGCCATTACTAAATGTCAGCTCCAATATCACATAAAAATAAACTAACTGGGTCAGAGGGAAGGTGAACTAACATTTACCAAGGAACCTCCATGTGCCAGGAACTGTGCAATGTACTTTCTGTGTACACTGTTCCTCTTGTTCCTTATAATAACCCTGTGAGGTAGGGGTTATGGCCCATATTTTGTACATAAATATAAAAGGTGCATGGCTTGTGGAAGCCAGAGAAGAGGGGTGATCTCCAGAGACTAAATTTGTGAAGGTCTACACGTGTGTATGTGCAGGGCGGGGCTCCTTCTTCAGCAGAAGAAATTGCCATCTGTGCCACAGCACAGGCAGAGGCAGGAAATCACCTGGGAGCCTTTGAAGGCAGCTCCCCTTAGAGGAGTAGGATGGACCAACCTGGGATTAAAGGATGTGACTTCTCTTAGAGGCTAGTGTAGAGGAGTGGACACCACTTGGAGAGAAAATTGTGGGTCACCAGAAACAGGAGGACGGTAGATCTGCATTGTGGTAGAAACCTGGCCCGGTCTTGATCCAGTTCTCCAGGGTCACTGGCACGGTTTGTAGGAGAGGAGGGTTTGGCAGTGATGCTGAGAACATGGGCTTCCACAGCCTGAGCCTCTGTCACCTCTTTGTGTCAGAGTAACAGAGTCAGATGGGTCATTTCCTGCCCTTGTAAGACTGTCATAAGTATCAAGAGGCACAAAATGTAAGGCAGATCTGAATGTCCGATCTCCTTGCTATTTCCTGCATATAGGGAACAAAGCAGAGCACAGGAGTTGTTCCTTGAGCCTTGTTAAATACAAGGGAGGAATCTGAGACTCAGAGAGATTAGGTGATTTCCCCAAGGTGACACTGCCGTGAGTGCTGGGGCAGAGACCTGAGCTCTGCACTGTCCGATGGTGAAGTCCACATGTATTCTGTTCTATATGTTCGTGAGCTGTGTCCCCTTCACCAGCACTGGGTGGACATGCAGAGGATATTTTCATTTGTTTTTCAATTTATCTTGTTTCTTTCTTATTTACCATTTCATCTTGCCTCTCTTTGGGCTAAGTTCATAGAGAATCATTTTTAAGGAAAGATAACATGTTACTTATTATTAAGCATTTGAAAGTCATAGTCTAAAATCACGAAGTAGGAATAAGCAGGGATATCGAGGTTTGTATATGGCTTTATGGCCTTAAGCCTGGCAGCAGGACACAGATTTCAGGTACGGAGTCACTTCTGTGCCTTGACCTCTGCCTGGAATGCCTGCTGCCTGCTGCTGCCCACACCACTGACACGTGCACCCACAAGTGCTTGCAAGTCCTTCCAATCAGTGAGTCCCAACAGGCCTGCTAGAGGAACCAGGACAGAAGCATTCTCTTAGGGAAGGATTTGGTTGGAGTTGTGAGCATGTAAGCCCAGAGGGAGGCAAGCTCTCAGGACTCACTCGAGCTAGGCCTGAAGGATATGCCCTAGGTTTTTCAGTTAAATGAGGCTGTGACAATAATGGGCAACGTTTATTGAGTGTTTACTAGTCTCTTTTCTGAGTGTTTTACATGGCATATCTCCTTTAACCCACACAACAATCCTATGAGGTGGGCACTATTATTATCCCTATTTACAAGGAAGGAAACTGAGGCACAGAAATTTCCAAGTGACAAATAAAACTGGGAAATATCCAACAGGCAATAAAACCACAAACTTTGGGGTTAATCTTTCTGCTGGATAGAAACAATTTGCATCTCTACCAGACAAAAATCGACAACTCAACAGAGAGCTTCCCAAACTCTGGGTCCTAATCACATCATTTCATCCATAAAAACTCAAAATTACTGATTATTCTTTCTGGTTATAAAAGTAATGTGTTAACCTTGGCGAACACTTGGACGATATTGAAAAGAATAAATCCAAAAGCAGAAATTATCTTTAAAACGAATAATGAACAAGTGTATTACTTTTGTATTAACCATGAAACAAGGTTAAATAAAGGTTTGTCCTTCTAGAGAATGAAATAATACTTTGGTGGGCATGTTAGCCAATGTTCCAGAATGGAACTGAAAGGGCACACATCCTTTTGGGTCCATGCAGATCCTTTCAACTTCTGTCAGGTGATATCACTCTTCAAAGCCCAAAACTTTCACTTATTTAAGAAATATATAAAGCCCCAAGGAAAAGGGCAACTTTCACAGCGCCAAGCCATGAAGATGCTGAACACAGATGAGTGATGGAGCCTGAGCCAGAGCCTCCACAGCTTGGTAACCTCGGGAGTTGTTTTTTGTGGAGTTCTTTGTCTTCCAGGAACATGGGTCATTCTCCTCCACCTTGGAGTCTTTCTCAGGCCGTAACCAGCTTCCCAAGAACTCTCCTTTCCTCTCCATAGGCCTCAGGATCCTGCTTTCCTCTACTTTCAGTACTAATTCTTGGGACTCTTCTTTGCCCCCTCCACTAGGCTTCAGAGTAGGACACAATGTCACAATGTCTTCAGTTACATTCCAGAGTCTCAGGGACTCTTGCTCTCTCCTGGTGTCTTGGATTTTCATCTGCTACAAAGAAATTAAAAAATAAATACAGACACACACTCACACAGAGAGAGAGAGAGAACTTCTAGAAGATATCCTTGATGCAGAAGGAAAGTTATCCTAGAAGTATCAGGGCCGGAGGAGGGGGGTGGGGAGGAAAAATAGCTTTCCTGGCTATAATTCCAGAAATTCTCACCACGAATCACTAATTTTGTGAAGACAGTAGCAATCTCTGTTAAGATGCAAACATGTAATTTAGGAGAGGCTACCTATAAAAGTAGGCCAAAGTCCTAGCGTATCTAATCCCCCAGAGACAGCATTGCCCTGAGAAACAGGGCAAAGGTCTGCAGATGCTCTTAGAGGTGGTGAGAGAATGGCTGGACCCAGCACTGGCCAGCATGAGAACACTGGCTATCCAGGGAAAAAGAAACCAGTCAGCCTTCAGAAGGAGAGGGTCACAGAGTGGGGAAAGGAGGGACATCCAAACTGAGCTGTTTTCTTTATGGTTTCACTAAGGACTGACTCTTGCTTTCTCATCAGACTTTCTTCTGGAAGGGGCATCTGGTAAATACTGTGATGTGCCACCCAGATGCCCCTTCAATGAAGGACACGCTACTGGAGTGCTATTGGCAGATAGTCTTCAGCTGTGTCCCGCAACCCTTCTAAGAATTTCCTGGACCCATGGTCATGTCCCTTCCAGGGCTGCTTACACCTGGTGATGATCCATGGGGGTATGGATGCCTGGCCATCTTGCCTGATTCAGGGAAGTTCTCAATTCTGAAGGGCATTGGCCAAGACTGTCATTGGGCCTGCATTGCAAGTGGACTTCTCTCTCTCTGCCCAATCTTGCTCTCTTCCCTTCCCTTCAATGGGAGTTAGTCCCTGGGGTCCCCTTTACAAGGTATTCAGAGTCTCCTTCCTAGGGGATCAAATCTGCAACAGGGCTCAAATATAGGGCAAAGAAATTATATTTGGAAATCATTTCTTCTAAAGGAGAGGTCAAAGCTCTTGCCATTCTTATAAGGGTCCAATGCAGATGAAACTCCCCTTCAGAGGTGCTGAGTGGATCAGGCAGCCGAAGAACCATAACAGGCTTTGAGGAGGGCCCTGTGAGTGCATTTCAGAACCTTCTTTGTCCTCATTCTTCAGGAGAGGCAGCCAAGCTAGCAGTACCAGTGCCTGTAAGGGGCGAGGGAAAGAGCCTGCCTCTGCTGACATCAGCCAAGGGTGTTGGCTGGCTCTTTCTCAGAATTGTGCTGTGTGATGCTGTCTCTCTTTGAAGCCGCACTTCAAATGAAAATAATCCCTAGCTTTTCTGACTCATCTCTTCTCCCAGTTTTACAAAAGCTGAAGCTTTGTCGGGTTAAGTGTTTCTGATTTGTGTTGTACCATCTTCCTAAATAAGGCCAAGGATACAAGCTCCGTCTTCTCTGTATGTATGAGGAAGGGATTAGTGATGCCTACAGCGGCGCCTGAGGGCTGAGGCTGGCTCCCCAGCCCCAGAAGCCTCAGCCTCTCTTGGTTACAATACATTTCTCCTCAAGTGTGCTTCTATCACTTGAAGCTGCTGTTTTTTCATTTAGAAGGCAGTTTTTTTTTTTTTTTTTTTTCAGAGAGAAGCTCGCAGAACTGGGCCTAGATGCAATGGAATGAATGTTTGTGTCCCTCCCAAATTCATATGTTGAAATCCTAACCCACAATGTGATGGTATTAGAAGGTGGGGCCTTGGGGAGATAATCAGGTCATGACGGTGATACTCTCATGAATGAATGGGATTAGTGCCCTCACAAAAGGGACCCCAGAGAGCTCTCTCACCCTCTTTCTGCTAAGTGAGGATGTAAGGAGAAGCAAGCAAGCAGTCTGCACTTCGGAAGGGGTCTCTCACCAGAAGCTGAGTGCTGGCACCCTGATCTTAGATTTCCGGTCTCCAGAACTGTCAGAAATAAATTTCTACCATTTCTAAGCTCCTTGGCAGTCTACAACACTTTGTTATAGCAGCCCAAGCTGACTAAGACACTAGAGAAGGTTCTTCTTGTTCCATTTCCACGTGGCAGAGTCAGACTGTCTTGGTGAATACACAGAAAGCTTGGTCACATTCAACTTGTGGCAGGAAGGTACTTCGTAATGTTAACTGCTGCTTTCCCTTCCAATATTTCCTTCTGTTCTTTGGCTCACCCCTCACCAATACTTACACCCCTTCCTCTCACCAGTTTCTGTTTGGCATTCTCAGGCTATTGCCCCAGGAGAGGAATGTGTACCTGAAAGCCCCTGGGAACAACAGAGCTAACTTAGATTTAGGGCAAAAATGAGAGTAATGTCACCAAGACTAGAAAATGATTTCCAGGCGAGGGAAGAAGGGGGGCAACCAGGAGAGCTTAGGTGTTGATTTGCCCACTCCTCCAGCTTAGAGGTGCGGGGAGGTGAGCAGTCCAAAGAATCACCAGGATGGTTTGGGGGACACACGGAGCAGACTGTATTAGTCTGCCTGGGCTGCCAGAAGGAAATATCACAGACTGAGTGGCTTAAACAACAGAAGTTTATTTTCTCACAAATCTGGAGTCTGGGAAGTTCAAGATCAAGGTGCTGGCCAATTTAGTTCCTGGCTTCTTCCAGGCTTCTCTCCATGTCCTCACATGGAGTGACAGAGAGAAAGAGATACAGAGACAACGGGAAAGGGGCGGGGGGGGGGGGGGAGGAGAGAGAGAGAGACAGACAGACAGACAGACAGACAGAGAGGGAGAGAGGGAGAATGCTTGCTCTCTGGTGTCTCTTCTCATAAGGACACTAATCTTATTGGATCAGGGTCCCATCCTTATGCCCCTGTTTAACCTTAATTACTTCTTTACTCCAAATACAGCCACATTGGGTTAGGATTTTAACATATGAATTTGGAGGGGGGACACAATTCAGTCCATAGCACAGAGACTTGTGGCCCCTGACAGAGAGAGAGGGAGAAAGCAAGAGCGAGCAGACTAGTGGCAAGATCCAGCTAAACGGTATGTCTAGGCAAGCAGGGATGTTTCCTGTGGCCCCACATAGCACCAGAGGGGCTGGATGGTTCTCACGTACTTGAGAAGAGCCCAGAGACAGCTGAGAGAGCCCGACCGAAAGGGGCCTTGCAAGTAGGAGTAAGGGATTACTGGTAATCCTAACTGTCTCTGATTCTTCCCACGTTAGTGGCAACAGAGAGGGGTGAAGGGCAGGGGTGGAGTGGGAAATGGATATATGTTATGTGTGTATACGCACAAAATAGATGTGAGAGCAAATACAAGAAATTGGATAATACTGGTTTCCCCAGGGGCGAACTGGGTGGTGGGGAGACAGGTAAAAGGAAGATTTCTCACTATACAAATTTTTTACCTTTTGAATTTTGATCCATGGGAATAACTTACCTATTTTTAAGATGAATAGTCCCCATTCAATCTAATTTAAAACTTAAATCCTATACCTATGTCAGAGCTCCTTCCTCACTCCCAGGTCTGGCATGATCTGTGGCTCTACAACCTGCAGCCGATCAGGAGTCCATCTGTTTTCTTCTCCTTCTTTCACTCCTCCTCTTCGCTCCCCTGCTCCAGGCTCCGGCAGGGGTGGGCTGAGGTTTGGATAAAACCTCTTATATGGGGCTATTTGTGGCTCTCTCCTGATGGTCTATGTGCTCTGGAATTTCAGTACTTTGTGGATTTTTCAGTAGATTCTCTCCTCCTCCTCTGCCTAGGGAACTCCATCCGCGGGGTATCGTGATGCAAGTTAAGTGACCTTTGGCTGACCTGTTGTAACTCCCTCCGCTCCCCTCCTGCCCTTGGAGGTCTTCCATGGTCTTTTAGGCTAGGGTTCCTTCCTTGCCCCAGCAGATTAACCTTAGGCGGAAGCTCAGCTTTCTTTCCTGGCATCCATTTCCTCAGGGGAATATTACACATCTTGCCACACCAAATACTGCCCTGCGTGCCAATAAGGGCAGCTCCAGCCAGCCTCCTGCCTTGACTTCTCCAGGCAGGAAGCAGACATTAGTCTCTAGGTTTCGGTCTACCATCCAAAGTCAATTTTTCCCAAGCATTCTTTGACCAGATCTACTCTAGGGCACTGAGATGGACTCGTGAATTCCTGCAGTCCTGCAGGCATTTAATGTCAGTCTTCTTTTTGTAAAGAGTCCTCTCCCACCGACCTGTCTGGGGGTGAGAGGAAAGGGGACACTCAGCTTATAACTCATCTCCTTCTTCAGTGAATTCCAGTATTTTGCTTATTTGAGCTGGCTGAGGTGTGAGGAAGTGAGTCCAAAGACAAGTCTGACCTCCTCTTATCAAAATCTGGAGAGAGGTTGCTCCTAGGCTGCCCTCCTTACAATGTACAGGTACTTATGGTCTGTTGCCCTCAGCTTTGGGGCTCAAGCCAAAATTCTGACACAAATGGAAATGTCCTATTCCACATGTGGTTACTCATATCAGCAAAAGCTTCAAAACATCAACCTGCCGGGTGCAGAAGCAAGCTCTTATCTTTAATGATAATAACGACCCCTCATTGAATGCTTACAATGGACTAAGAACTTTATGTATTAATGCATTAACTGTTCACAACACTATTATGAGATAGGGAGTTTCAGCCCTTCTCAGTGAGAAAACTTGAGACCCGGAGGTCACATAGCCAGTGGCAGAACAGGAATTTGAATCTAGATCTGTCTGACTTCAAAATCAATCTGCATATAAAGATGAGTGGTCTAGTTAGTGTCTACTGTAATTGCCTCGCATAAATGAACTATGGAATTGGGGTGCAGTTATTATGAGGGATTGAAATGTTCTTAGGACCATCAAACATGGTGTGTGAGTTCACTAAATAAACATATACACTATTTCTTATATATCAATTCAATTCAACAAATAATGAGTTCTCTCTTTGTCAGGCATTGTTCTAGGTCCTGGGGACACACCAGTGTACAAAACAAACAAAAATCCCTGTCCTCGTGGAAATAAAAATCCATTAAAACTATACCGAAATCATTTGTCATCATGCATTTCACCAATTAAATGAAACTAACAATATAACTATTATGTGAAGGCTCAGGAAGAACTTTGCTATTTAAAATGAGTCTTCATACTAGACCCGTTCGGAAACCACTGGTAATATTTAAATGATCACAGGACATGCTCCGTTAGATGAGGGAGGGCTTTTGTGTGCAATTAAGTCCAACCAGGTACCGACAATATCTGGGTCACAGAGAAAATATTGGGCAATCTCCTCGGGTAATCCCACTCATACATCACCCAGCTCGGTGTAAATTATGACTACTTAAGCAAATTAGGATTATAATTTCATTCATGATAAGGATGGGGAATCTCAGGAGCACACTTGGAGGTAGGGAGGTGGATTGCTTTATCTCTCGCTCACCCTTTGACTCTGGGACTCTCTGAGGTTCCTTCTAAGGCTCTTACAGAAGGAGTGGACGGTTTGTCCAACCAGGGAGCAGTCCCATTTGACCTATAACTGCAGCCCTCCAGGTTCCCCAGGGAAGAGGCCCTCATGCACTCAGTACCCGTCAAAGGTTCTATGACAGCTTGTTTAACCAAAAGACCCACGTTCCAAGAAATGGTCAATAAGGTAACTTTTGGTGCTTCTCGTCAGGTCCATACCTTCACTGGACACTAGCAGGGGCTCAGATTCACTGTTACCACCGGGAATCCTTCCGGGTCCTCGTCAGGGGGGCGGCGAGGAGTACTACGCTCTCCACATGGCAGGAGAGGAAAATGAAGGTGCAGATCAGCCTAGGGACACGGAAAGTTCTGCCCTGCACCTCACGCCTTCCTCAGTCCTTCCGCCCCCTCTCCTCCTGGTCTGACTTCCCTCTCGCCTTCGCTTCCCTTCCCGAAGGCCCCACGTCAACTACAAACAAGTCGCGCCATCGAACTACATTTCCCACAATGGCGCGCGCCGACCAGCCTTGCATGGGGTTTGCCCTAAGCTACCGTGGTAACTAATGTTGCATCAAACCCACACTTCTGAGGAAGAGCCGAGTTATTGTCCATTTATTCGTACAGATTCCTTTTTCCTTCTCCACCTGCGATCCCCAACGTTGGGTGAAGAGGCCTCCGCGGGGGAAATTCATTCAGGCGATTGCCCTGGCCATCCGCTTCCTCTTCGAGCCTCGGCCCTGCCGGGCCTCCGGGGGCCTGCGAATGTCATTGGTGGTTGACCGCAGCCCTTGCCGCCGTCGCTGCCACCGAGACCATGGCCTCCGGCAGTCCCGGCCTCGCCGCTGCCCGCCTCCTGCTGCGCTCCTTCCTCCGTGAGTCCGGCCGGGACTCTCTCCTCCTGGTCCCGCGAGCGCCTGGCCCCGCTGGGAGCAATGTCCTGGTCCAGGCCGCGTTTGGGCCCCCCAGGGCGGGGCCTCGGTGGGGGCCGGGAGCCGCAGGAGTCCGGACCCAAGTTGGGGACCCTTGGCGGTGGGGAGTGGAGGGGTGTAGTTTTGCTGCATATGTGTCGCGGGGGTATGACTTAGGCTGCTGACGGATGGGGACATAGGGTGGCTGAGCCAGGATTAGGGTCTGCGAACCCTGCAGACCTGGGGGCATGCTCTTGTCCTCGGCGGTGATGGGTGGCGGGATGAGGGCAGTGTCTAGGCTGGCCCTGTTTGGGAGTGAGAGGCAGGTGGTCCAGGATGAACTCAGCTGGGAGGGTGAGTGGGTTGAGAGGTAGGGGAAGGATATCAGTAGGAAATTGGAGGGTGAGGCTGACCCTGGTACAGAGGGTGCTACACTTCTAATTGTCCTTTCTGTAGATTGTAGGGTTAGCGGAAAAGTGGGTTCTGAACCCAGAGTCAGCGTAGCCCAAAAGACTCCTAGATGCTGAGAGTTGACTGGGGCCTTAATCAACTTATTTGCAGTGTGTCCAGCAGGCGGTGTGAACCCCTCAGTTCTTGAAAACTTAATACCCAAGGTTGCTAGTCTTTGAGTAACACTGATTGTTGAAAATTCTTGCTATGTTGAAAGTCTCTTTGTTTGTTAGGTAGGTTGTGTAGGAAGAGACTTTGCAATTAGGCAGATCAGGGTTTGAATCTGGCTGGTCCTGTACAGTCTGTGTAATAACCCTGGGGATGTTTCTAAGTCTACTTCTCAATTTCTGTTTCAAATCCCTTGAAAATAATACCATGTTTTAGTGAATCTGAGACTCCATCACTTGTAAGATGCACTAGTATTTTGTCTGCCACTGACAGTGGAAGATGATTGCTAATTAAAGTTGTGACACACCATTGGTTGTCAGATGTATCCTGATTTAAGGAGCATTAAAAAGTGAAAAAATGTGCATTCTAGAAATGATGCAGTCCAGGATGATCTGGGTTTACCGTGAGGAATAGGTGAAGCAGTTTATATAAAGCACGTGGGATGTAATAGACACTCCACTAAAGTTAGTTCTCTTTGCTTTTCCTTTCTTTGACTTTGTTTTTAATTCTACTCCTTGTACTGAATGTTGAATGAGACAATTCATTTCTTAGGAAGATTACATTCTAAAGTGTGCCATGATGAGTGTGCACTCAATAGCTACACTTAGTTGCTAGATAATGTGAGGGCAAACGTCTGGCTAGATGCCTTCAGCAAGTAGGAAAAAGTTAGGTTAATTGGGAAGGTTTACTGGAGATTCTTACTGTATAATTTAAAGGACATTTGAGGATCTTGTAGGCGGGAGGGAAAAAGGGATTGGTTATACCCATATCTTTCTCTCCTGGGGTCTTGCTCATCTGAGTTTCTGAAAAATGCTAGACTTGGATGGGTATGATAGCCTCGGAGAAAAATGCTAGCTCTCTGTAGGAGGAGAGTCTAGAGAAGAAAGGAAGAGTGTCTAAAAGATCAGAATCCTTAATCCACCCTTAGCAATCCTCTATTCACAGAACCGGAAATTCTCTTTTCCTAGACTCAGGACCATGAGGCCTTAAGAAATTATCTAATTTAGCTTTCTGTTACTGGAGTGGGTTCAATTATCCTAGTCATGTGGTTAACCAGTATGTTATCAAGGATCTGAGATTTAAACCAAGTTATCTCCTATATTAGAGGGGTTACAGACTACAGTGTTTAATGTATAAGAACCTCTGAACCCCCTAAATCTCTTTCCCAGGTCAAATTTCTAAGCCCATTTCCACTCCCACTGGAAAAACAGCAGCCACAACAATATTACCTTGCAAACATTTTTTAAGGTGGTCACAAATTATTTAGGCTTTGAGGTTAGTAGTGGAACTAGAGATGCCAGGGACTTTGGTTCCCTTTTCTCTTAAGTTTCACTTGATGGTACATTTTGTGCGGACAGTCCTAAGTGTTGCAATATTGATTTGAGTTAGGGAAAAAAACCCCCAAACACTCATAGATGCCTTCCAGAGCCCTACTGGGGGCAGCCTAGAGTGTTTAGAAATGCCTAAGCCAAAAAAAAAAAAAAAAAAAAAAATCAAAACAGTTTTACAGCTTATGAAAAAAGGGAAAGAGTCCAGTTGAAGTGGGGAGAGAAAATAAAATGAAAAATAAGGAAGATTTCTTCCATGACAAAATTTAAGGATTTTATAAACGCCTTTGAAGTTGAAATAGTAAAGTTTTTCAGGAAGTATAAAGAAATGCAAAGTCGTTTTAAACATAAGCAGGAGTTCCTATAAGTTGGGTCTTTTAGAATAAATAGGGAAAAGAGCCCATATTTTTGAACCTCAGAATTATGATGTTTTAAGGCCGTAAAGTGAACTTTACGATCCAACTGGTCCCATTCGTTTGTTTGGCAGATGAGGAAATAAACCTAGAAAGTTTTCTTAGGCAGTATCAGAATGGATACTAGAACGCACATCTTCTGACTCTGCAGTGCCCTTTCTACTAGTACATGCTATGTGATACATGATACTTTGAGGCTCCCGATTTTTTTTGTGTGTGTGGCAGTCTCCCTTTGTTGAGAAGGTGACTACCCTGCTCAAAGGTGCCACATGCCTTTTCCATGTGTCTACTGAGTTGTGTAGGCCTGTTTTGGAATCAGGAAAACATTTGTAAGTGTAGTTTGGAAAGGAGGGCCCTCAGCAGTGATGTTTCTGATGCTAGTATCTGTTGCCATTGCATCTAAGAACCAAATCTTTGTTTCAGAAATACAAAGTGACCTTGATCTAAATGAAACAATGTAGCCATGGGAAAGTGATTTGATTTTCTGACCTCGAACTTGTTTTTCCGTAGAGACTTAATTGTGGATGCTCAAAATAATTTCTCTAAGTATAGAGGAACAGTTTCATTTCACTGAAGGACAGGGATTTTTGTTGCCATAGACCCACATTTTTTTACATTATAACATTTTTAAAATTGGGATGTGTCTTATAGTACTTACTAGTATTTCTTAAAATCTATGGTGTTTTATATTTGATGAAATGTGGTACTAAGCTTCATTTGTTAGTAAATATTAAATGACTATATGATTTTGCATTTGAGTAGCGGATTATTTGGGGTTTGGGAGTAAGTGGCTACTGAGCTACTCTGCTATATTTTAAGTTCCTATAGGTAGGGATCATGATAGCCTGTGTATTACATATGCATAATATATATGATTAATCACATTTGTTAAAATTTTGAATACATGCGTGAATAAATGAGAAACAAGGATGTATTTTGAGAAGTGAGTTGGAGGAGAGGAGTATTTTCATGAACAGAGTTTCAGGTTATTGGTGAGGAGCATGAAACTGGTCATACGAGGCCGTGGTTTGAGTCCCATCTGGGCAGGTGCTCATTGGCCATGGCTCACTTTGTTAATCCCGCAGCCGTCTTATAAACGATGTGCTTGCTCTCTATGGGGCAGAGGACTCAGCATGTGGCTGACTGATAGAGATTTATGACCCCCGTTGAAGGCACAGCTCTCTCAGATTCCTCAGTCCGTTTCCTTCATGGCCCTTATTAGTTTGCACTTTTGTAGTTTTCTCTTTCTTTGTTTAATGTTTAAATGTCTCACAGGGCAGGATACTTCGTGTGGGTAAGGCCTGAGTCCATCTTGTTCACCCCTGAATCCCTAGTACCTGGCACATAGCCTGGCACATGAACGCCTTAAAGCAGTTTGGTCTTCTCATTCTGCATTAGTAATAATAATGATAATGAATAGCTAACAGTGAAATAGCTCTTGCTCTTCCCTAGGCATTATTATATGTGGTCGGTATATGATTAACTCATTTAGTTCTCATATTGCCTGTGAGGTACATGGTATTTTTACAATGTTTTTACAATGAAGCTGCACCTTTTAGAATATTTCATATGTTAAAAATTTACAAGTATATGTGTACGTGCTATACAATATATGTAGACATGGATTAGCATATTTATACATAAACGTATATAGGATGGACATATGAGGACATATGTAAAGCATTTCTGGTTGGACTTATTTGATTTTAAAGTATGAATTATATGTTCTCTCTTTTTAGGAAATGATTTCCCTTTGTGCTCACATAGGATGTGAACCCAGCTGTGGGAGTGTTCCGGGCACCTTGCTACTCAATTTACAGGCATCATCTTATATCAACATTGCAGTCTCCTCATGGGCAGCTGTTAATTCCATTTTCAGATGGGAAGACTGAGGCTAAGGGAGAGCAAAAGACCTGCCCCAGGCCACATGGCTGGTGAGCAGCAGAGCATGAACTCAAGCCCAGGCTATCTGATTCCTGGGACTCTGTGTTCTTAGCTGCTCCTGGGATGCAGTCCCAAGGTTAGGCTGGCCCATTTCTAAGAACTTGAAGAGAAGGCAACTCCACCACTTTCTCAGGAGATGGCCCACAGTGTGGCAGCCATAGCCTTCACCATTGGGAAATTCGTCCTGGTGCACAACCTCAGGCCTTCCTGCTACCTTAATCTTTAATTTAAAATGCTCGTTTTCTCAATATTGATAAAATCAGGTATCTTCTCTTGTGCTGACTTACCATTTGTCTGTCATCAGTTGTGTTTCTTGTTTATGACCTTTATCCATTTTTCTGTTAGACTTTTGGTCTCTTCCTTCCTGTTGACATTTCCTGTGGCTAACTAAGGTTAATTCCTTGTCTGTTATGTTATGAAAACACTTCTCTGGTCTGTCACTGCCTTTAACTCTGCTATGTTTTGCTCTAAGTTCTTTCTTTTGTCAGGTAATGAAATAGTCCATTTGTGTTACATTACTGCTTCTGGATTTTATTTGTTTTAAAAAAAAGGTTAGCATGGAATTTGTACTAGCTTGATAAAGCCTTGAGGACCACTAGCAACATTTAGGGCTGGACTTCGGTGCAATCTTTATACAAATTTTAGGGAAACCTATGATCTTTGCATGCACAAAAATAGATGTTTGTTTTTTCCCCTCTTTCCTGATAAGGGGGAGTTTGAGATTGACATTTTCCAGTTCACACAAAAAGGGATGAAACTTAGGACATTAGCTTGATATAAGTATTTCTTTTATTGGCCCTCTCTCTAGTCCTGAAATTCAGTCAAATGTTTCCTGTGCACCTACTCTTTAAGGCACCTTGGGAGACACCAGGGTGAAGAAGACAGGGTCCTTACACTCATGAGATTTATAGCTAGAAGTTCTAAAAATATTTAGATAATACTTGAAATAAATTTAACTGCAAATAATTTTACTTAGAAATAATGTAAACAAAGTACAGTGTGTACTGTTTATTATATATCACATGAAAGAATTTTCAGGTTCCATTCTTAATCTTAGATCCCCTACAAATCCCCACATCATATTCACAAGTCATGAATGTCATGTGAGGATTTAAGGATTCTTCACTGAATAATGTTTTATTTAAATGTGAACATGTATGAATTAATGAGTGAAATTCTCAGGAACTTGAGTAGATTGACTTCCTAATTGAAAGCTGAGAAATATTTGCAAGATGGTTTGGCCACCCTGTGGCCAAACCTAGAACACAGCACATCCTGGGTTCTAGATTTAACCTTAGGAAATAGCTTACTCTAGTTATTTGGTGGTTTTGTCACAGAGACCAGGTTTGTATTTAAACCCAAAATATGATTGAGCCTCTTTAAGCAGTGGACAGACAATTGAAGATTTGTACAGTAAACCACTTTGCATTTTTAGCAGAAGTAGAGTGGGCTGTTTTTCATTTCTTAAGGCATTTGATGGATAATTTTGGTGGGGAAGAAATCAAGCAGGGAAAGAAAATGCAAAGAGCCAATTTGACAGATTTCATGTTTACTAGTAGTTTGTATGCTTTACCAGCCCAGATTAAAGAGAGTGGTGGGATTGTAGGAGGGCAGGTGAAGAGATGCAGAGGTGGGGATGAGGAGAGACTGCCATCATGGGCAGCCTCCAGCCTATGATTCCAGGCCTTGGATTATGTAAGGTGGAGAAGAACGAGGAAGATGACATAATGACTTAAGATTTGTTAAGTTTTACTTGGAATAGAGGCATAGTTTGTATTATTTCCATCTGAAAGCAAACAAATAGCAAAAGAGAAAAAATTTCCTTGATTCTATGATGTCAGCAATAGTAAGATTTATCATTGATTTTGTAAAAGTGATACCTTAAATATATCCACCATTTGTTACATGTGTTGCATGTCATGGTGGCATGGTGTAGTGGGAGACTGAGGGTTGGTCCTGGCTGGAGTGTGTGTCACCTGAAGCTGTAGAAGAGGCGGAAATTAAGGTGAGGAGGATTATAATGAACAGCCAGCCTTTAGGTCCTCCTCACAGCCATGGCAACTGGGAGAGTATGCTTGGTGTAAAGGGTCAGGGCTGGGGCAGGTTTGTCTTCTGCTGTGCGGTGAGTTTCTGGGGTTAAAAAGGCATTTGTGGTGATTATGGAACACCCTCATGGCTTGCTGGGTGCCTCAAGGTTTTCCTCTGGCTTTCAGAGGCCATTTTGATTGCCAGCCTTTCTCATTCGGTTGACCTACATGTCCAAGAGCAGTATTCCAGGAAAGAGGGATATGATGGTTGCTGGTTCCCTATCTGGGACCTCCTGTGACTAGTTGATCCCTATTGTGCAGGTGCAGCTAGAAGTTGGATAGGTCAAGTATTGGGAATTTTAGGAGTAAACTACTGGTAGCCTGGGCCTCAGTTTAGAGATAACCCCAATGAGGAATCTATCCCTTGACCCTACCCTTTCTGCTCCCTGAGCTCACACCCCTCTATACTCTACTTTTCCCCACGTACGCAGGCTTCTCTGCCTTGGGATAGGAGAGTTTATCTACCCCAAATGTCTAAGGCTTATTCCTACCATAGTACTTTTCACACTGTGCAGTTATGGCCTGCTTTATGTCAGTCTAGATAGATTGTGGCTTCTTTGAGGGCTGAGATTGTCTTATTCAACATTTTATTCTTGACATTTGGCATTGTGGCTTGGCATAGGCACTCCCCAAATGTTGACTGAATAAATGAGTGATTATAGCAACCCAAGGAACTGGGATATCTGCTTGATTATTCTAGCATCCTCTCATTTCAGTGCCAATGATACCTTGTCTGGCATCATACAGGTTTCTTGTCAGGGCAGAATGTAGTCAGGAATTTCCTTATCATTGAACATATATTTTGGGGTTGGCTCAAAGGTGATGGTAGCCTATTAGTTCTAGCTTACCTGAAGCTAGATCCATGTGAACCTGGGCTCATACAGTCGATGGGGAGATCACATATACACATGCCCACACATATGCATGATAGATCACCCAAGATCCACTTCACTGGATGCTCTAGAATGTCGGGGTCGTTGCACAGGCTCAGCAATACCAAAGGGCTAGGAGACCGTCTGGTAGGTGAGCTGCTGTTCATCATGCTTTCTGATGCAGTTTTTATAAGCACCAGGGATCTGGTGTTAGGAACTCTTGAGCTCCGTAGAGTTATCTAGGCGGTCTGGAGTAGAAGGTAGCGATCTTAGTTGTTCTGGTATGGAGGCCGTGCTTTATGGATATAGGCAGACCTGCCTTTCTCAGGGTACAGGGTCACTCCTGCCCCTGTGGAAGGAGAAGTGAATTGTCTGATGTCTCCTGTCTTAAATTAATGAGCATAAGAGTACTTGTGGAGGACTAAACGTTATCTTTAAAAAGCAAATATTTCCTTTTAGCAGGTATGGGCTCCAGATATCCTGACCTTATCTTTTGATCTTGTAATCAGATTTTCTACTTTGCCATCTGAAAACTCTTGATAGGTAGACCATTGTTGAAGATTCCAGGAATGGGAAGGACTGGTGGAACGGATTCTGCCAGGAGCAGTGGCGGGAGCGGAAGGGGTATAGGTCTTCCACACATATTGTGGTTTTGATTCTCCAGCTGGGAGAACTGGGAGTCAAGGCCAAGAATGGGCCTTGAGTGACAACACTGGCTAGGGTGGGCTCTCAGGCCACAAATCCCTGTTGTAGTGTCCACTGGCCCAGGTTCAGGTGCTTAGCTGTGCCCACTGTGCCAGGACTGTGAAGGACTTGACCTTCATTGCTCCCG
Source organism: Equus przewalskii (assembly GCF_037783145.1). Taxonomy (NCBI): domain Eukaryota; kingdom Metazoa; phylum Chordata; class Mammalia; order Perissodactyla; family Equidae; genus Equus; species Equus przewalskii. Next base: position 19,316,427 of record NC_091844.1, read on the forward strand.
CACGGCCCCTTGTTCAGTATACAGTCTAGTCCAAGAATGCAGCTGTTACACAGCAGATCAGCGTGCACACAACAGTCCTCTCCTGGTTAGTAAGGGCAAAATCTGGGCCTTTCTCTTCTCTAGACATACAGGGGGGTCCAAAATTCAAAGTTAGTAGAAGCCGAGGTCAGTACGTGAGTTGAAGAAGACTCAAGGGATGCTGAAAGGGCCAGAAAGAGATTAGTTCTTGAACTTGAAGTCCAAGGATTTAGGAGGGCATCAGGCAGTGATTCCAGACAGAAAACGTGGAGTGGACCCGGGACAAATATGTGATGAGATTTTCTTTTCTGGGGCCAGCTTTCATGGGCCACCTCAGTGGTAGGTGGAAGAGCTGGCACTTTGAAAGGGCCATGGGTGGGCCACAGAGAGGGCAGTTTGGGCTCTAAAGGGGATTTAGAAGGTAGCCCACAATTTTAACTCATCTGTGTTCTACTTTCTACTGATTTTTGAAATGTGGGGGAGCTGGTTTTAGTAACTACTTAGATTTCTCAGTTTTCATTGAGTAGGTTGCTGAAAGTAACTTAGATTTTTTTTACATATTTCTCCCTCATCTGCTTTTTCTATTTATTTTATTTTACCTATTTCTTTTATATATGAGATCTTGAATCTAACATTCTCTTACAAGAGATCAAATTAAGTAATTTTGAGTTATATTTTAGATAAGTTTTCTTGTATGACTTAACATTTATTGTTAATATTATTATTGGGGAATGAGTTGCAGAGTGGCTCTTACTGGTTCTCCTGACGACATTTCCCTCTTAGCCTGCCTGTTGTTTGCAGATGTTGGGCTTAAAGGGGTTGGGTCACATGGGGAAAGCATGTGGCTGTTTAGTAATATTGTTAGTAAGGGTGATACCTAGTTTTTAGTCCCTGGATTTAATTTGAGCCGTTTGTCTTTGAGGCCCAGTTTTCTTTCTGAGGAATGAAAATTATGAACTCAAGCTTTTCTTTCTCAGTTCAGAAAAAGCTCCAAGATTGTGGTTCTCAGTAAAGAGGGGATCCTGGAAAATCGCACAGTATCTTTTTGTTTGTTTGTTTGTTTCTGTAATCTATTTCTGTAGTCAGTGTGTCTCATTTAAAAAATGACATTTGGGGCCGGCCCGGTGGCACAGAGGTTAAGTTCTCATGTTCCTCTTTGGCAGCCTGGGGTTCACTGGTTTGGATCCCGGGTGCGGATGTGGCACTGCTTGGCAAGCCATGCTGTGGTAGGCGTCCCATTTATAAAAACTAGAGGAAGATGGGCATGGATGTTAACTCAGGGCCAGTCTTCCTCAGCAAAAACAGGAGGATTGGCGGCAGATGTTAGCTCAGGGCTAATCTTCCTCAAAAAGAAAATAAATAAATAAAAATAAAAATAATAAGTGACATTTAAAGTTGCCATGATCACAAGATAACTCCTGCATTATAGGATTTTTTTTGTCACCAAGTTGAATTCATGCTCCAAAAGTTTGGAAAACTTGTAATGTGTCATGTTTTCTTTACTTCTCAGTGCAACAGCATGGAATTCGGCATTGCTCCTATACAACTTCCCGGAAACATCTCTATATTGATAAGAATACGAAGGTTATTTGCCAGGGTTTCACTGGTAAGCAGGTATGTGTATCAAGATGTTTTTAAGGGTGTATACTAGAGATAAAAAAAAATTTATTTTCTATTTTTTTAATATCACAAAAGTTGCAATACATGATGGTTGCAGAAAAGTATGCACTACAGCAATGGAACTGTATCTGAGGAGGAAGTTAGGTGCTGTAGTCAGCCTGTAGGATGAAAATTGTCTTTAAACTTACCTTGAAAATCCCTCCCTAGGAGTATATTATGTTGAAAACCCACTTATTCTCTTTCACCAAGTATAAGACCTGGTTTTCCTTCAGCATTGGAATTGATCACTGTTTCTTTAATTAAGCACTAGATACAGTAGATGGCTTACGTTTAGGCCTTGCGCAAAAATGATCCAGTTAAACACAGATGAGTGTAGGGAAATGCTCAAGCCAGAGAGGCTCATGGGAGCTGAGACAGGCAAAGGAAGCAGCACATTGACTTTTCCCATCTCGTCTTCTCTCTGGGCACATGGTCTTCGAGGGGACTGGCAGGCAAAATTGCCTAAGTATTTTAATTTGTTCTCATTCATCTACATTCATTCTCTCTTCCTATCCCCTGCCTACCTCATAGAATTTGCATAAATTTATTTATCTGTGATGTGATTCCACAGTAAAATGCACATAAGAATCTCCTTTCTTTCCTTCCTACCGTTCTACTTCCCTGGAGTTCCTTCTGTTAACAAGTTGATGTGTATCCTCCCAGACATTTTTCTTGCTCATACAAACACATATATAATGTACATTCTACATATATATATATTATACAGTATATTGTATATAGCATACATTTATATGTCCATAAAATAGATTCATAAAAGTAAAATTGAGTGTCAAAGGTTCTGTGTACTTAAAATTTTAACAGCTACTGCTAAATTACCCTTTAAAACTTTTGGACAAATTTACAGTTCCTCCATCGTAGATGCACAGGTTTTTTCCCTAAAGGAAGGAATACTACTAAATCAATTAGAAGATAACCACAAGTCTTAACCTAAAGTGCCTCTTTTTTTATTAAAGGAGATATGGCAAGACAAAAGCAGTTAATGATTTTTTTTTTGTAATTTAAAAGTTAAGGTTTTCTTGGAGGGGGCCAGTCCTGGTCCGCTTCAGCAACCCAAGGTTCGGTTCCCAGGTGCAGACCTACACAGCTCTGTTAGAGGCCATGCTGTGCTGGCAGCCCACATACTATAAATAGAGGAAGATTGGCACAGATTTTAGCTCAGGGCCAATCTTCCTCAGCAAAAAAAAAAAAAAAAAACAAAAAACCCAAAAACCAAAAACAAGTCAGTAATTTTTCTATAATTGAAAGAATGGCCATGCCCATTCTGTGGTATTTTGGTAATTTAGAGCAGAAGTTGGCAAGCTTATTCTGAAAGAACCAGATTGTAAACATTTTAGGCTTAGTGGGCCATGCAGTCTTCAGGTGCAATTATTCAACGGCATTATAATAGCGAAACCAGCCATGGATAGTATGTCAGTGAATGGGCCTGGTTGTATGCGAGTAAAACTTAATTTACAAAACCAGTGGCAAGCCAAATCCCTCAGGCTATAGTTTACCAACCCCTGATCTAGAGAATGATCCCTAAATATCCAAATTTCTGTAACTTTTGTTTTTAAAGAACTTAGAAATTGCTTTAGAATTATATAGTTCTGTATTTTAAACAAATGAATATGGTTAGAAGGCTGTTTCATGTAAAGTGTCCTTTTGCCTTTTTTCTGAAATAACTGGTCACAAGAAGGTGAATTGCAGTAGACTTTTTTTCTTTTTCTTCCATTCCTCTACTATCTTAAAAAAAAAACCAAATCCACCACCAACAAAGAAAGAAACACCCCAAATCTTGAGATTTTATTCATAGCTAAAATTGGTTTATTTATCCTGATAGCCATGTATTTTATGTGTATCACTTCCACATATATATATATTCTAAACAAAGTTGGTGCTTATCTAAGATTTGAAGTACATTTTATCACCCCTCTGCCAGTTAAAATATTAATTTTGTTACATATAATCAAATGTTTGATTAACCCAAATTCCCCACATAAGTTTATTATGTGTGATTTTGTTTTTCTCTTGGCTAAACTTTATATGATCCTCTGACATTTTAACCTCTGACCTTTTTTTAAGAACCATTTTCCATGGTGTAAGCACTATTTGAAATGGCCTCTGCTTCCTAAATTAGGTGATGGTTTGCCTAAATACTGAAATCCAAGGTTGGTTTCAGTAGTTTTCAGTTGCCTGCAGTTACATTGTTTCTCATTCACTTTTTTTATTTAAGTAATTGGGAGCCTTAATTGGCTCAGATTTCTTGGTTAAGATTCTCTTATTATAGAGGTAACAGTGAGACCTGGAATTTAGAGTTTATCTCCATAGGAAGTCTGCATTTGTCTCATTAGTTCTTTTTTTTCAGCGCACACGTTGTTCTGTATGTGAGTGGGGACTATTTGTAGTTCAGAGTGGATTCCAGCAATGCAGATTTCCAATGGGTGGAATTTCTTGTGCAGGCTTTCATGAGCTGCTAGAACTATTCCTATTCTTAACTGTGCACTGGATGGTGGTAATGAGAAAACTAAGGAAGATAAGCTTATTAACAGGAAATGTTATCCCTGTTTAGCACTACATTAGGACTAAAAAAGTGGTCCATTTGACTTTATCTAACAGTGTCGTAGTCTAGGGCAGTGCTTCAAACTATCTGGAGTGAAAGACCAGTTGGTGTGCATGTTTGTTTTTAATTTACAGTCTAAGGCAGATCAATACTTTTTGCAAAATGTAAGGAAAGTTGCAGCAATATAAGATTGCTAAAGGTTTGCAAACATTGTCACTTTTTTAAATTAGATTTTTCTCTTTTTTCCCCATTTCTTTTTCTTTTTGCATTTATCTCACTGCACACCAGCAGAAGTCTATAGACTACACCTTGCATAGCACTGACTTAAAGAGAGAGCAAGGTCTGTGGTTTTTTCCAAAACTCCATAAGGACTTTAGACAAGTCAGTTAACGGGCTCAGGGCTAAGTTTCCTATTTTGAAAAATGAAGAAGTTGAATCAGGAAATTTCTGAAGTCCCTGTTAAGGCCCCTATTTTTATGCCTTTAATAGAACTTGAGTAGTTAGGTCAGCATTTTTAGGTCCCTGTAGAATGACCACATAGATCCATTCAGTTTTGAGTGCCCACTGTATGTAATGTGTTGATTTAGGCGCCATCTCTCAGTGAATAAAGCAGACAAAAATCATTGCTTTCATGGGATTTACATTTTAGTGGTGGGGGAGAGAAACACATCAACAAAATCAATGAGTAAGTTATATGGTATAGTAGAAAGTGTAAATGCTGTGGAAAAAGTAGACCAGAGAGAGGAGAAGTATGTGTATGTGTGTGGAGTTGTGGTGGGGGTTGGGATGGGGAAGGGGGGATTTGTATCAGGTGATCAGGGGAAGCCTGACCTCTGAGTCCAGATCTGAAGGAGATGTGGTAGGGAACCAAGTGGATCTCGAGGGGAAATGTATTCCAGGCCAAGAGGACAGTGAGGCCGTGAGGCAGGAGTTGGGTGTGGAAGCTGCAGTCCCAGTATGACTGGGTGAAATGAGCAATGGGAGAACAGTAAGTGAGGTCAGACAGGTGAAGGGTTCTGATGTGAAGAGGCAGACTGAATATTGACTTGTAGGCCAGTGTGAGGAGTTTAGCTTTTGCTGTGAATGAGATGGAAACCCACTGGTGAATTTGATTCGAGGAGTGACAAGGTCTTCCCTATGTTTTAAAAGGATCGTTCTGGCTGCCGTCTTGAGAATAGATTGAAAGGGAGCAAGGGCAATGTTCTGTCAAGAGTTGATGGTGATATATCAAGGTGGTAGCAGTAGAAAGGGTAAGATGTAGGTTATATTTTGTAAGTAGGGCGATAAGATTTACTGATGCATCTGACATGGGATATACGAGAAAGAGAAGATCAGGATGAATTCAGTGTTTTTGGTCTGAACGTCTGTTAGGAGAGGAATTGTCTTTAACTGAGATGGGGTAGACTGGTGAGGAGTGACCAGGAACTTGGTTTTGGGCACGAGTTGGAGTTCAAGGCAAAAGTCTGGGCTAGGTATGGGGAGGTGTGTGTGCGTCTGTGGCTGTATGGATGATATTGCCATGATAAGGGATGAGATTACCAAGAATGCGAATTTAAATGAAAAAGAAAAGTAGTCTAGGGAAAGAGAACGAAGAGGAAAGCCAAGCGAAGTGGAGCCCCAGAAGCCTAGTGAAAAAGAATCTTTCAATCCCTGGAGACGTTTTTGGTTGTCACAACAACTGATTGGGGTGGGGAGGAGGGTATGGTCTGGCATCTGCTGAGAACAGGTAAAGATTGCTCCTACACATTGTACAAAGCCCAGGACAACCCCATAACAGTGAATCAGTGTGTCCAAAATGTGCTGAGGTTGAGGAGGGAGAGGGAATGGACCGGGAATTGCAGGATGCTGGCTGGGCAGCATTAAAGGCTCACTTAAGGGTAGTGATCATTGAAAGTAGGACAAGTTAGCGTGGTTTTATTTTTTCTTTAGCTACTGTTTGGCTGTGCGTGTGCAGTCTTAGAGGAGGTGGAGAATTGGTTTTTAACCAAGGTTGTGATTTTGCCAGATGTGTAAGTTGAAGTGAGATAGAGCCAAGGTTGTATATATATAATGATGGGCCATGAGCATTTGAGAAACTGAAAGAAGTACAAAGTGGTTGGAGCTTAATTAAGGTAAAAATGCTGCAAGATGAGGCTAGTGAAGTGGGTAGGGAGGGCCCAGAGATCTATTAAGGATTTAGGACTTTATTCTAAGAGCAAGGGAAACCTTTGAATGGTTTTAAACAAGAAGGTGCTTTGATCTGATTTATGTATTTTTAAACAGATTATTGTGGCTTTTGTGTGAGAAAAAGAGTAGAGGAAGGGTAGAGAGAACAAGGAATGACCTGTTTGAAGCTGTTATCCTAGTAGTATGGCTGAGAGGTGACAGTGACTGAGACTAGGGTGAAGTCATTGGAACTGGAAAAAATATGGATAGATTCAAGATATATTCAGGAAGTAGATTTAATTAAAAAAAGAGAGTCAAGAGTGAAAAAAACAAAAACAAAAACAAAAAAATGATGGACTGTGGGTTTTAAACTGAGTAAAGCGGGATGTGATGACGTCAGGAGTTGAGGAACAGTGAAAAGGAGGTATTCTTTTAAGTAAATACCAGGGTGTTTCTGATCATCAGCCAAATTTGAAAACGGAATAAAAAGAGATCTCCTTTTTTATTTTTAATTTTTAATTTTTTTTTTTTTTGAGGAAGATTAGCCCTGAGCTAACGTCTGCTGCCAATCTTCCCCTTTGTGCTGAGGAAGATTGGCCCTGAGCTAACATCTGTGCCCATCTTCCTCTGCTTTATGTGTGGGACACCTGCCACAGCATGGCTGGATGAGCGGTGCTTAGGTCCACACTTGGGATCTGAACCTACAAACTCTGGGCCACCAAATCAGAGTGCGCGAACTTAACCACTGCACCACTGGGCCAGCCCCGAGATCTCCTTTTTTAAAAAACAGTTATTTTGGCTTTGCAGAGGCCTGTTTACTAAGCTGTGTTTACTAAGTTGTTGAGAATACTTGGATATATCTTACTGTTACACTCTGGGAAATGGTTAACCTGTTTGCTTTGCTTTTCCAAGTTGGTGAAGATTCCATTCAGGCTTCCCAGCCTGCCTTTTCTCATGAGTCTTGTGCTTTTCCCCTCAGGGCACCTTTCATAGCCAGCAGGCATTGGAATATGGCACCCAACTAGTTGGAGGAACCACTCCAGGGAAAGGAGGCAAGACGCATCTGGGCTTACCGGTCTTTAATACTGTGAAGGAGGTAATTAATGGTGCTGGGTTTGGTAAGAAAAGAAAAGCAGAGGAAGAGCAAGCTTACTTTGGTTAGAGATCTTAATTGTGTCCCTTTTGGGAGAGTCACTTGCTATTTTAAAATCCAATAATCTAGAGAAATTTGAATCACAATAAAAACCAATGTGTTCACTTTAGTCACATAGGCGCTGGATGTTTTCTCCAGGGCCTGTGTCACTTTGGTTTATAGGCCTGTATCAGTTCGTAAGGGAAGAAGTGAGTGGCTTGGCTTCCATTTGGCTTATTATCTTTTCCTTACTCCTCGTTCTTCCAGGATGTTAGTAGTGAGCACGTCAGCATGCCCCCAACACTTACTGAGAATGGACTCTTTGCCAGGCACTTCCTATACATGCCTCATTCAGGCCTCACCACAGCCCTCTGAAGTAGGTGCTGCTGTCAGCCCCATTTTAAAGACCAGGATCCTATGGGTGCAGAGAGGTGAAGGGTCCTGCGTGTGGTCTCATAGCTGCTGAGTGGCAGCCTTAGCAGGGCTCAGAGTAAGTAGTGTGGTGTTCCTTTGTGAAAGAACTGAGCTGTAGAGTCAGATGGACAAATCAGAGTCCTAGTCTCTTCCCCAAATTGCTGATTTCTTAATACTTTTAAAATGATTTTAAACTAAACTTTAGTTCTTTGTTACAAAACTAAAATGTGCTGATTGTAAAAATTCAGATAAGATAAAAGTATGTAAAATTAAATTTTATAGTGTTTTCCATGTCTCAGATTTTGCCTTTATAGAAAGCTTATTTAAACTCAGTGTAAATACTGGGGGTATTCTTTCATTCTCTTTCTACACTTATAGGAATATATACAGAAATAATAGTATTATAAAAAAAACTATAGTACAAATTCTTGGCTATTTAATAAAAAAATCTAGGAAATAAACTTAGTACTTGGGATTGCTGTATTGGTAATAAAAAATGTATCCCTCCCCCCTTCATAAACATGCTTTTAAGGCGTGTTTTAAAGTATTGCATTTTTTAAAGTACAAATTTATAAACTTAATCTCTCTTTGGAATACTAACTTCAAATTGAAGTTAATTTGTATTCTTAACCCTAAACTGTAGGAAAAAAACTCTCATTCAAATTTGGAATTTTCATTTTATGTTAAACTTGAGAATAGGGTCTGCTACATGTGTGTCTGTGTGTTTAAGTGTACTGTATTTGAAAAGTTAAAAAAGTCAAAAAATTGTACGTCCTGTAGAAGAATCATTTAAAATCTTTTTGCTTTAAATTTTTGCTTTTTGTCTTTTTTTCCCTTCTAAATTCTCTTGTGGCTGACTTCATGACCACAACGTATAGAGAGAAACTGTTTTCTTAATTCCCTTAGGGAGATTTGACTTTTGTCATAAGTCTTTCTGCTTTCTTTTAAAGAAAGTTTTTGTTCCTAAGCAATTCATTTATTATTCATTGTGATACAAATAGATAATGACATTTGGGATATTCTGTAAGTTCTTTGACAGATACTGTATTTCTCACCTGTTCAGCTGTTACAAAGAGCTTTCTAAATGGGTAGGATGGATACCTTTCATCCAGTGTTATTTGTCAGCACAGACCCTGTTGTCACAGTCTAGCTTGTAACAGTATTTGTATCCTTAAGAGGTAGAAGGCTGTGGGGTATATTTTCCATAAAATACCTACATGCCTGTGATCTAACTTCTTTTGACAAGCTAGTTTTAATTCTTTTGTAACCCCTTCTCTGTTACTACCATGAACAAAGTTTTTAAAAAATTATTTTTAACCCCTGGCATCATTTTTGGATGATCTGTCAGCATCTTTTGACTTTGCTCTTGTGTTGCTGTCAACGTACCTTTTTTTATTAGGGATGCAGTAGAGAAAGCTCCTCCCTCTGGGGATGTGGAGAATCATTCAGGGATGATTCTCGAAGACACTGTTTTTTGCTTCTGTCCCTTCTATTGCAGCTGTATGTTCTTTCCCTTGGTATTCGTATCTGTTGTAAAATCCCAGGGCACAACTTTACAAAAGGTTTTGATTTATATCTTGATTAAGTTACATTTTTGCATTTGTAGGGAGGTAGCCTGCTATAACTGAAAAGAATGGACACTTTGGAATTAGATATACCTGGCTTTGAATCTTGGCTCTGCCACTTCCTAGCTATGTAACCTCATCCAAGTTACTTAATATCTCTTGGTGTCAGCATCTTGATTTGTGGACGAGGATGCTAAGCATGCAGGGTTGTGGTGAAGCCTTAACTGAGACCTATATAGAGCCCTCTCACAAAGTAGATGCTGCCACTCTTGAAGAGTCACAGATTACTGACAATCTCTGTCTTCAGGGAGCTTCCATTACACTAGAAGAGACATGGCCACACGTGGAGGAAGGATACATCTGTGTTGATATATGTAGAGAGTAGTATTTAAAGACCACACAGAGAACACCGGCCAAATTGCTGGTCTTTAAGTGCTTTGCATTGTGAGGGGCAGTGTGGAGTGGACCCTAATGCTTACTTGACCCACATTCTTATTCTATGGCCATTTATGCACGTGTGTTTTAGATTATTTCTAATCAATGTACATTTAGAGTAAAAATTTGTCAGTTAAAAAAACTACTTCATTTTTGCTGTCTCTTGATAATATTTGTGAAATGTGATGTGTGTTTAAACAGATGTTTGAGAGCCAAGTTCTGAGGCTCGGGGGCTCACTCGTTCTTTTTGTCCTCGGGACGTGCAGGGTCTTTGGTACCGAATGGGTGATACAGTGTCTTGCGGAACATCAAAAATAAAGATAGCCACAGGAATGAGGGGACACAAACGCACATCCGTTAGTGCTTTCAGTGGGATGTCACAGAATCTTTCAGTTCAGAGGGGCGTCCCAAGGGGCAGAGAGGATGGGCTTGATTCTGATCTTTTCTGACGGCGTACTGAACTTGTTAATGGGAAGAATGAAGACATCCGATGTCTCCTGGGGCTCCTCCCTGGGCCCCAGGACGTTATTAAAATCATGGTATTGAATTTACTTTACAATGTTTATGACTTAACCGATAATAAAGTGCTTCATGGTTAATGTTTCAGGCCAAAGAACAGACGGGAGCGACGGCTTCTGTCATTTATGTCCCTCCTCCTTTTGCTGCTGCTGCCATTAATGAAGCTATCGAGGCGGAAGTGTCCTTGGTCGTGTGCATCACTGAAGGTATCCCACAGCAGGACATGGTGCGGGTCAAGCACAGACTGCTGCGCCAGGGAAAGACGAGGCTGATCGGGCCGAACTGCCCTGGAGTCATCAATGTGAGTGTGAAAAATAAAAATAAGCCTGGATTTGGCTTCTCACAAGGCCAACTAGCTTTGAATCAGTCCAAGTGTATTTGTTTGTATAACTTAGGAGTTACAGTTTTTTTTCACTCTTCTGAAACTGATTTTCTTTCCTTCAGCCTGGAGAATGCAAAATTGGTATCATGCCTGGCCATATTCACAAGAAAGGAAGAGTGGGTGAGTATGTTTCTTATAGTTTTAAAAAAAATTCTTTGCCCTAAGCTCAAACTCACAAAGAGAATTTGTGACTGTGCAAATCAAATTCATTTTAATTAATTTAACTTTAGTAGAATTTACCAGAAAGTTTTATAGTGAATCAGTTGTATACCCTGAATTGAATGAGTTTGAGAAACTAATAATTCTACAGAATCAATGAAAATATTTTGGGGATTTTTCAAGGTTCTTTGCCTTCTCAGCACACTGGATTCTTCCATGTATTTGTATGTATTAATAGTTAATTTTATTTTATCGCTAAGTAATATTCTATTGTATGATTGTACCACAATTTGTCCATTCTCCCATTGATGAACGTTTGGGTTGTTTCCAGGTTTGAGCCATTATGAATAAAGCTAAGGTGAACTTTTGTGTAGAGATCTTTTTGTGGACACATTTTCATTTTGCTTGGGTAAAATACCTAGGAATGGAATTGCTAAGTCATGGGCTCAAAGTATGTTCAACTTTTTAAGAACTTGCCAGATAGCCCTGCAAAGTGGCTATACATTCTACATTCCCACCATCAATGTATGAGTGTTCCAGTTGTTCCCCATCTTCACAAACATTTATTATTGTCAGTCTTTAATTTTAGCCGTTCTACTGGGAGTGAAATGATGCCTCATTATGGTTTTAATTTGAGTTTCCCTGATGACTAATGATGTCATGTGCTTATTGGCCATTTATGTATCTTCCTTTGTGAACTATCTTTTAGGTTTTTTGCACATTATTTTTTATTGGATTGTCTTTTTTAGATAATTTTTAATGTAATTGTTGATTATTGGAGGTTCTATAAATATTCTAGATGTCAGTCCTTTGTGAGATATATGTGCTGTGAATATTTTTATTGTTAGTCTTTTGTGTCCTATCCTAAAATTACTTTGCCCTCTTGGACATCACAAATTTTTTCAAAATGTTTTGGGGAAATTGCAGTGCTACTTGTTTAATGCCTTGAGGAAATAACCAAATTAACATTTCAAAGTTAGCCCTTTATGCCAGTTTTTAGACTCCTCACACCTAACTCTCAGTAAGCTACAGTTTCTCCACAATAATAGATGGTTACAGTATTTTCTCTATCTATAAACCATGTCTGTTAATACAAGTAAGAATAACCAACATCGTGGGTGAATGTCACTTGTGTAGTTTACAGGACTGGGTTAAAGGTCATGATTTGTCTTTATTACTAATGTCTCTTAGAGCTGTCAGCCCTGCTGCCAATAGCCTACTCACCAAGTTCTCTTATGAGGGAAGTTACAGGGAGTTCCACGGATCATCTGAGTTCTAGTGGGGGCCTGACCACGTAGTCACTGATGCTCTTGTATGTATTTGAGTCCTCTTTATCCTCTTTGGTCTGCTTTGAATGACTATTGCTGTAGACCTGAGCTTGGCATGGAAGAAGGAGTGTCCTGTGCTGAGTTGCTTTCTGATTACCACTGTGCTTTCTAAGGTGCCCATAAACCACAAAAACAAAAGACTAAGAGAAGTTCAGGGAAGGCCTTGACCTTGGTTCTCTAAATGGCCATAACACATTGATGAGGCAATCCTCTGGGAGACTGCTTTTAATTCCTTTGAAAAAGGACTTAAAGTTTCACGTAAAAGAAATACATGACACTACAAGATTTTTCAGGAGGTGAGGGAGAAAGGATGATTATTTGTACTAACTATTACTATTTTGAAACCAGTACTGATAGTCTCAGGAGCCTCAGTGACTTCAAATGCTTAAGCTAAGAGTTTAGGGAAAGGGAGGAATTTCAGTCCCTTGGATATTTCTGAATGGGGCATAATACGATAGCAGTAAAATCGTATAGTGGCTTTCTAGTTTGTGTTAATGACAGCTAATAATACTAATATATCAGCTAATTAAATGTTATCGGATTACAAATTGATATTTAGTTGCACCATGTTTTTTGTTTCTCTTATGATAGACTTTTTGTTTTTGCTCTGAACCACACATGCCATACTTGACCCCTCCATCCTTTTTTAAAAATCTGTTTGAATTAAACTTTTTAGAGTTTCAATCTTTTTGGTGAAGTACTCCTTCTGTTCATTAATTTTATTCCTGAGCTTGTTGAATTGTCTTTCTGAGTTTTCTTGTAACTTGTTGAGTTTCTTCATGACAGCTATTTTGAATTCTCTGTCAGATTGCAATCTTCTGTGACTTGAAGTTTGGTTTCTGGAGAGTTGTCATTTTATTTCTGTTCTACAGTATTTTATGAAGAATGGTGCTTGATGAGTTGATCCTCAGCGGCGCATTGGGGGTAGTAAACTTCTTTCTTATTTGAGTAAAGCTTTGATTACTTTGGTTCTGAGCTGCTTCTCATTGTATTTAAGAGCCTGCACTTTCCACCTTCCACTGCCTCTGCCATTGGTGTCATCAGTGCCCTCCTTCTGCTGCTTCTGCCTCCGAGGTTGCTGGTGCCTTGCTGCTTATGATGTTGCTACAGTCTCAGGTGTTGCCACCAGGGTCACTAGGCTGCGAGCATTTGTGTTGCTTCTGGAGTTGCCTGGGTCTGGCGTTCCCCAACTGGCTCTTTGCAGGCTCTCCATGGATTCAGGTGCTGCTGCCCTGTGCACCACCTGTGCTACTCCTCCCAGGTTGTCTGGGGGTGCTGGCAGCACGGGTGTTTTCTGAAGGATCAGGTCGAAGGCACCACCCACCACCACTGGGGGAGGGGCAGGGGCTAAGCCATGAGTACCTTTACTGCTCTTGCAGCCTCTGGTTGCTGGCGCTGGTGTGCTTTTTGAACCCTCCAGTCAGGATACCACTGCTCCCACTGAAGGTGTCTACATTTTGGATTACTGCTACCAGGGGTGGGGGAGGGCTGCTCCTCTAGTTCCATTGCCTCCTGGGGCTCCAGTCCACCAATGTATGGATGCATGCATCTCTCAGGCGTTCTGGTGCTGTGCAGGGAGTCTTTTGGTGGTCATGGATATCCTACTAGTTGTAACTTAGAGAGGAGAGACAAAGGGAACAACTCACTCCTCCATGATGCTGATGTCACTCCTAAACTTTTTATATTCAGATAATTTTAATTCACATGTAATTGTAAAAAATAATACAGATCTCCTCATACTATTTATTCAGTTACCCCCAATGGTAACATCTTATAAAACTATAATACAATGTCACAGTGAAGATATAGACATTGACACAGTTAAGATACAAATTTTTCCATCACCACAGGGATCCCTCATGTTGCCCTTTTATAGTTACACTCACTTCCCTCCTGCTCCCACTCCCTTCTTAATCCTTGGCAACTAATAATCTGTCCTGTGTTTCTAAAGTTTTGTAATTTCAGGAATGCTATATAAATGGAATCAGGCAGAATGTTGCCTTTTGGGATTGGCTGTTTATACTCAGCATAATTCTCTGGAGATTCATCCAGGTGGTTGTATTAATAGTTTGTTCCTTTTATTGCGGAGTAGTATTCAGTGGTATGAATGTACCACATTCACCTGTTGAAAGATATCTGGGTTGTTTCCAGTTTGGGGTTATTACAAGTAAAGCTGCTATCAACAGTTGTCTACTAGGTTTTGTATGAACGTAAGTCTTCATTTCTTTGGGATGAATGCCCAGGAATGCAGTTGATGGTTTGTATGGTAGTTTCATGTTAGTTTTTTAAGAAACCACCAAACTGCTATCCAATGTGGCTGTACCGTTTTACAGTTCCATCATCAATGTGTGTGATTCAGTTTCTCCACATCCTTGTCAGCGTTTGTGATCTCACTTTTTATGTGTGGCCATTCTGATAAGTGTTCAGTGATATCCCATTGTGGTTTTAATTTACATTTCCCTAATGCTTAGTGATATTGAATGTCTTTTCATGTAGTTGTCATCTGTGTATGTTCTTCAGTGAAATGTCTCTTCATGTTTTTTTTGCCCATGTTCTAATTGGATTATTTGCTTTTTTACTGTTGAGTTTTGAGAGTTCTTTATATATTCCACATACTAGTACTTTGTTGGATATGTGATTTCCAAATATTTTCTCCCTCTCTGTAGCTTGTGTTTTCATGCTCTCTTAGCAGCATCTTTCAGAGAGCAAAAGTTTTTAGTTTTTGATGAAGTCTAATTTATCAATTTTCTCTTACATGAAGTGTGCTTTTGATATCAAGTGTAAGAACACTCTGCCTAGCCTTATGTCCCTATTTTTTTTCCTGAAAGTTTTATAGTTTTACAATTGAAATCCACGATCTAATTTCAGTTAATGTTTTTTGTAAGATGTGAGAGTTAGATCAAAGTTCTTTTCTCTTCTTTTTTTTTTGCTTGTGGATGTCTAATTGCACTGGCACCATTTGTTGCAAATATCATCTTTCTTCCATTAAGTTGCTTTTGCATTTTGTCAAAAATCAGTAGGCATTTTGTGTTGGTTTATTTCTGGGATCTCTTTTCTGTTCCATTGACTTTTGTGCCTTTTCTTCCACCAGTACCATACAGTCTTGATTACTGTAGCTCTTAAGCCTTGAAATTGGGTAGATTGATTCCTTGCACTTCATTCTTTTTCAAATTACTTTAGCTATTCTAGTTCCTTTACTTTTCCATATAATTTTTAGAATGATCTTGTCTATATCTACAAAAACTCTTGCTGCACTTTTGATAGCAATTGTGTTAAATCTGTACGTCAGTCTGGAGTGAATGGACATCTTTACTCTGTTGAATCTTCCAATCCATGAACATGGTATATCTCTACATTTATTTAGATTGCCTTTGATTTCTTTCATCAGCGTTGTGTAGTTTTTAGCATACAAGCCCTGTACTTGCTTTGTTAGATTTACACTTAATTATTTCTTTTTTTTAAAAGAAATTGTAAATTTTGTTGTATTTTAATTTTGGTCTCAGTGTGTTGTTCATGGCTAATTATGGAAATACAGCTGATTTTTGTATGTTTGTCTTGTATCCTGCAATGTTGCTGAACTCACTAGGAGTTCCTTGGTAGATTCCTTCGCATTTTCTCTGTCGACAATTAAGTTCTCTGCAAATAAGGACAGTTTGATTTCTTCTTAAGAAAACTTGAGAAACGTCTATTGTATCTATCCATAGCTTTGCTTACTGTGTTCTTCCTTCCTGGTATTCCAAGGTTCCTTCTTTTAGCATTCCTTTCTGCTTAGAGAACTTCCATTAGCCATTCTTTTGTGATAGATCTGTTTGGCAACAAATTCTTTACCTTTCCTTCATCTGAGAATGTCCTTATTTCCCCTTTATTTCTAAAGCATGGGTTTACTGGGTATAGGATTCAGCATTGACAGTTCTTTTCTTTTAGCATTTAAAAAATGTTGTTCAACTTCTTGTTTCCATGGTTTTTCTGATGAAGAAGCTGATGACATTTGAATTGTTTTTCCTATGTAGGTAAGGGGTTGTTTCTCTCTTGCTGCTTTAAAGATTTTTTTGTCTTTAGTTTTCTAAAGTTTATGGTGAATTTTGGTGTGAATTTCTTTGAGTTTCTCCTGTTCAGGATTTGTTCACCTTCTTGAATATGTAGATTTAAGTCTCTTGCCAAGTTTTGAATTTTGTAAGACTTTATTTCCTCAAGTACTTTTTCAGCCCTATGCTCTTTTTTTCTCTCCTTCTAGTACTCTGGTAGCACAAATATTTGATCTTCTGTTATAGTTCCATAGGTCCCTGAAGCTCTGTTCATTGTTTTTCCCCATTCTGTTTTCTCTCTGCCATTCAGACTGGGTAATTTTCATTGTTCTTTCATTTCACTGATTCTTCTCTCCTCTCCATTATGCTATTGAGCACATCCATTGCACTTTTAGCTTTGGTTATTGTATTTTTCAGTTCTACACTTTCCATTTGGTTGCTCTTTATATCTTCTCTTTTTTTTGGTGAGGAAGATTGGCCCTGAGCTACCATCCATTGCCAACCTTCCTCTTTTTGCTTGAGGAAGATTGTCGCTGAACTAACATCTGTGCCAATCTTCCTCTATTTTTTATGTGGGGTGCCACCACGGGGTGGCTTGACAAGCGGTGCTAGGTCCACACCTGGGATTCGAACGTGTGAACCCTGGGCTGCTGAAGCAGAGTGTGTGAACTTAACCACTACACCACTGGGCTGGCCTCTATTCTATTTTTTTACTGAAATTTCGTATTTCTTTGATGAGGCCTTCTATTTTCTCATTTGTTTCAAGCATGTTCATAATTGTTAAACCATTTTTATCAAGGTTTCTTTAAAATCCTTGTTAGGTAACTCTAACATCCCCCTCATCTTGGTGTCAGCATCTATTGACTGCCTTTTTTCATTCAATTTGAGATCTTTTTTGTATGCAAATGATTTTTGATTGAAACCTGGATATTTTGAGTGTTATGTTATGAGACTGTCTTGTTTGGACCTTCTGTGTTGCTGCCTTTATTGACAGTGCTTCTGCAGGGATCGTACGGGGCAGTGCCTTGTTACTGCCTGGTGGAGGGAGACATCCAAGTTCCCTACTTGCCTCAGTTGACACCAGAGTGGGTGGGCTCCTTCTTACTGGAGATGATAGTTCCCACTCCCCACGTGATCTCCACTGACACTTCAGTGGGGGTGGACTTGTTCTTTTTGGGCAATAGTGCAAGTCCTGACTGTCCACTAGGTCTTCTCTGATACCATGCCACCAAGGAGATGGAGAGACGCCTCGTTACTGCCGGATGAGGATGGTCATCCAGGGTCCCCACGTGGTTTCCACTGACACTGTAGAAGTGGGCAGGGGTTTGTTACCAGCTTGTGTAGATGCAAGTCTTGGGTGCCTACTTGGCCTCTTTCACCATCCTGGCAGGCGTGTTGGGGTGTCTCATTAGAGCCTCATAAATGTAGAAGTCTAGGATTCCCTTTTGGCCTTTGCTCATGTGAGTGGAGGTGGAGCCACAGTTTTTGCTGTAGTGTTTGGTTGGTATGGAGTGGTTATTATCTAAAAGTTTTCTGTTTTGCTAGACTGTCCTTCTCTTGGTTCTTTTGCTAGAGAGAGCAGGCTTTTTTGGGGATGGAGGTGGATTCTGTGCCCTTATGTGTTTCTGGAATGTTGGCTTCTTTAGCTCCATATCTGGGAGAAATGAGGCAAAAGAAAACCCAGGGAACTCACTATTATGTCATTCCTTGAGTCTTGAGGTCCCTAACCACTCTGCCTTCTCTCCATCTTTAAGAGATTTCTTATATTTGTTTTATATATAATGCCCAGGGTTTTTGGTTGTACTTAGGAGGAAGAATAAAGTATCTGTGCTTTTTGGAAGCAGAACTATGCTTATGATAGATATTTTTAAGTGATAGTCTCTTTTACTATATATGCTTTGAGGATGGCAGGAGTACTCTCCCCCAAAAACATTGCTTTCATTACCTTCAGTGTATGCAGTTTGCACTTATATAATTTATACTTCATTTATCTAATTAAATGAAAGCCATTTAAAAGAATAACATTCTAGTGTTACTATTCACTGATCATTGTACTGACCCATCAAAAGACTAGAATAAATAAAACAGTTGTTCTTCACAGTAATCTAGGGTGTAGAGTGGACAGCTTGCAAATAACCGTATCATAGGAATCAGATAGTAGAGTGGGAAGGAGACTAGATAATTGCACACAAAGGTGTACAGCTGAGTGACTGACTCTACTTTGTTTGAAGGCTAAATATACCAAATAACACAGGTACATAGGCATTACCTGCCTACCCTTCTCAGTTATGAACAGTCCCACAGAGGAGGGACTGTGTAAGGAGAAAGGATGTAGATTGGAAGGAGGCTCTGAGAAAAGGGAAAACTAATGAACGAGACAGATGGGGATGCTGACAGCGGTTGTTTTTTGTCTTGAATCAGGATCCCATTAGTGAATGGTCTTAGAACTTTGGGAATTAGATTGTTTAAGTGGGTGGTTGTACTCCATTGAAGGATTTTCAGTTTTGACCCATTTGGTGAGTATTTTCTGAGCTCCTCCTGTGCCTGAACTGTACTCAATACTGGGAACGCAGGGGTGGGGAGAACAGTCCTTTTCCTGGCCTCCTGGAGGTTACAGTCTAAAGGAACACCGTCACCAAGAACCGTGAGCCCCACTGGTAGTCTCTTAGGGACCCGGATGGTGGGAGAACAGCGCTCACTTGAGCAGTCAGTGCGTGTCAGGATATAGCGAGCCTGACCATGAATTTATTTCCTAAACCAGGGTTATTAGCTGAAGATTAATACTTGACGTTGATGCCTTCTTTCTTTCCTTATGGACCTTTTCGTAGATTAATTCTTCCGTCTAACTCTGTGGCAGCAGTAGAAGGCCATTGTATGTGGAGGACTGTAGGTCTTTCTTACACTGCTTTTATAGTCATAAAATAACCCTAACTAATATATGCTTTCTTTCTCCTGTGTCTAACTTTTAAAACCTCCTTGATTTAATTTAAGCTTTTTCTTCTTCATCATTTGAAGATGTTGTTTATTTGGATAACAAATCGTGGAATGGATTTTGTATATAGTTGTACTTGTAATTTAGTTTACCATGTGATAGTCTATCATATGAATATAATCTAATATGTTTAAATTCTCTTCCTTTAAGGTATTGTGTCCAGATCTGGCACCCTGACTTATGAAGCCGTTCACCAAACTACACAAGTTGGATTGGGGCAGTCCTTGTGTGTTGGTGAGGAACTTTTGCTAAAATTATTTTATTGGAGTGCAGTATCTTCATTAAATAAGTACAATAATAATTATTGATATGATTATCTGCAAGAGATTTTGATACCATTTCATTAAAAAGATGTTATGATCTTGAATTGCCTTTGCTTAAATGTGAAGCTCTGCTGTGTATTTTCAAGATTCACGTCCAAGATTTGACTTCCGCGTTGCCGAACAAATGTCCTGGGCCATGTGGCTCCTGGAGAGCCTCGGTGCCTGAACACAGCACTTACTTTGCTTGTTGTGAAGAAATGGTCCTTCCTACTAGGACTTTTGTTACTATAATTACATCTTGCCATCATTATAAGCTATCGTTCAGTTACTGAATTCTTTGCCATTCATTATTTCATTCTTGAGGCAACCCTCTGAGGCACCTCTGAGCTGAAAAGTTGTCCCATTACAGCTTTATTGGAGAGAAAATCTGGCTTGAGGAAGGTTGAGCTCCCCAGAACCTCTGTTTTGCCACATCATACTGCCTCCCACTTTTAAAAGTAAAACAATTTCGACGTTTTAAAATAATCTTATTTGTTGCCAAAAGCCAGGCAAATTTCTCATTTTTATAAATAGTCCTTCAAATTTTTAGAAAACCTTTTAAAAACCTTTCAAAATAGCTTTTTATAATAAACAATTATAAAATATAACCCTGGAAAATTTTTATTAAGACTCGAATCCATAAAATGTTGTAAACATTCATTGAGTTTTTCTATGTGTAAAGCATGATCTTAGATACAAGATAACTTAGTGTGATGGAGAATAAGAAAAGGTTTTAAACAGAGTTGCCAACTCCATCTTTTCCAGCCTGTTGTTAATTTGTTAATTGAGAATAGTAATGCCATCTCACAGACAGGCTGGAAGAATTAGGAAATGGCAGGTCTAACATGTGCTAAGGCACAGTGCTTGACATGTGGTTGGCACTCAATAAATGCTGCTTCCCTTCCTCTACTTCGTTTTATAAGTCCCTGTCCCTCCCTGGGTCTTGTGTCTTAAAACCTGTGAGTGGTTCCTCTGTAAAGTGCCTCATCTAATAGTTACTTTGAGAAAAGAAATTCATTAAATGTTTATTCGAAGAAGATATTCTCATTCTTGCAACACAAACACAGATTTTCTTACAATGCTTATTTTTTTCAATTTTTTATTTTCTTTGTGAGGAAGATTGGCCCTGAGCTAGCGTGTGTTGCCAGTCTTCCTCTTTTTGCTCAAAGAAGATTGTCTCTGAGCTAACATCTGTGCTAGTCTTCCTCTATTTTGTATATGGGTCACTGCCACAGCATGGCTTGATGAGCAGTGTGTAGGTCTGTCTGTGCCTGGGATCCAAACCTGTAAGCCCCAGGCTGCCGAAGCAGAGAGCATGAACTTAACCACTACTCCACTGGGTTGGCCCACAATGCTTAAAGAGTTATCTAGCAATAATTTTGTGAGAGGGAAGAGACTTGATAAAGGAGCTAAGACAAAAAGAGGATTGTCTTTGTGAATTTCAGGAACCAACGGCCATTTGGCGTTTGTGTAATATGATAAGCAAAAATAAATGTAGCCTTTTGTGGGTCTTTTTTTTTTTTTTTTTTTTGGTGAGGAAGATTGGCCCTGAGCTAACATCTGTGCCAATCTTCCTCTGTTTTATGTGGGATGCCACCACAGCTTGGCATGACAAGCAGTGCTAGGACTATGCCTAGGATCTGAACCACCAAACTGTGGGCTGCTGCAGTGGAGCATGTGAACTTAACTGCTACACCGCCAGGCTGGCTCCCCTTTTGTGATTTTTAAATGTTAAATGCAAGAGTGATGATACGTTTCAAACTGTTGGTGAGAAGTGGGTAGACAAAATAAGAAACCACACAAAACAACCTTTCTTCCTAAATTTCATGGTTCATCCTTAAATTTTCAGCTGGTTTTGATATTCTTTGACTTTTTCAGGCATTGGAGGTGATCCTTTTAATGGAACAGATTTTATTGATTGCCTTGAAATCTTTCTGAATGATCCAGCCACAGAAGGCATCATATTGATTGGTGAAATTGGTGGTAATGCAGAAGAAAATGCTGCAGAATTTTTGAAGCAACATAATTCAGTAAGTTTGGGTTTAGAAAAATATGGCTCTTTGCTCTTGAATAATATCACAGGCTTATTTTAGAAGTTATTTTTGTTTTTTCAAAGATGAACTTTTTAAGGAAACGTAAAAGTTAAAATCAAACCTTTCTGAGCTGGGCCTTCGGTACAGCCGCTCAATAGACTTTGGACTCTTTGTGGGGTGATTCTCCTCCCGCTTTCCCACAGTGCCCTTCTCTACTCTGAGTCCTCCTCCCAGGCATCACCTCACGCTCTTGTGATAGGTGAGTTGGCCTGCTGAGTGGAGAACATTCAGGCCATCAGCCTGCAAGCCCTCACTTGACCTGCAGATTTACGGTTTCACCTGTCATTGCTGTTCTTTCGCCTGATCTCAGGGGTAAAGGTGTTCTCTCTTTTTTTCAAGGCTGACCTTTTAAAGATCCTATCGTTTCTACCCTTTCCCAGCGTCTCCTCTCCCTCCAGCTTCAGTCTTTCCTTGGAAAGCAGCACTTCCCCTCAGAGATCAAGTAGAAGAGCTTTGTTTTCTACATCCTATTGAGGGCTTTCCTTGCTGTCTCCACCGTAGAATTAAACGTAGTGAATAGTGTGCAGTCGTTTTGTAATTTCATTTAGCCTACGGGAATTAAGCTCTATTCCTGGGGTGGAGGAGAGAAGGAGCACAGTGACAGCTGAAGCAGCTTGGTGCCTGCCAGCCCCTGCAGTGAACGTGCTCTGGGCCTTGTGGCAAAGACCTGGGGGAAAATCTTGCGAATGATTTTCAGGGTTCCCCTGATCCTGGCCAGTGAGTGAAGAAGCATCTTCAGGAGGCCAGGCAAGAGGGAAGAGATAGCTTTCTCTCCATAATTGTGACAGAAGTTGAAGAGTCAGTGAACTGAATGCCACAGAAAAATAATGAAAACAGAGTTAAAGGAGCCAATATCATGTACAGGGTAGTATACAGAAAACAATGCAGATTTTGTGTGATTTGAGGCATTTTCAA
Organism: Equus przewalskii; assembly: GCF_037783145.1. NCBI lineage: Eukaryota > Metazoa > Chordata > Mammalia > Perissodactyla > Equidae > Equus > Equus przewalskii. The sequence continues at coordinate 19,339,070 of NC_091844.1, forward strand.
GAGCTATTTTGAGTATACTGGATTTTCTTCTGGGCTGATTTTAAACTGATGTTCGTATAGGATGTGACTCAATCCTCACTTTCTGGATCTCTTTCCTTATTTTTTATTCACTCTCTAATCCTCAGCATGTGGCTTCTGTCTGCCACTTAAAAGTTGCATGACTTTGGGCATCTTAACCTCACTGTGCCTCAGTTTCCTCCTCGGCAAAATAGGTATACATTAGTGCCTGCTTCCTCGCGTTGCTGTAAGGACTGTGGAGTATAAATGACCTAGTAACATACAGCAGAGTTGCACCAGGGACGTAGTGAGCACTCTAACTGGGCTGTTTGCTCGCTGCTGCCGCTGCTGCTGTTGAAACTTACTCTCCTGATATTGGTTTGCAGAGGTCATCAGTGGCCTTGATTCATTCTTCATCTTCTCCATCCTCGTGGTTTTTCTTCCCTTTATCCTTCCCTGGATTTACTTTCTGTGCTTATTCCTCAAGTGTGAATGATTGTATATATAAACTACATTGTACTTCATGCAGTTTTCAAGGCACAAACCTCAGAACCATCTTTTATTTCTCTCTCATCCCCTGCTTCCACTCAGTTAGCAAGATCTGTCTCTGAGATCTCAGTAGTGTATTGAGATTCAGAGCGTTGTCTGTAATTAGTCCCTCTGCTGTGGTTCAGGCCCTGGGCCATGTTGGTTGTTTCTTCCTGACATCTCTTCTCCTTTCCTTCAACCACCCCACCTTCTCTCCCAGGCTACCCAAATTATCTGCCATTCTGAAACACATACATCAGTGCCTCATGCTCCCTGGTTTTAAACCATTACAGTTGCTCATTACACGTAGAATAAAGGCCAACTTAGCATCGTGTTCCAGTCCTGGCACACCACCCTAACCTTCCTTTTCAGATCCCTGTCACCCCTGACACGCCAGTTGTTTTCGTTCTCGCTTGCCTTTGCTTGTTCCTCTGCAGGGCGTGCTTCATACCTGCCTCTCACTCCACACTAGATTCCAGCAGGGACCTGGTATCCTTGATGCCCGGCCCCGTCCCCTGGCACAGTAGGCACCAATAAATGTCCAATAAGTGAAAGAATAAAGTAGATTGTTAGGAGATTGGAGTAAAATGTTATTAGAGTCTCATGAATTCAAAGAAGTTGTAAAGTTTGAAATTTAAGTAAAAATGGACTTCATTTTGGGAAAAAAAAAGAGTTATGTTAAGATAACATTACACTGTATGAGAGTGAATTTTAAAATGTATTTAGGCTGAATTCTGAATCCTTGAATAGCTTAGGATTTAATGGGAAAAACTAAACATACGCATTTTGTTTCACTTGGCACATGTTTTCCTATTCCTCGTTAGTTCTTCTGGAAGTAGTTTTTATTGAGGACCCACTGTGTACAAGATTCTAGGTTGAGCAGTTCAGGTGACATATTATACAAAGCACTTAGCATGAGACCTGGCACAGAGTGAACGCGCAGGGATGTTATCTGCTGCTGCAGCTACTCTTACTATCCTTACTGTGACAATAATTATCTGCGGAAGTGGTGGTGTTTAACCTTTATCCTCACCCTTTGAGTAAGATGTCTTTGTCCTTCTATTCTGAGTGAGGAAACTGGCACAGGGAGGTTAGTAACTACTCAGTGGTGGGCATACATCAATGGACCAGCAGTGGAGTTCATCCTTGGGGCTGCCTGGCTTCTCCGTTACACCGTGGAGGAGCGGAAGTCAGACTGCAGGGGTTAAGGGCAGGAGTCGGCAGTCCTGGGCATCTGCTCAGACTGTACTGATACCAGCCTAACTGGGCTTTCTGCTTTTAGGCTTTCACACTTGTTCTCTCTCTGTCTCTATATCCTATTTTCAGACCGCACTTCCCCAGAGTCTTTTCATTATATTTTCCTCTGCTTAAAAATCTCAAGCGACTCTTCACTGTTAATAGGACAGACTGTAAATTTGTCAGACATTCTAGGTTCACCATAATCTTGTTCCTTTCTAGTGCACTAGTCCCACTATTTGAGTATGGGGACAGGGATCAAGTGGAAATTAGTGCCACTCAAATATGAGATGTTGTTACCCTCCACAAGCCCACAGTGAATGAATGAATGACTTGTGGAGTCTTTGCTTTTTAATTCTCCACTGCAGTAGGTGTTGGGCTCACCGAAATAAGTGAGGAGGACCTAGTCCCTGTGTTCAGGGATTCATAGTTTAGGAGGGGAAGTGAGTTACAGCCCTGTACTGAGGTGACGGTAGGGATGCGTCAAAGGCACAGCGGGGGTCCCTGAACAGAAGATGGTCAGCTGTAGGGGGATTTGTGGAGAGCGTGGGAAGAAGAGTCAGAAAGGCCCATGGGGGAGAAGGAGGCTCAAGCCAGGTCTTAGAAGGTAAGTAGAAATTTGCCAGGTATCCAAGGAAGGGGGAGAACATTCTTCGCGGGGGAACAGAGGCAGAGCATTCCAGTCTGGAGTTACTGGAAGAAAAGGTGAGGGAAGAATGAGGGTAGCCGGGGCTGGAGTGAGCAGGGTCAGACCACGCCGACCCTGGCACGCTGGCACCCGAGCCCGACAGGGTAGTGGAAGCAAACTGTGCTAGCAGTCATTCACCACCGTGTACTCACAGGGGGAAAACCAAAAAAAAAGAAAGGCCAATTTCGTTTAAGAATGTCCTTGATGAAGCAGTAAAAATTATTAATTTTATTAAATCTTGACTCTTGTCAGTATTTTGTGGTAAAATGGAAAGTAAAGCACTTTCCACATTGAGTTGTGAGCTGAACTAGCTGCTTTTTTTCCTGGAACACCGCTTTTATTTGAATGATTGACAGAGAAACTGGTTATTCAGATTTGAGTATTTGGCAGACCTTTTCTCAATAATAAAGCAAACCTGTTTTCCATATCAAGGAGAACAACTTATACTATTTGTTGCCTATGATTAAATTTGAGCTTTCAAGTGAATATTAACATTTTGGAAAACTTGTTTCTGCCACAGTAAACTTGACAGCTCCCTCCTACTAAAGACTTTTCTAATGAAACCAGGGATGATGCTGATGAACGTGGTTTGTTGATATTGAATGGTGAATGTGTCAGCATTTGGAAGATCCACGTAACTCACTGAGACTATATTTTCCATCTCACCAATGCAACTTCCAAAATCATCGTAGGCAAAAGATCCGTTTAAAGTGTAGGACAGGCCAATGGATTTTAAAGTAACGAAGTAAAGTTCATTGCTCTGGTTTCAGATTCCAACATTGCATCTAACCTTTAAGAAATTACTGCTTGAAGAGGTTTGTGTAGTATCAAAAAAGAATATCCACAATTACCCAACAGGCTATTAAAATAGTTTTCCCTTTTCCTATTACATATGTGTTTGAGGCTGGATTTTATTCCTGTACTTCAGCCAGAATAACATATTGCAATAGATTGAATGCAAACACAGATATCAGAATCCATTTGCCTTTATTACATTAGGCATTCAAAGTTGCAAAAATATAAATGCCACTCTTCTTACTAGAATTTTTTTTAAATACAGTTTTTAAAAGTTATTTTTAAATGAATTAATAAATATTTATAAAATTTCTCAGTTTTAATTTCTAGTAGAGTAAATATCAGTTATAATCTACATAAACGAGTTCTTTGAGATTCTCAATAATTTTTATAAGTAGAGGAGATCCCAAGACCAGATGATTTGAGAACTGCTGGTCTAAGGGCAGGGGCTGTGCCTGAGAGAAGGCCCTCAGAGTCCACTTGTGCTCAAAGTCTGCTTCTACAGGCCTCTGTTTTACTTGGATCCCTTATTGCCTCTGGATTGCTCTTATGAACGTGGTATTTCCATTCACTGTGAAACTTAAGCATATATTCACATGTTGTTTTATGGCATCTCTTAACTGATTAATGTGTATACGTATTTTATATTATTTCTTCAACTACTCTATAAGTCTAGAGACAGGAGTTCCTATATTTCCTGTGTGTGGGTTTTTATTTTTAACCTCAGAATCTAGTGCAGGCTGTTTATGCACATAGAGCACATTACAATGGATTTTTATTGCATAAAACCAGTCCTGATGATAGAATTTCAGAGGAGAACGGGCCTTTGGCCCTCAATCTAGTTTAGCTGTTTCATTTCGTGGATGAGGAAGCAGGGGTCCCGAGAGGTGATGTGCCATGCAGCTTTAGTCCATAGCAAATTGAGCTTGGTGACTCCTAGTCCTAAGGCCTTTCCAATATACCTTCCCACCTCATCTTTTTCTTTTAGTAAATTTATTATAGGTGAACTAATAATGAGTTAAGACATAAGATCAAGTTGAAATAAAACAACTGACCCCGTGTCTTAGTCCGCTATCACAAATCACGTAACATATTTTCAAGTATGCTTTTTGTTTTTCCAGTGAAAGAATCACATATGTATTTGTTAAACAGCTTGTGTCAGTGAAGTTGAAGTTTAGTGTCTAAACAGATAAAGAATTTGCTCAGGATTATTTTCCTGAGTTTGTATGAAAAGTTGTGTCATCTCAAAGGCGACTGCGGGGGCTTCAGTCATAGCTTCTTCATATTTGTGTTGATTTTCTTAGTGAGTGTGAATGAGGGGCCCCGCCCAAGCTATTTGCCATTTACTGGCAAGGATGAATTTGAGGTCCAGTTTTGATCAACTTTTTCATTCGATTATTTAAAATATCACTTTCCAGGGTCCCAAGGCCAAGCCTGTGGTGTCCTTCATTGCTGGTTTAACGGCTCCTCCTGGCAGAAGAATGGGTCATGCAGGGGCAATTATTGCTGGAGGAAAAGGTGGAGCTAAAGAGAAGATCTCTGCCCTGCAGAGCGCAGGAGTGGTGGTCAGCATGTCTCCTGCACAGCTGGGAACCACCATCTACAAGGTGAGCTGTAACAGTCGCCTGAGCGCTCTGAGCACTCTGAGCTCTGGGCCTTGTAGTGTGGGGCCACACTCGGTGCCTGGAAACCGTGGCCTTCTCTTCTGGGTCTTATCTGCTAACTTCCTCTGGTGTGCAGCTTCACAGTCTGCAGCAACTCCATTAGTGTCCTGGTGTCCTAATTGGGCATAACCAGGAATAACGTTCTGATTAAAAGCTCTTCTTTAAATATCGGGATTTGCTGTTTTGTGAGTGGCAAGATACAGTCTACAAGAAAGAGTTTTGGAGTCTGTAAGTGCCATGGATTCCATTTAGGGGTGGTGCACAAAATTACCTTCTGTTTCTTTTTTTCCATGGAGGATCTTTGGGATATAACTACCCTGATGCCATAGGTTTTTGTTTCCAGGGAGAAGGGTTGAAATCTAGTAACAAGAAATGAAAGGAAGAGGGTGGAGGGTTTCAGCCTTTAGTTTCTGGCCGTGACTGTGTTGGGGTGCCATCGTTGTTTCCAGGTTGGAGGATTGACTTTTTAACCATTTGCTTTGCTTTTCCCTTTTTAATAGGACATTGTGGTTTAAAACACTCTAAATGATTTGGTGTCTTCCCTAATCTCTTTGCAATGATTTTCAGCCTGTCTCCCTGAGTGATCATTTAGGGCTCTCTCTCTCTCTCTTTATTTTTATGATGTTTATAGCTTTGACAAAAAAGCAAACAAACAGCAAAAAAAACTTTAAGCATGCTGAAAACAGACACATTGTATTCCCAGGAGGAAGTGATGTTTTGGCACAGTCTTTATTTGCCCCAGTCTAAGGGCTACTAAAACGGACTCATTGTTTTATTGAATCTTTGCATGATCCTGTCTTTTGAAATATGACACTGTGTGGGCCCTAGTGTTTGAAAGAAATCCATGTGGTTAGTGAGTGTGTGAGGATGAATTTTGTTTAAAAGAGAAGACGAAAGGAAAAAGCAAATTTTTAAATTCGCATTGGAGACACGTGTTACCATTTCGCTCCAGTAAGTGGCAGCAGGCATCTATACATTTTGTTGTAGTCTAATTCTTACAACTAGAGAAATGAGGTTTTTAGTATTGCTTCCTTTTCAGATGTTTCCGAGGTTCGTGGCATTTTGTTCAAATCATAACTGAATCTGTGTTTAATTTTATTCTTTGAGAAACTAAGCAAACCTGCTTCCATCGCCTTATTAAAAGGGCTGGGCGGTTCATGTATAGCAGCATTAAAGGTTTAGAGAAGCTTAGTCGGGTTTGTCAACTCCTAATTGTAATACTGCAGTGGAGAAATGAGGCTAATTCAAAGCCTCTTAGCTGCTGTATTTAGGAGACATAACATTGAAGCCGCATGTAGCCCAGTGAAATTCAAGCCGACACAGACTAATTTGAAAGCTGGTATTTTGTGTACAAGCACCTCATCCTGGCATATTTTACTTCTGTCATTTTTGGCTGTTCAAAGAATCCTGAAGATAAGAGGTTTCAGAATCTCTTTGACCATGAATGTAATCTGGATCTATTATCTTTTTATCCCCTCTCTCTTCTGTTTCTGAAGGAGTTTGAAAAGAGGAAGATGCTATGAAATTAAAAACAAGCAACGTGTTTCCTAAGCCTGTGGATTAATCATTATGGAAATAGGAAACTGCAGGTCAATGCTGTTTCCACTGATTGTCTGATTGTCAGCCCGCGCGCCTGTCTCTGGTCCTTCAGCACAGGGGGAAGCCACATGGAGTGGAGAATGTCCTGTGTTGAGATGTTTTCACCTCATTGTCCAACAGAGGCAGCCAATAAATCTACCATTTGATTTGAATATGGTTTTGAAGACTTTTTGTTGTTCCAGTTTGGGGTCGGGGGAAAGGAGAGAAATGGAAGGGTGTATGTGCATGTGTGTGTCTTAATGGGCTTGTAGGGAACATTCTAAATAAAACTTGAGAAAATGAGGCTGTAAGAATTTCAGCTTGGCATTCGTCTAATGATCTTATGCATAGAGGGACTTTGGGTCTCTTTTGGATCACAGTTTTCTCATGTGTATATATAATAGTCCCCATCTTGCATAGTTTTGAGGTTTAGAGATAAATATGTAAAGTCCCTGACACGTCATAAGGCAACTTAGTAGTTGTTAGTGCCACTGCCACCGTCATCGTCGTCATCAGGATTGCAGGCAGAAGCTCATTTATGGTTCAGCTTATGCCTAACTGAGAAACGGAGAGTCTTCAATAGCGCTGTTTTCCTGTGGCTCTTCAGAGGGCCCTCCCCTTCCCTATCCATAGCCTACATTTCTTTGCTTGCAGTTTAAGACATTCGTGGCAAGAAAGCAGGAAAGCGGTTAGTCATCCTACTTTGGTTTAAAAGAGAGTTTGTTAACAAGAAGCAATTCCAGTGGATAATTGCCACTCAGTGAGGGAGGGCACCTGTCGTCAGGAGCTTACATTCTGGAGAGGGAGAGGCACAAGGTTCTCAGATTGTGTAACTGCCCTGAAGGAAACAAACAAGAGCTTAAAAAAATAATATTAGGTAGAAGCCCCTGAAGAAAGGCTGTTTGGGAGGCCTCCCTGGGGAGGGAATGTGAGTTGGGACCCGAGGACTGAGAAGGTACCAACAAAAAGGAGGAGCACCCAAGCAAAGGTGTGGAGGGAGAGAGCTTACCTCGAGGAGGGGAGGGAACAGTGGGTGCCTGGGGGCAGTGAGCCCTGGGAGGAGCTGGAGGAAGTTTTGGGGGGCTGGGGAACCACGTGTTGCCGGAGCTCCCGTGACCCTGCCCAGGCCAGGGCACAAAGAGCGGATGTCAAGAGATGGATTCATAGCCCGAGGGATTCTGCTTGGGCTGAGGGAGACTCAGGGATCAGCGTTGGGTGAGTAGACTTTAGCTCTTGCTCATAACTCTCTCCTCATCTTGAAAGTGGGGATAATGACCACCATCCCACAGGGTACTTGGATGGAATGTACGTTGCGGGGTGTGTGAGGGTGCTCCTCGCAGGGTGGCTAGGCTGGGGCTTGGTGGTGTTCCATAAACTTCTAAACTTGTCCTCCTGCTGCACCCAGGTCAGCCCAAGGCTGACACCAATGGCCAGGGAGGAAGGCACTTCCTGTCTTTCTGGCTGGCACCTCCAACCCAAGGTCCCTACAGGGCAAACATATCCTTTTTTGTGAGGCTTTGTGACAGGGACACAATTCAGATCAGGGGCAGGTGACCCTAAGAGGAGAGATCCTTTTCAGAGTCCACCCATTATTTCAAGCTGCTGTGGACCTGGCGCAGCCCTCCGTCCTGTCCCCTGAACATCCATCTCAAGACAACCGCTCTCTCCTCACACCTCTGCTCCTGTTGCCTACATCGGGAAGTTCAGTGCCCTCCTGAGCCTTTCCTCATCTCTCCCACCCCTCACCTTCCCTTTCCCATTCCCATTCTCTCTCCCACCTTTCTCTCCATCCCTCCCAGGATCTTGTGAAACCACCCTCTCCTGACCATCTTTCACCTCTCTTTCCCGTCCTGCAACCACCTCTGGTCTGAGCAGCTCAAACAGCAGCAGGCGAGCTATTTGCTTCTGGTTTTTCTGATTTCATTTTTAGAAAGCAAAAAGTGAAAGCTCGACTCATCACCCCAGTGCAATTTAAAAACTTGTATTACACAAACTTTCTAACATTTCTGAAATAATTACAGTGTATAATGAACTCCCAAGTACCCATCGCCCAGCTTTGGAAATGATCAACATTCTGCTATTATTGTACCATCTGTACCTGCAATCCACCTCCCCCAGCGTTGTTGTTGTTATAGTTGTTTTGTTGAGGTGAAATTTACATATGTTAAAATGCATAAATCTTTACACATTTGACAAATGGATGAAACCAAATAACCACATCCTTCTCATGATACAGAACATTTCCCTCATCCCAGAAAGTTCCACCCCATCTCACCTTAAAATAGGTAACCTTATTTTTATCCATTTTAAATTAGTTTTGTCTGTTGTAGAAATTTACGTGAAGACAATCATATAATATGAGATCTTTTATGTTTGGCTTTTCTCAGCATAATTTCTGTGGTTTCCATCCATGTCATTGCTGGTATCAGTAGTTCATTACTTTTTTTTTTAGGTATGCTTTTTTTTTAATTGGTGAGGAAAATTGGCCCTGAGCTAACATCCATTGCCAATCCTCGCCTTTTTTTTCTCTCCCTAAAGCCCCAGTACATAGTTGTATATCCTAGTTGTAAGTCCTTCTAATTCTTCTATGTGGGATACCACCACAGCATGGCCTGACAAGCAGTGTATAGGTCTGGGCCCAGGATCCAAACTGGTGAACCCTGGACCATCAAAGTGAAGTGTGTGAAGCCGACCACTACACCATGGGGGCCCCAGTTCATTCCCTTTTATTACGGAGTTCTACTCCATTGTGTGGATATACCACAACATATTTATCCATTCTCCAGTTGTTGGTCCTTTGAGTTGTTTCCAGCTTTTGACTGTGGTAAATAAAGCTTCTGTGATCCTTTATGTACAAGTATTTTGTGAACATAAGTTTTCTTTTTTCTTAGAGAGATACCGAGGAGTGGAACTGCTGGATGAAATGGCCTGTGAATATTTAACTACCTTTTTTCCAAGGAGGTTGTACCTTTTTACGTTCTCCCTAGCAAAATATGAGAGTCTGGCTTTCCACATATTTCCACATATCCACGAAAAACATTTGGTGTTTTCAGTTTTTTAAATTTTAGCCATTCCAGGGGGAAGTTGTTGGAGAAGGTCATTAAGAGGGCGTGAACACAGGTTGACCCAAGAACTGGATCCCAGAAACCGGACACTGCTCACTCTCTCCCCTGTTCTTGGAATGTACATTCTGCACATGGTGCCTGTACTAGGATCCACTTCAAGGATGCAGCCTTGAGAGAGCAATGTGTTGCTGAGACCATATGGTCTGTACATGACTGAACCCGTTAAGTCCTCCATATAGACTCTTCATATTCTGTCAGGCGGATGCGGGGATCTCCTCGACTTTCAGATGCCCGGGACAAGGCTTGTACGTAAATTTCCTTGCTTATTAAACCTGCCACCTACCAATCTGGAGCCGTCTGCCTCTTTCTTCAGTTTCTCCATGCCCTCTGTGTAGGGGGCCAATTTTGAATTTCACCTGAGGCACTCCCAAAATATTGAACCAGCATGGGTGTGAGTGGTACCTCATTGTGTTTTAATTAGCATTTCCCCTAAGAATAATGATGCTGAGCACTTTCTAATGTGTTTATTAGTTTTTCGCATTTCTTCCTTTGCAAAGTATCTTTTCAAGCCTTTTGCATATTTTTTATTTCTTTGGCTTTTTCTTACTCAATTCTAACAATTCTTTATGTATTCCAGATACAAGACCTTTCTCAGATATGCATTTTATGAGTATTTTCTTACACTCTATGCCCTGCCCACTCATTTTCTTACTGGTGTATTTTGGTAAACTAAAGTTTTTAATTTTGATAAAAAGTAACATCCATTTTTTTTCTTTTTTGTTTACTGCTTTCTGATCCTAAGACATGTTTGTCTACTCCAAGTTCACGATGATATTCTTCTGTTTTCTTGCAAGGTTTGTTATATTGGCTTGTACATTTAGTTCTTATATCAACCTTGAGTTAATTTTTGTTTATGTTGTGAGGGAGGTAGAAATCAAGACTGAATTTATTTCCCTATGGATATTTAAGTGGGTCTAGCAATATTTGTTGAAAAATCCTTTCTTTTCCCATTAAATTTCTTTAATGCCTATGTAAAAGTTCAGTCGGCCATATCATTTCTGGATTGTTTCCTACTAAGGCTTTTGTAACTTGATATAAATATTAGAATAAGATTGTTCATTTCTATAGGATTATGATTGGGACTGATTTAAGTTCTGTAGACTATTTTGGAAAGAGTTGCTGGTTAACAATATTGGGTCTTCCATATTCCAATTTTTTATTGCAAAAATATACAAACATGAATTGATTTTTGCACATTGACCTTGTACCCTAAAACATTGCTAAATGAATTTGTTAGACCTAGTAGTTTTTAAAAATAGATTTCTTAGGATTTTTTTCATGTAAAAATTCACGTTAACTATGAATGGAATTTTCCTTCTTCCTTTCCAATCTTCATGCCCATCTTCTCTTTTCCTTGCTACATTGCACTTGCTCTACTACAAGGTTGAACAGGTGTGACAGCAGATATCCTTGCCTAGTTTTGGATCTTGGGGAGATTTTTCCATGTTTCACCGTTGGGGATGATGCTAGCTTGAGGATGTTCATCCATGTCCCTTATCACATGGGTAAAACTCCCCTCTATTCCAAGTTAGCTGAACGTTTTGTTGTCCTTGTTTGTTTTTACTTTTTTTATTGTGGTCTAAATAGTTTATAATATTGTGAAATTTCAGTTGTACATTAATATTTGTCAAACACCATGTAAATGTGCCCCTGAACCGCTTGTGCCCACCCTCCCCCCGCCTTCCCCCTGGTAACCACTAAATTGTTCTCTTTGTCCATACCTTTGTTTGTATTCCACGTATAAGTGAAATCATATGGTGTTTGTCTTTCTCTTCTGACTTATTTCACTTAACATGATGCCCTCAAGGTCCATCCAAGTGGCTGTGAAAGGGACGATTATGTCTTTTTTAAGGCTGACTAGTATTCCATTGTGTGTATTATTATATATATATATATATATATACCACATCTCCTTTATCCAATCATCAGTCACTGGGCACTTGGGTTGCTTCCACGTCTTGGCTATTGTGAATAATTGTTTGCTTGTTTTTTAATCCTTAAAGGGTGATGAATTTTGTCCATTGATTTTTCTGAATCTATTGAAATAGCTATATTTCTTTCCCTTTGTTTGGTCAATTTAAATGTTTGATTTTTAAATGTTAACTTGTATTCCTGTTTTTAAATGCCACTTGGTCATAATCTTACCCTTGTCATGTGTTGCTGGATCAATTTGCTAATATTTTGTTAAGAATTTTTATAAACATGATCATGAGGGATATTTATCAAAATTTTATTTTCTTGTAATGTCTTTGCCAGGTTTGGTATCAGAGTAATATGGTCTTTATACAATAATTTTGGAAATGTTCCTTTTTCCTCTATTTTTTGAAAGAGTTGGTGTAAGATAGGTATTGTTTCCTCCTTAAATTTAATAGAATTCACCAGTAAAACCATCAGAGCTTGAAATTTACTTTGTGACAGGATTTGGTTATAAATTCAATTTCTTTGATAGATAGGCTTCGGATTTCCTATTTGACCTTGTGCCATTTTTTGGTTAAGTTTTAATATTTCTCACATATTGATGAGGGTCCTCAGGAAAAAAGCTACCAACTCAGAAATTTTACCCCTTGTAGCTCCTCTTTCACAGGTAATCCCTTCCATCGTCTTTCTGATTTTGGTCACTCTCCAGTGCTTTCAGGTAGTTGTTTTCTTATAAATTATTTGGCCAGACTTAGTGATTGTTATCTGCAGGAAGGTTGGTCTGATCAAGCTATTCCATCATTACCGGAAGCTGGAACTCCTCTACTGCCTCATTTAACAAAGGGCCCTCTTCATCTCCAGCACCACCTCTCTTGCCCTAGAATGAGTAGTTGTGAACAGAATGAGGCATGTCTTTCTTAGACTTCATCATATTCGCCACATTATTCCAAAGAGGGTTTCTGGGTTTCACCCTGTCTTGTCAGAGTGCCATGCAATGGCTTTGAGACACATCTACATCCTGGTGAAGTCCAAGGCCAAGATTTGAGCAAATTTCATTTTTTTTTTATTGCAGTAGCATTGGTTTATAACATTATATAAGTTCCAGGTATACATCATTATATTTCAGTTTCTGTGTAGATTACATCATGTTCACCACCCAAAGACTAATTACCATCCATCACCACACACATGTGCCTAATCACTCCTTTTGCCCTCCTCCCTCCCTCTTTCCCCTCTGGTAACCACCAATCCAATCTCTGTCTGTGTTTGTTTGTTGAGCAGATTTCTGTGTCTTGAATGATCCCAGTCACTTCTGACCCGGTATTTTATTGCTGCTGTTTTACAGCTTTGAACACCTCACACATTTCCCATCTCCCTGGGTCCGTACACCCCAAACACAGAACATAGCCCCCTCTCCTTGAATTCTCCATGGCCTCTTCAGGAGCCCATGGTGTGTGCTAGACTCTTGCTGAGAGAAGCAGCAGAGTGTTCTCAACCTGGGAGTAAGGATCAGTCACACCTTTCTGGAGTCCTACCAAAGCCACAGAGAAATCCTCACCAGGGAACTCTTCCCCTTCAGTTTCTGCCCTAACCCTTCTCCCATCTCAGGCTGAGATGCAACCTCCCCCTCCCACCACAACCCCGCTGCTGTACTTCTGCATCTCCCTGCTGCTCCAGCTCCAAAAGCTGTTCTTTATCTCTTCTGCAGAGCCTTTGACACTTACTGTGCCTTAGTCCCAGCACATCCCAGCTCTTCAGGGAGGTCCTGGTCTTCATAATCACTCACTTTAACAATCTTGAAACAATGCTCTAAATAATCACAATTGCAACTGTCCCCCTGGGAGGAGTTCTCGGGTGAGGACAAAACGGAATTCTTTTTGCCCTGCTTCCCCAGACTCCCAACCTCTAATGTGGTGGATTCCATTTCCCTGTTACATTCCAGCACCCATCTGACATCAACTGGGTATCCTATGATTCAGTTTAATTCTAATACTAACTACCATGAGTCAACACAGACCTCCTGGGTTAAGGGGCTCAATCACACAAGATTGTCCCCACTTCAGACACCAGCTGCAAGTACTTTGTGTCCCCAGGCCACTCATACTTCTGTCCTACTTGGGTATAAATTTGGGGCTTCCCACAATGCCCCCAGATTCAATAATTTCTACAATGACTTACAGAATTCTCTAAAAGCACTAGACTTCTGATTACATTTTTATTATAAAGGATACAACACAATAACAGCCAAATGGAAGAGAAGAATAGGGCAAGGTCTAAGGGGTGGGGCACAGGACTTCTGTCCCCATGCAATTGGGGTATACCACCCTCTTGGTACATCAGTATGTTCCCAACCAGGAAGCTCTCTGAACCTCATTGTCCAGAGTTTTATTGTGATTTCATTACATAGGCATGATTGATTGAACCAATGGTCACATGACTGAACTCAATCTCCAGCCTCCCTTCCCTCCCTGGCGGTCAGGGGGTGAGGCTGAAAGTTCCCACCTTCTAATCACATGCTTGGTGGCCAGCCCCTCCCTTAAAACTGTTGGAGAGCTCAACATTTGTCACTTCGTTAGCATCAACTCAGGAATGGTTTAAAGGGGCTCATTATAAATAACAAAAGACCCTCCTATCAGGAAATTCCAAAGGTTTTAAAGGATCAGGGGACAAAGGCCAGATGTATTCTTTATTATATCACACTTGTGTACCCTGGAACTGAGTGACCTTTTCCACTATAGATCTCCACCTTTTCACTCCTTGCTTTCAATCCTCCTAGGATCCCCCCTGCACTCAGAGGAGGTCTGAGCCCACAACCTGACACACACGGCGCTCCAGTGTCAGCTTCAGTCTCCTCTCCACCTTGTCCTGGACTTCAGTCCCCAATACCTTCGAATCAGCCATGTGAAACTCCATAGCAGTCTCCAGAGAGGCCTGGTCTTTCTGGTCCCATGGCCTCGACATATTCTATTCCCTTTTGGTAGCATGCTTTCCCACGCATCCTTCTGGGTTTAATAAGCTTTTAATCACAGTAGTAATATTTGAATACTTTCTTCCTGGAAATTTGAAAATATTTTAGAAAAGACCAAACCTTCTCTTGGCAAAGGCCTGTAATGCTTGTTCTCAGCGTTCTGTGACATTAGACTACGTCCCCTCAGGTCTGTAATTTATTTAGTGACTACCGGCCATGTGGCAGGCGCTACTGAGGGCTCTCCAGTAGTCCCCTGGCTTATCCACGGTTTTGCTTTCTACGGTTTCAGCTACTCGCGGTCAGCTGCAGTCCAAAAATATTAAATGGAAAATTCCAGAAATAAAAAACTCCTAAATTTCAAGTTGCATGCCTTCTTAGAAGCGTGATGAAATCTCACGCTGTCCCACACCATTCCATCCGGGACATAAAGCATCCCTTTGTCCAGCGCATCCATGCTATATATGCTACCAGTTCGTTAGTCACTTGGTAGCCGGCTTGGTTATCAGATTGACTGTCACGTATGGCAGTGTTTGTGTTCAAGTAACCCTTATTTTACTTAATAATGGCCCCAAAGCATAAGAGTGGTGATGCCGGCAATTTGGACATGCCAAAGAGAAGCTGTAAAGTGCTTCCTTTAGTGAAAAGGTGAAAGTTCTCAGCTTAATAAGCAAGGAAAAAATTGTATACTAAGGTTGCTAAGATCTACAGTAAGAAAGAACCTTGTATTCTTGAAATTGTGAAGAAGGAAAAAGAAATTCATGCTAGTTTTGCTTTGCACCTCAAATACGTAAGTATAGGAAAAAACATCACATATACAGGGTTCGGTACCCTTCGCGGTTTCAGGCATCCACTGGGTGTCTTGGAACACATCCCCCTAAGGGTAAGAGAGGACGACTGTATTTGTATATTTCTAATTCTTATTGCAATCTGAAGGTCATGCCTCTTCCACTATGCCAAGTTGCCTTTTCAGCATCTCAGTACTTGAAAGAACTTCCCTGCTGATGACCTTCCAGTCTTTATCTCATTTACAGGATCTCCCTAAGAGATGAAATGTATGGATGAACCTGCACTCTGCCTCTACTGGTAGATGCTCTGTAATTAGCTCCCTGAGGGTAGGAATTTCTTTTGTTCACTGTATATCCCTGGCCCCTAGAACAATGAATGGCACATAGTAAGTGCTCAATAAATATTGTTTGAATTGAAATAAGAAACCCACGGCAAAGGTGCAGGAATAAGGTAGTGACCTGATCTTTATGTTTTCAATCTTTATCGGCATAGGGCTCTGAGCTATAAGGATATTAATTAAGTACAATCCTTGACTTGGGGACACTATAGTCTGCCTGGGGAAATACAACCTGCATGATTCTTTATGCAACAAATATTTATTGAGTATCTGCTATGTATCAAGCACTCCAATAGATGTCTGGGTTCAATGGGAGAATAAGACAAAGTCAGGGTACTTATCAATAGCTGATGAAGATGAACACTAACTAAGTGATCACAAGTGTGATGATGATGGTGAAGAAGACGGTAGTCACAATGATGATGGAGATGATGAGGATGAAGATGGCAACAATGAAGATGATGATGGTGAAGATGATGGTGATCATGACAGCTGTTACTTAAGTGGTACCTACCAGATACCAGCACTGTTCTAAGTGCTTTATGTGTATTAACCCATTAATCTTCACAATGACCTCAAGAGGAGCGTAAAATTACTATCTCCAATTTACAAATGAGGAAACTAAGGAATAGAGAGGTTACAACCCCCTTGTCCAAGACAAGACAGGTAGTGTAATGAAAGTAAAAGTCTTGTGGATGTGACTTCCAGGAGGCTGTAATTAGTTTGAGGAGTAAGGACATCATGAGGATGTGATATGATGTTTAAGCTTAGAGTTGCATTTGCTAAGTATGAGGTGTAGTAAGTACTCCATATGAAGAGCCAAGCATGTATGAAAGCCTAGGAACTCTGAACATTTTAGGAGGAGAAAGAAGTTGAGGGTGGCTGGATCAGGGTGAAGAAGAAGTGTGTCACCAGCTGAAGCTGGAGAATTATGAGAAGAGATCTTAAAGGCCAAGTTAAGAATTCTGCACTTTATTCCAAGAGCAGTGAAAGATATTGAAGAGTTTTAAGTAGCAGCATCTGCATTTTTCAGAGAGCTTTCTAGCTCCTGTGTGGATGCAGGAGGCTGGTCAGGAGTTTATTGCATTGATGCAGCTGAGAGATGATAGTTTCTTGGGCCAAAATGGTGGCAGGAGAGAGAGAAGACAGTTGATAGTCAGATTTGAGAGATCTGTAAGGATAAACTAGACAGAACTTGGTAAATTATTGGATTTAGGAGGTAAGGATGAGAGAGGTGAGACAGATGGTCAGTTTCTGGCTTGAGCAGCCGGATGGCCGAGGCCCTACCTTGATAGTCAAGGAGAGAACTCAAGACAGTGTGTTGAATTTGAGGTTTCCTCAGGGTGATAATGTCAAGGAAGCCGTGGCAACTCCAAGTCCAGAGCAATCTGGTTTGTCCTTGTGCAGGAAGTAGCAGAAGCCCCAGGAATGATTAGGTCTTCTAGGGAAAGAGAAGGGGTGAGGGCCTCAGTCCGCTCCATCTCTGAACATTGCCACCATCCAGGGGTCAGGAGACCGAGAAGGAGCTAGAACCTCCTGAACTGCAGAAGGAATGGTACGACAAGCCCACCAGAGAACATGACAGTGAACTTGAGGTTCTTTTTGATTCTAAATCCTCACATGCAGAGCTCAGATTCCTAAGACTGGTTGGGGAGGGGGATGTCAGAATTTTTTAAAGGCTTATCATTTAGACTTGGACTTTGATTCCTGGAATGCTAGCACTGGGAGGGTCTCAGTAGTCATCCAGTGAGCACAGCCCTCGATTTAACATTCTTTATGAGAATCTGGTGCCAAACTTCCTTTGCAATGCATGGATGACAAATCCCATATCACATATAAGGAGGCACCAAGGAGGGCTTTCTCATCCTGAACTGCACCTGAGAAGAACCAAAACGTTTTCTGCATCACAAAGTGGAGTTATGAGGATTTACCAGGAGTCAAAGTGGCATTGTTCTTGGACGTCACATATTTGAATTGTAAGGCCTCGGCTGGGGGGTGTGGAGGTTGGGGAGGGTGGCCTCCTTCTGTGGGGAATTCAGAAAGGGATGGGAAGTCAGTATGGATGCAATGGAATGGAGTTGGGATTTTTTTTTTCCCAGGAAAATAGAAGGCTGAGAGGTAAATGGATTGTAGGATTAACTGGAAATGATAACCATTTATGATCCCAGATGCCTTTTTGAATCTGATGAGCACTGTGGACTCTTCCCAGAAATACATACCCTTGCATACCCCAGGCACGAAATTTAGAGCCCTAGACTTAAACTCTCCCCTGAGGTATTTGCAGTTTAGTATTGAGCTCTTGGAGAAGGAAAGACCAAAACCTTACATGGGAATTACAGGATTCATTGTGTGCCTCATCCTTGAAGCCAGTCCACCCTATGCAATAACTCATACCTGCTGGCTAGAAAGAGGAGCTTAATCCCCATTGACAATCATGTTTGCTTGTTTCTGACCAGGTTGGTTCATTTGGTCCTGTCTGCTCCAGGTTCTGACCTTGTAGCTCCATCTCCTACCTCGATTCCTGGTTTGGCTCGTGGACTGGGCATTAGGACTTGTTCTCTCATGTATTTGAACTTGGGTTCTCCTCAGTGGACTTTGGCTTGGATGTCCTTTTTGCTTTCAGCATCCTGCAGCCTGGGTTGTCCCTGGCAGGTGTCTGACAGATGGCACATTCAAAGGTGAAGCATCCTGGGATCAGAACAGAGAGAAGCCATTACCACTGTTAGGGCTGAATTGGCAAGGGGAGGGAGCTGCTTCCAAAGCTGAGGCCAATAGCTGTGTGAAAGGGCGCTGGTAGGAGCTGTGGTCCTGCATAGAGGAACACAACCACTGTCCAAGTCAAGACTTGACATGGAGGGAGTGAAGGGAATAAATGCCCTGACCTCACACCCCTCCCATCCTCTGATCTCCTGCCAGTGGGAGGACTGGCTGAACCCAGCTGGAAGCCCAGATGATGCCATGCATAGAGCAGCCTCATGTGGGCACAGAGCAGGGCCGAACAGGACAGAGAAAGGTGGAGAATGGATCCGGAGGGACAGATGGAGAATCACAATTTCACCTACCCCGACTCTCATCCTTGGACGGTATTCTGGCCAGGGCTGCAGCAGGTCCCTTTCGGGGGAATGTTGAGGAGAAACTAGATATCAGGTACCATGGTAGATCATGGGCACATTTGGGGCAATACCTGATGCCATCAGGGAAATCCTTAGGGGAATTTTGCATTTTACCCTATACTAAGTTAGGGTATAAAATAGTTAATTGTTGTTGTGCTCTCTGAGGTGTTGGAAGATAGAATTGCATTTGTAGGTGAGTATACCATGGCGTTAGGTTTCTTGAGTGTCCTATGAGATGAGTGAAGATAGCTTTAGGATGTTAAAAGGAGTGGAGGTTGCAGCCCCAGATGAGCACCCTGGGACCCAGGAGGTGAAGGGCCTGGAACCCGAGAGGAGAGAGGTCAGGAGGCTGAACCAACACAATGTCTTCAGAGAGTCCAGCACTCACGCTTTATAGTTTCTCAGAATCCTGCTGGCGACTGTGAGGTTGTGAGTTCCTTGGTTCCAGGCTGCTCTCTGACTGGCTTTTCAAAGTACCTCTCTGGAAGTCACCCGGCACGGAGCATTTTGCCCAGAACACAGCAGGCAAAATGGAACTTGTATCTAAGGCTCACGGGCAGGTAGCACAGGCTGAGGAAACAATTCTTTTTATGTGGTTTCCAGACAGTTTGTCTTTGTTCCTTGTTTCCTGGATGACAGAGGTGCTGTAACACCTCCGAAGATCTTAAAAAGACTGACCTAGCCTCATTTTTCAGGTGGGAGAGCTGATTCATGGAAGTTAACCTAAAAATCACAAAAAGTTGGCGGCAAAACTGAAATTTGAACCCAGGTGGCCTCTCCTGGCTCCCAGACCCGTGCCTCACTCGAGGGGCATGAGGAGGGCCTATGAGCCGGTCATCACGGAGCATTTAGAGGTGATGTGGGTATGCTTAGAACAGACAGCATTTGCAGGGATATTGAATCACAGAAAGCGGTTATTCAAACAGTGTGAACTACAATTGTGATCCTCCCTCCCTGAGTTTTACATATTCTACAAGTGGGATGGTTTCACCCTGGCAGGAGCATGGTCAGAGCATGGTCCAGGCCATGAGATGGAGCAAAGCTGGAGGACTGGGCAGGAATCAGGACCTCGTTTTTGGCTTCAGTGGCACAGAGCTCCACTCTTCTCTCTAATGCGCAGACTGCAGACTCTCAAGATAAATGATTCAAGGCGGTCTTAGCAGCTTTAGAAAAGGTCACGGGAAAAGGAACTGCGATTCCTTATCGATTTTGCTTTATCAAGAATTCCATTAAAGCTCTATGGGGCTAGGTATTTGCTGTCAGCTCTGTCAGATCTGGACTCAGGATTCAAAATTGCTCAAGATCAAAACCCTGGTTAGGTAGGCTGTAATCCATGGGAAAACTGAGCCGACGATGTGAAGGGCAGGACTCATGCGTTTATAAGTGAAGGAGTTCTATCTTTTAATAACTTTTTAGGTCACTAGCGTTTGGCTATGGGAAGGAAAGCAACTTCTCAGCTGCTGAATTAATGACATTTCAATATGCAAGAACTTTAATTTTGACAACAGAGGTGGGGGGGCCTCTGCAATGTGACTGGTTGGTCTTTGGTGATTCCTAGCAGCTGGAACAGGAATAAGCACCGATCCAGAGAAAAGTATGTCACCTTCAACAAGGTCCCTGCAGGTGACAGTTTTCCAGTGATGGTTGAGGAGGAGGAGATGCTGAATCCAAGAAAGTAACCCATGGGAGAAAGAGTCAGCCTCAAATGCCATCCAAGACTGGACAGTGCAAAGCCAGTTTACGGTAGTGTTGGTCAAGCTAGAACTTTCCTACTCTCCTGCTCCCACTCCAGAAGGGTGAGAAACAGCAGCTGGCAAGTGAAGAAAATGGTAGGGAGGGTGGGGAAAGAAGCCACCTCTGTTCCTCCCTAGCAGTTGACTTCCGCCTGAAGCAAGCCCGGGGCCCCTCTGGAGGAGGGCCTGAGGTGGGAGGCTGGAGGTAGGGATGGTGAAGGTGAGAGTGGTGGCGAGCTTTACCTGTGAATGGAAATTATTGATTATTACTTGGAATTGGAAATACAGTAGTCTTCTTTTACCCCTAGTTTTACTTTCCAAGGATTCCGTTACCCGTGGTCAACTGTGGTATGAAACTATTAAATGAAAAATCCTAGAAATAAACAATTCCTAAGTTTTAAATTGCGCACCATGCTGAGTAGCAAGATAAAATCTTGAGCTGTCTGGCTGCATCCCGCTGGGGATTGAAGCATCCTTTTGTCTGGCGTATCCACACTGTATGGGGTACCCTCCCGACAGCCACTCGTAGCAGCCGTCTCGGTGATCAGACCTACTGTTGTGGTATCACAGTGCTTGTGTTTAAGTCACCCTTATTTTACTAAATAATGGCTCCAAAGGGTAAGAGTAGTGATGCTGGCAATTCGGATATGCCAAAGAGAAGCTGTAAAGGACTTCCTTTACATGAAAAGGTGAAAGTTCTCAGCTGAATAAGGAAAGAAAAAAAATCATGTGCTGAAGTTGCTAAGATCGACGATAAGAATGAGTCTCTATCTGTGAAATTGTGAAAAAGGAAAAATAAATTTAGGCTAACTTTGCTGTGGCACCGCAAGTATGTATGTATAGGAAAAAACATAGTGTATATAGGGTTCAATACTCTCCGTGGTTTCAGGCTGGGGGCTGTCCACTGGGGTCTTGGAATGTATCCTCAACTGATAAGGGGGACTACTGTACTAAATTCTGAAGCAATTTTGTAATTTAAGTGAATATTAAGATTTTGAATATTTTGAGTGGGAACAGAAAAGTCATCAGGGCAGGAAAAAATAAATAGCCTCCTCTTAGTTTCCCAGGACTGCTGTAACAAATTACCACAAACTGGGTAATAAAACAGCAGGAACTTATTCTCTCACAGTTCTGGAGGCCAGAGTCTGAAATGAAGATGTCAGCAGTCTGCGCTCCCTCCAGAGGCTCTGGGGAAAGGTCTCCGCCAGCTTCTGGCGGCTGTTGCTATTCCCTGGCTTACAGCGCCGTCACTCGCATCTCTGCCTCCGTCTCCAGGTCGCCTTCTCTTCTTCCCTCTCTCCTTTCTCCTGTGTCCCACTTGTAAAGGTAATCATTGGACTTAGGGCCCCCTAGATAATGCAGCATGATCTCTTCATCTCAAAAGCCTTAATTACTTCTGCAAGGACCCTTTTTCTCAATAAGGTAGCATTCCCAGATTCCTGGAATTAGCACAGAGACATCATTTTTGGGGGGAAGGACATCATTGAATCCATAACACCTCGTCAAGTTATTTTGTGCTTGCAGCCCATGAATTGTTCAATACAGTCGGACTTGGGAAAGGATGGAGAAGGCGGGGCCTGATGCTGAGGGCTGAATCTGCACTTTCTTCTGGAAGCCCCAGGGAGGCACCGCAGGGATTGGATTAGACATATTCTCTCCAGTGTAGCAGGAGAGAGAAAAAGCTCTGGGTCTGTGGATTCCATGTGAGAGGATGAAGGAGTTGCTGTTTGTTTTTCTCTTCTTCGTTTTAAAGAAATGTATTAATGGAATGCAGACAAGTTCCTCAGCTGAAAGCAAAAGACGGGAGAGTTTGTTGGAGGGTTGAAGGGAGAGACCTTACGAAACGGTCCTTAGGAGAACAGTAAAGGGAAAAGTTAGGTCTTTCTCACATCACACTGTAAGTACTCATAATTGTCTCCCTGCCTCAAATCTCTCCTCTGTCTTTATCTTCACACCTCTCCTTATTCTCTCTTTTTGCTCAAAAACCTTCAATGAATCCTTGTGTTAAGAAAGTGAAGTTGAAACTCTGTAGCCTAGTAAGATCCACCATGGACCCCAACAGTCCCCTGCTCCTTGATCTGTGCAAGTGTTTGCTCCTCAGACACACCAAGGGCTGGCATTTTTTTCTGTAGAGAACCAGATAGTAAATATTTTAGGCTTTGCTAGTGCTGGGCCTCTGTTGTGACTGCTCGACTCTGCTGTGGTAGTGAGAAAGCAGCCAGAGACAATACTGAATGAAAGCATGGCTGTGTTCCAATCAAACTTTGTCAGCTCTGAAATTTCAATTTTATACAATTTTCACGTCATAAAATATTTCTTTGATTGTTTTTCAGACAGTAAAAATTGTAAAACTCAAGTGCTGGCCCGGTGGTGTAGTGGTTAAGTTCATGAGCTGTGGGGTTCATGGGTTCGGATCCTGGGTGTGGACCTAGCACCACTGGTCAAGCCATGGTGTGGTGGCATCCCACATAAAGTAGAGGAAGATTGGCACAGATGTTAGCTCAGTGACAGTCTTCCTTAGCAAAAAGAGGAGGATTGGCAGCATATATTAGCTCAGGGCCAATCTTCCTCACCAAAAAAATAAAATAATAAAACCCATTCTCAGCTTGCAGGTCTTACAAAAACACACGGGCCAGATTTGGCCTGTGAGCCATTGTTTCCCTGTGAAATAAACCATGTGTGTTCCTTCTGTCACTCAGACCACCTTGCCTGTCTGAAATCCATCTTCTTACAAGTCTAAATCTGCCCTATACTCTAACCTAAATGCTTCCCCCTCCTTTTCCATCAATATTCTTCAAGCCCCCACCTGCCCCAAAGCTCTTAGGGCCTATGCTTGGCAATTAACTTCCTGTAGCCCAAATTGCCTGTGCTCCTCACGATGTTCAGCGGGCCTCCCATCTATCTTTTCTATACCTATCTTGCACCTCCCAAGCAGACTGTATATTTCTGAAGGGCAGAGCTTGCATTTTATGTCTCTGTATGTCTCCTGGAGTCGTGCCCTACACCTACTTGGTGTTCAATAAATATTCAAGAAAAATTCGTACTTTTTCGGCCCTAATCTGCAGGGCTCAAAAGGATTGTTTTATGCACAAAGTTCAGAAATAAAAAGCCAAACCCCAGCAAAATTGCTTCCTTTTGCATTCTTCACTTTGATGATGTCTCTAAGGTGTGGTTTTCTGGATTCTTTATGCCCCTGCTACACGCCAAATTACCTTATATTTCTGTTATATCTAATAGATACGGGTGACATGGAAGGGTCCAAGGCCCCCGGTCACCTAGAGTCATATACCAAAACCTGTCAGAGCAACCTCAAAAACAGAGCACACCAGACGTTTTGTTAAAGGCTTTCACCTTGTACTGGATAATTATGCATCGTCAAGTTAATTCACACTAGAAGGAAGCAACAGGAATTTGGGGTGTGTTGACTGTAATTCAGCCAGTTGGGACAATGGTGATTAGCACTTCTCTGGGTGAAACTACAATATACGGTTCTGATACAGGCTCTATTTGGAGGTCATTGAACAGATGTTACTTGAGATAATGCTATGCTCTGGGAAGGGAGAGAACAGCAGATTTTGAGCGTTCCAGATTCTGTGCCTCAGGTATTTAAACCTGTAAACTCTCCACCCCGCCTCCCACGCAGGGCCCTTCGAGGCCAATCTGTCGAATCTTTGACCCGAACTCAAATGAGCCTCCGCACTACTTTTGCACAGTAGATAATGATCATTGTTGAGGATGTTTCTCCCTCTAAAAGCATTTTTAAAAAATGAGGGCTGACCCGACATTTCCCCTCTCGTCTCAGAGTCATTCCCTGAGTTATTTCAGGCGTTGGTTACTCAGAATCAGTCCCCGGAATCCAGCTTTCAACGCTGCAGCTGCATCTCTGCCTTTCCTCATGGAAAAGACGAACAGCACACCCCAGAAACCCACGTGCAGAAAGTCTGCCCTTTCTTTCCTCACCAGGCTCTGTCTCTACCTACAAAATCAAACTAGCTAGTTGCCAAGTCCTAAAATGTCTTACACAGAGGAACAGTTTTACATGTATATATATATACAAAATCTGCAAAAACGCAGCAAGCAGCAGAATGCTGGCCATCGCTCTCACTTATTTCTCTCACAAGGCGGTCTTTCTAGGAGAGTCTTTGTCCTGCTTTTATAGGACTTCATAATCTCTTGGAAGGTCATTAATGGTGGTGACCAGGTCATGGACCTACACTTACAAAGGAGACTGAAAAACTTCTCTTACTTGAAAATTGCTAAGACAAATGCAAGGTGCTCAATCCATGAGACCACTAAGTGTATCTTAAGTCACAGCTGTGTCCCTGGAGTCTAGTACAGTGCATGGTACACGGTTGATGTGAAATACATGTGTCTCCTTGGGTCACGCCCATAGCCTATTAAGTGCTCTATAATTTCAACGAAAAATGATACTTTTTAGACATAGCCTAGCAAATACATATATATTTGTTAAACGATCAAATGAATCCTGGCTGCCCACATTATTGCTTTCTTTGGGATGCTGGCCGGAATGGGAATGCGTGCAGTTGGAAAGGGTGTAAGTCTTAATTAGGGAGTTTCATGGGAGGCTCCCGCCCGACTCCAGGCAACAGGAGAAACAGGATTGTAATGGAGGTTGCTGGCAGATTTACCCCGAAGCCAACCAGGCTTAAGCCTGGAGCCTCTTATTTGCCCCTGCTATTCCGAGGCTCTGTGAGGGTCCCTGGCAATTTTGTACTCCTCATCCTGCATTCTTTTCCTCGCAGCTTCATAAGTTGCAGTCCGCATAGAATTTGGACCCGTCCTGGGAGGTTCTCGTTAGAACCTCTCTTTGACTTCCGTGAGACCCGTTTTGATCAACATGTGTTTGAAACCTCAGTTCAAAAGATCCCGCAGGTGTGAATATTTCCCAGACTCCTCTAGCTTCCCTCTCTCTCTCATCTCCACCCACCTCACTCACAGCTGCCATACTTACCTTTCTCTGGTTTTTGTAACATGCCAACCTCTTTCCCACCTCTGGGACCCCTCGCCTCTTGTTCTCTCTGGTCCCCCTGGTCCACATGCACACTTTTAGCCTGACGAGGTCCTTCCAGCCATTCTTTAGGTCCTTCTCAAATCGCTCAATCTATATTTTAACCTCCTCCCTGCCTTTGCTATTTCTCTTTCAGAGTAGCACAGGCTGGTTTCCACCCATCACACATACTTGGCTTAGAGTTATCTGCATGCTTATCTGGTTTACAGTCATCTCCCCTGTAGCCTGCAAGGTGGATGAAAGCGGAGATAACTTGATTTGTTCACCCACGTTTGCCATTTTAGACTCAGTGCTTGGCACATAGTGTGTCCACATTGAATATTTAATGAATAAATGAACATGTGCCCCTATAGGACTGAGTGAAAACTACATTGCGTTTGGCTTAGTTTGTGTTTATTTTGTTTGCTTGTTTTTACATTATTATTGCTTTCACTGCACATTTCTGCTCTTAGAGGACAGAGACCATGTGCTTTTATTGCTTGTGCCAGGCTCAGAGATAAGAGCTTAAAAACAATAATAATTAAAAACATCCTCTATGTTCTCCTGGTGCTGGTGCAGTCCTTGTAGTCCACACGCAGAGACGTTGCTGTCCGTTTGCTCTGAGGTGTTTGGAGTCTACACTGCTGTGCTTGGTTTGTTTTCTGCTGGAGTGGCTGAGCGAGGGAGAGAATCTCTGAGGCCATGCTGCTCCTGCTTTCTGCTTCCCTGTCCTTGTTGGTGATGGGCGTTACAAGTAGGTAGCAAGAAATCACATTCTCTTTGTTGGCAGCTCTAAAAAGCATCTGCAACAGTGGAGCAGTGATTCTCAAATTGGGCACAGGGTTGCTGGGGAAGCTTTGAAAGAGCACCCCTGCTGCATCTCACACCAGACCAATTACAGCAGGATCTCTGGGGTGGAGTCCACCACCAGATGTTTGAAAAGCTCCCAGGTGAGAAAGAAAGACAAATACTGCATGGTATCACTTACATGTGGCATCTGAAAACAAGGTCATATCTTAGAAACAGAAAGTAGAATAGTGGTTGCCAGGGGCTGGGGTGTGGGGTGGGGAACGGGGACATTTTGGTCAAAGGGTACTAACTTTCAGTTATAAGATGAACAAGTTCTGGGAAATCCAATGTACCACATAGTGATTACATTTAATAATACTGTGTTGTACATTTGAAATTTGCTAAGAGAGTATGTCTTAAGTGTTCTCATCACACACAAAGGTAACTATGTGAAGTGATGGATGTGTGAATTAACTTGATTGTGGTCAATATTTCACAACGTATACATATGTCAAACCATCACTTTGTACACTTTAAATATATACAATCTTGTTAATTATACCTCAATAAAGCTGATTCTAATGTACAACCCATGTTGAGAACCACTGTCCTGGAGGAACAAACAGGGCCATGACATTTTCTGGAGGAACGTTCATAAAGTCTCGACTGTAGCAGTGACACACACTTGGAACCAGTCTAAATTTTCTGTGACACAAGCAGAGAAGCTGTGCTCCCAGGCTATGATCCATTTTTTTTTCTCGCACAGGTATGGAAGGAACAACCCTAAAGAGTCCCTGTGGCCTGGAAAACTTTGGAAGAGAAATAGGGCTTTGGGATCTGGAGTTTCTTGTTCGATTCCCTACACTCTTCCTCTCGTCCGTGGGGCAGGCAGGATTTATGAGGTCTGCAGCCAGTGGGGCCAAGCTGCTTTGAAATATGATTATTTGGGGTCTCAGAGTATTCAAGAGAGAAATGGCACTGGGAGGAACAGACAGAGGTGCTATTTATCTTAGGCCTTTGGACCTAGGATTCTAGGTGCTCATTCAATTTGCAATCCGACGGCCTGGGTTGTCTCTTAACTTGGCTACTTACCATATGTGTGATTCTGGGCAAGTCACTCAACTGCTGAGCTTTAAAATCCTCATTTGCTAATTGGGGCTAATGGTACGTATCTCACTGGGTTCTTGTGAAGATTAACTAGATAACGCTTGTAAAATACTTAGCATAGCACCAGGTGTGTAGCAAATACCCACTGAATGGTACCTGTTGGTAATAATAAGAGCAAATGCAAGCTCTCTGAACACTCTACATGGTAGGCTGTAGAGTCCTTGACAGTGGGAATCATTTTATTGGTGCTTCTCTTCCCAGCTTCTCCTGCGGGTCCTAATAATGTGTGTGGAACTGAAGGGAATGGGCCGGAGTGGTGAGGCTCAGGGAGGAAGTGAAGGAAAGCACTTTAGGAAGGATTCTACTGAGCAGAGAACCTGAGCAGCCTAGACAAGTGGATCTTAAACATTAGTGTGTCTGATCATCTGGACAGCTTGTTATAGTACGCATCTGGGCCCCACCCCAGAGTGTCTGATTCAGTAGGTCTGGTAAGTAGCCTCTGAGATGGCCTCCAGTGACCCCACCTCCTGGTGTTCATGTCCTTGTGTGATCCCCTCCCCTTGAGTGTGGACTGGGTCTAGGGACTCACTTCTAATGGACAGAATACAGCAAAAGTGGTCTAATATCACCCCTGAGATTAAGTCACAAAGAGACTGTGGTTTCCATGTGCTCACTCTGAGGGAGGCCAGCTGCCTGTTGTGAACTGCCTTTGGGGAGACCTCTGTGGCAAGAAACTATAGCTCTAAGTAACAGCCAGCAAGGACAAGAGGCCTGCCACCAGCCGTGTGAATGAGCTTGGAAGGAGATCTTTGCCTGTTTGAGCCTCGAGGTGATGCAGCCCTGACCAACACCTTGACTGCAGCCTTGTGAGAGACTGTGAGGCAGAGATACCCAGGTGAGCCATGTCCAGATTCCTGACCCACAGAAACTTTGAGATAATAAATGTTTGTTGTTTTAAGCCACCAAATTTGGGGGTAATTTGTTACATAGCAATCGATAACTAATACAGTAGCTCTGGTGTGAAGTCTAAGAATTGCATTTTTAACTAGTTCCCAGATGACATTGATGTTACTGGTCTGGGAACCACATTCAGAGAACCACTGGTTTACCATCCAAGGATCATTTTGTCTTTGGCTTCCCAATGACTGATCACTTTAGGGTAACTGAAGCATCATTTAAATGTATTTCTCAGATGATAGGGTGGATGAACAGCAATCTACTCTGCTCGGTCCACCTTTCTTCATCCTAGTGGAACTGGTGGAAACCATTTCCATCAACCAACTCAAGAGCTGCTTCCTTGGACCAGCCTTCCTTGGTTATTTAACCCAAGCCCAGGAGCAACTACTGAGTGCTTGATGTGTGCTTTGGCCCATGTTATTTCAGTAGACTTAAAAAAATCTTTCCCCATCCAATATCTCATATAACTCTCGAGGAAACCATGCGGGGCTGATAATATTCTCGTTCTAGAGATGAGAAAATATAGTCATCAAGAGGTGAAGTGAGTTGCTTAATTGAACATGGAGATAGAGCCAGAGCTAGGATTAGAACTTATGTCTCCTGATTCCATGAAATTGTTCTTTTCTAAACTCACGCTTCACTTGATAGCTATCCTTTGGTTTTTATGTTCGATGGTTATTTGCTATTTTATGACCTTGAATGTCATCAGTGTTTGCAAGGAACAGAAATTCCTTAACTTTAGTTATGGAAAGTTTTTAAATGTTAGAAGGGCAATCTTCTTTTGATTGGTAGTTTTAAAGGACGTACAGTTTAAAAACATTGGGACTGAAACCAGAAAGTCCAGAGCCAAGACTAATTTCTTCCGTCTCTTGTGGACCACTTGGGCCCTGTCTCTGCACCTCTCTGCTCCATTCTCCTGCCTCCTCTGTTTACTCATGGCCTTTCTGCTGCCCTGGAATTTCAGCTTGATTTCGTTTTTGGTTTGCTATGGTACCGACGCTGGCCCTCATTCAAACATTACTCTTCAGTTCAAGAACTTATCATTATTTGACTAGAGTCTCTGTCTCAGTTCCAATTCTCAAGAGAGGAAATATCTGATTAGCTCATCTACACCTGTGGATTAGATACCCTTGGGTCAGTGCTGCCTCACTCCTACGTCATACCATCTGTTAGGAAATTGAGGGGGGGTTTCATGGCTGGAGGACCCCCTAACAGAGTCATTATACAAGAGCAGAGGTCAACAAATCTTTTCTATGGACTAGTTAGTAAACAATTTAGGCTTTGCAGGCCATATGGTCTGTGTTGCAACTATCCAACTTTGCTGTTATATGTTATAGGGCCTCAGTAGCCATAAATAGTATATAAATAAATGGATGTGGTTATGTTCCAATGAAATTGTATTTACATAAACAAGAGTGGTATTTGACCCCTGGTCCATAGTTTGCTGACCCTTGTATCTGAGCATCCTAAAACCTTTTAACTCCTTAACTAAAAATAACTGAATCATAATTTTTCTCTCTTAATTATGTCCCTTGCAAAGGCTTGCAGAGCCCTTGGGACAGAGATGCCATTGTCTATTTTTGTATTCCTCATAGCACTGATAGCAAGGGATACACATTGTTTCCTAATAATTGTTTTGTAATGGATGTAAATGTTTGGATGAAGCATTTTGGACTTCCTGGAGGTTGGCCTAATGTGAATCCAACCAGTCTGTTTCATAAAGTTGGTCAAATCTTCTAATCAGAATGCATGCCTTAATTTTTCCCATAGAAGCCAAGTAAGAGGCATATTGGGTATTCTTCACTAAAAAATTTCTCATGATTTTCTTGATTCCACAGACCATAGAATTCTTTGTGATGGCTTTAGTCTTAAGTCCTTGGCCAGGGAGAGCCTAAATGGGGCAGCGTGGAGATCTGCTGGGGCAAGTTTTCTCGCTCTGGCTGAACATTTTAATCACCTGGGCAGCTTTTAAAGATCCGGATGCCCAGGATGAAGATTCTTTGAGCATGAGACCCAGGCATCATATCTTACTACATACTAGGGTCTTCTGGAAAGATCCTGCTGAGACCTAGAGATGACCCAGCTTCCTCCAAGTAGACATAACCAAGCAAAATTAAAAGGAAGACAAAAACACCGTGAGGCAAACTAAAGTTGTGGAGGGGTTTAGTATTTTTCTGTAGCAGCTTTAACAGAAATCCTAGTGTCTGGTTTCAACTCTGTGGGTACTAAGAAGCATGGTATTTAATTGCCTGGGGAAGATCACATCAGAGATGTGATGATCTTAGTGCCAACAGATAGATTCCTGATCATGGTAGAGGCAGCAGCTCCCTGGTGGATAAATCCTATATTGTTCTGAGAGTCATTCTTGAAAGCTCAGCTCAATTATTCCAGTTTTTTTTTAATGTCACTTAATAATGAATAGTAAATTCCTTTATACCAAAACCAGCTTGAATGTATTCTGTTCTTTGCACTAAACCTGGAATAATCTAGAAATCAATATTAGACGTGATTGTAGGCAACAGACATTCAAGGATAGGAGTCTGGAGTGGGTCTCATGACTTGGCTGGGTTTGAAGGCCCTGAGAATCTGGTAATAGTTAGAGGGTGGGCAACTGGTAGACCATGGCAGGGAGAGACAAAAGATACTTAAGTTACGTAAATTCCAGGGTCACCTGGAATAAGGTGCCTTTTGGAATCATGATTCTCTCAGACTGAGTGGCTGTATACTGGGGTAGCAATACAAGGATCATGGGGAATGTGCTGGCTTCTTATAATTGCATTTGAAAAAAAAAAGAGCTTGGATTTTTAAGATCTCATTTCAAGTGAATCTCTTCTTGTATCTCTTGTTGTTTCAGAGTTGATATAGTCGAAGTTAGTTGCACAATCTGAGTGGGGCCTTGCTTAATTACAACACAGGTTGAGCTCATAGCCTCACCAGATCACATGTAAAAGTTGGCGCATTTGCAGAAAAGAGTAGAAACTTAAAATTGGGAATGAATGACCATGTTGGGAGGATTTAGATGATTCAGAGAACCCAGAACCCCCCAAGATTACTGAGCTTCTCTTACACCTAAAGCCTACATTTCCCAGCCTTCCTTATATCCTGAGCTCTGCAAATGTCCTAGCTTCCACCAAGCAGATAGACCCCCATGAAACTGGGAAGGAAGAGTAGACACAGGGAGGTAGATGCCTCCATTTTGTTAGTGCTGACATGGCACAGGCAGTGTGATCCTGGAACCAGCAGATGTGATGGCAGCTTCCTGATTCGTCAGCCTTCTTTCTGACATGGCAGAGCCTCCCTCAGAGGATGAGTTCTGCTGTGTGGTTAGGAAAGTTGCTCTTAATATCTCGGTCTTGAGCTTGCCCTCCAGGAATTTCTGCCAGCCATCTAACAACACATAATAAATTCCTTTTTGCTCAAAGTGGCTAGAGTGAATTTTGTCCTCTGCAACTGATCCTAGATACAGAGGGGTCATAAATTAATTCATCTTTGGCTTTTCTAGCCATTGTAGAAATGGCCCATAACAACCACAAGAGGAAGGCATTAGGCTCTGCCTGAATCCCTCCAGCGACACGTTTCTTAGGCAACTTGTCCCATTTTGAACAAATTCCAATTATCAAAAAAAAATTTTCATAGTTGTCTGGAATCTATTTGTAACTTGAGCCATTGACTTAGTTTCCTGTTAGCACATTGGTTTGGTTTCCTGTTAGTTACTGGGACAAGAAAAGTCCTGTCCAAGCTGAAAACTCAAATTTCTCTACTTGCTCCCTCTGTAACATGGTTCCCAGTTTCCTTAACACTATCTGTAACTAGTGGAGAAAGAGAGAGCAGAGGAGAGGAGAGGACATAAGAGAAGAGGAGACGGGAGTTAGTCTTGATGGGGACTGTTGAAAGTGTCTGAATGTGGCAGAGTGTGCTAGTATAAATCTTTATGTAGAAAAGAAAAGCAAACAGAGGATTGGATGAAAAATAAAAGGGGGGTATATGTGGTTAAAAACCTTCCTATTTAATGAGTCCTGGTGCCAGCTCATGTTTATTTTGTCAGCCTCACTGGAATACATTTTCACAATAATTTTTCCTTCATCTATTAATCCAACTTTCTGTTGGTAAATTAATGATACTTGGGTCATCCACGTGATAGCATGAGTTTTATTATTTTACCCAAAAGATAGTTACTCATATTGAAAAAGAGAGGAAAGGGGAATAGAAGTTAAAAACAAATCTAAAATGAGAGAATTAAATAACATTCCTCTGCTATTTTTATTTCTCAAAGTACTTATCACTATCAAGAAAAGTTTTTTTTATGCTTTTTGTCTGTCTTCCTTCACCAGAATGTGAACTCTGAAAGGGTAAGGAGTTTGTCTGTTTTCATCTTTGGTGTATCCTTGAAGCTTGGTCCAGGGCATCAAACAGAGTAGATTCTCAAAAAGTATATATACTAATTTAATGAATGAATGAATGTGTGTAGACACAATGACAGAAAGAAAAGGGGGAGGAGCAGGAGGGAGACTGTGATAGTTTCCTATTGCTGCATAATAAATGATCACTAACTTAGTCACTTAAAACAACACACATTTATTATCTCACAGTTTCCATGGGTTAGGAATCTGGGATGCAACACTTGACTGCATCCTCTGCTCATGGTCTCACCAGACTGCAGTCAAAATGTTGATTGGGTTGCATTCTCATCCGGAGGCTCATCTGAGGAAGTATCCACTTCTGAGTTCACTCAAGTTGTTGGCAGAATTCATTTCCTTGCAGTATAACCGAGGACCCCAGTTTCTTACTGGTTATCAACTGAAGACTAACCTCAGGTTTTCAAGGCTGCCCTACAATCCACTGAACATGATTCTCCCATAGGCACTTCACAGCATGGCTCTTTGCTTCTTCAAGGCCAGCAGGGAAAATCTCTCTCCAGTCTGCTAAAACAGTGTTACATAAAGTAATCTTGTCATGGGAATGACATCACATTTGTCACATTCTGTTGGTTAGAAGCAAGTCACAGGCTCTGCCCATTCAAGGGGAGGGAATTATACAAGGGTGTGACTCAGTGGGGATCACCTTAGGGTGTCCATCACAAGAGTCCAGGGAGAAATAGAAATGGTCAAGGACGGAGAGATTTGGTTTTTGTTTTTCAAATACTTCTCCTTATAAAATTCACCCTCCATCAGAATACCACGCAGCTCACAGATTCAGCCTAGGAAACCCCCAGGCTTATATATTTTAGAAACTTTCAGGGTCTGGAATTTTTGGCTTGGTTGATAATTCACACCATTTGGAGTCCTTCTCTGGATTTTAATTTCTCTCTGGTGAAGAGATAGCTTCAAGATAGGGAGATTTAGACTGGATCTGGGTCCCTGGATACTTAAGAAGTGGAAGTGTTTTTGTTAACAAGATGAGTAAAATTCCAAGCTGAAAATTTAGAGCACCAAGCAGGGACAAATGTCTATCGGTGATTTCACAGGAGGTGTATGGTTGCGGGACTGGAAGTTTCCCTCAGAGTGGCTTCATTTAGTGACCAATGAGTCTGGACTGGTCAGGTAGGTAAATTAATGCAGCTCTGCAAAAAGACATCTCTAAATACTGTGAATTATATTCTCACCACTTGTCTCTTCCACGTAGTTGAGTAATTGAAATGTTGGTCCTTAGCCTGGCCAGATGGGAGAGGGGCTTGACCGCAAAGCCTGGGGGTATATAGCTAAGAGGGTAGATTATAAATATCTGAAGATCACAAGAAAAATGAAAGAATAGATTGACTACGTTTGCATCAGAGGACATAACATATTCAGTTGAATCAATGCCACCATCAATGGTAAGGTGCACCATTATTTTAAGTGCCACTAAGGAAGAAAAAGCAAAACATTGGCAATTAAACAAGGAAGCCATTGATTGTAAGATGCATCACTATTTCAGAGCTATCAGTATGTGCAAAAAATGTGTGTCTTAGAATTGATGAATATGGTAGGCTTCCCAGGAGCAAATGTACCTCAGAACCCCTGATTCTCAGCAGAGCTGGGGTACAGAAGACCTGTGAATGTGACACTGACTATTCTGCCATCACCAGGAAGATAAAACATTAGACTTGGAAATGTCCTTAGAAGTCATCTAACCCAGTCTCCCTCCTAGGGAAGGAAAAGCTATGCCCCTCTTTCTAAGAGGTGGTTTTCCACTCTCTGCTTAAATATTTTGAGCATTGAGGAACTCACTATCTCACACAGCATCTTGTTGCATTTTTGGGTGTAATTTATCAGGTAATGGGATCCCAATTTAAACCTCACCATGCTTGCCTAGATTTGACTATGTGTGAGAGAATCTAGATGACTAATAGGATGGGTGTCACCTATGAAATGAGAACATGTGGATCCTATAGAGAAAGCTCATCCTGAAGGAAGAGGAAGTTAGGCTGACAAGGTGTCCCAATGACAGTGCCTCAGTTTGTTCATTCTTTCTTTCACTTAATGAGAATGCCTACAATGTGCCAAGATCTAAATCAATGACAGACACAAATTCCTAGTTTCCACTCAGCTCACAGCTCTTCTACCTCTAGTCTGAAAAATACAGGAGAAGAACTCTGATTGGACATGTTTGGCTTGGGAACCTGGTGGTCCAATCAACCACCCTCAGGGTTACTGTGATGTAGCACAGACAGGTCAATCCTGTGGGACCTTGACACAGGACGTGATTTGGGTGCCACTGGGTACAGCATTGGTGGGTGTCAGCTGGAGATGACGATGTGTCATGGCACATTGCTTTACCTTTGACCTCAAAGAATCAGATTGAGAGCGAGAACAGAGGAGGTGAAAATGATACCACCTGGATCAGAGGAGGCTGTATTAATCACACAAGGAGAGACCCCTTGATGGACTGCCTGAAACAGTTGGTGACTGTTGTAGCGGGATGGGACCTTGAGGTTTCCATCATAGAAAACTGAGGGACGGAGCCAGTTACACATTCTTAGCCAGTACTAAGTAACCCTGCTTTGACCACAATCAAAGGAATCTGGAGAAAAAGGATTACATTTTTGCCAGCTGGACTCATAACTTATACCATTATAGTGAATCTTAATTGTCATTAATAAAATATTAACATTTTCCTAAAACTTTAATAACACATTAATAAAATGCTAGTGTATTTTGTTTATTCATACTTGATTGTGCATAATCTCATTCTTCTTTTATATAATTAACGTGTCCAATATTTAAACTCTTAAGAGAGCTATTCATAGATGTCTATGTCTAAATTCAATTTAGTAAGTAGACTTTGAATAGTCGGTGTCAGTGACTTGTTGATGGTCATGGGAAAAGCTAAATGAAAAGGAAATTATTTTATTTTGAATATAAGATGCATATTTGCTTTCTATCCTGGGGAAGTCAGAGATATGAATAAGATGAGAACAATATCTGAGTTCATTGCAGTGCTCACGTTCGTAACATACTTTCTAAGTTACGCTCTTCCAGGTTGATTTACGTATGTTGCTTATTGGCATCCCACAATTTTATCAGCCTTAAAACATTTCACTCTTCTCATTTCTGATTGTTCTCCTCTTCCTTTATCATTCTCTGTCTTGATAATGTTACATTTCATTTTGTAGGAGTAGTCTATTTTATTTTTTCTGCATTGTTATACTAATATTTCTTTTCTGGGTTCTTAGAATTCTTATACACAGTTGAGCCCCTTTTTAAAAATTTCTTAAAATTTATACCTTTATTAAATAAAAAGAAAGCTCAAAAGCGCACAAATATCTTTGCCCAAGGAGATAAAGACACAGAAAATCATATTTTAATTTGAGCTTTAATTTATGATGTTTTAGACATTCAAAATACATGCATAGTAATATAATCAGTGCCAGGATACCTGACTCCCAGCTTAAGTGAAACATAACACAATTGAAGTGCCTGTGTATCTTTTCTCAAATGCATTCCCTATGCTTCCAGCTTCACGAAAGCATCATCCTGAATTTGTTGCTTATTATTCCCATGCATCTCTTTTTGCTTTAATTTACATATTTAAGTTGCCTTGAATAATATGTATATTTTTCTGCATATTTTAAAATTTTATATAAATTGTATCATTTTGCATGAATTGTTTGGCAACTTGCTTTTTTCAGTCAAAAATATATATTTATGATTTTTATCCATGTTGATATATATATGTATATACAATTACAGTTCATTTTAACAGTATGTTATTCCAAAATACCCCAGTTTATTATCTTTCTCCTGATGATGGGCATTTAGATTATTTTCAATATTTTTGTCTTTTTACACATTATTATAGCAAATGCAATAAAGTTGCTTATGCATGTTTCTTTGTGCCGTGAGGGAGAGTTTCTGGAAGGAAACTGTTTGGACTGAATTGTGTCTGCCCCAAATTCATATGTTGAAATCCTAGCCCCTAGTACCTCAGATTGTGACTGTATTAGGAGACAGGGGGTTTAAAGAAGTAGCTACGTTGCAACGAGGCTGTTAGCATGGGGACTAATTCCATCTTATCGGTGTCATGACAAGAAGAGGAAATTAGGACACACAGAGAGACATCAGGGGTGTGTGCACTGTGGGAACACCATGAGAAGCGGTAACAAGAGGGTGGCCGTCTGCAAACCAAGAAGTCTCAGAAGGACCCTGCCTACACCTTGATTTTGGACTTCCAGCTTCCAGAACTGGGAGAAAATAAATTTCTGTGGTTGCAGTCACCCAGTCTGTGGTATTTTGCTATGGCAGCCGGGGGCAGACCAAGGCATCCTCTCAGGAGACGTCTGTAGCCTCAGCTTCACATGCTCAAGCCGCACCACTCACCGAAATGGTTGAAGCAAGCCAGACTCCCACCACCGGACCTCTTCTCCCTTCACTTCCTCACAACACCAGAGCAGGGTTGACATGATATCTCATTATGATTTTATTTTATTTTATTTTATCTTTTTAAAGATTTTATTTTTTATTTTTCCTTCTCCTCCCCAAGCCCCCTGGTGCACAGTTGTATATTTTTAGTTCTCGGCCCTTCTAGTTGTGGCACATGGGACGCCGCCTCAGCATGGCCTGAAGAGTGGTGCCATGTCTGCGCCCAGGATTCGAACCAGCAAAACCCTGGGCCACCCAAGCAGAGCGCGTGAACTTAACCACTTGGCCACGGGGCCAGCCCCCCATTATGGTTTTAATTTATGAGGTTAAACATCTTTTCTTATGCTTATTAACCATTTATGCTTTCTATATTTCTGTAGATGGCTCCTACATATATTTTTGCCCGTTTTTATGTTGAATTGACTTTTCCAACAATTGTTGGATGTCGTGTTCTATTAATAGCATGAGTTCACATTTTTAATTTTGCTGCCTCAAAATTTTTTATATTCTTAGTGATTTGTTTGTTTGCTTTATTTTTCAGTGACTGAGAGAGGTATGTTAAAATTCCGTATCTCAATAGTGGATTTGTTGGGTTTTCCTTGTGTTTAAATATTGCTTTACAAATTTTGAAGCTATTATCAGAGACATATAAACTTGGAATTGTTGTATTCTTCTGGTGAATTAAATCTTTAAAGACCTTTTTTGTATGTCTCGCAATGCTATTTGCCTTACTGTGTGTTTTGTTTGATATTAATATTGCTATATTTGCTTTCTCTGGTTTTGATTTCCTACTATGATTTTTCTATTTCTGTGCTTTCAACTCTTTTGAGTACTGATGCTTTTAGGCATTTGTGAATAACATTCAGCTGGATTTTTTAAATTAAATCTGAAAATTTTTGTCTTTCAACTTCAGAATTTAGTTCAGTTATATTTATCATAAATATTGATATATCTGGATTCAATTTGCTAATCTTACTTTTTGCTTTTTAGTTGTCACACTTTTTCTCTTTTCTTTCACATTAGGTTTCTTCCTTATCCACTTATTTTTTTCCTTTAGTTGTGTCCAAGTTCTTCTCTCAATGTCGTTACCCTGTACTTTTCTCTCTCCTTCATGAGCTACCTTAACAAGGCTTTGGGGTGGCAACAAGTCTATATTCTTAATTACCTCTATAATCTGCCTCCTTCCTCCTACTCCCCTCCTTGTCTCTGAGTTCAGGCCCTCACATCTTATGCATCAATTATTGCAATATTCTCTCTTTCTCTTCAACTCCACCCTCAACTCTTTCCCAGTGTATTCTCTAAAATGCGACATTTGCTTACAACTCTTCAATGGCTTCCACTTACTGTTGGATAAAGCCTGATCTTCTTCCAATGGCATGCAAGGGCCATCATGCTCACAGGTAACTGCCTCTCTTGCAGCTCCCTCTCGTATGGCCACCTGCTCTGGCTGCACAACCATTCTGGCAGTCCTGGAGTCTGCCCTTCTTGAGAGATCTCCATGCAACTGCACGTGCCGCTCCTCTGTGCAATGTTGAGTCCTCGCTAGTGTACCACTTGTACACTTGTCAATTTCCACTCACCTTTCATGCCTTAGTTCAGAGTCACCCTCTCTATGAAACTTTTAAGGACCCTTTGAGCCCAGAAAGATTAGCTGCATCTTTCTCTCTGTTTTGACAGCTCCCAGTGCATTTGTCTGTTACTAGTTATGGATCTGATCACATTTGTTTGGTAAATGCATGTTTAAGGGTCTTTCTTTTCTAGACTGTAAACTTCTTAATGACAAGGAGCATGTCTTTATTTCTATTTCCAGGGTCTAGCACAGTACTTGACCCAATTTGGATTTGTTGAATAAATAAATAAAATAATAATATAATGTTACTATAAAGAAAACAGATTTGTTTTATAAATCACAAATAACATCATTCTCACTTCTGATACTTGTATGCTTTCTTTCTGTTTCAATAAGAGTGAGTTGCCTTCCCAGCTACATTGTGAGTTTTATGTGGGCAGAGGCCATGGTTAATACGTGGTTGGTACCACTTTGGTCCTCAGCACCATGTTAAGTATATAAAAAAAATCCCAGAAAATATTGTTTGATTGATGAGAGACTAAATGTAGCACACATTCTGATCATTCATATTTTACCTGTACAATGTATCTTTTTGTTAAAGTAAGGGTATGACAATGAGTCATAATAATGTACTAGTTACTTGAATAAGGTGACACACGTAAAAAGATTCAGATGCCTAGGGACAAACTCACTCCCCCTTCAGTGGAGCCGATGCCACATGGCCACCAGGTGCTGTAGTCACTCCTTGGCTTTGTCTGGCAACCCAGGCTCCTGGAGAGGCCCATTCTGCCAATCCCAGGGGGCCCTGAAACTTCCTTCTGTTTTACTCACTAATTTTAACCTTTTTTTCCCTTCTCAGAAGCAGAAGAGCTACGAAAACCATGTATCTTCACTCTCAATTTGCCCACAATCTAATGAGAACGCTTTGGTTTTTCTTTTTCTCTTCAGGAGAGACTTTCCTTCTTCTTCCCAATCATATAAAAATGACTTAGGATGAAATCCTTTAATAGCCAAAAGTTTATGAGCCTAATGTCTCTCAACAGTTAAAAATAGTGCTTTAGACCAGTGCCTCTCCAAGCGTGGTCCCCGGAGCATCAGCATCAGCCTCACCCAGGACCTTGTTAGAGATGCACGTTCTTGGGCCTCTCTCAGACCCACTGACTCAGAGACTCTAGGGGTGCAGAAGTCTGAGTAACAAGCTCTCCAGGGGATTCTAACACATGCCAGAGTTGGAGAACCACTGCTTTAAACCTGTGGCTAAAGATCTAAAAGGAATAAATACCTCCCTCCCCCATTTTTTCCTCATGATTATTTTAAAGACATTTAAACAGCACAGACCTGTTTTTAAGCAGATGTACAACAGTGTTAGAGAAAGGCTGATCAGGTCACCTAGTAGCCAGAAAGGCAGAGTAGAATAGTTAGGAAAAGAGCTCTGAAACCAGAAGTCGGCCTGCGTTCACCTCCTGCTTCCATCATTTACTCCTTAACTGACCTTGAACACGTTACTCATCTTCTGCGTGGCATCTGTCAGGTGGAGATATGGTAGCATCTGCATTATAGGGCGGGTTGTTGCAAAGAATGAATGAGTTCATATTGATAAGTGCTTGGAATAGTGTCTGGCAGAGAATGAGTGCTCTGTAAGTGATTGTTAAAATAAATGAACTCGAAGCTGAACGTCTCATGATTTGAGACAGGCCCATGTGAGAGCCACACAGTATAGGCAGGTGGAACAAGTCACACTCCTGGCTAAGCAGCCTTTACTACTGTCTGCTGGTGGCCACTGCCTATGTATCAGACAAGAGCTGTTCTTCCAGATGCTGAGGGGAGAACCGGGCTGCTGATGACTGCAGAGTACAGTAAATCTGTATATATTTAAGCAAGATGGACACTTGCGCTGCTCCGACTGTTGGAGGAGAAGGCAATAAGAAATGCAATTATGCTTTACCAGAATGTGGTAGGTGTCCAAGATTCCTGGGCCATAATTTGGCCAAATTTTAGGTTCTAGAGCTTTTGTACATACCATTTTCTAAAAAAAAACCAGAAATCCATTCAACATGATCTAGGCACTAACATCCACTCCTGTTGGTTGTTGGTATCTTCTCCAACACTTGGCAAATACAATGCATTTTAACCCAGCTTTCAGCTTTCTCTAATCTTGCTTCATCAATCCTTCTCTGCTCAGGCATGTCTGCCTTCATTTGGCAGACAAGGCAGGTTTTTCATTTCCCCCATGTAAATGACTTGTTTATTACAGTAGGGGTCCCTGGTCTTTGGGAACAGTTTACAGATATCCTCCAATAGAGCTCAGAAAGGGCTTCATGAATAATAATGCCTAAGTAAACCCGAGATGAGTTTGGACGTTGCCTCTTTGAAATTCATACATCATCCTAAGTGCTGTCATTTAAACAGAAAATGTAGAAGCCTTCCTGTGAAGGCTGAGTCTGAAATATGCTTTCTTTACAAAACATCATTTCAGCACAAAACAAACAAACAGCAGAAAGCAAGGGTGGAAGTAGGTGATTCCTGGTATGTGTTTTACTTGAGCATAAAATTTGTTTTTCTGATTGTACTGAGACTTTTCACAGTCCCTGGTTTTAACTTTTTAATTTGCATTTCTCTTTCTATAAAATGTTCCTCAACTTCCTTACTTCTAGATTACGAATGTACAGTAAAAGGCACAAAACTGAGGATGAGAAATTGGCTGTCCAAAGTAAGTTAACTCTCGATTCTATTTGTCTTGGGAAACAAAAGAGACTTGTTGATGCGTTTGTAGCTGGACTCCAGCTTCTGTCTAGACTACAGGTCCTCAAAGTTGGCTGTACATTGTAGTCACTTGGAGACTGTTGAAAATACTGGTGCCTGCGGTCCATCCAAGCTCTTCTGGTCCGGGTGAGCCCTGGACATTGTGATTTTTCAAAGATGCCCAGGTGATTCTAACATGCAGGAAAGTTTGAGAACCACTGGTTCTTGTGTCAACTACATGGATCTGGAGATGGCCAGCCATTCATGGAGAATGAATCAGATGCTCCAGCCAAAGTCCACTTGGAGGTGGTGATGAGTGACCTCTTAGAAGAGAGCCCATCCTAAGGGAGGAAGGAGGCAGGCACAGCCAGGTATGAGGCTGGGAGTTCTCCTTCTAAGTATATTCAATTCACTCTGTTCTCTGCCTAGAGTCATGGTTGCAAATCTTAGACCTAGGGAGAGAGGGCTGTGAGCAGAAACGGAAAGTACTTTTCCAGTAAAAGCTCTGTAAAGCATTGGGTCCTAGTGGACCTCGGAACTGAGTGTGACATAATGACATAGTGGGAGGTGGGTTCCTCTGGTTTGTCACACGCTGTGGAGCAAATCAGGCCTCCCAAAGGCTGGAGGGCAGCAGTGTAAGTGGTGCAACGAGTCATAGTGACCTCTGGAGCAGACTGCAGAGCCCTGTGCAATCGTGCCCAGCAACAGCAGAGTGGTGTCACGTGAGGTCTACAGCGTGGGGTCTGCAGGGGCTGCTTCTGGCCGAAATGCTGGGGGGATGGCAGGTTTGTCAGAGTGCTGAGGTCATGTCCATTGGCAGGTAACAAGATAAAATTTTCTTGGACTTTAGGTGTGTGTCTACCAACAGGTGAAGCCTGGGGACTCAGGGCATAGTTTATCTGTATAAGTAACAATGTAAGCATCTGACTATATGTTTATATATAGAAAATCAGAATGCTACCTTTCTTACTCTATTGGTTTATCTCCCCTGAAGAATGGTTGGACTTTAATGGTATGCCCTTTGTCTGAGTTGGGGAAATAGCTACATAAGAAGCTTTTGGCTATTACTATGGCATTACTGTTAAAGGAATTGTTCACTGAGTCATTCAATGGGCCCTCATTTGGCCCCATGTGATAAATTCCTTTTGGAATTCAAGAGTGAATCTATCTTGAATAATTGGTATGCTTCCATTTATGAGATAATAAGAACTGTGCAACCCTTTACATTTCTTGCCCTCTTCTCCTCCTCAGACATCAAGAATCTCAAAACCAAATACAACGCTCACTTGCAATAACCTCTGGTGTTAACGACCTTGAGTCCTTCTTCTTCTTATGGCTTTGCTGTGGTTTAGTAAATTTTTCTACAAGTGTCTTTTATTTTAAACCACTGTAAAATATTTTTTAAAAGAAGCAAAGGGGACACCAGCCCAGTGGCATAGTGGTTAAGTTCAGCGTGCTCTGCTTTGGCAGCCTGGGTTTGCAGGTTTGGATCCTGGGCGTGGACCTATGCCACTTGTCAGCCATGCTGTGGCAGCGACCCACATACAAAATAGAGGGAGATTGGCACAGATGTGAGCTCAGGGCTAATCTTTCTCAAGAAAAAAAGGGGAAGATTGGCAAATCTTCCTCAGCAAAACCAAAAAAGAAAAGAAAAGAAAGAAAAGAAACAAGCAAAGGGAAAACATAAAAATTTAAATTAAATAAAATCTTCTTACTTTTTCTTTACAGCTGTATTGTGGTATAATATACACAATAGACTGCACATGTTTAAGTGTAACATTTGATAAGTTTTGACATAATGTATACCCCTGAAACAATGAAACCATCACCACGATTTAGATAGTGAAGACATCCATCAGCCCCCAAAAGTTTCCTCATGTCCCTTTGAAATCCTTTCCTCTTACCCTTCTCCAAACTCTCCTTGTCCCTAAGTAACTGCTGATTTGTTTTCTGTTACTACAGATGAGTTTACTTTTTCTTGACTCTTATACAAATTGAATTATATAGTATCTTCCCTTTTTTGTTTGACTTTCTTCACACAGCATAGTTATTTTGTGATTCATCCGTCCAGTTACACATAATAATAGTTTATTTTTATTGCTGAGTAGTATTCCATTGAATACACACATCAAATTGTTTATCTATTCAGCTGTTGATGGCTGTTTGGGCTGATTCCAAGTTTTAGCTATTATAAATGAGCTGCAATGAATATTTATGAACCAGTCTTTGTGTGGACATACACTTTCATTCATCTCATGCAAATACCTGGGGGTGGAACAGCTGGGTTGTATGGTAAGTGCACATTTAGCTTTTTAAGAAACTGCTAAAGTGTTTTGCGAAGTGGTT
Organism: Equus przewalskii; assembly: GCF_037783145.1. Taxonomy (NCBI): domain Eukaryota; kingdom Metazoa; phylum Chordata; class Mammalia; order Perissodactyla; family Equidae; genus Equus; species Equus przewalskii. The sequence continues at coordinate 19,382,891 of NC_091844.1, forward strand.
GCACCATTTTATATTCCTATCAGCAGTGTATGAGAGTTCTAGTTGCTCCACATCATCCCTAACACCTGATATGATCAGTCTTTTAAATTTTAGCCATTCTAGTAGCTGTGAAGCAGTTTCTTATTTTAGTTTTGGTTTGTATTTCCCTAATGACTAATAATGTTGAATATCTTTCTGTATTTATTTGCAGTTCATATTTCTTTGGTGTGATAGCTGCACAAATCTTTCGCCAACCTTTTGAAAAACTGAGTTGTTTGTTTTCTTATTATTGTGTTTTGAGGGTTCTTTATATATTCTTGGATATAAGTCTTTGCTTAGAGACATGATTTGAAAACACTTTCTCATAGTCTGTTGCTTGCCTTTTCATAGAATCTAATTCTTGAGTTTACCATTTAAGCCACTCTAGGGCAGTTCAGGCACGTGAAATTGAGAAGGGATGTTCTGAGTTATGACTCTCAGACTCTGCAACATTCTCAGGCTTTATCCCACCCTACAGCTGTATTCACTGAATGGCCTGGGCTAGTAAAACTGGCCCCAAACTAGTCTTCCTCTCATAAGCCTCACTTTGCCTCCAGCCTCTGCCCGCCACACGGCCATTTTTGAGATTCCCCTAGTCATTGAACGGTTCTCCACCTGCTAAAATAGCAGTTGTTAGTCTTTGATCTCCTTGACATACAAGAGATCGGAAGTACCTTGTCGCTTTGTCCAGAGACTAAAATCTGGCTCTGCCGGGGTTGAGGAGAGGGTGAACCCAACAGTCTATTTCCTGTATTTAGGTTGAATCAAATGAAATGACTGCATTTTGTTGGTCGAACAGAGTCAAATATAGGTGTATTTGTTTCCTGGGGCTGTCATAGCAACTTACCACAAATTGGGGGGTTTAAACAACAGAAATGCATTGTCTCACAGTTCTCGTGGCTAGAAGTCCAAGAGCAAGGTGCCAGCATGGTTGATTCCTTCTGAGGGCTGTGAGAGACAGAGTCTGTTCCAGGTCTTTCATCTACCTTCTAGTGGTTTCTGGCCAATCTTTGGCATTCCTTGCCTTTTAGTTGCATCCCGCCCAATCTCTGCCTTTATCTTCACCTGGCGTTCTCCCCATGTGTGTGTGTGTGTGTGTGTGTGTGTGACTGTGTCGAGATTTCCCCTTTTTATAAGGAAACCAGTCATTGACTTAGGGCCCATCCTAATGACCTCATCTTATCTAATTACACCTGCAATGACCCTACTTCTAAATAAGGTCACATTTTGACAAACTGGGAGTTAGGACTTTAACATGTGAATTTGAGGGTGACATAGTTCAATCCATAACAATAGGCCATTGCATATAGTTCAACCTAACAAAAACTTTCAATCTACCTGCTTTTAGCTCCTGACTTCTTTACACCTTCTGCTTTGGATTGGTTCCTCCAATTCCTAACCTTTTCCAGGGTACCTTGGGGTCAAATTGACTGTGTCTCATTCGTTTCCTCATCCCTCCATGCCACAGGGACTTAGAGTTGACTTTTCCCTTCTGGCTCTGCTATGCCATTTGTCATTCATCCATCTGTCTGCTGTCTGTCTTCACACATAGTGGTCCATGATTAGAGTTACCACCTAGGTCATCCAAGAGCTTTTACATCTATTTCTTTTCTATATCGTGTTGAAGGATCATTTCTGAGAATGTAGAATGTCTACTTTGCTATTTAGAAACTTAGAATATCTATTTTTACTTCTTGTAATCAAAATCCAGTGGATAGTGCCCTCGGCCTTTCTTAACTACTGGAAGTCCAGGATTTTTACAAGATTTTCTCCTCTGGGCAATTTGGAGGCTCTTTAAGGAAGGCTTAGTCTGCTTTACATGCTGGGATAGCTTGCAGCTTTGGGGAGCCATGCTTCTCTGCTCCTCCCTAGGCCCCCTCACTCACCGACCACAGCTTCTTTTCTCTGAACTAGCTCCCTTCTGGTTGCCTTCTTTGTCTCAATTGCTTTACCAAAAGGTCAGCACATACTCTTCCCTTAATTCTCCTCAGTAAAAGTGGTAATCTGGATGAAAACTTTAAAGTACAGTGAAAATAGGTATGTACTTGGAGTAAATAATAAAGGCTGTTCACAGAGCCCAACATCCCAGAACAATGCCAGGGCACTTATTCTGTATTTTCCTAACTGTGAGATGGGAGGTGAGGAAGACAGTGGGCAAAGGAGGGAGAGACAGGCCTGGGACTTGAAGAAGGAGATCGCGGTAGATAGAGGAGGAAGGGGCACGCCTGGCCCTTGTGGACTTGGTCCAAGCAGAGTGGACTCTGAAATTATTTGGTAAGTAGTAGTTCTTCTCTAAATGCTTAGCTAAATTTTATGTATCTTCAAATTTGTATGTATGTTTTTAATTATCTACTTTCTGGGAGTTGTGGAAGTATTCATCTTAAATAATTGGTAGGCTTCCATTTATGAGATAACAAGAACTTTTCAATCTTTAAGAACAAGATTGTTCCTATCATCTTACCTACTTGTAATCTAATTTTGGGACAGGTGGTGGTGATGAGGGTGGAGACAAAGGGACGATTTGGTGGGGAGACTTATGCATGAAATAGCCAGTCTCCAAGTTCCAGATGGGAACACTAAGTAACAACACGAGGGGGCCTCTTATAACATCCCATCCTAGGGTCTGGGAGGTGAAGAGCAGACCAGATGGACGGGAGCAACTTTTTAGTCCCATCTCAATGTGCATTTGAGGAGGTGTCCCAGAATCACATAGATGTCCATATAAAGAGAATTGGGTACACAGCCAAGGGTCACATTCTTAGGTGATGTGCAATCCTCTCAGTTATCCTTGTCCTCAGCAACCATCTGTACTCATAAATTTCTCCCCTGCTAGTACTGCCACAAGGTTTGAAAATTCCACTTGATTCACTGCTCTGGGTTCTACTGAAGGCTATTAAAAATGCCACTGTTTCTGAAAGGATGCAGAACAGGAGAGAACTCAGAAGACAAATGCAGTTGGGGGATTACACTTGGAGTGCAAGAAAAAGAACCCATGTTACTCCATGTTAACCCAGTGCCTGTGTTAGCAAGAAATCTACTATTAATAAGGGCAAGAATGCCACCGCCATAAGGTCTCAGAATAATTAGAATAATTTCATTCCTTGATGTCTGGAAAATGGCAATGCGACCTGGTGTTCAGTCCATTGTTACCCTCAATTTTTGTTTCCTACCTGGTGCTCCTATCGAACCTGGCTCTCCTCCTTCTGCCAGCTTGCAGAATCCCACAGTATTTGCAGCCTCATTAGATGTTTGACCAATATCCACTCCCGCTTCTTACTTGCAAGAGTGGCCCTGATTTTTTGGGATGACCACGTACCCAGCTTTAGGTGAGCCCATTTCTCCATGTTCTGTCTAGGTCGTATGGCCTAGTTCTGATGTAAAGGAAGATGCTGTGGGAGGTTTTGGAAAAGTTTTGTTTTATTGTTAAAAAGAGCAGATGGAGCTGGTATCATTTTCCCTCTTGCTCTTGCCTTGAGTGTGGCCATGATACTTATAGAGTTCAGACAGCATTTCGTGGTCAGATGAACAATCTTCTTCTTCTTTTTTTTGTTTTGTTTTGTTTTTTTGGAGGAAGATTAGCCCTCAGCTAACTACTGCCAGTCCTCCTCTTTTTGCTGAGGAAGCCTGGCTCCGAGCCAACATCCATGCCCACCTTCCTCTAGTTTATACGTGGGGCGCCTACCACAGCATGGCTGCTAAGCAGCGCCATGTCCGCACCCGGGATCCGAACCAGCGAACCCCGGGCCGCGGAGAAGCGGAACGTGCGAACTTAACCGCTGCGCCACCGGGCCGGCCCCAGATGAACAATCTTCTTGCATTCATCTTTCAGCAAGGGGCAAGGGAAGACAGAATGACCACTTTGTTGAAGTCGAGTTGTTGTTTTTAAATGTTCCGTCCAGTGATGACCACGATTAATCAAGGTTTTGGGGGAGTGTGAAGATCTGGTGGGAAGTTCTCCTTTATTTAGAAAGGGAGTTTAGTGTCGAGGCAATAGAATTTGGATTCAGAACACTTGTGTTTGAGCTGTGACTCTAGGATTTACTAGCCGTGCTGGAGGCTTGGTTTCCTCATCTCTACAACACGAAAATAATGTTGCTGGGTGTCTAAATGAATTGTGGAGAAAAACAAGAGGGACAATTTTCATTAAAATAATTTGTCTATGGTAAGGCTTTACCTAGCCATTAATTGTTATGACAAAAAGAATTATTTTGCAGCTGTGGAAAACTTCAAAATGGAATAATAACAGCTAATACGTTCCGAGAGCTTACTTTGATAAGTTGCAATTCTTAGCCTGTTGACGCGTTATCTCCTGTAATCATCAGAACTACCCTGTGAGGTGGGTACTATTTAGGTTCCACTGTGGAGAGGAGGAAACTGAGGCATGGGTGTGAGGAAGGGGGTTAACCTTCTTAAAAAAGTCCCTGCTCTGCACAAGATCCAAATCATTTTTCATTTCCTCCCTGCACAGAACGCTCTCCCCAAATCTATTTTCTCACACTTCCTCTGATATCAGAAAGCATAATTTCTCTCTTCTTCATGTACAGTCTTCTTTTCACCAGGGCTCTGCGTTCTTTCCCTTGGTATCTCTTTAAAACCCTCACTGTCCTGAATTCCCTCTTACTCTGTATTATCCCCACATTTCCATATTTATAGGTTTAGTTTCTTACCCATTCGGAAATTCACAGGAGTCCATCAGAAACAGGGAAACTGCTTGATTTGCTTGTCTCTTTTATCTACCTCTTATTTGTGTTCATTCCTTTTCCTGTCAAACCATACTAAAAGCCGAGTCTATAACTAGACTCAACTAGCATTTCTCTTTAACTCCTGCAGTCTGGCTTCCAATCTCTGCTGCCCAAACACAGTATGGAAGCAAATCTCCCTGGCAGTCTCCCTGAACGTCCCTCTCTGTGAGACTAGCAACGTGTTTTATCTCCATCTCCTCCCCTCCCCTCCCTGTATCAGACTTCGGACGGTGCCCATCAGTCCCGCTGCAGTCACACAGTGCTGGGCTCTTTCTATCTCACCTGTCCTTTTTTGGTTTGATCCAATTGCCTTCCTTCCCACCCGAATAACCATTTATCTCATTCTGTTTTACTTTAGTTTGAGAAATTGTCACTGCTTGAAACCATATTATATATTCATTTCTCTTTTCTGTCTGACATCTGTTGGCTTCTTTCTTCAGCTTGTCTGTCTCTATGGCCGTTGTTTGCTTCCAGAAGAGGCACACTGGTGGGACAGAACGAAAAATAAGCCAGCTGCTTCTAAGTTTCTATCTGGAAACGAAATATCACTTGGACTAAATTCTTTTGGACTTTGAAGAATCACTGGGGCCTTCTTTGCATGTTCTCCCCTCACTACTAGTTGTTCTGGGAGTGACAGAGAGAACACAGAGAGAGTGGCAGGAGAAATAGACAGACAAGATGGGAATTCATGAAGGTGCCAATAGTGAAGTCTCCTTTCTTACTGAGACTAAGTCAGGCCAAAGCAGGTGGAGGAAGATTTAAATTGTAAAAACGTTGAATTTTTGATATCAGTGTGGACTGGAGTCAGGAAGCTGTTGCAATAGTGCAGGTGGACCACGGGAGGTGAGCAATCAGGGTGAGGACTAGACTTTGGCTACAGAGGAAATAAGAGCTGGTTGATTCTGGATGTATTTAGAGGGCAGAACAAATGAAATTTATGGTTAGACTGGAGATGGGCTTTAAGGGAGAGAGAGGAATCAAGGATTACCCTCAGTTTGGGGCCTGAGCAACTTGGCAAATGTTGGTGTTATTTACTAACAGTGGGGAGAGGATTTGGGGTAAATCAAAGCTTGATTTTGGATGTGATGTGTGAAATGTCTTTGCACAGGCTAGGGGAGATAGAAGAAACTGTCTTTTCTGGCTGAAGGGGTTCCCATATTCTCTAAATTTAAATGCTTTCTCCTGGTGTGAATTTTCTGATGTATAAAAAGTGCTATAAAATGGATGAAATGAGTGCCAGAATGGGTTGGTTGGCAAGTCTTTCCATATCCATCACATGCATAGGATTTTTTCTGTTCTAATTTCCTAATCGAAGATGGCAAATGATTTCACATTGCCTGCCAACCTAAAAAAATAGTCCTTATTAACAATTTCATGTGCAATGAGTGGAAAAGAAATAAGTCAATATGATCTACTATGAAATATTTAATACAAGTACTTTTCCATCACCGATTCTGATCAATATTGATGACATCATTTTAAATTGTTTCTACTATGTAAAACTATTCTTTTATTTTGAGAGCAAAGTTATTTCTGATGATACAATTTGTAGTAGAGAAACGACATCAAGAAAAACTAGTTATTGAAAAAATAATCAAATAAAAATTATATTCCTTACAAGTCATGAAAAGTATTAAGTTATAATGTTGGAATGTTCAGATAGCACAACCTGAAGATAATACAGCAAGTACCTGTGTTGACGTCACTCTGCAACTGATTGGTAGCACCCTGGGTTAGTTCAAAATTTGGTCTTTAACTGTATTTCAGCTCAGCTGAAATTCATGAATGCATATAAAAGTTATTTAGGTCTTTACTTTGTAAAACTTGAAAAAATAGAGAAACTTAAAGCTTTAAAATTAAATTCACCATTTAAAAATGGTTAATCCATGAAATTGACAAACATTTATTTATTTTTTTTGAGGAAGATTAGCCCTGAGCTAACTACTGCCAGTCCTCCTCTTTTTGCTGAGGAAGACTGGCCCTGAGCTAACATCCGTCCCCATCTTCCTCTACTTTTACATGTGGGACGCCTACCACAGTGTGGCGTGCCAAGCCGTGCCATGTCCGCACCTGGGATCCGAACCGGCGAACCCGGGGCCGCGGAAGCGGAACGTGCCAAATTAACTGCTGCGCCACTGGGCCGGCCCCTAACAAACATTTATTAAACACCCACTGTGTCAAACCCTGAGATAAACACTGAGTACACACAGGTGATGGGAGCCAACCAGGCCCAGACTTCGCCGAGAGTACATGATTGTTTTGGGTTCAAATAAAAAAGATATGAAGCAAATCTCTATGATATAATTCGAGCTGCTTACAAATTTTAATAAAGAATTTGTTTCATATGTTTTCAATATTGGGAAGTAATTTCTTGTATTCACTTATAATTTTCTGGGTGATCAACCTGTGATTTAAAGTGTCTTTTTGCAGAAAATAATGTACAATGAATTGATTTAAAGCATATAACACATGAGTATTTATCTCTGTTTTACAAAATACTAGTCTGTGCTCTACAAGTATTTCAATCATGTATATCATCCCTTTCCTCTTTTTAACTACTAAATTTTAAAATTCAACTTGACAGTCTGTATAATTAAAAAAAAAAAATCGAATGAAGTTCATTTTAGTTTCTGTTAACAGAATTTTAGGGTGACGATAAAATCACTTAAGAAGTCAGTATTAAACAAAATATTCACAACTCTCAAGCTCAATATCAAATCACAGCATCCAAACCAAATGGAAAGTTTTTGAGTTGGGTTTTAAAAGTCATTTGTGTTGAAACAGTAGAGCAGCACACTTGATAGATTAGAGAGTTACATAGAATAAGCTTTCCAAACAAATTCTCAACATTCAGCTGTCTATTGAGTCATTAGGATTACGTGCACACGTGTCACACAACATGCTTCAGATGTCGTTATAGTCATAGACTTCTCATCATCTGATTCATTATACCACCTTTCCATACTCTTCATAGAAAAACTAAGACATTGCTAACTTCATTACAATAAAACTCAAGAGGAAATTCAAATTAATAACAAGCCTATCCTTTTTTAATTCATCTCCTTCTAAAAATTTAATTGGAATGTCAGATCAGATTATTAAAGTAAAATATTAATTTAAAAGTCTCTCCTGTGATAACATTAGCAAATGAACCGTAATGTATATCTGTGTATCTATGTCTATTATCTGTAGATATAGACAAGGTATGCATACACTCGCCCTTCCTACTTGAATATATAAGATATGTGTGCTTCCACATTCCTTAAGTCCATATGTTTTTACCCCTTTCAGGATGAATCTCTGATGATGAATAGGAATTTTATCCCCTTCGCATGTTCAGGGAATTATCTGGTGTAGCATAAACTTTTCTCTGGCCTTCAAGCTGCTATAACCTGGGCCATCTGCTTTGGTTCGAATGTACAACCAGTTCCTTAGAACCCAGAGGGTGAATCACTGACCTTGTCTGAGGGTGAAGACTAAGCCACACCTTGTGCAGGTGAAGTGACATCTTAGCTCAGGAATAAGAATATCTCACTTGGAGTCAGGAGCCCTCATTTGGATCCAATTCTGTTACTACCTCAATATGTGAAACCCAAGCTTCCCCAGACTTTACTGACTTCCAGTGTAAAATTAGATCATATCAGTGGTAAAATTTCACTGTCTCCTCATCTGCGTAATAAAGGACCTCATAATCCTAAAATGCATCCCTCCCTCAAGGGGGTCTCATACACATTGAGCAACGGTCAACTCGTGCTCTTCCTCTAGTTAGCCCCTTTGGTTGCTCCATGGATGCAGGTGGGACCCCTTGAACTTACTGGAATGGCATTTTCCGCCTTCGTTACTTGTACTCCATAGCCAGTACGTCTTGTTTGTTACATGGAATTCTCTGAACTCAACAGGGTTTTCATATCAGCAGGAATCGCTCATTGCAGATGCTTATGCTTAACACTGGATCGTGTCTCTGGCACAGCTAAACCAAATGTAATGCCAAGCTCCATTTTCCTTTACAGTTGTGGTTGAGGCCTGTATGGCTGCACCAGCCAGGAGGATCACTCATCACTGAGTGCCTGGCACCAAATAACGAAGTAAGAGACATTCTGAAATCTCTCTCAGGGGTTTTCAAAGAGAAGCCACCTGTATAATTTTTGTGTGTGATCCCAGCTCACAACAATTGTGGCCAGACTCTCTGTGCTAGAATCTAGCAGCTTGACTCACACTTTAGATAAAAAGAGTAGTTAAAGGTGATGTCAGTATGAGTCTCTTATTATTATTTTAATTCTAAGTAAGCCTCAGGCCAAGACTGAAGTTCTAATTACATCTAGGCCAAGACAGAATGACTGAGTTCGCCTCAGCCTCAGACAGCTCTCTGCCTGGTCCTTGCCTAAAATGCAACCAATTCTGGACGATAAGACTCAGGTGTGGGTTGGTTTGTGCATAGTGAGGCAAATATGGTCTGCCCATGTTCTGAGTTGAGGTTTTAGAGTCCAAGACTCTAGACTTAGGCAATGTCATGAAGGTCTCCTTGGGCACACCTATCACCAACCCTGGCCACTTACCTTGGCTGGGATTTTCCTTAAAGACAGTGATTGTCAATCCAGGCTGCATATAACCATCATCTGAGGAGTTAAAAAACACCTGGGGGGCTGGCTCCATGGCATAGTGGTTAAGTTTGATGCACTCCACTTCTGCAGCCCAGGTTCGTGGGTTTGGATCCTGGGCGCAGACCTACACTTGTCAGCCATGCTGTGGTGGTGACCCACATATAAAGAGGAGGAAGATTTGTGCATATGTTAGCTCAGGGCTAATCTTCCTCAAGCCAAAAAAAAAAAAAAAAAAAAGGGAAGATTGGCAACAGATGTTAGCTCAGGACTAATCTTCCTCAGAAGAAAAAAATAAAACATTCCTGGGTCCCAGCCTTAAATATTTGGATTCAATTAGTCTGGGGTGAGGCTCTACATCCATGTTTTTATCAAGTGCCCAAGTAATTCTAATGTAATGCAGGGTTGAAAAGTAGCCCAGAGAGATGTACTATGAATGCTGATCACACATTAGAATTACCTGGGATGCTTTAAACGTCACCTCACCTGCAGGAATTCTCATTTAAAATTGATGTTGAGTGTGGCCTTTTTGTTTCTTTTTTAATGCCTGTGCTATGCTTTATTTATTTAATTTTTTGGAAGGGGTGTCTTCAGTGGTTTATAAAAGTTCCCCATTGATTGCATTATTGCGTTGTATCGCCAGTGTTGGGAACAGCTGCCCTAGAGTTGACGAACTTGGAGGAGGTTATGTCTACGAGTGTCAGGGGCCCTCACAGTTGTCTAGTTTGAATACATTCTTCTCCTTTTTATAACCCCATCAAATGACTGCCTTGTTAGCTAGATCCAAAGACAGGAAGGTGCTCTGGGTGCTGACTGATGTCTTGTCTTGAGTGCTTGGCAGGCATTGCCCCCCAACAGATCTGATTGGGCTGTGTTTAAGGCATCTTAGGTGCCTCCACACCACGGCAGGGGTTTAACTTCTTGGGATCATGGATTCAGGAGGTAAGTCCTACCCACTTCCATGTTCAGGGTTACCCCTTGTGTCTGGAGTTCACTAAATCACATACTCGATAGCCAGCCAAATGTTTTTCAAAACTAGACTCCCCGAATGCCACGGGTCTTCTAACCTCTGAGCTAGACCAAGGACTTCAGTTGTTGGGAAAACCTGTTCTCAAGGAGTTTGCCGTCTATTTCTGGGGGAATTCAAATTCCTTGTGTACATTGAAGTAGGTGGGGAAAGGGTCAAATGAAATGTTTGCTTTACCAAAGAAAACATCAGCATATTTTAGGTATTCACATCAAGGCTACAGCACTGCCGGATCCTTAAGAATGGAAATGGTATTCCAGGGATGAGCCAATAAATGGTCCCTCCCAGAGAACCTTTTGAATGATGTAGCAGGCAGTCTCTCTAGTCCCAGAGACTTAGGGGAACTTTTTCTTGGAATGGTATGAAAAAACAAGCAAACAAACAAAAGTAGCATATAAATTCCAGGTTCTTCCCAAAACTAAAAGTAATATTAAGATTCCTAATGAAGAGTGTGGATATGGTCAAAGCTGCCCTCCTGTAGCTCCTAACTTGACCAAAAGACACTAGCTTGGGGGTGATGAATTATTATCCTCTGCCTCAAGTACTAGCATTCTCTCCACCCCGATCCCAAGAGATGGCTTACATTTCTCTGCAGAGCTTCGTCACTCTCTTTTTCGGACCAGACAACTGCTTATTCAAAAAATCCACTTCTCAGGCGGCACCTACGACTTACGCCAAGTTATTTCCTTCCACTTTGGATATATTGCCTTCTTAAGAGATGTCCCTGTCTAGAGACAGAAGATGATCTATGCAGAAGATCTGGGCCCCAGGGGGTTTACTAGAAATTTAGTGAAGTTTTCATCTACAATCAGAATCTCAGAAGTTTCAAGAAGACTTAACCATGCTCTGATACCACCAATATGCGTGTGCAATTCTGTATCAGAAACGATTCAGCCTGGAGGCCAATTGGGCCAGCCGGGATCTTTGTCCCGGCCCCACTTTCTGACACGTCTCACCACCCACCGTGAGCAAAGTGAAGGTGAATGGCAGCTGACTACGAAACATGGAACAAACCTTTGATACGCGTCCAGGCTGTCCCTCGGACTGCTCCTACAGCTGACTCTGTGATTAGCTTAGCTCCCAAGGTCCGGGAACGACAGAAATCCATCTGTGTCCTTTGTCAATCAAATATCAGTAGACGAACTTGCTACATGGCTGACTGTTACTTGGCTTGCCGACTAATGAAAACAGAAACCCCCACCGTTAAACTGATGATGTTACCAATCAAAAGTCTTAAAGTCCCAGAAACGGAGTAGGAAAACTTTAGAGAAAGGATGGAAGTGGTGATGGGTTAGAGGTAGAGGGGCCCCAGAAAATACCTGGCAAACAGGGAGAAAGTTAATTCAAAAAACAGTGGTCATTTGGAGAAAATCACCTGCCTGTACTGACCTTTGTCCCATGAACCTTCACTCCTTGGGTTTCCTCATTCACAACAGACCAGCCCAGGAAATAGTAACATCATCTCTGTTTGTTTCTCTTCCCTCAATGACACTGACATTAAGCGCCTTGTTGATTTGCGGGCCAGCCTTAGATCTCCTTAGGTCTAAGGGCTCGAGATTCCCCTCGTATTCCATTAAGCTCTGAAGTATTTGATGCAGCAGAAATTTCCCATTACATCACCCCGTACCGCAGACGTCTCTTTCAGGCCTATTTCTGACCAAGATATTTTCCTTTTAAGGCCATTATCTCCCACCAATCTGTTAGCTCTTCTGTAGAATGAGATGCCTGTCCTTTCTGAACAGGAATTCTTTGTATGTGCTTACTTTATTTCCCTATTCAGAACCTGCTTTCTAATAACCTCTGCGCATTAAAGAATATTTGCATTTGCATCTGCATCTTCCCGTCCACACTTTTTTTTTTGTAAGATTTTATTTTCTTTCTTTTTCTCCCTAAAGCCCCCGGTACATAGTTGTATATTCTTTGTTGTGGGTCCTTCTAGTTGTGGCATGTGGGACGCTGCCTCAGCGTGGTTTGATGAGCAGTGCCATGTCCTCGCCTGGGATTAGAACCAACGAAACACTGGGTCGCCTGCAGCGGAGCACGCGAACTTAACCACTCGGCCACGGGGCCAGCCCCCCATCCAACCTTTTGTCTCCAAACATAGATAAGGTCAGACTCATGCCCACTAGTGAAGCAGTGGAGATCCTGCCAAACCACTCCCAAATTGCCTCAAACTGCCTGCCGCTGGAGTCAAGCATATTTTTCCCACCCTATTCTGCCAGTTCAAAACTTCAAGTCCATCAAAGACACGCTTTCCTATGGGATCTTCAAATGGCAGATATGCAGGCTTGCCTTCTTTTCCTGTCGTAAACTAACTCCCAGCCCAAATATTTTAGTGATGCATCTTGGTCCTTTGTTTTTCATAATAATAGATCTTGACAGACAATATGTCTGCTTTCTTCTCATCAAGGTTTCCATTTCACTTAGACTAGAATTTCCCAAGACTAAAATCCAAAATCTTAAAAATGATTTAGATTACATGAGATTTCCTGGAAACTCTGCTCTTTTCCGATATTAGCAACCTAATGTTAGTCTCTCCCTGCCTAGAAGCCTGCAAATAAGAAGTCTTCATCTTACTTGCATCTCTAGCACAAACGGCTGCAAAAACCTCTGATGAACAATTACAGTTAAGCCAAGGCTGCCCTGAGTTGTCTGTGACTTAGGAGACGGCATCTCAGCAGAATAGAAACACTGCCCCTCCTCCTTATTGGAGGCTGTCCTCGGGGCCCACAGGCCCTGCACCCTCATGACGCACACCTTCGCTTACATGGCCAGGTATGATGTGGAGTCGATGCAATAACGTGTGTCAGTGACTAAGCTTCTGTCACATCCAACTGAAAGTGACAATCCAGGACAAACAGTTGTACGCTCTTTTCCCTTTGACCAAAACGCAATCCATTTTGTAATGTTTGGTTCCTCTCTCCTGGTCATAGTTCTCTCGCTCATTGCCTATACTAAACCCAGCCTCTTCATATTTGATTCCAAAAGACCCAGAACCTCATGATTATCTTCACATTAACCACCCATGTGATTAAATCTCATGATGGCTCAAAGACATCCCACTTGGAAATTATGATCTCATCTTTCTGTCGATGGGTCTGGCCCCAGACTCTCAGGGAAAGATGGTCCCCAGATGAGGTAGTAAGTTTCCCTTTGCCTTCTTATATTCCTCTCAGGGGACCAAACTCTCTCCCGCTCCCCAATCTAGAGAGGTGGCTTTTCTTTCCATAAGTCTTTGCTTTGGCATTGTTGATTATGCACAATTGTGGAATCAATATGGATTTTCCCTTCTAGAAAAGAACAATCTCAAATGGTCCTTATTTTGCCTTTTACACTTCTACCGAAACTGCTGTGATGTCTACTGTTCAGCAGAAGCCTTTGATGAGGTTACATGTCACCTCTGGTTGATGCTTTGACTATTGTTGCATCAAAACCAGAAGCCATTTGCCCTTGCCAGGACATGCCTTTGTTTCTCTAATAATGCTCTCTGGTACTTCCTGCTCTCACATAATCCTCATCTTCAGAGATGTCATTTCTACCAGCCCTGCCATGAAGGGCCAAGTTCTTCATATTGGATCTGTAATATCATGGCAAGAAGACACTGCTCCAGGAAAATAATTGTGTTGGCACCTCCCTGTCAAGGAGGAATGGTCTCCCCTAACGACCACTGTTGAAGCCACCTGTGCATACCAGTGAGCAATCACTCTGGTGGTTATTTCTGCATCATTTTCTCCTTGCTACAGTGTCACCTATTATTGAAGGTGAAGGAGATTTGAAAAAAAATAGCGATTACAGAGTGAAGAGGGTTTGCTTCTCCAAACAGGTAAAACATTCAGGCACTGGGTCTGTATCAAGTTGGCTAGGGCTGCTCTAACAAAGTACCATAAACTGGGTGACTTACAAAACAGAAATTTATTTTCGTACGGTTCTAGAGGTTAGAAATCTGAAATCAAGGTGGCGGCAGGGTTGGTTCCTTCCGAGGGCGGTGAGGGAAGGATCTGTTCCTGGTCTCTCTCCTTGGCTCGTAGATGGCCATCTTCCCTACATGTCTCTTCATATCATTTTCCTCTATGCATGTCTCTGCGTCCAAATTTTCCCTTTTTGTAAGGACTTCAGTAATATTGGCTTAGGGCCCACCCTAAAGACCTCACTTCACGTTGTTTATCTCTGCAAAGACCCTCTCTCCAAATAAGGTCACACTCTGAGCTACTGGTGATTAGGACTTCAACATATGAATTTTGTGGGGGACAAAATTCAACCTTTAACAGCGTCTGTCTCTCCAAGTGTCCCGCAGTTCACACTGTAGATAATCATAAATATATGTACATCTCTGAACCCTGATCATAGACAGGAATAAAGTGGTTTTTTCCCTCCCCTCAGAAGTTTTACCAGCATTTAAAAAAATTATTGGATTTAATTTATCTAGCTTGGCTTGATCTCCCCACAGTGAAGCCCACGTGTTGGATATATCCAAGTATTAACTCCAGTTTCGGAAACAGATGAATAATACACTTCCTAACTCTGAGAATTTACAGAAGCAGCAAGAAGGACGTGATTAAGTGTCACAACGCATAGCAAAACTACTCAAGGAGGTAACATCTCAGAAAAAATAAGTATGTGCTAAGAAAAACATTTTGAAAGAAGAGGGTTTGAGCTTTGGAAAATAGGTAAGATGCAAATAGCTGTGGAAGGAATTGACGGGGGAGAGAATTTTGGACAAAAAGCTTTGTTATAAATCCTCTTAGAATTTCTGGAGACTGGATCATAGAGGAGATGTGTGTGGATGCAGTAAACTTCTCCTTTAGTATTTGCGAGAAGAGTGGTATGTGAGATGGGGTCAGATTTCAAAGACTCCCATATTTATCCCAGAGGTTACTGAGCACAATTGAGTGGTTTTGAGGAGGGGAGTGATATGACTGGGAAAATATTTGAGGAATAAATGATTGAGTGGAGTGGAGACTACTATCCAGTGAGGGGAGGTAGAGATGGCTTCTGGGGGGGCGTCCTTCTAATTCCTTCTCAGCCTATAACCATCAAGCATATTTCCTAAGCCATAATAATGTTAGCACAGAAAATTGATATAATGTAAATTGTAAAGATCTGTATTGCGCAGGTGGGGAGATGCGTGTATGTGTTTAGGAAGAGAGACAATGATGTGAAAGAGAGCTAACACAGGAAATCAATAGCTAATGATGAAAAGGAAACCCCAAAAATTTATAAAATAATCACATTACTTAGTAAAATGGAAGAAAATATCAAAATACTCAACTGAATATTTTGCACTGAAAGTAATTGCCTATCAGGAGCAGGCAATGGTGGGAGCAGGGCAGGGGGGCAGTAGAGGCAAGTCAAAGGGCTCAAGGGTTAAAACAAAAAAACACAAATTCACCGCACTATTTGACTCTCTAAATTATGTCTATAAGTAACTTTGACAAAATTAAAGATTAAATTCAGAAAAGAAGTAATAATGAAAATAGTGAGTTATTTTCATCCAGCAGATTGGAAAACTTTTAAAATATTGACAATTTTTCTAAAGGACAATTTGACAACACATATTAAAAATTTAAGTTATCTGTGCTTGTGCTCAGAATCTCTAGTTCTAGAAAATGACCCTAAAGAGTAAAGAACGACTTGTGTTCAAATGTATGGTCAAAACTGTCCTATGATGGGGCTGGCCTGGTGGCTTAGTGGTTAAGTTCACATGATCTGCTTGGTTGGCCTGGGGTTCATGGGTTTGGATCCCAGGCATGCCAACCTACCACTTGTCAAGCCATGCTGTGGTGGCATCTCACATATGAAATAGAGGAAGACTGGCACAGATGTTAGCTCAGGGCCAATCTTCCTCACTCCCCAAAAACCAAAAAAACTCTGTTACATGATAAGCATCTATATCAGCTGCCATTTATGAGCATTTACAAATACCTGGCACTTATGGACAGCATCTGATTTAATCCCAATGACAATACAATTACTTAGATATTATAGACCCCTCTTTACATACAAGAAAATAGGTCTCTCTCATTCTTGCTTGCCTTTTTCTCTGCTATTCTTCCTCTTTTTGTCCCTCCCTCTTCACTTGTTTTTCTCTCCTCCTCCTTCTCCACTTTCTATTTGGTAGGAACACTGGGTTGGGGGTTAGGACCACCCATCTAGTAGGAAATCTTCCATTCATTTAACATATGTGATTGGATTCAACTCAGGGAATGTGAAGGCAGAGGAGAGCTCCCTTTTGTTCACAGAATATTTCTGTAATATAGCTTAAAATAATTTTTTTTTTTTTAAAGAAAACCTTGTATTTTGTCCTCCTGTTTTTCTCAATTGGTGAGAACTTGAGGTGGTCAGTGGATGGTCTGCCAGACCCAAACCTTCAAAAGTCCGCGTCAGAGAAAACCTGAGTAATTAACAAAGCCATGGACTAAAAGAAATTTGAGTACGGCAAGAAAACATGCCAGGTTGGAAAGATCAAGGTGAACCTGTAACTTTATAAGGAAATAGATATTCCAGCTAAAAAAAGTGGCCCAATGGCAATAATAATTTCAACAGCTGCAATTTTGCTCATGCCTAACTCTCCTGTGTGCTTCTAGTGCCAGATTTTCATCTGTTTTGCTTTCATCCATTAAAAGAACTAGATCTTCTCAAAGAGTAGCTGATTCGCATGTCTTGAGAAGGGAAATTCAGAAGGAGTCTGAGACATCTTGCTGTTGCTAGAAAGCAGGGATGCTTTCAAGGTGTCAAAACCCTAGTCAAAGACCTTCAGGAACATATTTAGATTTATTTAGCTTGCCGAGCAAGGAAGAGCTCATTCCAGGGGAACCTTGGGGTGTCTGGGTAAAAGGGAGTTGGGAGGGGCTTATTATAGGATTTGTGCTTAAGCTGAATGATTTTGTCAGTAAGAAAGCAAAAATCACTCAGAGATCTTTTTTCCTCTAACTGCATTATGGCTTTGACTATGTTGGTTAGAAATTGTTTATCATAGCTTAACAGCCACTAGGCTGATTTTTACTGTCTCAGAAATGTTCAAGGAAATGCTAAAACAATAAAGGAACCGGGGCTGGCCCCGTGGCCGAGTGGTTGGGTTCGCGTGCTCCGCTGCAGGCGGCCCAGTGTTTCGTTGGTTCGAATCCTGGCCGCGGACATGGCACTGCTCATCGAACCACGCTGAGGCGGCGTCCCACATGCCACAACTAGAAGAACCCACAATGAAGAATATACAACTATGTACCAGGGGCTTTGGGGAGAAAAAGGAAAAAAATAAAATCTTTAAAAAAAAAAAAAATAAAGGAACCAACTTAAAGGGACTCCTACTGGCTGAGACAACTTAAGTTTCAAAAAGATAATGATAATTATGATCATTAAAACTACGAGATCATTAAGATACTCAAAATGGAAAGTTAATATGAAGTATACAAAATGTAGCTGTAATAAAAAGGTAAATATGATAAAATATATTTAATTTTTATTGATTACATAAGTTTCCAATTAGAAACTTATGTGGAAACTAGTTTCCACAGACAGACATTTAATACCTACATGTTAAGATATGTCAGCCATCTAAAGATTATGTAACACATCACTTCTGAGAAAGCAATGCTGGGCTTCAAAAGTTTAAACCCTGTCTGAAAGGCAGAGACTTAAAAGTCTCATGATGTAAGAAGTAAAACTTTATTATGAACAGGGGCTCAGCCTAATGCCTCAAGTCTTGGGTTTTAATCACAGTGGTCTACACAATCAGGGTTCTTGGCCAATTGAGATCCACCAGCAGTAAAATTCCAGAGCCCACCATTTCAGCTGGTCTGAGATGAGATTCCTTTTCTTTTGTGACTGGTAAAAACTTCAGCCCTGGGAAACCTTGGTAACATAAAAACAAAACTCCCAGGGAGGAAGATGCATAAGAATGTACGATAAGATTAGACTCCATCTTGACTGGAGCACCTTAGTAACCGGTTTAAAGGGAGAGTGTAATAAAAATTATTTAGAGCATTGTTTTATTTTTTGTATTTTGCTTGATTTTTCTAATATGAAATATTAGAATCCTAATTTTAATTAAACTGTTTAGCACATTTTATTAAATAAGTGTGTAACCGATTATGGTGGTCCTCCCTTATCCACGGTTTCGCTTTCCTTGGTTTTAGTTACCTGCAGTCAACAGTGGTCTGAAAATGTTAAATGGGTGAGAGAGAGAGAAAGACCACATTCACTTAACTTTTATTACACTGTATTTTCCTATTTTATTATTAGTTATTAATCTCTTAGTGTGACGAATTCATAAATTAAACTTTTTCATAGGTATGTAAATATAGGAAAACCCCATACATATGGTTCAGTAGTATCCACAGTTTCGGGCATCCCCTAGGGGTCTTGGAACACACCCCCCACAGATAAAGGGAGATTACTTTAGTAAGCCTGGGGAAATCGAATTTGTTAGATTCCAAGTCCAGATAGTAGTTATGAAAGTGCTGTGTAAAAAATTAGAATGGTGGTTGTTTACTCCTTGAAAAGAATGTTAATTTTTTAATGAAGTCATAAAATTACCAAATTAGGCATTAACTAATAGTAATGAATATTCCTCTTTCTGTCCAGAATTTTCTCAGACGTCAAAGAGTCTACCAACACAGCGGAGGTGAGGATGTCATAGAACTGAAAAGTAAGTGTTGAAGAATCATTAATCCCTTGTCTTTTGAGATGTTTCCAGAACAAAGGTTCTTCTCTGAGATCAGCCCATCATCTCCTTCCCCTGAGAATCTTGTGATTGCATCGTCTTGGCCATAAATAATTAGGTTAGAGGAGATGATGTTTGTTTTGCTTGTTTCCCTACTGATCACAAACTGGTACCCTCAGGATCAGGCAGAAAGAAGTGGGAGGTGACAAGGAAGATTCTGCTCAGAGCTGTCCATAGAAAAGGGTCAGTCTGGGTTAACTCAATCAGTCAGCATCCTCCCACTCCCTATGGCTCTCTTTATATAAAAATCATACATTGCAATGCCCTGAAGTTCCCAACCCAGCATGAGTTCCCAGGGGACAACCCCATTTGCCAGCTAAGGGACAAATCTGCTGCCACTTATGTCTCTTTAGCTAGAAATGTAAGGGAGGTTGGTAAAGTAAGAATTTATGTGGGTGTTTGCTGCTCTGGAAAAAACTTGGGCCATTTAATAAGGAAGACAAGAAAGATGGATATTGGGTGACCAATTGCAGTGTCTGCTATAGGAGTAATCAATTTCCTAAAAGAGGTGTAATCTTCCAATTCCTCAGGAAAAGAAAAGAAAAATGGTACACAGAGGGAAAAACCCCTGCAGGTACTTTCCCAGGAGTGGACCAGGCAGATAGAGCATTTGGATGCGGGAAGATGAATCTTTTGTGATTTTGGGTTGGCCTGTGGCAGATATAGTCATCAATTGTGCACTCTCAGAGCCCTGGACTTTATCTACTATCAGCAATTTCTCTCCCTTTATCCTCTCACACTTCCCCTATCTCAGAGGAAGAAAAGACCTGCTGCTGTTGAAGTCGTTCTTGCAGCCTGCCTCCTGGACCCCATCCATCCTGTTTCTACCGCATCCTTGTCTCTCTGCGTGCCTCTGCCTCTGTCACTCTGATTCTCCATCTCTCCCTTCCTCCTGCATTCAGACATTTGTATGTATCCCTTTGTAAAATATGAAACCCTCAGCCTGATGTTCGACCCACCCGTATATTTTTTCTATTGTTCTTTTTATTGTGAAATACTTCAATTTTGTGGCGCACACCCACAGTTTCCTTACTGTTTCTGGCCCTAGAAATTTGGAGTCTCCCATTTCACTACTTTATTAAACCTGCTTTTGGGAGGACACCCCAGATTTCTTCCTATCCAAATTTAACGAATTTTTAAAAGCTTTTATTAGCACGTCTACCTCCTGCTGTAACAGGTAATCTTGACTTTGTTCTCTTCCTGAAGGGCTTTCCTCTTGGGTTTTCTTCTTTCTTTCATGATAACTTTCTTACTAGCTCTTCTCTCTTCCCCAAAGTGCAGATATCCTGGGGGCCATTTTTTTCTACCTTCTCTTCTGTCTTTAGAGAAAAATCACACAAAGAGTTCACTGAGCTTGAATTTCTGTTGCAGGTTCCCAATCAGCACCCGCCTCTAATTCTCTTGTCCCTCCTTTACTCTAGTTTCACATTCTCAGTTGCTGTGAGAGATTTCCACTTCAAAGTCCCACAACCATTTAAAGCCGAATTCATCTCTTGCAAACCATTTCCCCTTCTCATTGTCTCCATTTCTAACAGAGTGGCCGTGTTTTTCCCCATCAACTCTGGAATCAGACAAACAGAAATCCAGCTCTGATACTCACCTGCTGAGGGACTTTGGGCAAAATATGTCACTTCACTACATCTCTGTTTTCTTACCTACAAAGTGAGGGTCCCTACCTCAGAGGGCCTGGTACTTCTTGTGTGGTTGTTATCTGTTTACAAATATTCAGTGCTTTTCTCCTAGGTAAATGGAAGGGCTGTACTACCCCACTCCATTGAACTCAGGGTGGCTATATGACTTGCTTTGGCGAATGAAATGTGTGTGGAAGTGACAAATGCATTGTTAGAAGGGAACTTCAAAAGCCGTGATCCTTTTCCCTCTGCCACAACAACCAGCAGTGTTCCCAATGGCGACTTCTCTGTCTCTTGGGAGTAAGAGTGACCTGGGGCAGCACCTCACCAATCCTTGATGGATGTGTGATGTTAGTCAGAAATAAGCCTTTGTTGTTCAGAGGCACTGAGGTTTAGGGCTGTTTTGTTACTGTGGCATAAGAGAGCCTATAGTGACTGTTACAGCCCCGCACTAAGAACGAGACAGTAGTTCTTGACTTCTCGGAGCTTACCTGAGTGGGGAAGAAAAACTCTAGAAAGTTATTACATCAGGCTTTTCTGAATGGGGAAGCTCTTGTCCTCACAATTCAGCCTTTAATACTGTCAAATGCTATTAGTTCTCTGACAGAAAGCTTCCCTTTTGCCTAACCCAAGTCCTTGCAGTTGCCATTAAAACCTTTACTTGACTTCAGTCACTCTCAAGCATAAGCATGCACCCAAAGCACCTGGAAGGTTCATTAAAACAGAAGTTTCTGGGCTCCATCCCCAGAGATTCTGACTCAGTAGGTCTTGGGTGGGGCCTAGGAATTTGCATTTATTTATTTATTTTCTTTTTGAGGAAGATTAGCCCTGAGCTAACATCTGCCGCCAATCCTCTTCTTTTTGCTGAGGAAGACTGGCCCTGAGCTAACATCCGTGCCCATCTTCCTCTACTTTATATGTAGGATGCCTGTCACAGTATGGCTTGCCAAGCAGTGCCATGTCCACACCCGGGATCTGAACTGGCAAACCCCGGGCTGCCCAAGTGGAACGTGAGAACTTAACCGCTGTGCCACTGGGCCGGCCCCCAGGAATTTGTATTTCTAACAAATTCCTAGATGATAGTGATGCTGCTGTTCCAGGGATCACACTTGGAGAGCCAGCATTTTACCAGTTCTGGTTCTTAAGGAAATGGAGCACCCTCATCTTTTTTTGTGCTCGACTTTGTATACTCACTAGTTAATGGTAGGTCTGGCTTCTGTCTTCAAGGGCAGTGTTTATGCAACAGTGGGGAGGGATAAACTATTGAGACCACTTGGGAAGAAAAGCCACAGCAGCAGGAGGGGGGACATTTAGATTCCCTGGGGGCTTTGTGACAATACCAGGGCCAAGGCAAATAAAACCCTCAAGATGGCCTCTGAGTCCACAGAGCAGTTCAGCATTGCTTTTATTGCTGAGTGAGGGTGCCACACTGCCCCTGCCGAGAGCTGATCCTAGCAGGAAAAAGTGGGATTCAGCCTCCTCCAGAGCATCAACCTCCCACCTGCAGCTCTCTGCTCACAGGAAAGGAGCTATCTTTGCAGAAGAACTGGGTCCCGACAAAAATCAACTATCTGGTGTAGACTGAACTGTGTTGAATTAGCCATAGACATAGGTTTGTAGACTTTCTTAGGACAAAACAGAAGATCTTGGGGCAATTTTCATCTAAAGTGCAGGCAATGCACTATGTCTTAAATGTCCAACTCTTTCCCTGCTATTCCATAAGAACACTAACCACTGATGCTCTTTAATCCAAATAACTTACTTTCCTTCTAAAATTTGTGGTTCTTCGAACAACAATAAAGATAACTAGTTTTTGCTACATCCCAGACACCACGTTGAATCCTTTTATTCTCATTATCTTATTAAATCCTAACTTCTACACTTTGATATAGGCATTGTTATTCTCATTTTTTATAGTCAAGAAGCCCAAGGCCCTGGGAGGTTACCAGAATGCGCCGTGTTACCCAGCCAGTAAATAGCAGCATTGAAGCATGAACTCTGGCTGTCTGATTCCATGCAGTTAATCACTGCGAACAATACATGACAAACCCAGGTTAGGTTTACCATTAAACTTGAAATCCTTTCTTTCCTTCTAGGCATTTTCCAACTTCCCCTTCTGTGTCAAAAGCACCCAGAACAGGATCAGTAGGTGACAGAATGAGCTGGGGCAGGGGGGTGCTATGAAAATAACTCTAGGCAGATTTGTCTCCAAAATTAACTCTTGTTTTTGACTCTGAAACAAAATGAGGAGTTTTCATCTTCAGGCTTTTGGCTGGCATTCCAGACTCGTGCTCTGACTTTTACTCCTTTCTGATGTTATTAATGAAGGCCGGAACCCTCACATATTTGCCTCATTACTCAGTAAGATACTTTAGCCAAATGTTAGGTCAAGGCCCTCAGTCTGAGATGGTGTAAGATGATGGTTTAGGAAAATTTTTTTCCCCAATGACAATACCTTTCTTCAAACAATATCTTACCTGATACCCCAGTATATAAAAGGTATAATAACGATGCTGCTGGAGTTGGTCCTCTCCTTCGCTGACCCTTCCCTCCAGTCTGGTGGCTCTAAGGAGATCCAGGAACACCTGGTTCCGATGGTCAGCCCTCTCAGAGCACGGACCGCCAGGCTTCCTTATGCCGGCACCACTGACTACATATTGAATGGACATTCAACCAATCTTCGGCTCTCAGCTCTCCCTTTACCTCCTAGTTCAGACCTACCTGGTGCTGCCAGGTCCTGAGCCTTTTGGAATTCTTCAGGATAAATGAATTTGCCCCTTACTTTCCCATAGTTCCAGCCAAGTCAGCTTCAACTTGTCTATCTGTTTCTCAGCTTTTATGTATGTATGTCTATATACATGCATTATAGGTATATAGTTGCTCTTCCCATTATTTTGTGGGATTATGCCTTTAAAAACCCATTCATGGTCATTTTAGCAGAGTTTTGAGAGGGGAAAAGGGGATCCTTTAATCAGAAGCCATCATTAACTCTTTAAATCCTGCCTTTCCGCCTATTCCTTCCATTCTCTGCTTCTGCACGCCTGGGCCTATGTGGGTGGGCCATAGTCTATTCTCCCATGTATCTCATCTTCTAATTCATATTGTAAAAATCTATTTTCCACGTTGATATGCTCTGACAGTTTCTTAATATTTTCTTCCCATTTGCTGCACTGTCCTTTCCTACTGAGATTATTTTACTGCTGTGATTACAGTTTAATTTTCAGCATTCCTAATCCATTCTTTTGAAAATCTTTATCTGTTCTTGATTCATAATTGATTGTGTGTTTTTTTTTTAAAGATTTTATTTTTTCCTTTTTCTCCCCAAAGCCCCCCGGTACATAGTTGTATATTCTTCGTTGTGGGTCCTTCTAGTTGTGGCATGTGAGACGCTGCCTCAGCGTGGTCTGATGAGCAGTGCCATGTCTGCGCCCAGGATTCGAACCAACGAAACACTGGGCCGCCTGCAGCGGAGCGCACAAACTTAACCACTCGGCCACGGGGCCAGCCCCCATAATTGATTGTTTTTGTTGCCTAATTTGTTTTTCTCGGTGTATGGATACTAGTCATTCCTTTGTCTCATTGAAGATTTAAATCATACTATTTTAAAGTCATCTTTTACAGAAGAATGCATTATTATTTAGAATCCTGTAAAAGGGAATTCTCTCATTTGTTCAATTTGTTGGCTATCTTTTCTGACATTCGTTTTGCTCACCTGATTTGGAATTTTAGTTTGTGAGTTGAGGGTGGGTGGTTTATAGGTATGATTTTCTTCTTCTTGTGTTCATCCCACTCTTACCAAAGGGCCCACAGGTCAGAATCAGAGTTATGCTGATGACTTAGTGGTCTCTGTCTCTAGGGACATTGCAGATCTAACTCCCGAGTCTGCAGGTAGCTGCCTCTGCTTTCTCTTTCCTTCCTGGGCAGCATCGTGTTGCAGCCGTGGCCCCAGCACTGGTCACAGCCTTTTGTTCTTCTCTCCAGGTAATAGGAGGGGAGGCCAACCCCAGTTTTACTCCAGGGGCCTGGCTTTGGTCTCCCAACATCCTTGGGAACCAATTTCTCTTCCAAGCCCAATCGATCTAGAGCTTCAGCTCTTCAGCTGTTTCTGTGTTGTGCTGTCATTGTTCTGTTTCAATCTCACCTTCTCTGTAGCATAAACCCTGTTCTATTTATACTGTTTGTGAGTGAGGTTAGGGCATGTCTATCGTTTTGGGAGTTGGTGAAGGTTCTGCATGAAATCATTGAGCCATCTTGCCCAAAAATCAGGTCCTTTATAGTATGAAAATATGCGAGACATACCTTCCTCTTGCTAATATTTATACCTTTTTAAGCATAACTTCCATGAATTATTGGGCTGACAAACTTGTGTCCCTTTACCATAGACCCCTTCTCAAATCTTTCCTAGAACGAAGTTTAAGGAAAGTAGGAAGTGAAGGGGGGAAGGACACTCTGCTCTGCCACAAAATAAGTAACTACTTTTTAGGTCACCATGATTAATTAACATTGATTTATTTCTAAATTTAAGGTTTTGTAGTTTGAAACCTTTAAAGGTCTTGAAGTGTTTAGTTCTTGGACTTTAGTTGTCTTCAAGGCCTAACTCAAAACTTGTTCCTCCTCCGTGAAGCTTTTCCTCCCTGCCTGGACCTCCTCCGCGCCTATGCTTTTCCCTGCTGTTACATGCAGACACGGGCACTTCATTATGCACTTTTTGGGGGTGGGGGCACGTTGAGCTATAATTGTTCTGTGTGTTTCAGTCTCACCTCCTCAATAGCGTAAGTCCTACAAGAGCAGATTGTGTCTTTGCCTACTTTTGTGAGCACATTGTGATGGTTTCTGGAAGAATAAATGCTTACTG
The DNA here is from genome assembly GCF_037783145.1 of Equus przewalskii. Lineage (NCBI taxonomy): Eukaryota > Metazoa > Chordata > Mammalia > Perissodactyla > Equidae > Equus > Equus przewalskii. The sequence goes on from NC_091844.1 coordinate 19,408,481, forward strand.
AGTACGGATTTATTTTCTTGGAGCTGCATGGGATGGTTCCAGCCGGGATTGCTAGCCTGGGTCTGCTGATTCGGACATGTCTCTCAAGTTTGTACCTCCAAGACCAGAATTCATCTTGTCATCTATTTCATGTCTCCAGTGCCTTAGGGTGCTGGTTTATCAGAGAATTATGGGATTGGGAGGGACATTAGGGACATACAGCCAGTGGTTCCTAAATGTTTTCTTAGTCAGGGAACCCTGCCTTCAAAAACCGTAATATAAAATGGGTAAAAGAGATGGGGGTAAAGCTGTCCTTGTTACATGGGGTCTGGGGGAGACACAGACTCACCTTTGCCTCCGCGCCCTCACCGTTCTCTCTGCCTCTCTGGATGTGACTCAACGTGTGACTGGAGAATCAAGACTCTACAAAGCACATCTGAAAACCTATAATCTACTCCATACCCCTTATTTGAATAAACTGAGACCCACGGAGGAAGAGTAGCTTGTTCAAAGTCTCATGGCTGGTAGCAGCACCTGATTTAGGACTGGCTCTTCATCCAACTCTCCTCCTACTGCCTTTTCCACTCTACTGTGGTCTCCTAACAGAGATAGAAAGAAATGGAAGTTTAAATTGGACCGTTAACCCAAAGTTTACTGTATTCCCTCCCTTTTATGGCATACCTCCAGACACTCGCTCCTGTGCTGAGCCCCAGATGGCAGAGGCTGCTCAGCCAGGTGTCAAACCCACTGGCTTAGTCATTTGGGGCAGAGCACCTCCTGAAGACTCATGAGAAGGCCTGGCTTCATTCGGCCTTCCAGAAAGCATTTCATTGAGTGTCTGTCAAAGTCTAGCCATTTAACTTGCCTATTCTTCCTTCCAGTCTCCATTCAGCTTCTGACTCACCCGCAATACCCCAGTCCAGGAGACCTTTGCTCTGAGCAGATGGGGGGATCTGGAGGGATTCAGGTACTGGGTGAAGAGGCGAGAAGGTGTAGAAAGGTGTTGGGTTATGTGATTTCTTACGTTTTGAGGAAAGATTCTCTGAACTTCCCAATGTTTTTTAAAGTTGAATATACTAATATTTTATCAGCAAGTCAGAGACCAAAGGAATTTTAAAAATATATTCATAGAAAAGTCAATAGTTAGATTTCTTAAAAGAAGTCAAAAATCTTCAAGATACAGAAGAAAATCACGATAGATAACAGCTGTTAAGCTTTCACATATCATTCAGCTAAATTAATGAACACATTTAGATGGCACGACCATCTGAAAGGTACTTTAAAGGATATCATCTCATTGAATTTTCACACCACCGCCAAGAAGAAGGTATTATTAGAACTATTTTACAGAAGAGTAAATTGATGCTGGGAGCAGATAAATAATTTGCCCAAAGTCATGCAATTTAAAGGGGTGAAACCAGGCCCCAAATCCAGATGCTTCTGACTCCAGATTTCATATTCTTTTATGCCCTTTAAAAGGCTGAACAGTGGACAGGACAGACCATTGATCTGAGCCAGACTGATAGCTTTTATGTACAGTGATGCCTCATTAATCTCATATTACTGGGGAATGAACTGTTCTATCTAAGTGAATATTTCATGTAATGGGAGCTTTAAGCACTAAAGCTTAACATAAAACTTAACCATTTTGAGGGGAATCTTTCTGGCTTGTGTTAGATATTTTTGTTCTGGAGGTCACTTTCTGTGCTAGCCCCATTTTCTCTGTCCCCGATGTTGTCTGCCATCTGCAGAGCCAACCCTGCCCAGGCTTGGGGCTGATGAAACCATGGGCCTGGGTGCGCATGAGTAGTCTCTACCTCTGTGGAAAGAGGAATGTGAGTTTGGGGCTCCAGTCACTTATTGAAATGTGGACGGATTCAAGCCCCTGAGTGCCTCTGTGATCACTGAGCTCTGGCTACTCAGTCTTACACCATCACGTGCCTGAACAGCAGATGTTATTGGGCTCTTTCGTGAGCACCCGCTGCTCAGTTACCCACCGAGAGACTGGGAGACTGAAAGGCAGGGCTGATTAGTGTCTAGCAGACTGGAGGCCTAACCCATGCCCTTCCTGGCCATTTTTCCTGAAATAGAGCCCTGCTTCAACAGTCTTGATATTTTTGGGCCCCTTAGTTAATGTCAGCCCTCAGGTGATGTCAAGAAGCACAGTCTCCAGTGTATTTTCATTGCATCTTGCCTCACCCCTTTGGACACGGCCCCTTGGACTTTGGTGATAGTTCAGGTCATCTTGGGTTTGCTGGTCTGGTCAATTTTCCTTAGTCCTCATACTATGGTCATTCTGACTTGAATGCAGCATGCTCCACTTTTTATGTGAAAACTTCCAGCATAAACAATAGCTTGGATCAAGCTATTTATGACAATCTGATTTCTTTTTCTTTTTTTTTTTTTTGAGGAAGATTAGCCCTGAGCTAACATCTGCCACCAATCCTCCTCTTTTTTTTGCTGAGGATGATTGGCCCAGAGCTAACATCCGTGGCCATCTTCCTCTACTTCGTATGTGAGACACCTGCCACAGCATGGCTTGCCAAGCGCTGTGTGGCTCGGCGCCCAGGATCTGAACTGGCGAACCCCAGGTCACTGAAGCGGAACGTGTGTACTTAACCGCTGCACCTCTGGGCCAGCCTCTGATTTCGTTTTCAAAGTCACTTCTACCAAAATCCAACAGAATTAGAGAGCTGTTAAAGGAAGAAAACCAAAAACCAAGACAAACCTGGAGATTCTCTGCTCTACTCCTCCCTAGACTCTTTTGAGTTGAATGCTAGTCCTTGATTTATCAAATTTTATCATTTTTCACTTTTTATTGGCTTCTCTTTATGAAGATGAGGATTTCATATCCTTAGATGATCCAATATCCTTGCTTTCCCTCCTGATTTCCAAATATAATTACATCAAAATTTTTGGTTAAAGCAATGTAAAATGTTTGCCTAATTTCTGGTTAGTATTTTTTTTTTTTTTTGTGAGGAAGATTGCTCCTGAGCTAACATCTATGCCAATCTTCCTCTACTTTTTGTATGTGGGATGCCACCACAGTATGGCCCGACAAGCAGTGTGTAGCTCCGGTCCCAGGACCCGAACACTCAAACTCCAGGCCACCGAAGCAGAGTGCATGAACTTAACCACTGTGCAACTGGACTGGCCCTAATTTTCTGTTTAGTATTTTGTGATTACATTTCCTTTCCTGTTCAAAGTATTTTGCTTCCTGAAATTATTAATTCCCTCATTTCCCCCAACCTGTTTATTTGTTTATGTTCTTATCACTAATTATTTTCAAACTTTCCAACCCCGGTAACTATCATTTCCCATCCAGCCAGAAGCATCAGCTTTTCTTCGTTCTTAGAGATGTTCCTCTGGGGGTCCTCTATCCTCTGGCTCCCATCTGGCCCCACTGTGCTCTGGGCATGCTGTACTTGTGGGCTCCTGGCCCTTCTTTTCCTCTCTGTCCCAAGATGTATTTCTTGTTTCCTAAACCCCACATCTTTCTCTTCCTTGATTTCTACCCAGATTTCAGTAGAGAATATCCTTCAGTAGCTTCTTGAGAAAGCAGGCATGAGAAATATGTCTTGAGACCCTCAAAGTCTTAATATGTATCGCTCTCTCTTCACCCTTAATTGATAATTTGGCTGAGTGTAGAATTCTGGGATGCAAATTTTCATTCAGAATTTGAAGCTATTGCTCCGTTGACATAGATTGAGTGTGTTATTGAGAAATCTAATGACATTTATATTTCCAGTATTTGGTATGTGAACTCATTATTTATGACTTGAAGATGTTAGTTTCTTCTCTTTATCTCCAAAGCACTGAAATTTCACAGCAATGTAACTTGGTATGGGGAATCTTTTTATTTATTATGCTTTATGTTCCATAGCTTCTTTTAATCTGAATACTCATGTCTCTCAGTTATGAGAAATTTTTGGAGCATCACTATTTTGATGATTTTCTGTTTATTTCACTCTGTTCTCTTTTTCCGAAACTGTTTCACAGCGGTTAGACTTCGTGGACTGATCAATACTCAAATTTCCTCTTATCTTTATCGTTTCTCTCTTTTTTTTGTTCTACTTTCTGAGAGAGTCCTTTGACTTTACATTTTAAAGTTTTTATTGAATTTTTTTGTTGAATCTTTTATTTCAAGCATCATATTTTCAAATTTTATGCTTTCTAATTTGTTTCCTATTCCTTAAAAATTATGGCGTCCTCTTCTTTTGGCGCGGATGAACATTTTCTCTTACCTCTCTAAGGAGATCAGTTACACACATTCAAAGTTGTCTTCTCCCTTCACCGACTTCATTTCCTCTGAGTTTCTTTCGTTAGTGTGTTTTGGTCTGGATTTTCCTTATTAGATGCTTACCTCCAGTGTGTTTTGTCTGCTTGTATTTGAAAATATTATATTGAAATATTATATTGGAGCAGACTGGTCGCATTTTGGGGAAAAGGCAGGGCTTGTCAACTGTGATGTGGCTGGATGGGGAGCCAGCCATTGATGGGAAAACTCTGCACAGAGTGTAGTCTCTGTAAATCCTGAGTGTTGGTATTTAGAGATCTTTTTCCTGGGTGTATTCTGTTTCCCTACCTAAGAATCCTCCAGTTTCCTGCCTGGGAGGGGGCATCTCCCTAAGCGGCCAGTGTTGTTAGAGTCCAGAGAGACAAAGGCACCAGGGCCTGACTATCCTGTATGTAGACTTCCATTCATCCCCTAGTTTTTAGACGTGTGCCCCTCCCTACCATCCGCTGGGGTCCTGGGGCTGGACCTTCTCTGGACCCTTTCCTCTGTGGAATAAACGTCCAGTTGTCTGCCAAGGAGGGAGAGGGAAACTGACAGTTTAACTACCTTCTTAACAGAATTTAAGCGAATCTTCTCATTTGCAGCTCCTTATGCCCCTTGTCTGAGTGCCTCTGATTTCTGTGTCTTTCCAGGGATCTGAGGCCTGACCTGCCTGGCTTCTCATTGGCTTCCTTCAGCAGGCCCTTCCTGTTCTGCTTTATTAGCTCTGACCATTTCATTTGATGCTTTCTAGCCTGCAAATGTTGGCTGACATCTCTCGTTCACTGTGGATCCTGTCCTTTCCTTTTCCTTGTGGAGATCACACACACACACCCCCCCCCCCCCCACACATCACTTTACTCTCATTCTAAGTAGAGTATTAGGAGGGAGTAGAGATAAACACGTGTATTCAATCTACCATGTTTAACCAGAATTAATCACATGCCATCTTAATGAGAGTTTGCTGAGCATAGTTTAAATTTTCCTTGCTGGCTTGGCCACCCACATGGGTATTAATTGCAGGGTGTAAAACAGTCTTTAAGAAGCTCTCTGGACGTGCATGGCTATATGTAGCTATACTAAGTGTTCCCCAACCACTGTACTTAAAAAAATTGTGCCTGCTTTTTGTAAGTATTGCTTTCATTCATTCATTCAACATTCAGAGGTTTTTTCAAATTTTTAAAATTTCTTTTGCTTTTTGGTGAGGACGATTGGCCCTGAGCTAACATCTGTTGTTGATCTTCCTCTCTTTAAATTTTTTTTTCCTCCCCAAAGCCCCAGTACATAGTTGTACATCTACTTGCAGGTCATTCTAGTTCTTCTATGTGGGATGCTGCCACAGTGTGGCTTGACAAGTGGTGGGTAGGTCCGTGCCCATGATCTGAACCAGTGAACCTCAGGCTGCTGAAGCTGAGTGGGTGAACTTAACCACTCGGCCCCGGGGCTGGCTCTCATTCAACATTTATTATGCGTATACTATGCTCCTGACACTGGGAATATAGCAGTGAGCTGGATAAAGTCCTACCCTCTTGAAGTTTTCTATCTGTTTTGTCCTTTGGGCTTTCACTTGTTTTTGTCAGTGTTCTTGCCCGTTTCTTCCAGCTTGCCCCTTCTAATGTGTTGTGAGCCTAGCAAATAGGGCAATCAAGTTACTAGGCCAGCGTATGAAGGAGGAATAAACTGATCCTGAGCATGGGGCTACCAGGTTCTGGGAGGTATAAAATGAATAGATTTTGTAACGGCAACTTATACCTTTCATGGATCTCTTCTTTCTTTCTTTTTTTCTTTTTTGCCCTACTTTTGATTCATGGCTGTATTTTTGATAGTTAAAATAGTCAGAAAAGGGGCTTCTGAGTACAGAAATTGTTTAGGATCAAAGACTGTTAGAGCTGGATGATATCTTTGAGGGCACACAATAAAATCTTTCATTTCATAGTCGCAGTAGTCCCTGCCTAGGGAGGGAGGGAGAATTGCTCAAGGTCACACAGTTAGCAATTGGCCAATCCAAGGCCAGAAGCCAGGTCCCTGGGGGCTTTGCACTAAGAAACGCTCAGATTTATAATCTTAAGAAGCATGCATGGAAAATTAGCTGCCAGTCAGATCATAGGAAATGACACTGGAGACGAGGCTGCCTCTTTGGAAGGAAGGAAGCGAATCTCATTAGAATACCAGGGCTCTTCAGCTTGAGCCATCCCAAGGCTGGAGCAGGAGGAGCTGTAATATCTGCACCCCTCTTATGTGGAATGTAATTACATTTTCACTTCAGCTTAACTGGAAAAAGCACTGGAATTTACATCACACGTGGTTTTTACGTGTTTTCTGCTGATCGCTGCTTAACAAGCTGTTTCACTGGAGAGGTTTGTTAGTTTTAATAGCCCTTAAATTACTTACGGCAATTACCTGCATCACTTTCAACTCCATGGAGGTTATTAAAATGCTCTCATGGCAACTGTAAAGAAATATAAAAATAGGTAAAGATAAAATGATACCCTTTCCCTGAAGGCATTTGCTGGGACTGTATTTGCATTGCTTTTATACAGAGGGGCGCATTTAGTTCACGATAAATATCCTAACCACTGAGGCTTAATCCACCTAAAAGCAGACATACCTCATTTTAAAAATTGTTTTCTCAGGGGCCAGCCCAGTGGCATATGGTTAAGGTCGTCCGCTCTTCTTCGGCAGCCCAGGGCTCACGGGTTCGGATCCTGGGCATGCACCTAGCACCACGCATCAAGCCATGCTGTGATGGCGTCCCTCATAAAATAGAGGAAGATTGGCACAGATGTTAGCTCAAGGCCAATCTTCCTCAAAAAGAAAAAAAAAGTTTCTTTTCTCATCCCACCAGGTTTATTCCAGCACTAGCCTCACAGAGGCAACTGGAAAATATTTTGGTTGAATTTAATAAGCATTTGTTGAGCCTCTAGCATATGGCAGCCACTGTGCCAAGTAATGTTACATATACTGTTTCATTGGAGCTCAAAGAACTTCTGCGAGCTATGTGATATTATACCCACTTTACAGACAAGAAAACTTAGGATTATAGAAGTGAAGTGAAAAATCACAAAATCACATGGCTGGTCAGTGTGGTTGATGGGATTCAAATTCAACCTCAACTCCAGCAAGATTTGTACTGCATCACGACTACCACCTACTAGTTAGACGGCCTTTCCTGTAAGCAGAGCCACTTCTGTGGGGTTGTTAGCAGGATTCAGGGGAGGTTTTCTGTCCCATCCAGTCCTGAAATCCCATTTCTTGTATTCCTACAGACCAAAGCGCTTTCTTTCTGGGATTCTCTTGCAGAAATGTAAACCCGAATTTGGAGAAAGCTTTACGTGAGTTTGTACCCTCTAGTGAATTGCTACTCAAAGTGTGGTCCCTGGGCCAGCAGCATTAGCATTGCCTGGGACATGCCAGAAAAGTAGAATCTCAGGTCCAAGCCCAGACCACTGAGTCAGAATCCATATTTTCACAAGATCCAGGTGACTTGTATGCACATCGAAGTTTGAGAAGCACTGCTCCTGTATGAGGGAGTTCGCCAGAGACTTCTTTTTCTATTTGAGAGTATTGATCATTTGGAGGCGTGGACTGAGAGGAAGAGACAGCACCCAGCAGGGGGAGAATCCTGCTGCATGGAAGGACTGTGTTTGGATCCCAGCTACGTTCCCATCTTGTCCAGACCTGCTCCAAGTCACTAGCACGGGAAGGAAGTAGTCAGTGTGTACGCACGCTGGGGTGATTTTCGTATGATGCCTGTTGTGATTCTCCTTAGAAATGATCCTCAGCATTTTCATGTGAAATGGGTGGATGTGTTTCTGCCTTCTGTGGTAAGACCTTCCCAAACCATGCCCCTACAACCTTTTACAATTTTTATCCTGTCTTTTCCCTGAGCTCCAATCTTTATCTCTGACTTATTTCTGAGCATCGTAATCTGAACGTCCCATAGCAGCTTCTAACTCCAAACACCTAACTCCAAACACATCCCTTTCCCTCCTTTCCTTTGATGTAGCTGGTTTTATTTATTTATTTATTTTTTACCAGTGGTTAATAGTGACATTGATTTGCTAATCCAGTCAATCATTCTACTGAGAGTTATTATGCAGCCGCTGTGAGTTGGTCACTTTGACGGTCTTGTTCTTCAGGACTGACACTCCAACAGGACAGAGAAACACGTAAACAAGCAATCACACTGCGGTGTGCTGAGTGTTACATTAGGCTGCACTGTTCAATTCAGCATCCAGAGCCACACGTGGCGACCGAGCACTTGGAATGTGGCTGGTCTGAGCTGAGTGGTGCTCTAGGTATAAAAGACACACTGTATTCCCAGGACTTAGAATGAAAAAAAAAAAAAAGAGAATGTAAGATATCTCATTAATATTTTAAAAATGTTGATTACATCTTGAATTGATACTGTTTTGGATATCTTGGGTTAAATAAAACGTATTGTTAAAATTAGGTTCACTTGATTCTTTTTTAATGCAGCAACTAGACAATTTATAATTTCGTGTGTGGCTAGCATTCTATTTCTGTTGGGCCGCGCTCCATCACGGGTTCTGGGGTGAAGCAGAACCTCAGAGTCAGGGAAGGCATCAAAAGATGAAGAGGCAATAGGGTTTTCCAGGTAAAGGAGAGAATTCTCTATGGCTTTAGTGACCAGGAAGGCAGGCGAGTTGAAATGAAAGGAAATTAGCAGAGCTGTTGCTTTTCTGTTACTAGCAACCATATCGCCACGAACGAGGTTTGGAAGCTTGGTGCTGTGTGCAGCCAGAGAACCAGACTCATCTCCCCGTGCAGTTACGTTATTGATGGAGCCCTACATCCGCCTGGTCGTCCCCGTGCCAGGCTTTCTGAAGAATCACCCCGACTCTCCTGCTCTCCCCTTGTAAGTGGAGCCCTTGCTACTACCTGCAGGCTGCAACATGAGAGAGTGAAATAAAACTCATTTTCAGCACGCGATGAAGGGCTGAGGATATTCAAGCTTTGTGTGTGATGTTCTGTTGTGTCTGCTAAATGGTGACTTAAAATCGATTATAACCAAACGGAAAGAGGCAAAAACTGCTGACTCCTGAGATTTCCCAGAGGGAGAGGGGACGCCGGGATTTCTCTCTCTCATTTTTCCCTCTTAGATAAAAGCTGGCTGTTGAGATCTCAGGCTTACCATGTGGTTGAGTTCTGAGGTGTGGGGTGTTTACGGTATTCGGGAAGCTTCTACCCCAAATGGCAATGAGGCCTGTGGGATCCCAGGTGGGAGAGGAGGCTGGTCTCTCAGTTGAGCAGCAGCTGCCCTCACTGTTGCCTGTGGGTCTGTTCATCTCTCTCCTGTTTGGGGGAAAAACAGGGTTCCACTGGGAGGTCTCTGAACTACAAAAGAGGAAAGGATGAGCCGGGAGCCAGAGATCTCGGCATCATCCCAGCTGTGGTGCTCTAGATTTGCCTTTTAGCTTTAGAGGAAGATCCCTTAAGGCAGAATAAATTGAGATTTTACTTGTAGACTCAGAGCTGGCTCTGGACAAAACGCAAAGTGTATTCAGTATACATTTATCACATTATTTCTCTATGCCCGGCACAGCTTGGGGTGGGGGGAAAGGAAGGAAAACATCATAATCCTGTGAGATAGGTATTTTTGTCCCTATTTTATGGATGAGAAGACTGAGGTTAAAAGCCTTGCTCCTGATGGTCTTAAAACCAGGAGTTCACAGCTTCATCCTCTCCATGCCATAGCACCTGCCCGAGCCTTTGGCTTGCCCTCTCCATTTCCCCTCTGCTAAGGCCCCAGGGTAGACGTACTGCGGTCCCCAGAGGGCAGGGACCAGAGAGGTAGCAGAGACAGGCTCCAAGCACCCCCTTCCCTCTCATTACGTGTTTTGAGGGGTAAGGTGTACAGGTCAGGTCTTGAGTAAGCATGCCTAGCAAGTCCCGCCCAATGTCCCCCTCAGACAGCACACAGACATTTTTTAGGTGACGTGAGGGGAAAGGCAGCTGACAGCACAATTTTCCTTATTTTTATTCTTCTTTCTTCTGTGACTTGGTGTCTCTGAGACTGGCTACAAATCTGCTTATGATATAAAATAATATTTCCTCTAATTTATCATAGAGCACACCATAATCCCCATCCCCTAGGCCGACGGGAGCCCCTGGACAACGCACAGCGCTTCTGAGCTCCGGTTACCAGATGTCTGGATCCAGCCCTGAAAAGTCAGCTTTGAATTTTCAGGAACCAAACTGTGAAAATATCACACATATAAGTAGAGTAAGTTTATACCTTTTTGGCTGATCAATATTTATCAAGTGTGTGAGGTATTTTTCTTGAGACCATCTGGCATTCCTATCTCCCCTCTCTACTCTTTCAGACATGCCGGGGCTTAACGTCTGAAGACCTGTTCTGGCCTGAATGTTCGTGTCCTCCTCAAATTCATCTGTTGAAGCCTGAACCCCTCATGTGGTGGGGTTAGGAGATGGGGCCTTTGGGAGGTAAGTAGGTTTACATGAGGTCATGAGGGCAGAGCCCCATGATGGGATCAGTGTCCTTATAAGAAGAGGGAGAGACACGAGAACTTCCTTCCTCCTCCTTGTGCGGACACGGCAAGAAGGCAGCCATCTGCAAGCCTGGAAGAGGGCTCTCACTGGAACCCAACCGTACTGGCACCCTGATCTTGGACTTCCCAGCCTCCAGAACGGTGAGAAATAAATGTCTGTTCTTTAAGCTGCCCAGTCTGTGGTATTTCGTTCTAGCAGACTGAGCTGACTAAGGTAAGACTTCAGTGCTGTGTCAAAGGCAGGCATGAAAGAAAGGATGGATTCAACCAGTCATTGCATCAAAGAGAAAAGACAGCTGAGGAGGACCTTAGAAATCTTCCTCTCAGCACCCTGTTTCACTGATGCGGAAACTGAGGCCAGGAGAGGGAATGTGGTAGGCGGGGCGGACGGGAAACCAGGATTCCTAATGGCTGGTCCAGGCCTCTCTCAAGAGGAGAGCAGCAAGGCGCTGCCTTCAGACAGGTTGCATCAGTTAGGAAGCCAAGAACCTGAAAATCCCATGGCCCCTTTCATCAGAGAGACCTCAGTCCTTTCTCTGAGCTCTGAATGCAAGGATGTGTGCAGAGCTCACACAGCTCTGCGTGGAGACTTGGCATGCAGCTCACACGCCACTATGGAGAGGTCTTGTTACCTCAGATGAGGATCTGAATTTCTTTGTACCTCCCTTTCCCTGTCAGTGAGTGAGGGCCTGTTGGACTTGCTGGATTAATCAGGTAAGGTGTGGAGAGATGTCAGGAGACCCTCCGGAGAATCCAAATCAATACCACACATGAAAACAAAGCCGGCTTTGAAGTCCCGGAGTTCAGAAAGGAAAGTTTCTTTGCTGCTAAGACAAGTTAGAACAACACAAAAATGGTTAAAACTAGTTCAGGAGGTTTTTTTCCTCCTCAGAAAGTTTTGGCTTTGAGAAGGGATTTTCCCATAGTGCATCTGGGCACATTTGGATCTATGTGAGGAGGAAAACCATACGAAGTAAATGAGTTTGCCTTCTGTTAGTTGATTGTTACTCCGCAAAGCTTCCTCTCACCCTCTGTCCAGGCACCCAGGACACATACTCTTGCCTACTGCTGCCAAATTGAGCCCATTCTTCCTGAGCATGGGCTCACATTCTGGAACTTTTCCTCCTTACACCCAAACTTATATGTACCATGTCCACCCACCCTCACCCCCATTCCTTCAAGGCCTTGGTCACAAGCGCTTGAAGCTAATGAAGTAACTAGATGTTGCTCAAGTTTGTAGTCTTGGATATAAATGCTTTACTCATGAGAGAGGCCAATGCTCTGTGGTTTTGAACAAGTCATTTATTCTATCAGCAAATAAGTGGTGCTTAGCATTTTCTTATCAGCGAATAAGTGGTGCTCACTCTATCAACCGGAGGATTGTTGCAAGATTCAAAACCCATGTGAATGAATGAATGAAAAGGTCTTTGTCAAAATGTAGCATGCTTTATAAAATATAAGATAACATTAATTAAATGCCTTAGTCTAAGGAAGTAAGACTTTTGGGGCTCGTGTCAGGTTAAGGGGAAGATAAATTTTGGTAGCAGCCCCCGGCCCCCAGATTTGCCCATGTAGACCCTGCATTTCTCTGCCTGTGCCTACGTCTTGCCCTGCTTTGTCTTCCCCATGCTTGTCTTACTTTCTTCTGCTAGAAGAGAGGGAGGGGGTGCCCATGTTGACTTAACCCCTTCATGCACTTTCACATAGAGACGGAGCAATGAAGAGCTGGAGCAGGTCTTCCATGAGTCTATCCAGAGGGGAACTCATGGGAGCCACTGGAGAGGAATCACTTTGCCTCTTACTCCTTTCAGGGGCCCACAGAAGCCCTTGACCGGACTGTCTAGGGAGCACATGCTGAGTGGGACTTTTCAATTGCCTAAAATTGGTATGTAGAGGCCCCAAAATGAGGATGAAGAGGCACCAAATAACCCACATTCTAAAGAAAGAAGCCAAAAATGCTCCCCTCTCCCAGACTAGCCTCCCTAAGAGGTGGCAGCTGTCTCGGGCACCATTCCTCACTCCTTACTGCATTAGGAGTTCATCACCGAAAGAGGAGAGAACACAGGGAGGGAGAGGGCTATCAGTGTTGGGAGCTTCAGGGTGGGGGTGCCCTAGGAGAGGTGTCCCCTGCCTTCCCTTTTGGGGAGAAGAGGTCAAGGGAGCAGAGAAGGGCTCTGAGAGCATCACCTGTGAAGATTTTGGGTGCCTGCAAGAAGGGACAGATGGCGTTTCATTTCCTAGAGAGATGCTCATTGCTGATCTGTCCTGGGCCATGTATGCAGGGGACAAGAGCAGGGGTCGTGGAAAGAGTCCGCATTCATGTTGCTTGGTGGGAAAGATGTGAGGGTTTCCTGTGGGTAAAGGAAACCACACAGAAGGTAGCCACTACACCAGCCAACAGGGCTGCCCGAGGACCCCAGCAGGAGACATTGTTGGGTCCACTCCTCGTGGTGGTCTGGAGGGGTGGATGCTGTGGAGCTGGAACTCCCTCTCCCATAGGGAGCTGTGCTCACGGAGTTTTTACAACCCCTCTTCAGGGAAACCCTGTGTGGAGTCCTTACAGGGGAGCCAGCACTTGACTTCCTGCCACATGGGGGCCAATTTGTGTTTGTCAAGAAAGCAGCTACAACCAACAGCAAGAGGGCTCTGAGAATGGCAGTTGAGTAGAGAGCCACTCCACTGTGACCTCACCGTCCTTCTCATCCTGCAGAGTTAAGGGGACAGAGGCACCCAGAGCTAGACCATGCCCACTCCTTTCCCTGCTCTAAGAGTAAGAATCCCTGTACTTAGTGGAAGGATGGAGGGTGAGAAAAGTTTAAAATTGGATTGAATAAGTTTTAATACTTTGAAGAAGTGTCTTCAAAGGTATGGGTTCCATTCAAACTGTCATTGAGAGGTCTCCATTCCAGTGGGGAGGGATAAAGCAGTTAAAAAAAATATATAAAAATTACGGGGCCGGCCCCGTGGCCAAGTGGTTAAGTTTACGTGCTCTGCATTGGCAGCCCAGGCTTTCGCCAGTTCGGATCCTGGGGACAGACATGGCACTGCTCGTCAAGCCATGCTGCAGCGGCGTCCCACATAGCACAAGCAGAGAATCCGTAGAATCTACAACTATGTACTGGGGGACTTTGGGGAGAAGAAGAAAAAAAAAAAGGATTGGCAACAGTTGTTAGCTCAGGTGCCAATCTTTAAAAAAATAAAAATATGCATTTGTACCCCCTATTGAGCTGTGTCACCTCAGTAAACCATTTACACTGGGGAAAGAGGGCAGTGGGAATGAAAGACAAGAAGACAAGTGCTTCTTGGTATTCAATTTGTTGCCCACATGCTTCTGTGTCCTGCTGCTTCTGCTGCTAAAGCACTGGGTTTCTGTCTCAAAGACTTGGTATAAAGAGCAGCCGGTCAGAAACGGGTTCCAGGATGGAACTGTCGGGAGCCCTGTAACAGCCTCGTCCGTGACCTGTCTTTGGCAGCAGTGGCAAGAGGAATCTGGAGGGATAAGCCCCGAGGTCCCAGGAATCCTGAGAAATGTCTACAGGTAGATGTCCTGAGGTCCTGCTCAGAAGGCCACTGGCCAGGCCAGGTGTGAGGTCAGCAGAAGCCTCCAGACTCCAGCTCGGGGATCAGCTGCCAGGTACCCCTCTTGGTCTCCTGGTCGTGATCAGAGTGCCTGTGTCGTTTTGTAGCCCGCAGGATTTAGATCGACCTTCAGATTGATCCGGTTGGGAACCCTTCCCCGCGGTCCTCCTATCCACTGCGCAGCGAATGGGCACCACCCCTGGCCTCTTTGCTGCTGCTCTGTTTTTTGGGTTGCTGCCCCAGGAGCATCGTCTTGACGCTTAGCCTGCAAGGCGTCAGGCGAGTACAGACCACAAGGTGGCAGCAGAGGACTAGCCTGGTAGAGTCCACTTGCTATCACAGTCGGGAGGACCCTTGGGGATGGGGAGATGGCGTTTCCTTACCAGGAGGGCAGGTTGGAAGGGAAAGAGAGTGAGCCAGCATTTTAGAGGGTTGGGAGATAGTCCTAACAGATACAGAAAGATTCCAGGAGGGGGTTGAGGTGAGACCTGAATTGAAAGAGTTATTATCACGTATTGAATGTTTACTGTGAGCTCGGCAATGTGCTTAATACTTAACATACGTTATAGGATCCGTTTCTTGAAACAACCTTATAATTATTCCTATTCTCCCTGTGAGGAAATAGAGGAAATAATTAAATTACTCGCCCAAGTTCACACAGCTATTAGGTGAGGGAGACTGGAATAAAAATCAGGTCTGTCTGACTTGAAAGCCGGAGCTCTGAACCTATGCTAAACAGTGCAGGTGTCAGGAGAGACCCGTGGTTCTCAAAGGGTGGTCCTGGGGCCCCAGTATTGGCCTCACCTGGTGACTTGTTAGAAACGCAAATTCTCAGACGCCACCCAAGTTCTATTGAATCAGAAACTCTGGGAAAGGACTCAGCAATCTGTGTTTTTGAAAGCCGTCTGAGAGATCGTGATGCCGGCTCAAGTTTGGGAACCGCTGGTATAGACGATGGCCCAGCCTGCTTAAACGCTGGGCTGCGCCTTTGCTTTTGGGCATCACCTCTCCCCGGGCAGTCACTGCTCTGACCTGAGCTGGAGGAGCCTCACTCCCGACTTTAGGCCAGCTGGCCCCAAAGGTAGAGAAGTTATTTTAGGGTTTGCTCCAATTCTGCCCCAGACCTGCCAACATTTCTTTCTCCCTGTTTCCGCTGCAGAGAGAAAAAGTCTTTGTGGAACTTGGAACTTTTCTCTTCATTAACATGACAAACAGGCTACCTCTATCAAGGGCAGCCGAGTGAGACCAGCCTGGAATTTAGAATCTCCTTATAAATAAAGTCTCAGCTTTAAGCATTAATGAAAGACATGGGATCTTTATGGCGCCATTCATTTCTGATCTTGCCAATTCAGTAGCTAGAGTGTCTTCTATCTTCGCCCCTGCCACTAGTTATGGAACTCTGCCCTGATGTGCGGTAGCTCAGGTTCTTAGCAGGATCATTATTCATCTAAAAATATTATATAATATCTAAGACTGGATAAAAGGACTTCAAATTGCTAATATTTGTATTTCTAGCTAGAATTTTCTGCCTTTAAATCTCTTTTTTTTTAAACTTCGAAGTGTGTATAACTTTTTGAGTATGGGAAGAAAATAATAAATGCTGTTTTATAAACAAGTCTTTTAATCTAGGAGATGAACCTGGTGGAATGAAAGTTATAAGCCTGAACTTCCTGTTGGGGATGATTTGACCAGGGAAGAGCTGTTTGAAGTTTGCATATAGCCATTTAAAGAAAAAAAAAACTCGTTAACTTTCTCTTTATTCGTTTGAAATTTGTGATCACATCCATAGGAGCCAGGAGACTTCTTTGCTGAGGCTGCGAAAGGATATTAAGGACACAACCATGTTTAGGAGAACAGATTGTTTCCATGGAGTTTGAATTACCTTTGACATTCTCATTTACATACCAGCATTTGATATGCTTATTATACATTTTTCTTACATATTCATTTGTCAGATTGTAGGTGGTAGCCCTCTGCATTAGCACCTATCTCTAGCCTTGAAATCAGATTGTAAGATGGATCAGTACACTGGTTAAGCTCTAATTGTTTGTGCATGTTTATCCAGACAAACATTCAAATCCTCTCTCCAGGCTGAATTCCAGACCTCCAGTGGGTTGCAACGTCTGACGCTGCAGAACCAAAGCAACAAGACCTACTGAAGTGACCATCTCCGAAAATGGGCTTCTCGATGCTTCAAAACTGTTTAGAAACCAGGCAGCCTTGGGGAGGTAAACATATCTTAAGGACAGACTCCTCGTTATCCAAGGACCCTCCCTCGGATGTCGAGAAACCAATACCTGGCCCTCTTCAAAGCTGGTTCCCAGAATCTATCAGGTCTTAGCTAAGCCTTTGAGAACAGAGGGCCATGGCAGCAGCAGGTGCAGCTCATGCCAGCTGATCCTCATGAAATGAGCCACTCAGGACCCACCAGTCTCCACTAGAAGGGAAAGTGGCTCCTTAGAGACTGGAAGGACTGAGCACGAACACTGAGCCCTCATCTACAGCCAGGTAGGACCCAAGACTGAAAGATGTGTGTGATCAACACTATCTCATTTATACATTTGTCTCTTGCTTGTCTCCCCATTAGAATATGAGCCTCCCAAAAGCTGGACCTTGTCTCTCAACTTCAAGGTCGTTCTTCAGCATCTAGAACACAGTAGATGCTCAATAAATATGCACTGAATGAATATATGAAGGTCGTCATAACCTCTAGGTTTATGGCATTTGTTGACACTTTTGTTAAGTTATGGCATTTTTATAATAATTCAAGCAATTTTTTTCCTTTCAGTAGTAGCACATCAGAACTCCAGTAACCAAGATACCAATAGAGAACATCCAAAATGATGCCGAGAAGTTTTATTGATACAAAAACCCTGTGGGCTCTTTACCTCGAAAAGCCTTAAGAGAGTGGTTCAAACTTGTTTATTTTGTTAGCAGCAGAGCTCTTTCTTTGTTGTAAATCTGAGGCAGAGGCTCAATATATAAACAAGATAAAAGTAGGGATGCTCAGGTTCAAGCTAGCGTAAGTGGGGCTCTGAGCCTGACGTGCTCAGATCACTCCCTCTTTCCTCCCTCCAAGGAATCCCAGCGCAGCTCCCTGCAGCATCCAGGACAGTGGTTCTCTACCTTGGCTGTGCATGAGGATCCCCTGGGCAGCTTCAAAAATCCCAGACACCCAAATCACACCCCAGGAGCTGCCATGCCTGGGGTGGTCTCATGGGTTGTTTACCTCCCTCCTGCAGGCAGCTGCTCCTGAGAGCACACACCTGATTTTCTGTTTGGTTTCACCCTCATTTTAGTAGAGCATTGAGGATGTAGGACTTGGAGTCAGAAAGAACAAGGTTCAAATCCTAGCTCTACCGCTTTCTAGTTTTGTGCCTTGGGATGAATTACTTTAGCCCTCTGTGGATAAAGTCCATGAGAGGATAGAGTCTATCAGTGCAGGGATGGCACCTATCTTGTTTGTCACTGTATCTGGTAGAGGCACACAGTGGATACTCAGTAAACAGTAGTTGAATTAAAGAATAAAATCTACCTCCCAGAGTTGCCACAAGGATGGACTGAGTCTAGGTTTTTAAGATTCCCCAACGCTGTACACACAGTAAGTGATCAGACAGTGTTAAATGCTGTTATCATCTGGCCCACCCCTGCCTAAGATTCGCAAATGCATAGGATCTCTTTCCACTCTCCTTGTGCCCTTTCCCTTCATCTTGGGGTTCAGGGGCTTTCTGGTCTCTAGACTTCAGCTGACGGGCCAGGGCAAGGAAGGGAGGGTGCTCCAAGCCTCCTCACAAGAGGAAGAGCAGACCCAGAGAAGGAACCTGGCGAGTTCAGGTCTGGACCACAGAAAGGGGAGCCCATTCACTCATTGCTTATGTTTTTTTAACCAAGTTGACCACCTCTCTCTAGGTTGGCTTGATTCCTCCCCAGAAGAAGAATGTGTTCCCTCACATGTGTTTCATGGCACTCTGTGTATCTCTGCTGAAGCTCTTTTCACATCACGTTACTGATTCTCCTGTCTGTCCCCCATTTGACTCCATAGCTTGTCGGGAGGAGAGATTCTGATTAATTTATCTTTATGCCCTTAGTCCCTAACATAGTACCTAGCACATATTAGGTGTTGAATTAGTTTTTTAAGTTAAATTAAATCATTGAAAATGGTTTACAAGAGTGCTTATTGTAGACACTGGAGATCTAACCAATTATTTGGCTGTGTAAGACTTTGTCATCTGTTCCCCTATTATTTACACTATATGTTGGGTTGTTCTGTGTATCTTGGGTTTGATTACAAGAGTAAAAATCTCCAGATATTGCTATTTATATAGCAAATTCAACAGTACTGCTTATAGTTTAAAATGAAGTGAAAGAATATTGTATACAGAAAAGGCTTATTCCATTTAAATAGAAAGTTGACAATCATACACATCTCTCCTGCAGTGGAGTTGATGGGGACATTTCTCCCCACTCCTATCCCTCCTTCCTATAAAGAAAGCTTGACTGCTGTAACTCTGGTCTCTCTCCACTCCTGTACTCGCTTTAACCCTGGGGAGGTAGAGTGCTTCTTTGTAATCAGAGAGGAATAACCAGGCACGAGGAGCTCACCTCTTTCCATCCTCCTTGTACTTCCTGGGTGCAAGTCTTCCCCTAGACAGTGTTCTCCGCTGCTCCTCCATGCTGCCAGTTGTGCAGGGACCTCTCCTGATCCCGGGGACCTGCCTTGGCCTAGTGTCAGCTGTGACAGCATGGGGAAGTCTGTCATTACCTGTGGTGTGCTTAGAGGTCTTGTTGGCATTCACACAAAGCTGTGTCCCCCAACTTAGCCTCAGTCAGTATTAAATTGATATTTTGGAAGCTATCTTTACTTTTTATCTTATTTCGCAACTGGTTCAAAACCCAGGTGGGGAAGGTGAGTACTATTTATTGAAAATCTCTCTCAGAGACTCCTCCAGCAGGCACTCCATGACATTTGTTTACATTTTGTGTGTGCTTCTAAACAAGGATTTCACTGAGTTTCTATAAAGCACAAGCATAAGGCCTAGGACTTCTATACGTGGAGGCCTTAACAACAGGCTCCATGTTGCATCCTCAAGTGCAGGTCCCAGGGCAGGGGTGGAGGAATAAGGAAACATTATACTTCTGCAGCATTTCTCCAATGACAACTCATCCATGGTCCCTCAGCTGGTAAAGAGTTGAACCATCCTGTGAAAACCTGCCCAGGGGTAGTACCTGGGGTGTGGTAGAGACTCAACAGATGGTGCAAGAGATGATGAGTGGATAAATAAACTGGTGAGTGAACAAGAGAAATCCAGGAAAAAGGGCAAAATGGGGGTAAGAACAAAAAGAGGGCAGGAAGGGGAGATGAAATTGAGACAGATTTGGAAGATGGGTGTTACCACCAGTTCTCATAGGAGGCTCTTCCATGTACAGATGGCTTAATTCACCTTATACCGCTTTGTCTTTGAAGATCCGTGGGGCTGATGAGTTTGCTCCTTAGCAAGGTAACCAATGCAAGACGGATTGAGAAATTGATACAGGTGGTTTCTGCTCAGTGAGAATAAGATGATATTTAGAAAAATTGTCTCAGAAGAGGTATGAAAATGTCAACATACTCACAGAGGCTTCCTCCCATTCTCTCATGTGGGAGACTCAGTTTACAAACTCCGTATACTCTGTTTTTGTTTGACCCTTTTAAGAAACTTGTTGAGGTAGGCAGAATGGATATCGTTATCTCCATTTTATAAGTTAGTAAATCAAATGCATGAAAACCAAAACAATTATCCCAAGATTCCAGGAATGCAAGTGGAGGTCACTGGAAATAAAATCTAAAACTTCTGATGGCATTTCTGGGACTCTGTGCTGAAGCTTAAATATTATTTGAACAAGATTTATAAATCCATCATCACTATTCTTTCATGGACTCTGTGACTAGTAACAGGTTGGTCAGGCATCTGAAGTCCACGGTCCCATAACTTCTACCCGAGAAACCAGCTTCACCCTCCCCTCTTTCCGCAGGCTGGTCGAGTCCGGAAAGTACCGGAGTAAGAGAAATTGTCTGAGCCTCAGAAGCAGCATTCAGCCAAGGCGGTGGGGGGGGGGGGGAGGGGGGGGTGCGTAAACCATTTCTTCCGATATGGTTGGGAGAGTCTCACCCTGAGAATGAGATTGCAAAGCCTTCAGTTAGTAGTATCGTCTGGGAATTACTGGTGGGCTGGGGACTGATGGTCCATGGTGTAGCTTCGGGCCATTAACTCATATGATCATTACTTTCAAGGGAAGGGCCTGAATTCTTGTCTTTCCGGCTACTAATAGAAGATATTTTAAGGGAAATAAAAATTTTCTCTGGGTCAGAAGAATTCTTAAAAAGTAGATATTATGTACAAAATCTTCTCCTGGTAGAGTTCTTGGGTTATGAGTGTGTGTGTATTTACCAAGTCATGTTCAAGGTTAGTCTCTGAGGTTTGGAAAAGTTGGTGAGGAAGGTAGGTGACCTCTTCAAACTTTACCAAAATCATATTCACAGAGGCGCAAGTGAATTGGCTAATCATTTGGTATTTTTTGACCAGGAAAAAAAATATCTGAACAAATTGGTTAAATTCTGTGTTACAGAAGAAGGAGCGCCATTGGGAAGGTGCTAGTGTTGGGGCCACAAGGATTTGGTAGGGTAATCATGGTCCTGGTCCCCTGCAGCTTTTGCATCCATTCTCTCACTCTAGACTTACACATCCCCGTGAGGCAAATGTGGCTTGGTCTGTGTCACCCAGGCTCTTAGAATGGCCCTGTAGTGAATATTGTCAAGTTTTGGCTGCCTGGCTTCCATTCCTCCTCCTGACAGCACCCTGGTTTCCTTCTGGGGAATTACCCCCTGTCTTGTGAGGCAATAAAGGTAGGTGTTGAACCGCCCACCACAGACCCCTTTGAATGGTCCATGAGGACTCTCTCTTGGCCCTGGCACAGCCAGAGAGCAGCATGTGACATAAGCTCAGTCGATTGGATTTTCTCTCCCCAAACCCTGAAGCTGAAACAGAATGAGCAGACTGGGAGGAACGGTTAGAATCCGTGTATCCAGTATGGGGCAGAGAGTTGAGTGGGTCTTATCTTCACACTCTCTGTAGCTCTCCCACTTCTGAGGGTTACAAATCTGGTTCTCCAGCCCCCTCAATCCTGTGAGCACCTCCATAGCCTTTGGTAAATTCTCCTTTTGCTCCAGTTGGTCAGAGCTGTATTCTATTATTTGTTGCCACAATACCTTAACTCGAAAAGCCCCTTCACTAGTCTCCTTGCCTCCAGAAATCCGGCACAGTTTTCCAAATTGCAAGCGTGACCATAACAAGCTCACACCTGAAAGTCTTCAGTGTCTCTCTCTTGTCTACGGGGAAAGCTCACACTCCTTATCATGGCAGACAAGCCTCCTCCTTACCTTGCCAAGATGTGAGTACAACCTACTCATTGCTCTCCCAGGTCCTACCCTCTGCCCTCAACTTATCTGGCATGTACTTCATCTTTCTGAACTTAAGGAGAGTCTTTGTGCAATCTTTCTTGATCGTCTCCTCCCTGAGATTGACTGCTCTGTATGCAATTCTGTTTTAATCCACTTATTTATATCACTATGACCCTAGTAAATGAAATTTCCTTGAAGGGGGGCATTATACCATATTCCATCTCTGTATTCCTGGTACCTGGGCACAGAGGAGATTTTCATTTTGTATGTGCAGAATGGATGGATGGATAAATGAGTGTCACAGTCCTTAAGGCACACTCCCACACCTGAGTCTGGCACCTCTTCCTCTAAAGGCCTGGCACAGAGCATGCACCTGCCTTGTAACCAGGGAAATGATCCTGACAGTCCTTCCAAAGGGAGTAGAGGGACACGCTGGTAAAAATGGCTGCACACACACACCTTTGCACTCTGACTTTACTGCTCCTCTCATCAAGGAGTGGGTTCAATTCTCCTCCCATTAAGTCAGACCCTGTGACTTACTTTCACCAGACAGATGTGTTTGAACTGACATTGTGAGACTTCTGGATCTAGGCCTCAAAGAGCCTTTCGGTTTCTGCTTTTGCCTCTCCGGATTGCTGACCCAAGACCACTGTGGAGAGCACTCTGTCCAGCCTACTGAAGCAGGAGAACCCAGACACTGCAGACAACAGCCAGCACCAATTTCCAGACGCGTGAATGATGCTGTCTTCTAGCATCCCTCTCTGGTCAAGCTGCCAGATGATTGCAGCCGTGTAATCAGGAAAGACCAGCAGAAGGGCTGCCCAGATGATCCCAGCCCAAATTATTGACCCTTGGAGTTATGAGTGAATGAACGGTTGTTGTTTCAAGCTGCTAAGCTTTAGGTGGCTTGTTATGCGGCAATAGAGAACTGATACAGAGATATTGGAAATTTCTCAGTAAACATAAGGAACAGGGGTGCATTGTTGCCCTAATAGTCCCTATTTTTAATAATCGTGACTGTTTGCCTCTGGAGTCCATTTATGGTGCTGACCAACGTTGCAGATGGTCACAGTTAATCCCAGATTCTTTGCTGCCGTAACAAAGAACTGCAGACTGAGTGGCTGAAACAGCGTAAATGTGTTTTCTCACAGTTCTGGAGGCTGGAAGTCCAAGATCAAGGTGTCACCGGGGTTGCTTTCTTCCAAGGCCTCTCTCCTTGCCTTGTAGATGGCCATCTTCTCTCTGTGTCATCACAAGGTCCTTTCTCCATGTGTGTCTGTGTCCTATTATCCTCTTCTTATGAGGACAAACTTCCTATTGGATTAGTTCTGATCCATATGACCTCATTTACCCTAGCTACCTCTTTAAAGGCCCTGTCTGCAAATACAGTCTGCCCTAGACATACAGGGGTTAGAATTTCAACATATGAGTTTTGGAGGGACACAATTCAGCCCATAAGATTGCCTCAAGTCTAGGCCATAGCTTATTTTGCTGTTCACTTCTTGCCTACTTGCAGCTGGATAAGTGTTTGTGTCATGCTTGGCCTGACCGACCATTCTTAGCAATACCCTTCCAAGTATATGAAACCCATAAAACAATTCAGGGAGTACACGTGCATGTGTCGCCTTCCCATCCAAGTACCATGTCTTTCCTGACTGCATTCTGGGGTTGCTTGAGTATCCTCTGGAGGCCCAGTACAAAAGGCAAGAGGGGGCAACAAGCTGTAGAGGCCAACACAGGCTGGGGCCATCTCTGCTGATGCTATAATGTTCCCATGATAGGAGATATCCCCTTATGTAAGGTGCGAAGTGGGAATGTAACTTTTGTCGGACTCTCCAGAAGAAAAGCACACTCATGTGGTTTGGAGAGAAGGAATTTGCTCAAATTCTAAGCATTAGACCTGGTTCCTTAGCAGCCAGCCTCCAAATGGAGACAGGGAAGCCAGAGGGCAGAGCTGGTGTCCGGAGGGATGGTGCTCATGTATCTGTGAATGTTTACCTTGTTTAGTCAATACACACACAGCAAAGGAGGAATTTGGTTAATAGAGTTCCCCAGATTTCTGAAGGGTAGTCAGTTAGTGAGTATTGAATGTTGGCTACAGGTGAAGCCCTATGCCATGGGTTGTGAAGAAAAATTCCAATCTTAACTCCTGTGGTTTAAGTAATTTCTGAAATGCCTGAGTTGACATTTCTGCCTAATTGAGTCTAAGTGAGATCTGAATCTGATGAGGTGGCTCCTCCACAGCCTCAGGGTGCTAATTCTTACATCTAGTGATCGCTGGCACAGGGCTGGAGCCAGGCGGGGAAAGACGGAGGGGCTGCACGTCAGCAGATCCAACGCATTCTTTCATCGGCTCATACAACAAGCATTTGTTGCAGATCTTCTTATGGGTGCCAGCCTGGGCTATGCACCCTGAGATCTGCAGACCGCTAAGCCCGGGCCACTGTGCCGGAGAGCCTAGAGCCCAGTGGGCTGTTTAAAGACTCCATTTGAGCGAATTCTCGAATATGACAGCAAGTGTCTCAGTTACTTGCATCATTCTGAAAATGGAGTTCAGCGACAATATTCTAGTTAGTTCATATAAGCTAGTTAGGGTATGTGAAATTGTGTTACACGTACGCCTTAATTGTACACATTTAATTGTGTGTGTCACACACACACACGATTGTATACAATGATCAAGCATTCTTCTTAATCAAGTCATTACTGTCACATGTGTGTCCTTGCTTACATGTGTACATGCACACAAACGCATGTGAACTGACTTGTGGACATAAACATATCTGTGCAAGAGAAGAGCTTTGTGGAACTGCATGGGCTGCCAGTCTTGGGGATGAGACCGCAGAGGCAGCCACCACTGGCATGAGATTTTGGAGAGCCGACCTTAGATACTTAATCCAGTCTGAGCTTTGTGGTGGGTGGTCAGAGTTAGATACTCTTGTTCTCTGGGAGAGCAGCTTGTGGTGCTGAACGTACAGCCAAGGGCTGGCTTCAGGATAAGAGACCAGAAATACAGATGAGATGACAGAATAAAAAAAACCGCGCAGAGTGTTCAATAGTGCGAGACAGCCTGATTCTTCTTAGGAATTCTACCAGACAGTGCCTCTGTGGGAGGCTGCAGGATGTAAAGAATCCTCACACTGAGGCCAGAAAGACCTTGTCCTGAATACCAGCGCTTCTAGCATTTCTGCACAACTGTTACCTCCCTCTCACGCTTCTTGGGAGGATTAAATGAATAACATATAGAAAGCACTTATAACTTAGAAGTCTTTCAACAAATGTTAGCTCCTTTCCTTCTCTAGCTTGAAGCCACTTTCGGTATCTTTTTTTTTTTTAGGAAGAGTGGCCCTGAGCTAACTGCTGCCAATCTCCCTCTTTTTGCTGAGAAAGACTGGCCTTGAGCTAACATCCATGCCTATCTTGCTCTGCTTTATATGTGGGATGCCTACCACAGCACAGCTTGCCAGGCAGTGCCATGTCTGCCCCTGGGATCCGAGCTGGCGAAGCCCCGGCCGCTGAAGCGGAATGTGTGCACTTAACTGCTGTGCCACTGGGCCAGCCCCTACTTTTGGTGTCTTGAAGGTGCCACCCAGTAAGAGAAAACAAACATGAACAGATCACGCAGAGTGTCCCCCCAAATTTAAATGTGCATCCCAGATTGATAAAAGTTGAGAAATCTTTCTCCTTCCCACCTCTTTCGGAGCTATTTAACTTCCCAGGGAGCATACAAAATGTCCGGGGAGAATTGAATCCCACTTCTCTTGATCTTAAAGTCTACAGAATGAGGCTGTCCTCTCGGTAGGAGGCTGAGGCACCTGCAGATGGCAAGTGAAGCACATAAATATTGACACACACAGGAAACTCACACAGCAAGAAGAAACTCTTCAGGCAGAATGTTTATCACAGCAGCACGGAGCCGCGCGGGGTCTGGTTTCTTGGCTGTTGCTGAGGAGGGGCAAGGACAGATCATGGGGTCTGGGGGAGCTGGGGGAGGAATTTTAAGGGCAGAGCAAAGATATAGCTAAGTCCTATAAAGCAGTTAGTAGGTGCCAGGCATTCTCACTTCTAAACGGTTTTACATATATTAACTCATTCAACTCTCATAAAAACTCTATAGGGTAGGTACTATTACAGCTGCGGAAACAGAGGCACAGAGAAGTTAAGCGACTTCTCAGTCACAGAGTTAGTGAGTAACTGAGCCAAACACAGACTCAAACACAGGCAGCCTGCCTCCCCGTCAGCGCTCAAAACCATGCTGTTATGGCCCCCTTGTAATTGGACAAAGAAGTTTGAGACATTTTCAGATTTAGTGCCAGAGGGACAAAAGACCTAAATGTGAAAGGCAGAACTATAAATCTTTTCACAGCGAATGTAGAACAATATCTTTATGTTCTCGGAGTAAGGGAGGATTTCTTGAATAAGACCCCAAAAATACCGACTCTAAAGGAAAGACTGATAAATTCAACTGTATTAAAACTGAGAACTTATGTTCAACAAAATGCATCAAAGAGAAAGAGAGAAAACAAGCTATGGGGTGGGAAAGAGATTTTCAGCAATTATCACTGCAAAAGATTTATGCCCAGAATACATAAACAACTCCTTTAAATCAATAAAAAGAGACAAACAATTTAAACCAAAAAGCAGCAAAGGATTTCAACCCACTCTTCATAAAAAAGAAATACAAATGGCCAATAAGTATGTGAGAACGTGCTTAACTTCATTAATCATCAAGAAAATGTGGAATAAAACCACCAAGAGATATCGTTACAGACTCACCAAAATGACTAAAATTAAACACTTTGAAATACCAAGCGTTGATGAGATGTGGACCAGGGGAAATTCTCACTCACCCTCCTGGGAACGTAAAATAGTGCAAATACCTTGGAAAACTACAGTTGAAGATCTTCAGACCTTATGACCCAGGGCCTCCATCTCTGGGGATATACCTAGAGAAATGGATGCACGTATGTGCCAGGAAACATGTGTAAACAATAAGCAATGTTTGTAACAGCTTTCTTCCTTATTTCCCAAACAGGAAGCCACCTAAGTGTCTATTAAGAGAAGAATGGATCAATAAATTGTGACACATGCACACAGTGGAAAACTATCCAGTAGTGAAAAGGAATGAACGATGGCCACACACGATGGCATGCGTGAATATTATAAACATAGTGATGAACGATGAGCACAGGAAGAGTGGCTTCTCTTCTGCCATTGCCAGTACCACAAGCCCTACCCCGCTTTGCTAATGCTGGAGAGGGGCAAGAACAGCCTCCCACCCTCGCCAACGGTAAAGTATGGGAAGCTCAAGAACTTCCCTGGATCCTTCATCCAAGGTCATGGATCCGTGCTGTTCTCTGCAAACTGCACAGACTGAAACATGCTTGAGTGTGAGTGGGTTATGGAGGTGCCCTCACAAGTAGCATATTGCATTTAAAAGGAGCCTTCTGGAGAAATTGCATAAGATACCACAGTAGGCCACTTAGGGATAGACTTGGGAACTAGTTAGCATTTCAAGCAGAAGTAATGGCTCGCTCATCGTGAGGCTGAGTGAGCTAAAACCTCTTCTGTAGTCTGCTGTCAACCTCTGAGATAGGGTTCTAATATGTGCCATTTGAGACAATTCCTCTGGACTTGGGATTCAGAAGAAACACACATTGATGGTTCTGCCATGGCATGAGGGTGGCTGTGTTTTTAGTGGAGTCAGTGTTCTCTGGGCAGATGGTTTCCCAGTTGGTCCAGTCTCTGCTGGGGTTGCAGGAACAGGCAGCAAGGATGGCGTGGGGACCCGATTGTAGGTATTCCTCAGCATGCCCTACATTTCCAACGTTAGGAGAGAAGCCCTGGGCTGGACAGGTCCTGGGAGCTCAGGATTCTAGAGCTGCCTCTGATGCTCTGTTACCTTCAGGCCTCAGTTTCTTCCTCTGTACGTGGGAGATTTAAGGAGAATGATTGTTAAGGTCGATCTGAGCTCTGAAACTACTCTCTCTCCTTTCTTTCTATACATTTCGGTGAACACTTTTCAAGCTAGCAATATGGATTTTTTGACTTTCAATTCATTTAGCTGCTACCAATTCACCATTGACAGATGGAATATCTGCATCTGATTGGCTGAGGATTCCCTGGACACTCACTGGGTGCCTCATTTAGGATGGAGAATTCCTATGTAGCAGTGCTTGCGGAATGAAACACCTTGCAGTGAACCAGTCGCCTGCACTCAGTCTAGTTTCGTGACTGTACAGTGGAGTCTGAAGAGGGCTGTGCAAGATGCCAGGGTCCTGGGTCAGCCAGGTGGAACAGAGAGGCACTGTGCTGGGGCTTTGCTCGTTTTGACTTTATTTCTAATATCATGGGGACACAGGCCTGGCCTAATGCCAAGGAGGCCGAAATGTTGTTCCTGTGCTGTGAGTTAATCCTCCAGTGCCTAGAACAGACGTTGCTGACCCCTGACAGTGCTGCTTTGTGAAACGCCCACAGGCAGCTTCCCAATCCTTCTCAGCACAACGCACTCAAATGGGACCAATTTGCCGATTTTGAAAAAGAAAAATGTGCATACGTTTAACTCAGGTGGGGAATCCAGGTATGATAGAATCTAGCCTCAAACTGCATGGTCTGTGACCACTCACAGGATTTTTCCACTGGGTTCTGTGAATTCCTGGAGACTTACCTCCCCTGGGACCCTTCCGCCTTCTACTTCCGTCTTCGTGCACTTTCCCTGGTTTACCTGGCATCCACCTCTAATGTTTTCCCTAATAAATACACCTGCATGAGTTCGCTTGGGGAATCTTGGGAGCAGCATCACATTTCAGGAGAAGCTTCTGCTGTCACTTGGGTTCCCTCTCTCTGAATCCCTGTCCATCTCCCATCTACCTCCTCTCCAGGAGTAAATGAATTCCTCTTCTCCTCTCATCCTTAGCATAGCGGTTCATTGAAAACTTCCTCTGTGTCAGATACTAGTCTTCAATCTTGCATATATTATTTTATTTAGTCTCCACAGAGCCTCCTGAAGGATCCACTTTCATTATCCTCATTTTGCTGATGAGAAAACTGAGGCACAGAACATCTGGGGCAATTGTCTGAGGTTACGCAGCTGGTAGTGACAGAGTTGGGATTCAAACCCAGGCAGTTGGATTCTAGAGACCATGATCTTGGTCCTGACACTTTACTGCCTCCCATTAAAGTGTTTCTTCTGGATGAATACAGGACTCTGCAGAAGAGGGACTTTGGTGAATAAAGGCCTCTTCAACTCTTTCCATAAATATCTGTATTTCTAAATTATGCATTGGATGGTCAACATTGGGAATACCCAACACTGGAAATACTGTATTCTACTGACTCTACGACACCATTGATGGGAAGATGCACCATTATTTTATGTGTCATTTAAACTGCGACACAAAGTGTCAGTGATAGCGCAGTCATGACTCATGACTTGGTTGCATTGCTTCAAAATTTCTTTAATAAATTCCAAAGATCTAGCCTCTTTTTCCTGCCTTCAGTCTCAGTAACAAAATGTTACATGGCTGCATCCACTTCGAGATATCTTTATTAGGTCCCAGAAAGAGCTAGCTTGTTATTTTCTAAGAAAATGTCAAATTGCCATTATTCAATGTCAAATAATGTCACAATGACACCCCACTGCTCTGTTTTCTCCTTTTCTGAAAACACAGTAAGCATTTCACTTCAATGCTGAATCATTGTATATTTTGGAGGATTTTTTTTCCCCTTTTTATTATGGAAGTGTTTAAACATAGGAAAAAAGTGGAAAGAATAGAATAATGAACTCCCATGAATCCATTATCTATCTTCAACAATTACCGACATTTTGCTACTCAAGTTTGAAGACATTTTAAATTGTGATTAAACTCAGTTCATTAGCAAAGACAATGGGAAGAGCTCTGACCCCGTTGGGGCATGTAGGCAATAGCAATTCCATCATATCTGCCTTCTGGCTGGGGGAGGAGGAGGCCACCATGACTGCAAGGGCCAACCCAATTTCAGAGACGTCAAAATGTGAAGAAATGTGGGTCTTAGAATTGATGACATGCAGTAACAGCGAGGCCAGGCTGGATTGTACTTATGGGTCAGTCCCTAAGGGGTCAGGGTTTTCCTTACTCAGGGCTTGGTGAGGTTTTCTTTCTTTTTTTCCCTTTCAGCCTCTTCCACTACCAAAACACAAACAGAGGAGAATCTTTGCATGTTTCCTGAGGACCTCCTTCTCCTCACCCAGTCTTTGGACTGTCAGGCTCAGGCAGGCCTTCGGCAATCCATTGATCACTTTTGTGGGGCCTGGTTGGAGAGAGCCCAGAGCCTGTTTCTTCTCTTCCCAAGAGACTGGGTCACCACCATGTATCTGAGGATGTGTGCACAGCTCAGGTGTGGCCTGCTGCAGGCTTTTGAGCCCTGTCCAGGGATGTGTGCTTTTGTGAACAACAAGGATGCTCATTGTTTGCAGATTTAGTACCTGAGTCAGGTACTGAATCTCCTGGACCCTCTCATGCCCTGGTGGGCCTGTCACTTGGACTCAAGCACTTGCCTTTCTTCTTTCTCATCCCTTGTCCTGAATCACTATTCTCCCTCCTGGAAAGTGTGTCCCTGGATTGATATCCTGGTAACAGATCCCTTAGGCCTAGAAACAGGCCCCCAACTCAGTGAATTCTCATGTCAGGTACTGTGTACTGTGGGCTTGCAAGGCTGGGCATTCTGGGCAGAGGGTCAGAAGCTTGGAAAGGACAGTTTGGCCAAGAGATGCCATCTCCCAGCTCTGACCCAACGGTGCTGTCATGTATGGGGAGACCGACCATGGTAGGAAGCAATCTGGGCAGAAACTCACGATGTCAGGAGTGTTCACCCATAATGTCAGAGGAGATTCAGATGCGATATAGCAGGAGAGACTCTGCGGGATCTCTCATCCTCTAGTGGAGATGTCAGGCAACCGGAGTTATGACCTTAGCTCTGTCAATTACTAACTGTCAAAGCCACTGTGATGCCACACATGTATCCAGTGGGCCTTACCACTCCAGCTGCCTCACCTTGTGGTAGGATTAACTCTGAGGTCTGTGTTCTACTCCATCTCTAGAGTTCCCTCAGGGAATTGACCTCCAGTTGTCCAAAGTGGTAGCTGGATTGCTAACACATCGTTTACTGGCTGCCTTCGCTTCCTCCGCTCACTTTTCCACTCCTCTGTTTTTCTTGCACCTTTTACATGAACTACTTGTATTTGAACCCTTGTTTTGGGGTCTATTTCTGGTGGAACCAAAAGTAAGACAACAGGCAACTGAATCATTTAATTTCCTCAGGCCATAGGTTTCTCACCTGTTAGGTAGTAGCAAAGTTTGCAAGTATGTTGTGGTGTTAGAGTTTTGCATGCATTTTTTTCGTACACCATCTTATTTGGAGCTCACGACAGACCTGTGAGCAGGCAGGGTCTTGTTATCCCACTTTATGGATGAAGAATGAGAGCCTCTGAGAGGTTTTGTGAGTTGCCCAAGGCCCCTCCACTGGTAAGTGGCTGAGCTGAGACCAGAGCACAGGCCTTTGAACTCTGAGGCCACTAGTTTCCTTTCCAGTGTTTCTTTGTCTGCTCTAATCCTTTCCAAAGGTTGTTCTTATACTTTTTCAGTCCAAGAAAGAACAGTTCAAAGTCAGAGACAGATTCCATCATTTGGGCTTGGTCCTTTGGGGCTGTGGTCAGCCTTAGCTAGAGGAGAGTCCTCTGGGCAGAGGGTCAGAAGCTTGGAAAGGACAGTTTCCTTTCCTCCTGGGGGTCTCTGGTACCCTGCATGGGCTCAAAGCCTCCTCCATAGGTCTCCCAATGGTGCTGAGCTCCGAGGGCCATGGAACCCTAATGGATACATTCACATCTCATGACCTCACCTTTTGGTGGTCCTCTCTAATGGCTTTGGGCCATCAGCCCCAGAGTCATGGCTGAACCCAGAAACAAAGTCAGGGCTGCCTTGGCCATAGGCTGCAGGATGGGTTGTCTATACTGGCTCCACATCTCCACTTGGCTGAGTCCTTCTAGAAACATTAACTGGTTCCTGTTACTGACTCTCAGCAAGGCCTTTGTCATGTGACATCCTGGGAGGAGGGTCACGAGTCCTGGAGGAAGGAGTGAAGATGCCCAGCAGAGGGCATTTTCCCCTATAAGACAATAGCCTTGTTAGTAGTCCATCCTAGGAGGGATGTTTTTGGATGATGTCTACCCTGACCTTACACCTCTAACCTGGCCCCACATCCCACCCAGCCTTCAGGCAGGAAAACAAGTGTGGGCCTCTGAACTTTATCTGTAACTCTCTCAGACTTGTTGACTTCCCTCCCTTGTTTATTCTTTGTTTTTTCTTCTGAGAAAGGTTCGCCCCCAGCTAACATCTCTTGCCAATCTTCCTCTTTTTATATGTGAGCCACCGCTACAGCATGGCCACTGGCCACTGATGAGTGAGTGGTGTAGGTCCGTGTCCGGGAACTGAACCTGGGCTGCTGAAGTGGACGGCACTGAACTTAACCACTAGGCCATCAAGGCTAGGCCTCCCTTATTTATTCCTGGAACACTCCTGCTCCACAACAACTTTCTCTACTACCTCCATGCCTCATTCTCAATCTCAGCTCTCTCAGCATAGTTTTTGGAAGGTGAAAAACTCTAGCCAATTCTACTTTAACTTGGCATTCCTTAGGACAGGCTTACAGTCACCCACACCTCCATCTGTTTCTGGCTATTTTGGGTAACTGCTTCCCCAGAGCCAGCTCTAGCTGCCAGGGCCTGGTCAGGCGTTGATTTCTTGGCCAGCACCTAACTGGGCCCGATCATGACCACTCACATCAGTATTTGCAAAGGTTCCATTGATCACTTAGGTGGCCTTTGCATCTCTGGACAGAATCAGCAAAGACTGTGCTGAGCATTTGCAGACTCAAATGCTTAGGTACTGTCTGGGCTAGCTTTTTAAAAATTTCATGGGCTGTTTTTATTTTAAGAGATTATTTTTGGCCATCAGCCACGATTGTGGTCAGAGTGATGGATAGACATGGATGCCCTGATTGAGGCAGGCTGGAAATAGTCTCATCCTCCATCCAGTAACATCTACACCTATTAACTGCAGCAGTACCTAAAACGCTCACATCACTGTGGGCTTCGTATTGGGTCAACAGAACCCTCGTCAAGGTTGCAGTGCTATCGGGGAGGGGTAGGTGGCACTGGAGTGACTTTCGGTCTTAAATCCCTTAGCACACACTCAGGGAATCACGACTCTCAGAGTGGCAGGTGCTTCCCAGGAAGTCTAATGATCAGAATAGATCAGTTGCTTAGAGAGAGACCAAGGTAGTAGGACACAGGTAAGGACAGGTAAGTTTTGAAGCTAGGGAAGGAGTCAGTGACGTCAGAGTGTAGGATGCCACTCATGAAGGCAACACAGAAGAGTTACCTTGTTTAGTAAAGGGGCAGAATGAGGGCCCCGGGCATTGGAGGGTAGGGGACAAAAGGCAGTAAGGGCCACCAAAGGTGATTCTTCACAGTTTTGCCTCAGATCAGCCCATACTTTGATCTACATCATCCAAACTCGATAGCAGTCTTTCCCACACGTTTGCAAGTTGTGCCACCTCAATTTTTTATTCTATTCCTTTTCAGAGCCCTGTGGAATGGTGGAAAGAGTAAAAATCAGGAAAGAGCAGTAGTCAAAAGATAATATTGAGTCTCTACTTTCACATCTCTAGAATGGGAGAAATACAGAATTATCATGAGGATCCCATAAGACCATGTGTCTAAAGTATTCTGTAAACTGTAAAATTCCTAGGCAAACATCCAGTTGAATTATCTCGGAAAACACCTCCCTTCACAGTCAATCACTCTCACCTTTTGAAAATTAATCAAAGATTTCACCACATCTTCTTGAGTTAACCAGAAATCTCTTTGCGTTTTGCAAAATCCGGGGGAGGATTTATTTCACCAGCCAG
Source organism: Equus przewalskii (assembly GCF_037783145.1). Lineage (NCBI taxonomy): Eukaryota > Metazoa > Chordata > Mammalia > Perissodactyla > Equidae > Equus > Equus przewalskii. The sequence goes on from NC_091844.1 coordinate 19,442,232, forward strand.
CAGACAGCGGTTCTTTTTTCTCTTGGACTCATCTGGAAGGAGCTGTCCAAAGTGTCATCTCTGGGGAGGTTCAGAGGAGAGGGTGATGCGCATGAGGAGGCAGATGGGGCTGAGTCGAAGACCCTTCAAACATGAAAAAGCTGTGCTGCCTGAGACCTTTTGTTTGGTGTGTTCTCAGCCTGCGACAAAAACCCTTCCCCATTTGTGGGGTGCACAGTGGCGGGCATGGTTGCTTGCAAACCTTCTGCGAATGTCAAATCCATTATCAGGCTCAGGGAGGCAGCGTGTTAATTGAACTTTTCCTCCAACCTTCTGCCTTCCCCAGCCGTAACAGGACTGCTTGTGCTGTTATGGTCTTTTTGCAAGGCCCAGACGGGAAAAAACAAATTATCTCCTAACAAATGTTTGGAAGAATAAGTCTGAACTTTTGAAGTTTTTGTTTATTTATGGTCCTGTATCTTCTTGCTGCCAATGTCACTTGCTCCAGGATAGGACGCTATCCATCACCACAGGTCTTAGTACAGGTCAAAAAGAAAATACGAGCCAAAAAGGTAGAGAGAGAATTGGGCTGACGCTCTGAAGGGCATGTGTCACTTTCCTTGTAATTCTCTAAAGATGCCCCGACTCTCTTCCTTCTTAAACATTGCACGCTCCTCACCTGGCCAAACCCTCCTCTAACCCTGAATTTTCCCTCCCTCTCCCTACGGCCAAGCTTCTAAAGAATATAATCTATACTGTCTGTCTCTATTTTCAGGTCCCATAACTTGTCCACCCACTCAGGCTACCTTCTGTCTTGACTGGTTCATTGGTTTTGTCCTTGTCATACCACAAGTGGCCTCTCAATTGTAATTCACTTACTCCCTCTGGTCCCACTTATTCTACTTCATTTCAGGCCAACTTCATCTCTTGGCTGGATTATTTCAACAGCTTCCCAGTTGGTCTTCTGTCTCTAATCCGTTCTCTTCTCTGTCACCAATGGCACTTCCTGGCCCTCAGGACTTTCCGAATCTCCTAACCTCGTTTGCAAAGCCCTTAGGACGCAGCCATTGTCCACCCTGCGGCCTCACTGCTTGCCAGTTCCTTCTCGCATTTGGCCCTTCAGCTGTCCCGATTTATTTGTGAGTTCCCTAACTGGCTCTGCTGTTTCTTTTCTTAGGTCCTTTGCATGGGCTGCTTCCTCTGTCAGAAATGCTCTCCCCATTTGCTAGGCTGATCCCTGCTCATCTCATCTCAGCATAGACATCCTTGTCTCCTGGAAGCCCTCTACCCCAGGAGTCTAACCCTGTGCACATGCCCTGTGGTCCTTCCTGTGCCCTGTTTCCCCTTCTAGAGAGAGGGCTTCTTGAAGGTAGACTCTAACATTAGGATTTATGGCGACGTGATGTTTTGAAGGAAGTGCTCCCTGGGGATCCTGGGATGGAGGGGGGCAGGGAAGCCAGACAGAGAGGGGAAGGGAACCAAGCAAAGGCTTGTCCTGAGGGAGATTCCTGGATGGTGACCCAGCCTGGTCCTGCAGGGAGCTCTGGAGTGTAGGGGATGCCCCGTTTTGCCGCAGGGGAGCCCAGGGAGCTGGCCTGTGGTATCTCCATACCTCTCCGTCACTGGTCAAGGGCTGCCGCTGGGGCAGTAAGTTCCTAAGACTCCAGCTCTCCTTCTGTGAGCGTGCTGTTAAAAATGATTAAAGAAGACAATTTAGGTGATACAAATACTTTATTAACACTTCATGAAGCGACAATCTGTTCCGAAGCATCCAGAGAACTGCAAAATGGGGCAGAAGGCGGGAAGTGTTATAGGATAAAGAATAAGGAAGAGAAAGATAGACAATAAGGAACCAGGAAGAGAAAAATGGAAAATGAACAAGGAATGAGGAAATAAGCATGGAGCGCAGAGGTAGCCTGAGATCGGAGGGCGGGCTGACTGGATATATTGTGTTGTTGGTCACGTGGAGAGTTTACAGAGACACGAAAGTTATTGAAGTTTTGGTTTGCTGACGTGGCATCTTGGGCAGGAGCAGCTCCATCTTGGATCAAGAAATTTATTTGAACAGTGTGGACAAGCCTCTTGGTGGCTTAAGGGCTGTCCTTGCTGTTGAGTATTAGAAGCAAAGGCAACTGAAGGGAGTGATACACAAAAATGGCAAAATGTGACTACAGGGCATCTGGGTGGAACACTGACATTGCTGCTACAGCCATATTCCTTGTGTGGCATTGTCCCAGTGCCCACAGCATCCCAATGCCCACAGTGTCCCAGTGCCCACAATGCCTGGTACATAGAAGGTGTGCAGCGACTTGGTTTTTAAATGAATGGATGAGCATTTTTCATTCCTCATCTCTCTGACCTCTATGAGACATCTTATACTATTCAGGTCTCCCTCCTTGAAAATCTCTCTTCCCCTGGCCTTGAGGTTCTACTCTCGATACTGCTTTTCCTCCTTTTGTCCTGTCTCCTTGCTTGGCTCATCGTGCCGTCCTCTGCTTTCCTTAAGCACTGATATTCTCCCGGGTTACGTCCTCCTCCCTCTTGGTTCACTCTCTGTGAGTGCTCTCATCTCTGTATATAGCTTTTAAGTATAATCTATATGCTAATGATGCCCTGATTCATATTTCTTTTATTCACTTATTCATTCATTTAACAAATATTTCTGAGAATATATTGCTTCTTAGAGTATGGGCCAATCACTGGTCTATGTTCCTGGGACACAACATCAAACAAGTCGTACTGAGATCTCTGCCTTTGGAGAGCTTGCATTCTAGTAGCAGGGTGGGAATGGGGGCAGACGATATGCAATAAACATAATGCAGTAAGAAAATTATATAATACATTAAAAGGAAAAAGGAAAAGCAAAGCAGGGTGAGCAAGATTGGGAGTGTGGAGGACACCATGGGCAGGGAGAGGTTACAATTTTAGATAGGATGAATGGGGACATCTCATTAAGAAGATGACATTTGAGCAAAGCTCTGAAGGAGCTAAGGGGAAAAGGAGAAAACTGAGTGGCTGTCCATGGGGAGAGTATCCAGGCAGACCGGACGAACAGTGCAAATGCCCTGAGGTGCATTCTTGTCATGTTCAGGAAGAGTGAGGAGGCCTGTGTGGCTAGAGTAGAGTGATCTTAGGGAACAAAAGCAGGAGATGGGATCAATGGAAACAGAGGGTGGGCAGATCATGTGGAGCCCAGTGGGCTATGGTAAGGACTGTGGCTTTTGCTCTGAGTGACCAGGTAGCATTGCAGGGCTTTGAGCAGAGGAGTGACTTGTGTGACTTAGAGCCCAGCTATCCCTTACCTGTCTCCAGACTGAGATATTCAATTGCTATTTGCATGTTCCATAGGCACCTCAAGTTAAATGTAGTTGGTCCTCATTATTCGCAGATTTCATATTTGTGAATTCACCTACTAGCCAAAATTTATTTGTAATCCCCAAAAGAATGCTCGTGATGCTTTTGTGGTCATTCGTAGACATGTGCAGAACAGTGGGAAATTTTGATAGCACGTTCCCAGCTGAGGTCGAACAAGGTAAATCTCTGCCTTCTTATTTTAACTTTCTCACTGTAAACAAGAATTCTTTCAGAAGTCTATTTAGTGCCACATTTTTTTGCACGTTTTTGCTTTTCTTAATGACTTCACTATTTAAAACGCCCCCTGATGTGCTGTCTACTGTTCCTAAGTGCAAGAAGGCTGTGATGTGCTTTATGGAGAAAATACGTATGTTACATCAGCTTCTTTCAGGCATGAGTCATAGTGCTGTTGGCCTTGAGTTCTGTGTCAATGAATCAACCATATACATTAAATAAAGAGTCTTTAAAGAGAAACATATATAAAACAAGGTTATGTATTGATCTGTTGACAAAAATGTTGTGACCAGAGGCTCACAGGAACCTAATCTTGTATTTCCCCTAAGAGCAATGGTTCAGTGTTCCTTCATTCAGTGTTGGCGGTGACTATGGAGCATAACTACCGTGAATAACAAGAATGGACTGTATGTAAAACACTAAACTTATTTTTAGCTCCATCATTCACCGAACCACCCCAGCCAGATAGTATTCCCACTTCCTCATTCCTCACGTCAAATCAGTTTGAAGCTCCTCCCTAAATATTCTCTTCTCTCCATTCTGACTGTCACAGCCTTAGTTAGACTCTCATCATCTACTGCCTAGAATGATACAGCAACCTGATCTGCCTGCCTCTGATCTGGCCCCTTCAATCTCTCCTCCTTGCATCTTCCAGAGACGTCTTTCTAAAATGCAGCTCTGATCTTATTATTTTTCTGCTCACAACCTTCAGGGGCTCCCTTTTGCCAACAGCAGTGACTTGGCACTCATGCTAAATACCTACTGAATAGCTACCTCCAAACTTTCTTCGGTGGGAATGTGCCCAGCTCACCTCCTCAGACCCCTTTGCAGCATGTGGCCCAATACTGCTCAATGTTGTATGCACAAGTCATGAGGTGGAACTGATGGGAAATCTTTAGAGAAGACAGACTTGACTGGCATCAAAATTTTGCCTTTTGATCTTCTTTCTTCCCCCCAGGGCATGATTTTGATGCAGCAGCCATCTTGCTAACCACAAAACAGAAATGAAACACAAAGGATGGTGTTTCAGTTGTCTATTCCTGTGTAACAAAACATCCAAAACTTAGTGGCTTAAAACAGCACCATTTATTTGTTCACAATTCTGCTCTCTGGACTGGGCTAAGCTGGGTGGTTCTTCTGCAGGTCTTTCCCTGGGGTCATCTGTGTTAGGGAATTGGCTGGAGGTTGGCTGGTCCTGGATGGCTTCAATCACATGTCTGGAGCCTCAGTGGGGATGGATAGAAAGACTAGGTTGGCTGGGCCTGTCTCCATCTGGCTTCTTTCTCCATCTGGTTTCTTTCTTCATTTGGTCTCTTTCTCCATCTGGTTTCTCATTCTCTCCGAGTCTAGGGCATCCTTACATGGTACTTTCAGGGCAAGGAGGTAAGAACAGATGCTGCAAGGTTTCTTGAGGAAAAGGCTCAGAAGTCACACAGAGAAGAGAAACTTCTTCCATTTTCTATTGGTCAAGGAAAGTCACATGGTCAGATTAAAGAGTATGTGTCCAGGGAAAGGAGCAAGTGTTGTGGTCATCCTTGCAAGCAATATGCCATAGACGACAAAATCAGAGGATGGAAGAGCCTGGATCTCCATGGTTACTGTGAATCATGACATCAGAACTGGACTGTCTCTCTGTAGACTTATTGTTGTGTAAGAAATATACATCTTATTTGTTTAGTCCCTGGAGTGGTTATCTTTAATCACATGGAAACAAACATATTTCTAACTAGTTTAAGTCACTTCTAATTATGATTTTATTGTAGCTTGGTGGTTATAATTGTTTGTTGAAATCTCACAGGTAATTTATCACTAGTAATAAAGTGCCAAAATTTGTGGATGATTCATAGATCTTAAAAAAATTAATTAGGGTAGATTCAAGGCCCCACTTTCAAATTGTCCATCATTTCTGTCTTGGGGTTAAAAGTCAGGGATACGCCATCCTATAGAAGCAAGTCCATTGTCCTTTGCTTTCAGCAAATCTTAATATTCATAGGAGACTCTATCTTTAGGTCCTGTTGGCTTTACTGTGGGACTCTAACTCCCACTCCCAAACCAGACTCTTCCCTATTTCTTTCTGAGAGCCCCCAGGAGTGCTTCCATGTATATACAAATCACTCCCAATCATTTTTTGTTCCTGCAGCTTCCTGAGGCAGGACCTAAAGTCCCGCAGCCCTGCCAACTCAGTGGGATACGGCTCAGAGCTGGAGCTAATTTCCCCTTGATGTTGCCTGAAAACCCGCAGACCTGGTGATCCCCTGATGTCCTTCTGACTCCTCCCACCACCCAGCAGGATTTATCACTCTTCCTCACCACAGTGGCACACGTTAATACCACTTTCATCTTCCAAACTAGGAAGGAAGATGCTCCTTTCTGGTTATGCTTTATTGGAATGCCCAGCAAGATGGCCTGAATGCAAAAGTGCTACAGTGGAAAGCTCTTGGGCTAGCTGCTGGAGCTGACTGTGATGGGACTGCCTGCCCCTGATCCTCTCTCTTTCTCTTTGTTCTTGACACTGTCATCTGCAGTGGAGCTGAAATATCTGCTCCACAAATGATGGACTTTGGCCCTACCCCAGGGCTGGAGGCCACTCAACACGATGAAGGCCCTTGTTCATCGAGAAGGATATTCTTTCTTTGTTTTATTCAGAGGTTGTTTCATAGTGTTATTGCTTGGACCCTAAACATTACAGTTAGTGATTCAATTTTTTCCTTTCAGAGCAGATATTTCTTAAAGTTTTTGAATAGCTGCTTTATGTATGTGATTAAAAGCAAAAAATCCAAGCAATACAAAAAGACAACAATGAAAAGGGAATTTCTCTAATCCTGAACCCCATTCCTCAGTCTCTTTCATTCAATCAAACTTCCAGAGTAGTTTATGCATCCTCTTGAATATATGGTGTAGCCCTTTTAATTCATAAACATAGCTCTGGCTGAACTGGAGGCTTAGGTTAGGAGGGGTTCTGGCATAGGCTGACTCACCATACCCAGACCCCTACTCCACTCTGATCCTTACGCTCTGCTTTATTTATGTATTTAATTAATTAACTTATTTTTCGTCTTCGCTGAGAAAGATTTGCCCTGAGCTAACACCATGCCAATCTTCCTCTATTTTGTCTGTGGGTTGCCGCCACAGCATGGCCACTAAGTGGTGTAGGTCCACACCCAGGAACCAAACCTGGGCCGCCAAAGCAGAGCATGTTCAACTTAACCACTAGGCCACGAGGCCAGCCCCTAGGCTATGCTTTATTTGGCAAGCCTCCTCCATCCCTGATGGAAACTTCCTTATTAGTGTCTTCATTCCATCTACTGTCTTTTTTCTCTCCAGTGTAATTGAAAAATAATTGACATACACCTCTGTATAAGTTTAAAGTGTACCGCATAAGGACTTGACATATATATATATAGCAAAATGATTGCCACAATAAGCTTAGTTAACATCTATCTTCCTATATAGTCACAAAAAATTTTTTTGGCTTGTGATGAGAACTTTCAGGCTCTACTCTCTTAACAACTTTCAAATATACCATACAGCCTATCCACTCTCTTTTGAGGTCAGATCAGACGTGTTTGCACATGTTCAGACCCAACTAATGGACAGAGTTCAAGTATTTTCCTAGGAGGTTTGTGAGCCCCTTGTTGGGGTTAGAAGTTGCATATTTCCAGCCTTCAGATGTGGCTGAGAACGAGCTCCAGCTGATCCAGCACGGCTCCTGACATGTGTGTCCAGATCCCTCATCGTGTAACTGCGGGCTGCTACACCAGTCTTATTCCCCGTCCCACCCCTCACGCCGTGTTCCAGCTCTAACGATGCCCTCTGCAATCCCTCCAGCCCACAATGTCACACTTCTGTGCCTTTGCAAAGGCTTTCCCTCTTCCTGGGATATTCTTTTTCCTTTGTCCTCTTTGGAATTTCATATTTTTCCATTAAGACTAGGCTTAATTGTTACCTTTTCTGTGAATGTTCTACACGATTTATCTCCCCTCCTAACCCCTGAACTGAGGTCATCACACAACTTTGGTCAGTGCTGTCTCTGGCACTTACTTTGGCTATTCAACTCATCACATTGTGCTGCAATTTCATTTATTTTTTGCTTTCATTTTTCTCTCCCATCAATACTATGAGCAACTTGAGAATAAGTACTTGATGTTAAAATTTATGCATGCCACATAGGTGGCATTCAACAAACGTTTTTTAAATAAGCTCTTACATAAAATACATAATTTTTGTTCACAGGCAACTCTGGTGTTCACTTGAATTTGGAATCAGGTGAGAAAGGCTGGGAGCTGTTGCCTTACAGGCTGCAGCCCGAAGTCCTTTGCATGCAAGCTGATGTCTCCTGTATCAGGAGACCTGGCTGTAAATCCTCAGCCACTTTGTAGCTGTGACAGTGGGCAGTCACTTAATCTCACTGAGCTTTGATTTTCTTGTTGGAAAAAAAAAGGGTGTATACATCTTGTGGAGTTCCGGGAAGTAATCGTGACTATGAGAAGCTGCCTGGAAGAGTCCTAGGCACCTACTGGGTGTTGAATATACGTGAATTTAGTGAATGAAGAAATGAATGAATACATTAATATCACTCATTTAGAGTAACTGACATCTTGTCTAATCCAGCATCTAAAGGAAGAGAGCTCACAGAAGTACCAATAGGAACAACATTCTAATTTGTAAATGTATTTATGTGCTTCTACGCTTTATTCTTGCTCTCACAAGCACACACACACACACACATTCTCTCTCTTTCTCCTCCTCCTCTCTTGTACATACAGTTCTAGTGCCCAATTTTGTTCGTTGGTTACACAACAAACCCCCAGGACGAGCTCTTGCAGGTGACAGAGAAGTTGAAGCAGCCTTAGCTGCAGTTTTGACATTATGCCCCAGTGGCATTTCATTTCTGTGTCTGTTTTTCTTTAGTCCAAGGCTGTTACACGCCTTTCCTTTGTGCACACGGCTGGTGAGGGCTGCTGACTCTGGTGTTGTCAGCCGTTTTGGTGGCCTGCTGTCCACATTGATATTGTATGAGCCTATGATTTCTAGTCTTCCTGGAAAGCCCTGATATCTTATCATGTGGACGCAGGAAGTTTTTTTCAATGCTCACTTTCCTTCCACTTTTAGATGTGATTGAATTCTGCAAAAGCCTCTCAGTGAAAGAATGTTTTTTTGATAAGTACTTGAAATCCTCCATTTGTCAGATTTGTTTTAGTTGGTGTTTGGGCTACTTTATACCACATAGGCACCCCAGGCTCTCAGTCTCTTTCTTGTCCATGAATATCACACACGCCCCCTCACTGCCTGATCCCCAGCCCACATCACAGCAGAGTCTACTTACTCTTAATCCATTCTCCATCTTTGAGCATTTTTGGGGAAAAGAGGACTTCCTCCATGTCTGCTCCTGAACTGGCTGTTTCTCCACTGTCAGGCCCAGCTCCTTAGTTCTCAGCTCTTGGTCACCAATCATGTGGCCCTTGGGGGCTGCAGTCCTCTCTCAGTAAGATATTGTTATCTCCATTGCGTTCCCAGGCACAGAGCATGTTAGGGAGGTGATGTGTGCGGAAGGTCACACCTCCACTCTGTGCAGTGCATGCTGTCCATCCTTTAATTCCCCTTAGCACCACCAGGGTGACGTTAACAGTCTCAGAATGAAATCTTGGGGCTACCAAGAAGAATTAGCACTGAAATATCTCGAAACTTCCCCACACTGACTGGCCATCCTTAGAAGGAATCGCTCCCTGATCACGTCTCATGTGAGGCCCCCTCTGCTGCTGGGTTAGTGAGGTGGAGTTTTCTTCTCAAAGACAGTTTCTCCGACTTCTTCATTATCAAACTCAGAGCCCCCATCCCGGCCTACAAGGCCGTTCAAAGGGAAGCTCAAATCCTGCTCCTTTGTTACTCGCAGTAGTTTATCTTTTCTGACTCAACCTTTCTCTCCCGCACAATCTTGGGCCCTCGCTTTCACACCCAAAATGCCCACCACGCTGTCTCACCAAAAAAAGGAGTAAAGTTCCCCCTACTTCCCTTGAATTTTGTGCCTCCTCTTAGAATATGGAACTGATTACGTTTAGTCTCTATATTTAAAATTAGTAACTTTTTTCCCCCTTATGGCGCACAGATTGTACCCTTACAGATAGTCACCCTCAGTTTTATATTCCAAACAGTTTTTTCTCATTGGTTCATGGAAAAGAAGACACTTTAAACTCACTAATCCATGGCCATTTCAGTTACAACTGATCTACTAATTCACACCTATTATGAGAAATACGATAATTAATTAATGGCAAGCGAAATTATTAAATTATTATTAATTCTTGGAATAGGATGCATCTGTTATAAATATTTTTAGTAACTCATAACTACATAGTCATCATTCAATAAAAGAATCTTTGCATTTTGATTGGCCCACTGTGACTGTTCTGATTGATGGGTGTCCTGCTAAATATTTTCAATGTTACCTTTGTCCACACTCATGTCTGGCATCAAATAAACAATTGAAAACAAAATTAGTCCGGCTTCTAACTGCTTGGACTATGTAAGTCCAAGCATTAGCTTATTTAAATTATGGAATTGGTTTAACTAAACAAGTACACGCCATCAGAACAGACTTATCAAGTGTATAGAACCCCATCCTAGTGGTTGGGATGTGTGTTCAGGGAGCTGAAACCTTAATTGGGCAGACAGATCCTCCCACCTAATGAGGGCTTGATGCTTTTATGTGTTACACTGGTTCTCCCAGGTCCTACCCACTCTTGGGACAGTCCAGGCCTTGGTTGATAATGACAATGGTTTTTGATTCTGATAATCCGCACCATTTGACTCTTAGGACTCTGTCTTGGGTGTCTGGTGGCTCACTCACTCCTCAGAGGCTACTGTGGTTGTCCTGCTCCTGTTCCTCTTATCTTGTCTGACTGATTCTCCTGGGGTAACAGGAGGCCTGGGGTTCCAGTCTGAACTTGTGGTGGGGCAGAACTGGGGGACAGCTGTGGGCTGTAGAGCAAAGGGGAACTGAAGGCAGCATTTCAGACAGTGTCAAACCCAGTGACAGGTTTTATGGACTGGGTAGGAGGCAAAACCTAGAGCATGTTGACTAAGGAGATCAAGCAAGGGAAAGATCCAGGAGACGTCCCTGAGGCAATGACCTGTGGAAGGTGGGAGCCTTTCATAGGGGGCTAGTAACTTTGGGTGGGAAGGAACTATTGGTGATCTTTCCCAATTTTCTTCTATCATTGTGGTCATTTTCAGTCAGCAGATGATTCTATTTACACCTCCAGGACCCCGTTGCTCCTCAAGCTGGAAAGGGCCCCCCCACGGGACTGCAGATCTTTTACCAACACGACGTGATCTGATATCTAAGTAATGATAAGTCTCAAGTCGTATACTTTTAATTTTATTACCCCCTCTCTTATGAAACTTCAGACAAGTTTTCAAGGGAGCTTGACACGTGTGACATTACCCAGAGCTCTCCTCACACCAATGGACCGGATTGGGTCCCACATACTTTGGATCTCTCCTATTTCCAGTGTGCTCTCTGCCTTTCTAGGGCATCCTCTTTAGTGGAATCCTCCCTGTGGCTTGGGCAGCTGTCACTTTCCTCTTTGTCCAAAAGTCATAATCCCCATGTCCTAGGGCCAGACCTTCAGTCCCCATTGGTCAGGCAGCACTCTTGCACAGGGTTTCCTAGGGTCCTTTCCTGGAAGCTCTGTGGAGATATGCAGATGGGTCTCCACTCTGACACCTTGGATGGTACACAAAGAGAAATGCAAGAGAACATGCAGTGGCCACCAAGTCCGAGACTTACTATGGCTGTTAATACCAAGAGAATAGGGGGCTCTCCTCCCGGGTTTGTGCTTCCTTCCTCTGTTTTAATATAATGTTTGACTGCTACCCCTGTCTCCCTCTCTCCAGACCCAGTTTTGGCTTGTCAGCCTGACAAAGCGACCCCAGCACTAATTGTCCTTGCTTCTGCCTTTGAGTGCCATTTCCACATGTTAATTCCCCTCTCAGCAGGAGTCGGGTGAAGAGTTCTCAACACTTGATGCTCATGGTGCATCTCTGGTCACTATACCGCCAGCTCAGTTTGACAGAAGCTGGACAAAAGATCATTGCATCGTGTGCAAGCCTGTCAGTTGCTGTCAGTTATGGGCAGTGAACTTCAGGCATGATGGTGTGCCAGGAAGGAAACCTGAAAGGAATTTTTTCCTTCTTTTTGGAAATCGCAAGAGCCAGGTTATCCTTGGTAGCAAGGTGGAGCCTGCTTTTGTGGTAGAAAGTACGTATTTCCAAATTCTCCTCATCTTTGCAGTCTCTGTTGGGAGAGAAAAATGAACCAGCTGAGACCCTCCTCCAAGCCCTTTGAATGCTAATGATCTGGTTTGGGAGCCTGGGCTACATGCCGGAAGTGACATAAGGATAATACAGGGATGAGTGTGCTAGTAGGAGGCAGTGAGTCATGACCAACAGGCTACTCGGAGCAAGGCAAAGAGTCCTGGGCTGACTCGCAGGAGGTGGGGGCTCTAAGGCCACCCCTGACATTACCTGTGGAGCTTTAGCTATGGTCTTCCTCAATTCAGGCTGCTATAGCAAAGTATCATAGACTGTGTGGCTTATAAACAACAGAAACTTATTTCTCACAGTTCTGGAGGCTGGAAGTCTGAGATCAGGGTGTCAGCATGGCTGGGTTCGGGTGAAAACTCTCTTCTAGCTTGCACGCTGTCAACTTCTTGTTGTATCCTCATCTGGTGGAAGGGTCCAGGGAGCTCTCTGGAGTCTCTTTCATAAGAACATTGATCTTCTTCATGAGGGCTCTGCCCTCATTACCTAATCATCTCCCTGAGGCCCCACCACCTAATACCTTCACCTTGGGGATTCGGATTTCAACATGTGAACTTAGGGGGGCACACTAACACTCTATACTAGCTACCTATATTTGGACCCCACTATTTCTGTCTGTAAAATGAAGGGATTGTTATAATTTCTAAATTTCCTTTCAGCTGAGGGCACTTTCAGAAATGCCATAGATATAATCTGAACAAAGCACATGGAGAGATTTTATATACTTTTGAACAAGATGCCCAAATGTGGATTGGGATTGCTAAAATTCAGTGGTTTAGTAATAGCTGGGATGCTATAAAAATATGCAAGTTATATCTGATGTCTACCAGGAACTAGATGCCTCATGATATGCTAGTGTGCTCTATCCTATCCTGAAATTTATTTATAATATGAATGAAGATACAGAAAAAATGCTTCTGCTGTGTAGATGGTTGATGATTCAGAGAGATGGCAAGACAGAATGAGGATTAAAAATGTCGTGACCCTAATTTTTTTCCCAGTGTCCTCCAACTCCCAATGCACAACTCTTCCAGCTTCCGAAAAATACTAAACTGAGAAACATATAGGAGGAGAGATCTGGGCTTTGCAGCAGCATATGAAGAAGACATGGCCACAGGTTTTACTTTTTTTGGGTCACGGACCCCCTTGAGCCTCGGATGAAATACACATACATACATAGGTATACACACACACACACAGATAAGCATACATATAAATGTTTTGCATATCACACTGAAGAAGTTCATATATCCTTGAAGCCATCCATTAACTCGATGCTAGGAATCCCTGACTCAGCGGATTCAATCAACAGCATGATGTAGTCACCAAAAATCTCATAGGATCATGGATGGAATCAACAGAAGCAGAGTGTTTAGTGATGGTTCAGATCTAATCTTTCCACATCAGCTGACACTGAGAATTTGTGCTCTGTTTTCAGATGACTCATTCAAGAGAGGTAGACAAACCAGACACTCTCACAGGAGAACGGACTTGGAATCTTGTCATATGCAGAAAAACTGAGGAACCTCAGAAAGCTCGTCACGAAGAAGAAAGGATATGCAGACAAGAGAAGCAAGGTATGGGCAATGCTTAGAATAATAACCTTGAAGATTCAAGGAAGTAGGCCCAAATATTCAGGATAATTTTTGCAATAGATACTGAGATTCAGGATAACACTCAGTTAACCAGAAAGCTAAGCTTACAAGAAACTTTTATTCCCCCAGTGCTCTAATTACTTGAAGTTTTATTATACTGACCTGGTTACAAAAATGAATGTGTATGTCAGATGCCTTAACTGTGGTTCTGTGTGGTAAACCAGATGATCTAGGACAGATGTGGAGGCTGGATCAACCAAGCATGCAGGGACTGTATAAATAAATAAGCTTTAATGGACACCACAAAGGTCCTTTACCAAAGTCTCCATCCTCCACGCATCCCCAGATGTCATAATGCCCGAGATGGTTCTGACCACAAGCTCAGATGTGCAGTATAAATGCAACTTCCTTTATTTATTTTATTTTTATTTTTTTGCTTAGGAAGACTAGCCCTGAGCTAACATTTGTGCCAATCTTCCTCTATTTTATATGCAGGTCACCACCACAGCATGGCTGATGAGTGGTATAGGTCCGTACCTGAGATCTGAACCCACGAACTCAGGCCACTGAAGTGGAGTGCACCAAACCTAAACACTAGGCCATGAGGCTGGCCCCTTAATGTACCAACCCACCTTGTATCTCAAATCCCCATTCTACCTAGCTAATCTAGTTGTTTTCAGGTAAATTCTGTCATTTCCAGTTTGCTTAGGTCGTTTTGGGAATGAACTCAGTTGATTCAGGAGTTCCTCTCCCTGTTTCTCTTGATTCTGGAGGTTTTCTAGGTCATTTCCAGGTTTTCTAGATACTTTGGGGCATAAGCTCAATCGGTTTAGGATTTCCCCTCCCTCTTTCTCCAGATTCTGAATGTTGATGTGGTTGGAAGAGAAAGGGATTATGAGGTGTCAAGATGCTGGAAGGGTCCTCTGGATCTTGTTTATAATGGCCTTGGTTGTATATCATCTTTAATGGTTCTTTATCACTAGTTTCTATTCCCACCAATTTCCACTGAAATTCTGTGTTTACTCTCTGCCATCTTGCTGTAGTTACACATATTTACATTCTTTTTGTCTCTCAGGGTCCTAGGTCCTTGCAACCTGCTTCCAAGACCCTCTGAGAAGCTGTTCACATCTTGAACTGGAGCCTCTGTCTTAAGTCCCATTTCTGCCAAAGCACATCATGCTCTAAGCTCTACTCAGCTGCTGTTCCACCATGCTGGTGCAGGGAGCTGTTCTTACTTCCCTAGGGCATAAGACACTGGGGTCTTTTGTTCTTAAATTCCTCAAATGTGTCTGGCACTTCTGTCCCCTCCCTCCCTGTGCCTTCTCTTCCCCAGTCAGCACAGGACTGAGAGATCCAGAGGAAAGTTCACACCTCTCTGCTTACTCTCTGACTTTAGTTCTCCCCCAGCCAATCTAGTCTGGGTTGGTGGGGACCCTGGCACTTCGTGTTTCTCTTTTGCATTTGTAGCCACTGACACTTCATGCTCTGTATTCTTTAGGGCTTAGGCCTGCAACTCAAAAACCCAATAGGTTTGCAAATAAAAAGCCGTAACTTTTAATTCTTTGCTACAATTTTTCAAAATCTATTTAGAAGTTCAAAAAGCATTGTGAGCTTCTATTTCTTTGTATTCTGGGTAATTGCTCCCAGGAGGTAACACTTGCCACTGACTCAGGGGATGTAGATGAAAAATCTGATGAAAAAGTGTGAAGGTGTGAGGTTGCAGGAACAGCTAAAATGATCCCATAATACAATGGGATACATATTAATTTATTTAATTTAAGTCCATTTGCCTCTGCTGGACACAAATATCCCATGGCAGAAACAAGACAGAGGATTCATCATTAGTTATTATTAGCAACTTAATGTGAATTGGTTTCCCTTCTTTACACTGGCTGAGTTCCGAGAGCAGCCTGGACAGGGCAGAGTGGAGAGGCAGGTTTAGGCTAAGGGCAATTGAGAGGCCAGGGGGTGGGAGGAAGGGGCAGCCAGAGGAAACTTCATGGGTAGTGGAAGGCTGGGATGGAGGATTAGGTCTTGGGGAAAGGGAAAAAGAAAGCACCAAAGAGAAGCTTCCCACGTTTCCTAATTACGTCAGAGTTCGGGAAACATGAGGTCAGCACATTTAGGCAGAGGAACAGAGAGGTCTGTGCTCAGAGCCAGATCAAGAATTGACTCAACGATTTGTAAAAGCATGTAGGAGACATACTGCTCAAATTTCCAGGTGACTCAAAGTGATGGAAGTAATCTCCAATGAGACAGAGTCAAAGCAGCCAAAAAAAAAAGAAGCTGAAAGGAGATGCCCGAGTCCAGAGGGGAGATAAGCCATTGGGAATATAGGAGGGAAGAACGGCACTCGCATGACCTGAACCCACCATGGGCCAGAAGGTTCTAAGCTGGGGAATGGACAGCCTAGAGGGTGGGCGGGGGTATATCATTCTAAAATTAGGGCTTTTACATCTAAAACAAGACAAAATAGAATCATTCTTTTTTTTTTTAATGATTTTTAAAAAATATTTATTTTTTTCCTTTTTCTCCCAAAGCCCCCCAGTACATAGCTGTATATTCTTAGTTGTGGGTCCTTCTAGTTGTGCCATGTGGGATGCCACCTCAGCATGGCTTAATGAGCAGTGCCATGTTCGCTCCCAGGATTCGAACCAACGAAACACTGGGCCGCCTGCAGTGGAGCCCGTGAACTTAACCACTCGGCCACGGGGCCGGCCCCAGAATCATTCTTTTATTACACCTGACTGAGAGGAGTAGCTGGATACTGTCTTCATGTTCTTTGCAGTGTTCTGCATTCTGCCTCCCTGCTGTCTTTCTATGTGAGAAACAGAGAGTGCTTCTGAAACCTTTGCTTCGATCATGAGCATCACAAAGTGTGACATTGCTTGATAGTCAGGGAAAACAAGGATTCAGCTTTTTTCCTTGAAAGCTCCTTGTGTTCTGAGTTTTTGACTCTCTTTTTAGGATATCTTCACTAAAACCCATTCTATCCCAAGATGGCAGTAGAGATGTAATCTAAATTTATAAGCCATGATGCATGAATGCATCCCAATGGGGGGAAAAAGTCTAATTTATGTTTGTCTATATATTTTTCTTTGGTTGGTGTTTGTGTTCTAAGTTTCTGGAGGCATCAAACATAGAAAGGCCCTGTAATTCCAGACGCGATTAATGCAGACAATATTTCATTCTGGAAGTGAGACCATAAATAAGAGGAGGTACTTTTATATGGCCTTTAAATTTTTTGAGATACCACTCAAGTGCCCGTAAAAACCAAAATCAACTTTCCGCTTGCATTCCTAATTTTCTCTGCACCTCATTTCTTTCCTGGATAGAGACAATTTTTCAGGCTGGACAGGAGATGAAGAAGACTTATGAAAAACTCAGAATTTTCTCTTTCACATGATCTTCAACCGAACGCTGAATTCCTTCTGTTTCCTTCAAAGGAGCTTTTTCTTGGGTCCTGAAGAGTGATAAACAAAGCAACAAGGAAAATGTGGAATCTATTAGGATGGGTCAAAAACCTTTGTTTGGAAAGATTTGTATATTTTGCCATTCTCTCTGAATGTGCCTTTCTCAAGCCACAAAAGCATTCTGTAGAATAACTAATGTCTTCTTCAATAATTCCAGATTTTTTCCTGAGGGGGAACTCCAGTGCTTCTCAGGATTTGCTCATTCACCCAACATACTAATGGCCCGTATTATGTGCCACACACTAGGGGAATAATACCAACTAGGATTAAATGACCACTAATCAAGATTCCTAGTGCTCCAAGTTCTTTACACGTATCTCATTTTATACTCTCTGCCTTGCCATGGGGTAGTTACCAGCAATATACCCATTCATCTTACAGATGAGGAAACTAAGGCATTGGGGGGTAAAGGAACAAAACCAGACAGCTAGCCAGGGACCAACTCATGATTGGGAGCCAGACAGTCTGACTGGTCCATGCTATTAACCATTGACCTGCGGGAGACACAGGGTCTGTCTTTGAAAGTAGTTTATAATCCAGTAAGAAATGAAAGTTTACAATCTAAGGCAGACATGCGGAATGAAAGGGAGATGCCATTATGGTGGTACATTGGATGTGATGCATGAGAAAAGGTTAGCCCAGAACATTAGCCAATTCATTAAAGGTTTATGGTTTATACAGGGAAAAACTAGGAGAGAGGAAGCTCTTCCATCTAGAAAGTGAGATGGACATTTCCTTTCCTCACTTCATCATCCTTAAAATCATTACAAGATTTTATATGGGATCTCTGATAGGAATATGAGGATATTTAGTCTCCAAGATTCCAATTGGTGGGAAATGTTGGCTTTTCTGGGGGAGGAAGATGGTGGTTATTGGCCTGTGTTTTTGGAAGTATTTTGGCCTGAGGGATTTTGTGTGTTTGTCTCTTTTTCACTCTCATTATTTTCCCTCTTTAAATACCTTCCTCCTGGGAGTCCCCTTTGAACCCAGAAAACTCAGAGAAGATAAGCAAGCAAGCTATGTAGCTGTGGTGCTGAACTCAAGGGTGAGAAGGGAACCTTCAGATCTCCTTCTAGTTTGTCCATCTCAGCTCCTTTGGAGTCAAAATGGAAGCATTTTGGGTAGAAGCTCTGTCCAGGAAGAGAGAACACGCATTTATTGGAAACATCTCTTGCGCTATAATTCTCAGGAACCAGGGTGAGGCAGATGGAGTGTATGAGCCTAACACCAATCTCTTCATATGGAAACATCTGAAAATTAATTCTCTGCCTGAATAGCAAAGGTGTCACTAAATCATATTCTTGGTGCATCCAAAATTCTGTTAATTTTATATTTTCTAATTAAATTTCATGTTAAGAATAACTTGAGTTTGTTTAGCTTTTCATGTCCTAGAAAGAACTATTATTTTGGGAAAATTTTAGTCCTCTCTGTTTTTGCTTTTCCACATTTTGAAATTTGCATGGGTGAGTTAGAAATGAGTTATCTAAAAACACCTGTTTTCTCCATCCTTTTAGAGAGAAGAGATGACTACGCTCTTTTATAGTCCACTTTTAACTGGCTAAAGTTTGAGAAAGTCATCTTCAGAAGATAGATAATAGAATTAAGGCCATTCTTAGGGATCAGGACACTAAGTGGTGCCAAGGATACTCAAAATGACAAAAATCCAAGGAATAAAAATAATGCCTGACTTTCATTTTACTGTTGAGCCATTTGAACTATTAAAAGTAAGAGAATTTATTATAGTGCAACAGTTTATGTTTTCCCATTTCTAAAGAGATAAATAAATAGAGAAATGGGGCCATATTTCTCCATAGATGAATGGCTTAAGACAACAGAGAGACTATTCGCTAAAAGCCGTAATGAGTAGTGGCTAAAAATATAGGCACTTTACGATGTCTGCACAGCTCTTCAGCTATCTGCATCTTATAGGGTGGAAGAGAAAGTGTCTTCACTTGCCCTGACTTATCCTCTATTCATTGCACTTACTCTGTCTCTCAACTCCATTTGCTGGTGTCCAGGGTATTTCCTTTTATTTCTACAATCGCCAAGACGCAGGTTGGCTTAGAAAAGGCCCATCTGAGTGTGAGGGTGGGGGAGAAGGGAGGACTTGTCATAGTTTAGACAAAGATGACTATCTGTGTGAATCTAAAATCCTGGAAGTGAAACTCTTAGTCATTTGTCCTCGTTTTTTAATCTCTGTGCTGCCAAGGATCCTTTTTAGAAATAAATAAGATGGAAGCCGGCCCTGTGGCCAAGTAGTTAAACTTTAGTGTGTTCCACTTCAGCGTCCCGGGGTTCGTGGGTTTGGATCCTGGGTGCTGACCTATTCCACTCATCAGTCATGCTGTGGAGGCATCTCACACACAAAGTAGAGGAAGATTGGCACAGATGTTAACTCAGGGCTAATCTTCCTCAAGTAAAATAAGAGGAGGATTGGCAATGAATGTTAGCTCAGGGAGAATCTTCCTCACAAACAAACAAAGGAATAAATAAGGTAGTAGTAGGAAATAGGAACAGGACTCTGTGTCCACTAGAAGGATTACTCTCAGGTTGCATTTAAATGGTTAATTAAAGTTCTTGTCTATGGAAGGTGTGTCTGTATATCCCATAGAGAGAAAGCTGTCCACTTTTAGCCCTCCTCTGCCCTGGTTCAGAGACTCAGGCAGGCCCTGATAGGACTCACAGGACCATTCGCTCTGATGTGAGTTCAAATGATACATAAATCTCTGAAGAAGTGGGAAGCAGTAAGCCTCACAGTCTTAATAGTTCAGGAAGTACACCATCTTCCAGTCAGTTCACTGTTGTGTTTATTGTGCTCATCCAAATTCAGAGAGAACCAGGATAAACTATCATCTCCTTTCTCTGCGTAAAGTCTTTCAATTGGCCTTACGTGATTCTCTGTAAAGCGGCAAACCCAGCTGGCCAGTTCTGGGCTGGTGTTCATCTCACACAGTGGCTCTGGAGTATGAGACAGTCCTGTTGTAGTGGCCCAGCCCAGCCTGGGACCCAACGACTCCTTCCGCTTCCTGGGAACTACTCTGCTCCCCTCACCTGCAGGAGTGGGCTCCAGGTCCACGTTTGTTCGGTGTGCCTCTTCTCCCTTGGAAAGGACTAACTCTCTCAGGAGTTGAAATTTGTCTCAAACTGGGAGCGTTCTCTTTTCCAGGATTTGGGGGAGAGAGAGGGAGGACGAGAGGGAGAGAATGTGCATGGATTGAAAACACACAAGGCTAGGGGCCGCGGGGCAGCCGTATTCCCCTACAATCAAAGGAGGAGAGAAAGCCGAGAGAGTTGACTTGGAGTAAAAGTGAGAAAAAAGTGAGCACTGGCACCTTTCCAGTTTTTTTCTCCTGGCTTTTGTGAGAATCCCTACGTCCCTGTAATAAATTGCCCCAATTTATTTTATCTAGTTGGAATTGGTTTCTGTAACTTGCAATAAAAAAATCCTAACTAAAACACAGACTAAAGAAGACACTGATGATTTATTTGGCTTGTGGATTTATTTCCAATAATTTAAAATATAAATCTGAAAAATGGCTCGTATCCAATTTGATATGACTTTAGAACAGGAAAGTCAGGTACAGAATAAATGTGGCAAAAGAGCGTGCTTTGGAATTAATACAGAAGAGATAGCAGTCTCTTGCTCTTTAAGAAAGTTAGCATATTATTTAACCTCTCTGAGCCTTCATTTCCTTAATCTTAAAATGGAAATCGTATGTATCTCATAGGATTGTTGTTAAATTTAATGAGCTACAATATGTAAAGCAGCTAGCTAGCCTAATAAAGGTACTCCCTCCTGGTTATGGAAAGTTTCTGCTGAGGAAAAAGCTATTAATTTATCAGTTTTGTTTTTTGGCCCTGCTCAGTGTTGGTTCAGGAACTGGACAGGACTGAATCTAGGCATGGAGGAGCTAGAGTGTCTCCAAGCAGAGTGTGGAGGGGTACGGTTAGAGACGGACTTAAGATGTCGGAAGGGGAGAAGATAAATAAAGAGATTAGGGAGGGGCAAATACAAGCTTCACCTACCTGGCAGTTTTGGTGATAACTTGCTCAAGCTGACAGATCCACAAGTGACTAACGAGAAAGCTGCAGTAAACACACCACCTGGGCAGTTCCCTTCTCACCATCTGTGGTTCTGATGCATTTGTATGTTATGCTGCATTTATATTCAGTATCCATGTTTCACAGAGCCTCTTAAACAGGGTTTCTCAACCTGGGTACCACTGACATTTTGGGCCATAATTCTTCATTGTAGGGGCTGTTCTGTGCATTGCAGGGATGCTTAGCAGAATTTCTGTCCTTTATCCATCAGTTGTGACAATGAAAAATGTCACAAATGTCTGATGACATTGCCAAATGACCCCTGGGGTGGTGGTGGTGCAAAATCACTCGTACTTGAGAACCACTGCTCTCAAATAATCTTTGTACAGATTGGTAACTCTGCTTTAATCAGGGACTCTAATCATAGAAAAAACAATCAGAAGAAATGCGACGTTGTAATCCCTCCGTTCTCATCTCGCCACTTCCTCCTTTTTCTTACAAACGTGGCCCTGATTGCATCATGTGCAGCTTGGGAGGGGGTTGGATTTGGAATGAGTTCAAATCCTTTTGCTGCCTCCTATCCTGTGCGGGACTTGGCTGACATATGAGTTAGGGGAGCCCTATTCTCAGTTCTTTGGATTCTGATTGATAACGTAGACCCGAACATCGCTAGTCGTAGGGTGATCAAAGTCTTGGGTTAACATCTGGGCAATTGCACAATCACACCGAAATGTCTAGTCATGTGCGTGGGGGAGTCTGGCTTAGGTGGTGATTTACTCCCACCCCCATTAAGCCTTGGGACCAAGTGCTTGGTAGATCTCCCTAAGAGACTTTGAAACACACTGCCCCAGCCAGCAGTAGATACTTCTCACACTCTCAAATCTTTTCAGAACACAGAAAACAGAGGGCATCCTCCATCCACTGAGTAGAGGCTCCACTTACACACTTAATTGAAACTCAGGACCAAGAAGCCTGTTAGAAGAGCAGTACTTAACCTAACGACAGATGTCAGCCAAGAACCAGTGCCCCAGATCCACACTGTGCACGTGCAGAGGACCTCATCCTTGTCCTGCCCTCTAGAACTGAGACCCAATCAGTGACCACTCTTACCAATCAAAGGAGCCCTTTCTCTGGGAGGCATGTGTAAGAGAGAAGGAACACAGACTCACACTCTCGTTTCCAATTTTCTGGCTGTGGGGAGGAGTGGGGAACTGTTTTTCCAAAGAAATAGAAAGGCAGAATGGGGGAGATGGCAAATGTCCCCTCTAAGAGATGCATTGTTTTCCCTCTTCATGATAGGGGTGTGTGCAAAGAAAAGAAAGAGAATGTATGGGACTGATTATCAGTAGTTATTATTGCTATTTTAAAGAGGAGTTTGGAGGTTTGTTTAGCTAAAAATCACCAGAGTTCAAATTCAAGAAGGTCCTTCCTTTAATTGACGACCACCACCCACATCATGGACCGCAGCAGAGATGACGTTGCTTTGGCGTCCAAGGCCCAGTAAGGCCAACTAGGGGTTAGAAGACTGAATGTCCAAGTCTTGGAGTGCACCTGATCAGAGAGGGATGAGGAGCAGGGAGGGTACAAATTAAGCCTACTTCTTTAAGCAGTGTTTAAAGTATGATTTTTTTAAGGTGGTGTAAATCCCTGTATGATCTTGAACAAGGGGCCGTGAACACCATCTGTTCTCCATTGCTTTGCTTTTGGAATGATGCAGGATAACTCCTGCTGACCCTTGATGTATGCACAGCATGGGCCCCGTAGGCACAGACAGATCTGCTTCTGGGTTTCTTGTGCCTGCTTCTCATAGTTGCTTTGTCTCTTATTAGGAGCAATAGCTGACTATTGTCAGAATTTGTTTATCAAAAAAATCCTTTGAATATCCTGATTTTCCAGAAAAACAATTATAAGCTAAGATACCAAATGGCTAAACTTATCAGAATAGTCTCTACAATAGGAGTGGACTCTGTATGAGGGCCTACGGCACATCTCTCTGAGTCCTCATGAATAGTATTAGTTAATGGGCTTTATAACATCTATTTTGAAAATTTATGGCCTCTTCCTTCTCTCTCTGATTAAAAGCAAAGAAATAAATAAACGTTACTTTGTTTTGAGTAGCTAAGGTTTTTAATAACTGACCTATATTAAACTTATGTGATAGGATACGTATTCGTACCACCTAAGTACAAACAATATTAGTTGGAAATTTAAATTTTTAGGAAGGAAATAAATTCTACCATTAGATTTCTTTGTCAAGAACCAAAGAACAGCTCAGCAGTAAACAACGAAATGAGAGAATACATTAATGCTATATTTTGGAAAACAGTTGTTCAAAGTACGTGCATCCATCTTTGTCACCTTAACTAAATAAATTATTTAGCCCAGACAACTTAGCCTAGAAATCACATACCAAGTATATACTTCTATTGAATAGTGTTTTAAAACTAGCATTGTAAGGGCACTTTTTAATACTATAAAACTTTATTTAAAGCTAAAGCTCATTGAAGACACCTATGACGGAGGCTACCAAGAGTGAGACAGGGAATTTTGGCATTTTCTTGGGAAGAGAGAGAGTTGTATCTGGAGAAGTGTTCTCAGAAATTCATTTCAGGATCAGATGTCCCCAAAGGCTGATGGAGCCCAGGGTCTGTGCCCTTTTGTACAGGTTGCATTCTTAGTGTCCCTGCTATAGTAAGAAGCTTTCCTGCAAGACGGGCGTCCTGGAAATTTATCTAGTCTATCTGGACAACCTCTCTCTTCCATTCCTCCCTATGGATTAGGAGAATTTTCGCCTGCAGTTTAGGAAAGTCTGTGAAGACAGCTTCCAAGTTTGCTGGATTAGAATGAAATGAAAGCAAACAATGTAGTGTTTCCTGGGTCCAAATCCTGCTCAAACCTTTACCAGCTGTGTGACCTGGGGTGAGATTTTAATGAGATAATGCATTCAAAGTGCTACCATAGTGTTTGACACATGGTAAATACTCGATAAATTATCTAACGTTTTATAATTTTTAAATTACCATTATTAAATACTCTTCTTGTTTATTTATGATTCACTGAAACTATCTGACAATCAAAAACATCTTCTCTCTGCCCAGCACTATAAAATGTGGGGGCTGGATGATTTACTGGGGATGCTGTGGCCTTCTGAGGCCTCCCCTCCCCTGCCCCTGCACCAAATGGGTTCACTCAAAGCAAATGAGAGACTTACCAAGTTGACCCAATGTGATGATGATGGTGGTTTTTATACTATTCTCAGTACCCTCTGACTGAGTCTGAGCTGACACCATGATTGATGTGAGTGGAACTGAAAGGCCTCTTAGGCCCCAAATACCCCTTCACCACTTGGTCTCATTGTCTGAAATTCCTACTGTGGGTCACTCCTTCCCCCAATGGCAAGGGAAGTTTTGCAGAAGCAAAGGTGAGCTTGACTAGTTCATTCTTCCCTTTTAGAGGTGAGAAAACAGTCAGACTATGAACCCTTCCACATCCTGGCTCTTGGCGTTATTATCAGAGATAGGTTCCTGGACAGGAAGGGCCAAGGACAGCTTTTAAGTTTTTAAATTTTCCTATATTTTACCTGGGTGATTTCTACAGGAATATATGCATAACATGCAAGCAATTTCTCAATGCCTTGTGTTGAAATCCATGGACTTCCATTGGAATCCAGGCCTCAGGCTTGGGTGGTTGACATGCCATTCTCCACTTTAGCTATAGAAGCAGCAGGTGGAGTGAAAACAGCCTGTTTAGAGCAGCCAGATTTTGTTTTGGTTGTCAGTTGAAACAGAAACTCCATCATTCTGGACTTGGCAGCTTGTTAGTAGAAAAGCCACTGGGAAGCTTTGAGTTGGTAATTTACAGCACAGACTTATCCATGATACAGCTGCAGAGCAGCAGGTGGCTGTGACTTAAGCAAACACTAGCTTTAAAAAAAAGGAATAAGGAAATGGAATTTTTTTTTTTTGGCAGTTATCAATATGGCTAAGGATGTGAGAGTTCATTTCTTGTTCCTCTGGATTCTCTTCTTATTAACTTGCTTAGACATATATAAGAGAGCATTTCACTCAATTCCATTCAATTTAACAAACATTACTGAGTACCTACTGTGTGCCAGACACAGTGCTAGTTTTGGGGCATCTTCATTCCCTGATTTAGATTTAGTATGGAGACAGAGGTGTATAGATTCATAATAAAGGAACAGACATTCCTTCAGAGCACTGGACAAGGAGTGATTCTGATGATGGAATGGGAGAAGCCTTCTAGGAGAAAGTGAGTGGAACCTAAAGGGACAAATAGAGCAGAAATGGATTGGAGGACGAGAGTTCTGGTCAGAGGGAGTTGTCAGAGAAAATCTGGAGGATATCAGATGGATCAAGTGTGGGAGGAAATAAAATAGGGATGCTCATTCGCTGTCTCTGTCTAATGGATATGCTCATATTCAGACATGCAGAGGGTCCTTTAGATTATCTTGACCAGACCACTTGCCCTGGGAGGTCACTGGCCCTAGACATCCCAAACTACAAAGTTATGCAGGAACCTTTTCTTGTCACATGGAATTCGGGGAGAACAGAAAGAGTTACCAAAAGGAGATGGAGACTAAGAGAAGCTACGGAAACAAATTTAGAGTGCTATGAGTGTAAACAGATAAATGGATCTGAAACGAATATAGGAAAATCAATAACTTTTATCTGTACATTTATTACTACTTCAAAGATACAATGGGAAACTATTATCCGTAAGAGCAGTACATATGCAAAACACACGTGGTTTATCTTAATCAGAAATTTGGCGCAAAACCTAGATCAAGAAAACTACAAAATGCTATACAAGCTATTAAAACAGGTCATTAAAGTGATTGGACTAAATGAATTAAAAGAAAATGTTCATGAATGGGAACCTTCAATTTGTAAAGATATTGTGGCTTCCTAAATTTTTATAGGTTTAATATGATTCCAATTAAGTTCCAACAGACTTTTTTTTTTAAACATGTAATTCTAAGAGGTCATCTGTTAGAATAAGTGGCCAAATAAATTAGAAAAGTTTGAAAAAAGGAAGTGTTACCTACTAGATAGCAAAATGTATTTTAAACCTAAAATACAAAAATTTTATAATATTGAAGCAAAAATACATATAAATTAATTGAATTGGGGAAAAAACCCCAAACTCTGAAACACACATTTGCATATATAAGAATTTAGCATATGATTAAGGAGAGATTTCTAAAGGAAGGATTTGGTAATTTATAGTGCTGGGACAATTAATTAACTATATAGAAAAATTGTCCAATTGTTATAGCACACACTGAAATACATTAAAGTTGAATAAAAAAGTTAAATGTAAAGTAATAAATCATATGAGTATTTTAAGAAAATATAGGTAAGTATTTTTGTGTGAGGGAAAAACCTTTTTTTCAACAAAGAAGCAAAGGCATAAACCATCACACAAAAGATTTGACTACCATGCATATTTTCTTATGCAAAACAGTTGTGAATAAAATAAGTTAAGTGAAATAAATGGAAAAAACATTTGCCACATATAATTCAGAGAATTAGATCCTTAATATATAAAAGTGTTAACAGATCAATGACAAAAGGTAAACACCACAGCAGGAAAATGAACAAAGGATGTGGATAGGCACTTGGCAGAAGATGACAAACAAGAATGCAAAGAGACTTTTTAATTTTTTTAATCAAATTTGTGAAGAATTTTAAAAATATAGCAATTAGGGGGCTGGCCTGGTGGTGTGGCAGTTAAGTTTGCGCTCTCCACTTTGGCAACCCAGAGTTCACTGTTTCCGATCCCGGGTACGGACCTACGCACTGCTTGTCAAGCTATGCTGTGGCAGATGTCCCACATATAAAGTAGAGGAAGATGGGCATGGATGTTAACTCAGGTCCACTCTTCCTCAGCAAAAAGATTGGTGATGGGTGTTAGCTCAGGGCTAATCTTTCTCAAAAAAAAAAAAAAATATATATATATATATGTATATATATATATATATATATATATATAAAACGTTTGATATTGTTAAGGGTGAGGAAGAGGGAAATGCTCTCTCAGTGTTAATGGAAATTTAAATGCTTACAATCTATGGAGAGAGATTTAATAATAGTCATCACAAGCTTTAAACATGCTCTGCCCACTCAGAAATTTTTCTTGTAGGAATTTATCTTTTTTTTTTTTTTTTTAAAGATTTTATTTTTTCCTTTTTCTCCCCAAAGCCCCCGGGTACATAGTTGTGTATTCTTCGTTGTGGGTTCTTCTAGTTGTGGCATGTGGGATGCTGCCTCAGCGTGGTCTGACGAGCAGTGCCATGTCCGCGCCCAGGATTCGAACCAACGAAACACTGGGCCGCCTGCAGCGGAGCGCGCGAACTTAACCACTCGGCCACGGGGCCAGCCCCTTGTAGGAATTTATCTTAATGAAATGATCAAAATTGTGTGTAAAGACTTATCAATCAATATGTTTATCCCACTGAATTAAAAAATAATAGTGAATAATTAGAAATTACCCAAATCTCTAAAAAGGGAACTGGCTAAATAAATTTATATGATAGAATTTTATGTAGCTGTCGACGAAAGTAATCCATAACCAATCTGTAAATGAAAATTTGGGTGAGTTTATTCTGAGCTGAAATCTGAGGACCATGGCCCGGGGCCTTTCTTCCCAAAGGAAGAAAGGGCACTGAAGAAGTAGGGTGCACAGAGTGGTTATATACCCCCAAACAGGGTGTTTCACATATGATTGAAATGTCCCTCCCACAATAGTCACAAGATTGCCCTGTCAGCACAGCACTTGATGGACACAGCAGGTAGTGGGTCTGCTATCTTGGTGGGCATAGCAGGAGGCAAGTCTATTCTCTCGAGCTGGGCGGTCACAGGTGAGTGCAGCAATCAGTTTCTAGCCCAAGGAAAGATGCTTAATCCTTAAGGAGACGCCAACATTGGGAGGGGGAGGGAAGTTGCACCTTTATCTCAAGGGCCTTTGTTCTTGCCATAGAGAATATCTAAAGCAGATATACAATGCATGCTCAACAGCCACGGTCAGGCCCTTTTGGAAAGACAAGGTCAGGCTGAATTAGGTATACCAAATGGCTTCCTCATATTCTCCAATATATCCTATTGCTTGCCATTTTTATTTGTCATAGCCTATAAAAATCATGCTGTGTAAGATTTTAATGACCATAGGAAAATACTCCCCTTTTACTTTATGTTGAAGAAGAAGAAAAAGAAAATAAATTAGGACCATATTTGGATATGGTATTATGATGTGACCAATTCATAATTCATATCATATCCAAATATAGTCTAATTTTGAAAAAAGATTACAGCTGTGTACATATTAAATTTAATAATGGAGGCATATAAAACTACTTATTAACAGTAATTATTAATGGGTGATAGGATTAGAGATTATTTTATTTTTGTCCTTTGTATTTTTCAAATCTGCTACAAAGAATTTGACATTGAAAACGAAAACACACACACTCCATTTTCAATAGTCTAATCTCAGTGCCTGGCACAGAGCATTCTTTCAGAAACAATGACATTAAAGCATTTAGCAATTGGAGCGGAGAGTCAGGAGACAAGAATGCCAGTGGCAGTGAGGATGGTGGTGGGACCAGGGTCCCCTGGATTCATGGCAGGCTGGAAGACCAGAGGCCCCATAGGACAGGGAATGTGAACAATTTGTAAAACATCTCAGAAATCATACGCTTCTCCTCTCTGTTCTCGGCTCTTCCCGCCCTGCTGCACACACACCCACAGTCAGAGGAAGGAGCTTGGGTCTGCAGGGGAAATAAAGGGCTGGTGAAAGACTGAATGGGCCGAGCTCCGCTGCTAAGGATTGATCCACATCTTGTTCTCTGTCTGTGCTCCTCAGCTGCTGTGACCTCCAGAAGTGCCTTCTATGTAAAACGGAAGAAAAGTGCTTTCTTCTTTAATCAACTGACAGACTGGGGAATCAGAGAGAATGTCAGTTAACACTGTCTGAGGATCTCTTAACTCGGTGGACCAGGAGTCCATCAAAAGGAGTCAGCACGATGAATGGGAATTTGCAACGCCTCACATGAAAATGAAAGAGGTTAACAGCAAGTGGGTGAGATTTGAGAGTAAGACCTGAACAGAACACTGGATTAGGACTCGCCGTGTTCTACTCACTCATTCTCTCTCTCTCTCTTCTCTCCCTCTCCATATTATTAAGCGCCTACTGAATATCACCATACCCTGGGAGCCCTGCTTCCAAACTTCAAACGGCTCAGAGTCTAATGGAGCTACCCTTCTGGGCTAGCTTGTAATTGGTTCATGTCTCTTCCAGGGTTTCCTGGTCTCCTGTTATATTCCCCCTTATCCCACTCCATTCTTCTCTGAGCGATAAAGTGAGGGATGATCTTTACTCTCTCCCATTATATTAGCTAGACATTAGGATTTAACCCCCTTCTCTCTTGAAGGTGACTAATGCTGGGAAGACAGAAAAGGATGAGTTCCTAAGTCAATGAAGTGACGTTAAGGGGTGGAGAAGGGGGAAGCTTCTTAAAATGCAGATTCCTAGGGCCATATCCAGATAGTCTAATTGAATAGCTCTAGGGTGGGGCCCAGACTGTCGGCATTCTTAACAATGCCCCAGGTTGATTCTGAAGCAGATGGTCCTCTACACTTTGAGAAATGTTGCTTTAGGCTTTGAGTCCTCATCATTGACAGACTCTGGCTGTCTCAGTTTCAGTCTTCATAGGTGACAGATTCTGGCTATGGCACCCAGAAGCTTCTGTGAGTAACTGTTAGGTCTCCAGCCATGCAGGAGGTCAGTTTGGCCACACTTCTTGACTCACCTTCCTGCCAAGCCCCTTCTCTTGAGTCTTCCATGCTATTGTACAACTGGATCAAGAAGCAGCCTTTTTCTAAGGACTTCTTCAACATCCTCTAGGTTTCAGGGAAAGTCCTAGGGAGATTTGCCATTTTCTCAATAAAGTTCCAGAGGGATCACCTCTAGGTCAGGAATGAGGGCAGCGATAGCATGCTAATAGGCTTAGTTTCCAAGAGGGAAATTTGGGCCAATCAGTGTGCCATTCAGATAGGCTGAGGCAACCTATCCAAGCCACCCGTCTCCTCCCCCTGCAAGGAAGGAGAGAAGACAGCACTTGAGTTTCTTCTTGATTTTACCTCTGTTACTTGCCACGTTCTGTTCACCCTTCTGTTACCCTTCTATTTCAGTGCTGGCTGTGGACTCTTATCTGGCTGAATCAGCTCATCTGCATCTCAGATCTCAGTACTGGCTGAGTTCAGGAACTTGGTTTGTTACATCTTCAAACCTGACTTTGACCTTCTACCTCTAACCCCAGATGTTCTCTGATCCAAGTTTTATTTCCTGGTCCTGCTGCTCAGCATGATGACCGATAATGATGACAAAACGTGATCCATAGTGGCCCCGTGTTTTGGTTCACAAAGAGAAGAGGTTAGAAGCCAGACACCTCTATCCTAAAGCACTAGCTTTAGAAACGTATGGTCAGTGTGCTCTGAAGAGCTTTGCTAGCTTGACAGATGCATCTAAGGTTTGCCTTGGTGCAAAGTCTGGAGTCTTGCCTCTGGACCTTTTATCAACAAATGATCAAATATGACCTTCTATTAAATTTCTACTTTTATGTGTTTTATTGAAGTAAACAACAAAAGGCACATGCTCCTCTGGCATTGGAGAAAGCTGAAGATCTTACATTCTGCGTCCAAGAGTTGAAAATTATTCAACCAAGGTCTGAGAAGCAGTGATAAAAAGCGTTTCATGTGGATTCGTGTGAGGCTCATGCGAGGTGACTAGAAGGGCAGCTGACCCCTGTGAAGGGTGCACAGACCCACGCTGCTTCTGTTCTTGGTAGGAAGTGTAAAATCAGAAAGATCCGTGGAGGAAATGATGAAAGGCCATACTTACGTGAGTTGGCAAGACCACTTTCTCTTTTTCCTGGTCTGGCCTCCCATTTCCAGGTGTTCCTTCTGAGTCACTCCTGCAGAAGTTCTCATTCCCTTCAGCAATCTTCCACTCCACTCGATTTTTGTGTGATTTCTTCTTCCTCTGAACTCTCGGAACTTATTGTCCACACTATTTGTTTTCCATTGACTATTTCTCAAACTTTCCTGTTTCTGATCTCTGCAATTTGCCTTTGAGCATTTTGAGAGCCTGTTCCACATTGTTCTTCCATTCTTTCTCCCCTCCTTCTGCCCCCCTGCATATCTCGCTTCCCACGGCCTCTACCTTACGTCCTGTTCTCAAGAGTGGTGGGCTGCTACTCTGGGTGTTCACCAGCTGGGAGTCAATTATTAGGGAGCGTGGTCACTGCGTTGTGAGAGTCAACACAGGCTGCAGTACTTACTTTGGTACTTCTTGCTTCTATGTGCTCAGTGTACCTTGGGGGGCTATTTTCTCCTACTTCATATGTCAGTGTTCTCTGGGCCTCTCTCTATGAGGCCTGAGCATCTCTGTTTAGTGATGGAGTAGGTGGAATTATTTATGTCAGGTGTGTGTGTGTGTGTGTGTGTGTGTGTGTGTGTACAGGGGTGGAGACTTAAGAGTGAAGCCCAATCTGTGTCCTCTGAATCACCTTTTACCAGAGAATTCTGGGTCTTTAGCTTAATCCCATCTACTGCAGGCCAGACTCCACCAAGAAATGTTAACACAATGCGTTTCCCACAGTGCTTTCACCTTGTGCGTAAGTAAGTGAATGAGCGAGCGAAGAATAAAGTAATGGAGAAGCAAAAGAAGGTGATCTTTAGAGAGACATCTTGAAAAGTGATTTGAAAGTTTGACAGTAATGCAAGAAGACACATTCCCTATGCTGGGAAGGGCTGGCCGGAGGCAAAGTTGTCAAGTAGTTAGCCTGCTTGTCAGGGGCCTTCTTTCCTGCTCAGTCATCTAGTTTTCTAATCCTGCCTTCGGGCTGTCCGGAATCTTTGTGTCGTTTTTATTCTATTAGTTTTCAGTTCAGTATTTGTCCCCAGACACATTCCTTGTGCACTGTTAAGGTGCAGTAAGCTCAGTGCTTGAGCACTAGTGTATCTGGAGTCGTGAACCTGAGGTCCACAGGAAAGGCACTGCGGGGAAGGGAAGAAGAACCCATTGGGGTTCTTGGTCTGCGGGGCGTAGAGGAGGGGTGAGAGAATGATTCTACGGTTAAAGGGGACTTGAGATAAGTTTCCTTCCTCTGTTTTCTTTTTTTAAAGATTGACACCTGAGCTAACATCTGTTGCCAATATTTTTCTTTCTTCTTCTTCCCAAAGCCCCCCAGTACATAGTGGCATATTCTAGTCATAGGTCCTTCTGGTTGTGGTATGTGGGACGCTGCCTCAGTGTGGCCTGATGAGCGGTGCCATGTCCTGCACCCAGGATCCGAATCAGCCAAACCCTGGGCTGACGAAGCAGAGCGCTTGAACTTAACCACTCGGCCACGGGGCCGGCCCCATGTTTCCTTTCTCTTTATTGTGATGAGAGGCTTCCAACGTCTGCTGTTGTGCCAATAAAGTGGCTATGTGCCTAACATGGAGGAAGGCTCATGTGGGGGAGAATGTCGGCCTTCCCTGTGAAGGGCTGTGGAGTCACAGGTGTGGACATGAGGGCAGCTGCCCATGCGGTATGATCTGAAGGGTAGTAAAGGTCTTGCTGAAAAATCATTCCTTTGTTGGCCTACCATGATGCTGGAAATGCTCAGGCCTGTGGATTTAGGTATATTTTGCAAAGCCCTTGCCAAATAATAATGATAATATATAATCTCATGAGCACCTAGGAAACGTGGGCCTGGGTTCCTTGATAAAGCAATGTTGCCTGCGGCTGTTCCTAGGGAATGGGACAGAGGTCTAGTTAGTTTTGGGAGGCTAGTGAGTTGCTGGAGGGGGTATGTATGGAGATTCTGGGAATGAGGAAGGGATGTGAGGTTTGGGGTATTTGGGGAAGGGGGAAAGAGGAAAAGCATAAGAGAAGTAGGGATCTAGATAGAACGTGAGGCATTGAAGATAATCTTTCTAACTTTAGAGTTTTCCCAACCTTTATTTTTTCTGTTGCTATTTTATTTGTATTTAACTATTTGGAAAGTGGATCAATAGCTCATCATAAAGGAGAGACTTTAATTAACTGCATATTAGATTCTATTAGATTACAAACTGGTTATCTCAGGCTTATAGCAGATATCCATTGAGAGTACTGAACTCTGTGGATTGACTGTCTACACTACCCAAGTTAATGAGATAATTGACATATATCCTCTTGTCAATTGGGGCATTAAGGAGGCATCCATGATCTTCCCTTTGACTGCATGGAGGCAGCGAGAAGCTATGAGACCTTGTTCAAAAGAAATGGCACCAAGTCCTATTACTTTTTAATAGCTTTAATTAAAAGGCAGATTTTTGTCAGCAAGTCATTCAACTGCCTATCTTCCAATCAGGATGGATAAACCTGCTTACCAGTTTTGTTGTGGAGGTCCCTGTCCTTCTGTCATGGTCTTCCTCCTGCAGTGCCCTCTTTTTGGTCAACTAAAATGACATACTTACTGTATTAGCTGCGAGAGGCTATGCTATGCTCTAGTCACAAACACACGCTGAAATGTCAGTGGCCAGGACAGAAACTTTATTTCTTCTTCATGGATATCCACTATGGGTCAGCTGGGTTTCTCCTCCACTTGCTGAGCCAGTCACCAAGCTCTGCCTCCCTTATGTTGCTGTCATATCGCTTCCACAGGGAAGTGTGAGATGGGAGGAGACACAGCTGCTCTAACTGTCTCCAGCAGAAAGTAATGCCTCCTTTCCTCTTATACTCCCCTTTGCCAGAACTTGGTCAAGTGGCTCCACCTTAACAAAGGAAGTGGGATAGTGCCCAGGGAGAGAAAATGGTGTGGTGAATATGTGGCATAATCCCTGCCCTTATCACTGATAAAGACCTTTAGTCCAGAGTTGGTACCTGGTAGAACTGGAAAAAAGTGCAGGCCTATAAGATCAGACTGATTTGGGTTTGAATTCCGAGCATCAGTTCAATCCCTGAAAATGAAGATAAACTCATGGGATTATGAGGGGAATTAAATGATGTAACATTTATAAAGCTCTTAGTTCAGTGCCTGGCTCAGAGCAGGCACTCAACAAATGCTATCTCCTTTCATTTCCCATGTCTGACTATGGTAGATAGAGCATTGTGAACAATGGGGACAACATTATTCCCCAATTTCTTCCTTGTATAGACTGAATAGATCGTTTTTTTGGAGGATAAGTGGTGGGAAGCTGTCAAAACTTTCTGGCTAATTCCTTCAATTCACTCCTTTGGCTTATCTCTAGAATTAACTTTACCAGGATAAACAGGAATCTCTCTCACCATCAGAGTGTAGAGCTGGAGAAATAAGCATATTTCCTCTTTCTAATTAATCTAGTAAGCTAGTCCCTACAGCAACTTTAACAAGCTATGATATGCAGAGAGATGAAACGTTCCAATTATTTTTCTATAATGCTATAATCCTTTTACAAGTGCTTCCCTCTGATGTATAATCTCCTAAATCAGACACTAAAGAAGAAATACCAGCTTTGATTTGGCAAGCCTATCCTCTTACCAAGGGGGCGAGAAACAACCCACCAAAGACCTTGATTCTCTCTGCAGCTGCGAAGTACTCCCTTCAGCATGAAGTCTTTCTACTGTTGAGCGCTAAGCACTCCTTCTGTGCTTGATTTGTTTCCTGCAGGCGCCACCACTAATGATGGCATTTGGATTCAGTGATTCTTTTTTGGTCCTGAGGAGAGTGAACAAGACACAAAGTGGGCAGGATTGGGCGTGAGGGGAGAAGGAGCAATGGTGAGGAAGACAAATATGAGGTGGAAACAGTCAAAGGAGCAGTAAAAGGAGAGAGGGCACAGAGAGGTGGAAGACGCATGGCAAGGGACCAAACTCAGTCACATCAGCTTCCAAAAAGATACAAAACGAGACAGCTGGGAGGGGAAACCAGCCAGCGATGGGAACTGAAACCCCGCTCTGAGTTTTGTGGGATTTGAGAATTGGTTTTGAGCCCTGGATGTACCATTTTCTAGCTGTGTGCTTTTAACTGCCAAAATAACCGTTGTAAGATTAAAAAAAAGAAAGCGGAAGAACCATGTGAAATCGAAGTCACCATACAAATATGAGTCACTTTTAGTTATTTTATAGAGATGTAGTTAGATACATACAGAGTTGGACTGAGAAACAGTAGGAGAGGCAAAGCTAATACTCATTTAGGAAAACTTCTGACTGTATATTATATGTGACAAGGTTAGTGAAGTCTCAGCTCACTGGGGATTTAACAAGAGTAGTTTTATTTTTCAAAACAACTGCTATCGGCTTTCTGCCTGGTAGCATGATTCGTTATGGCTTCTGTCTGATTTCTTAATTTCAGACACTTTTTCTTAATAAAGCATCCTTAAGTAAGTTCTGTGAGACCCAGCCCTGAGTATTTTAAAACTTCCTTCTCACGCATAAATCGAAGCCATTCTCTGTTCCTGCTGCCCTCCTTCTCTCCGCAGAGTTTAGAGTTGAATGAGGAGCATGGAGGAGATTGGACACCAAGGTCCGTACTTGACTGTAATGTTACTGCTCTGTCCTGGGCTGATCCTTACCATTAATCTAGTTATTGCCTGTGGGCCAGTGTGATTGGTTGCTGATGAGAGGCCCGCACCCAAATTGCTCCTTGGGCACTGGTGGAACCTTCTGGGGCAGCTCACATCCTCTGGTTGACCTTCAGTTGGAGGTTACCCAAGAGAGTCTTCTCAGAGTACCTGTTCTCCTCATGGCTGAAATCAGCAAGCCCTTTGAGGAGACTGCTGTCCGCAAAAGAGTTATATTCTGAATTTAGAGTGTATAATGTTATTTTTTTTCTTAGCTGTGACCTTAGTTGTCAAAACTAGGAAAATCGAGGAGGGGAACCTAATCTCTCTGGAGTTTAATATGCATATTGATATTAAGTGAAATGCATAATATTTACATATTAATGCACATATTAAACACTAGCAGGTTCTGTGATCTATCTATATCTATCTATCATCTGTTTAACTTTCTATCATCTATCTATCTTCCAATTTTATCTAAAGCCTAGCATAGAAAATCTTGAAGTCCTTTCTTGAGTGCAATTTATTTCAATTTTTTCTTTGGAAAGTGGTAAATATTCCCTCTCATTTTACAGAGAAGATCACTTTCGTGATACTATAGCTTCTTTTATAAATTAAAAACAATTTTTTTCCAGCTTTATTGAGATATAATTGACATGTAACATTGTGTAACTTTAAGGTGTACAATGTAA
This sequence comes from Equus przewalskii, assembly GCF_037783145.1. NCBI lineage: Eukaryota > Metazoa > Chordata > Mammalia > Perissodactyla > Equidae > Equus > Equus przewalskii. The sequence goes on from NC_091844.1 coordinate 19,478,510, forward strand.
TTATTTGATAGACATTTATGTTGTGAAATGATTACAGCAATAAGGTTATTTAACACATCCATCCCTCATATAGTTACAATTTTTTTTTGTGGTCAGAACTTTTAAGATCTACTCTTTTATCAACTTTCAAATATATAATACACTATTGTTAACTATGGAGATAATATTACATTACATCCCCAGATTTTATTCCTCTTAAAACTGGAAGTTTGTACCCTTTGACCACCTCCACCCATTCTGCCACCCACACACCCCAGCGCTGGCAACCAACCATCAATCTGTTGTTTTTATGAGTTTGGTTTTTGTAGATTCCACATAAAGTGAGATCATATGGTATTTATCTTTCTTTGTCTGACATTTCACTTAGCATAATGCCCTCAAGATTCATTCATGTTGTCACAAATAGCAAGATTTCCTTCTCTTTTATGGCTGAATAATATTCCACTGTATATACACCACATATTCTTTATCCATTCATCATTCATCGATGGATGTTAGATTGTTTCCATATCTTGGTTATTGTAAATAATGCTGCAATGAACATGGAAGTGTAGATATATTTTTGAGAGAGTGATTTTATTTCCTTTGAATATATACCCAGAAGTGGAATTGCTGGATCATATGGTAGTTCTACTTTTAATTTTTTGAGGAACTTCCATACTGTTTTCCACAGTGACTGCACCAATTTACATTCCCACCAACAGTGCACAAGCGTTCCCTTTTCTCCACATCCTCGCCAGCACTTGTTATTGCTTGTCTTTTTGAGAACAGCCAGGTGAGAGTGAGGGTGAGGTGATATCTCACTGTGGCTTTGCTTTCATTTCCCCGATAATTCGCGATGTTGAACATTTTTTCATGTACCTGTAGGCTATTTGAATATCTTTTTTGGAAAAATGTCTATTTGGGTCTTTTGCCCATTTTTTAGTTAGGTTATTTGTTTGTTTTTGCTATTGAGTTGTGAGCTCCTTATATATTTTGGATATTAACCCCTTATCGGATATATGATTTTCAAATATATTTTCCCATTTCACAGGTTGCCTTTTGATCTTTTTGATTATTTCTTTTGCTGTGCATGAACTTTTTAGTTTGATGTAGTCCACCTTGTTTATTTTGCTTTTGTTGCTTGTGCATTTAGTGTCATATCTGTGAAATCATTGCCAACACCAGTGGCAAGGAGCTTTTTCCTCATGTTTTCTTCTAGGAGTTTTATGACTTCAGGTCTTATATTTAAGTCTTTAATCCATTTCAAGTTAATCTTTGTGGGTGGTGTAAGATTCTTGTAGATTTTTGGAATCAGGTGGCAATCAGGGGTGTCAAAAATTTCCAGACGTGGGTATGGTAGGTAATTCTACGTATGAGATGAATGAAACCCCAGATGGAATCTGGCCTGTAAGTTGAATCTTCCTTGTATTTGCTGAAAGGGAACCTTAACCTTGATGAAACAGGAACTTGTGGTCAACCATTTTGTTAAGTGGTAATTACAACTCCTTATTCTTTTCAAATTTATTGTATTATCAGTTTATCCATTCAGTTTTGTAAGCATGAGACCAACCTGTTACAGTCTTTGGTTCTGTCCTTGGAAATATTTTTATTGGGTCCATGTGACTTTGGACCCATCTTTTCCTCGAATGCAAGCTTCATGCCAGCATTTAATGCCGAATAACTCAGGATGTGTTTTTCACAAGCAGAAGCAGGGCACTAAATCCCCTAGGTAAGATCCATCCATTGCTTCCCTTTGGCTCTGCAGTTTGTACCAACGGCTATGTTATTTTCTGATGATTAGACTCAAGGTCACTAGAAAGATTTCACTGGGGAATGCTTTTTGAAAACAGAATCGTAGGAAATGAAATGGAAGCATAGCAGCCATATGTAAGGAAGTGTCAGTAGGGTAGATTTTCTTTCTCTTTTTATTTTATTTGTATAGCCAGCTTTTCTTTTATCAATACAGTTCTGTTATGAAGATTCTGCAGAGACATCCACTCAGTAAATTAATTTCATGCCAATCATAGAATTAGAGAATCTCAGAGTTGGAAGGAAGCTTGAAAGCCACGTAGTCCAACGATCTGCCCTATGTTTAATTCCCCCTCCAGTATCCTGAATTGTCTCTCAGAATCCATTTGAACAGCCCCAGGGAGGGAAAATCTTCAACCCCAGGAGGCGGCACATTCACGGATATTGAAAATGCATCCTTATGAGGAACCTAAATCTATCACCTGTCCTTTCCATCTTCAGATGTTGAGCATAGCCATTCTCTCTCCCTTAGAGTTCTTCTCCATTTCAGTAATTCTTTCCCCCTGCATCACCTCCTCATTTGGCAGAAGTTCAAAGTCTTCATCACCTTGGTCATTCTCATCATATTTACTTTAACGGTCACCCCCAGATTTGAACCCAGTATTCCAGGTACGGTTTGGTCAAGCTCAGAGCAGAACAAAGGATAATCACATCCCTTAATCATTAAAACCTCTAGGTTTTCTTTTACCCCCACACCCCTTTTTCAATGCTAAATCACATCTTCCTTGCACGTGTGCAACTGAATTTTGGATCCAAGGACAAGATTCTGCATTTGTAGATACTAAATTCCGTATTGTTAATTTCTTTTAGAAATGTTTTCTTATTTATTACATGAAATACTTAGCCCACCTACTTTTACTTTTTCTTTGTAATTCTTGAGATTTAAAAATTATCTGTTTTTTTCTTTACTTAATAACACAGTTTTGGGTGAAGATCTTTTTAGGGCTTTGTACCTATTTCTAAAATTTTTTTTTTTTTTTTTAAGATTTTATTTTTCCTTTTTCTCCCCAAAGCCCCCCAGTACATAGTTGTATATTCTTCGTTGTGGGTCCTTCTAGTTGTAGCATGTGGGACCCTGCCTCAGCGTGGTTTGATGAGCAGTGCCATGTCCGTGCCCAGGATTCAAACCAACGAAACACTGGGCCGCCTGCAGCAGAGCGCACAGACTTAACCACTTGGCCACGGGGCCAGCCCCTAAAATTTTTTTTTTTAAATATTTTATTTTTTTCCTTTTTCTCCCCAAAGCGTCCCCGGTACATAGTTGTATATTCTTAGTTGGGGGTCCTTCTAGTTGTGGCATGTGGGACGCTGCCTCAGCGTGGTTTGATGAGCAGTGCCATGTCCGTACCCAGGATTCGAACCAACGAAACACTGGGCCACCTGCAGTGGAGCGCGCGAACTCAACCACTCGGCCACGGGGCCAGCCCCCCTATTTCTAAAATTTTTTGAGGATTGGTTTACATTCCTCCCTCCTCCTGCCCACCCAAGAGAGGCTATTTTCAGACTTAGGACAATTTCAAATTTAAAAAACTGTCCTTAATACAACATGTCCCTCTTTTTTATGCTTCTGAACATTTATTCTTTGTATTTTTAATTCAAGAATTTAAACACTACTTGTCTGACATTAGCTGCATTTCACACGTGTTCTGAGAGTCTTTAAAAAAGTGATCTCTTCCTTCTTTACTTAATTTTAGAGAATAGTTGTGGTGATGTTTTCTATTATTTCCTCCATAACTTCTCTTTCACTGTCTTCTGGAATGCTTACACATTTGTGATTATTTCTCCTTGACCAATTTTCAGGCTTCTCTCTATAGCTTTTGATCTCCTTTATTGCCTGAGTCGAGGAAATAATTTCCTCTTTAATCTGTCTTTTCTGTGCCTCTGCTTCTAGAAATCTGCTTTCTGGTGTTTCTATCAGCTGTAGGTGATTTCCAATTTACTATTTATTTCTTTTAATGTCATCCTACTTGTAGTTCTTTCCAGTATATGGTCCTCTAAAGCTTCCTACTGGAAATGGACCTACCTTTTCCTACAGATCGTCTGAGTTTCAGCCATTTTCACCTCCTCTGTTGGTCCTTCTTCCTTGCTTCAGACTTCCTATGTCTTACCATAGAAATTACCAAGAGTAATCCTCATGGACTTCCCTTCCTTCCTTCCTTCCTTCCTTCCTTTCTTCCTTCCTTCTCTTCTCCTCCTCCTATTTCTTCTTTCTTCCTCTCTCTCTCCCTCTCTTTGTGGTGATGTTTGTGTGTTTGTTTTCTCATGGAGTCCTTTAAAGGATCGTTTTGCAGAGTAACTGTTGGGCAGGCCCATACTCACTCAGTTCCTTAGCAGCTCTCACGGAGCCTTCTGGTGCTCACTGAATACACGTGGTCCTCTATATTTCCCACACTCCCTTGCAATGGCCATGTTTCGTTCTGGCCCCTCAAGTGTCACTTCCAGGCTGAGAATAGTTCAGTATCCACTGTGACTTCCCTATGTTCTGTTCCCCACCATCTGTGAATTGATCCTCCAAGAAATCACAAGCTGGTAGAATCGTAAGATGTCAGGTGCCTTGGTTTCTAAGTTATGGTTAGAGGAAAGCAATCCAGCCCACATCAGACTGCTCCATGAATGAGAAATGAACTTCTGTTGCATAAAGCCACTGAGATATGGGGTTTATGTCTTACCATAGCATAGACTCACCTACCCTGACTAAAATAGCAGCCATCTGGCACCTTGATATAGCTGATTCTAACTGTGATAGGCAAGCTGGGAGATTGCTAGGAGTCCATGGGACTCAGGGCCATTAGTGCATGAGGATCAAGAATACCGGGACTATTGGTGAGTCACTGGATTTTCCTTGGTGGTGATCAGTTTCCCAGGTATCATAAACTTAAATGCTTTCTAGGTCTTTTTAAGGATTAACTAATGGGATTATCTTTTTCTACCTCTTGTTGTGTTTTCAAAAGCGTGGCCTTCCGAGATGTAAGCTTTGAAGCACTTTCTGTCCATAAAATTGCCTCTGATTTTAGGCTCAGCCAACAGTTTTTAAAACAATCTAGAAAAACTGCTTTGTTCATCCAAGCCCTTACCAAGGCCCCCATTGTTGTGGACTCTCTCCCGCTGTCTCGGCAATGTCATTTTTTAGTTCGGATTGCTGGAGGCTCCCATTTAGGTGTATGGCCAAATGTGCCTGACACCTGCCTCCCCTAAATTGGGCTGCAGCAACTGAAAATCTGCCCAGAGAAAAACTGCGCATATTTTTGGCTTCAGGGAAATCCTGGAGCAGCTCACAGCTTTGCTTCTGCACATGTCTGCAGCAGAAGGTGCATGCAGTAGTGATCATGTGTTCCTTCCTAGGTGATTTTGTACAGTCTGGACCATGATGTGAGAGAAAGAGCCTTTCATGATGTTTCAAAAATATACATTGTTCTTAGTTTCTTGTAATCAACATCTTTCTGAGGCAAAAGGAATATCACCAGAGGATGCAGAACCATTGCCTCTGGCTTGGTTCCAAGTATAATTGCCGAGACATACAGCAGACCAACATTGTATCATCACACCAAGCTTCCTCATCTTTGGAAGCTCTAAATCTGGTCCAACCAGGAAACCTCATCTTCTGACCTTAGCATCAGGCCTGCGGATCTGATTCTAAATCCCCTTAAAGTTAATGATTTGCAGTCACAGTTAAAAAACTTTCAGGGATAATGGAATGTTCCATCTCTCTCTGTCTCTTAAGGAGGTAAAATGATGTTTTATTCTCTCTTATTAAAGAAGGTAGATACACAGTTCTGAAAATAGCACATTCTGCTAATGGCATCAAGACAGGTCTCTTTTCTCAAAATGGAATGATATTTTCTTAGGCAGAGATTCAGCACCAGGGATGGTTTTCAGCCGCCTCTTCCTTTTGATCATTATAATTGAATAATTATTAGATACAGTTGAATGTTCTATTTATGCTAATGCATTGGTTATAGAGAATGACACAACAGTATGCAGATTATGCTGTTGCGTTAAGAATGGAGAAAAGGCCACATGGAGGTAATTTCATTTCATTATTTTTGTAATTATTTCCTCCTCATTAATGTTCCTTGAAATTTTCATATTCAAAGCTGGTGTTTATTGAACAAAATTCTTCTTTTTTAGGCTAGATCATTGTTCACAAAGCCCACAAGCCTGGGAAACAGTATCAACCCTCTCTGTGTTTATGAGTTAAGATTAGTTTTATCTCTTGGTAAAAGAGACTCAAACTAAATAAGTTAGGAGTTTATTCCTCTCTGACACGAAAGTGTGGAGGCATGCAGACAGTCTAAGGTTGTTATGATGCCTCTGTTCTATAAGTTGTGAACAACTCAGGCTCCTTCCAGCTTATTGATCCTCTTTTTGGTGCCTTCTGTTCCTAATGTCAACCAATGGCCCAAGATGGCGGCCCCAGCTTCAGCAGTCAGGTTTATATTCCAGTCTACAGAAAGGAGGAAGGGCTGGGGCAAGGGGTGCATGCCAACTGGCCTTAAAAGATGGTCCCTGGAGGTGTGACACATCATTCTTGTTTAGATCTCATTGGCCAGAACTTAGACATCGGGCCCCATGTAAATGTGAAGGAGCCTGAGAAACAGGACTTTTTTTTTCCAGGGTAGCCACCGACTGAGCCAAAAAATCCAGGCCTCTATTACTATGGAAGAGGGGGGAATGTTTATTGGTAGTCAGCCAGCAGTCTCAGCCTCATTTTCCTCCACCCCTTGAATGGACCAAAGGGACATTGGTTGGAGTTTCCTTGAAGAGCAATCTAAATGATACTGATACTGGGTCATTCATATTCTACCCCCACTGCTGGGCTGCTGGGCAGTTCAGCTTGGCCTTCTGGAGAATGGCATTTCTTCCTCTCAGCCTGCATTTATTATGATGCCCATTCATGTTCTATAAGATATTAAAGCTTTGGATAAAATGCAGATGTTCTCTGAGAATATTAATGGATTAACTAGCATGATATAGTACAAAGAACACAGACGTTAGAATCAGAGAGTACCACATTTAATTCTGGTGCTCTCAGTTCTTAAGTGAGTGAATACGGCAATAAATATGAATTATCTTGGCCCAGTTTTCTCATCTGTAAAATGAGCGCAATAATACGTTACATGGTTTATGTGTGTGTGTAGTAAATGACATGTTTGCAAAGTTGGTGATTCCAAACGATCCCTTCTTTGCCCTTTTCTACTAGGCATGCACGTAACAGCTCCAATCTGATTCTTACATTACCAGAGTGCTGAGCCCCAAGCAGCTGTAAGCAGTGAGGGGTAGATTTTGATAGAGGATGGTCAGAATTATCCTGGGGAAGAGGGAGGGCTTTGTAAATGAGCTTGATGAATTGCTGCGATAGAAGGTCTTGGGCAGCATTAGGCAGCATTAAAACTCCCAATTGCATCCAGGAGCATGTTTATTTTGACATGTTGGTGTGACAGTTTAATCCTTTTAGCATGGGAGCATTTTGATGCAATCTGAAACGCAAACCACTAAACTTTCAGCTTTGAAAAATTGTCAATCAGTGGGCGAAACCATCCATCCATCTGAAAACGCCAACCTTAGGATGTGTTTAAACAATGGGGTGGGTGTCAAGAATGAGAGAGACACTCAAGGATGGAGGAAGAATCAGGGAAAATTATTGCACACTTTTCTTTTCTTTTTTTCTGTGAGGAAGATTGGCCCTTAGCTAAAATCTGATGCCAGTCTTCCTCTTTTTGCTTGAGGCAGATTGTCGCTGAGTTAACATCTGTGCTAATCTTCCTCTACTTTATGTGGAACGCCACCACAGGGTGGCTTGATGAGTGATGCTAGGTCTGTGCACGGAATCTGAGCCTGCAAACCCCGGGCTGCCGAAGCAGAGCGTGTGAACTCAACCACTACGCCACCAGGCCAGCTCTGCACACCTTTTTTTATAATTAAGAAAAACAGTGTCTTTACTTTCATCTTGGGTGTTTCGAAGCATCAAAACAACCTCTCAAATGAGTCATGTCAAAATGTCCCTCTTAAAATGCAGTCTTCGCGCTGAATAAGCAGTGTACACCCTGCCTTGGAAATAGACAGTCATTTAGGAGATATGCAGTCTTTTGGAACTTCAGGAAATCATCAGGGAAGGAAATATGAGGATCTGGGATCCTTCAGAAGAGGTTAGAGCAGTCAGCATGCCGCCTGTCCCGGGGGTGTGCCGCCGGGTACACCGCCAGTGTTCTGTGCTTTTGAATTTGTGCGATGGCCTGTGCTGTGATCTAGGGTGGAGGTGGCCGTGGGTGTTTTTACCTCCATGAAGGGCTGTTGTGAAGGATTGCTCCCTTCTCCCTGGTTTACAGCTACCCCCCGCATGCTGCGTGTGAGTGCAGTGAAGCCAGAATGCACTAACGATCCTTTCAGAGCAGCGTAAATCCTTTCCGTGAAAAACTAGGAGCGTGTGGGCAAGATAAATGCCCTAGAAGGGAAAACTGTCCAAGATTCTGGAAGAAAAGCACCCTGACATACGTCATCATAGGCACAGAGAGAAATTCTGCTCAGAAGAGTATTTTTCTAGACCTCAGAATTTGGTGTCACACTATGTTTTATTGTGTAAAGACTTCTATCTGGTAATGTCTAACAATTTAAGAAGAAAACAACAACAAAAATGTCGATAAATGTGGCTATATATCTTATCTTTGTTATAATGCGATGATGAAACTCTTTGTGTCAGCCTTGCTGTCCCTAAATAGGGATTTAAGGAATAAAATAAGGTAGCCATCATAAGAAGAAATACGGTATATTTTTTGAATTACTAAGACATGACACTCCACTTATGGGGCTGCAACTGAGAAAGCAGCGAAGTGAGGACTTTGGAAAAGAAATAAGTTAAAGCGTCAGCTCCTACCGATGTGTGTCACAAATAGTTCTTGGATAAGATATCTCAACTCCAGTGCTGTACATCACAATCGCGAGGTGAAAATCAACCCTTATGGGGATCAAAGTCACGTGACTTTTATGTGGAGAAACAAAAATGACCTACTGTCTGCTATAAATTGGGGTGATGCCACCAAATGAGGCAAATGTTAGGCCAAGAAATAAAACATGCATAAAATACGGCCACAGTTTTCTAAGTTTTACATGTTATGTGGAAGTTGACCTTAAATGAAACTGTGGATTAAATTTCGAAACCTGAAACTAACTAGATTAATTTGTTGAATTTATAAATAAACTCAAAATATCTACTTTCCCCCCAATAGAAATGAAATCAACCCTGCTTCTTCTTTTTTTTTTTTATTTTTTCTGTTTTAGTCAACCAGGCAACCAGTTTGAATAGGACCTGGATTTAAATATATTTAAACTCCAAAGATATAAAACACCAAAAATATATCCTGGATCAAATAAAAATTCCATTTGGTCACCTCTTAAGCGAATCAAACCATCGCAGTTTCTTATGAACAAATATCATTATTAGCTAGGACAGAAGCAAATTGCCCTTCCCCCTGCTTCCTTTCAAACTTTTTCTTTTACTTTTAAATCTTTTTTTCCCCGAAAGAAAACATGCTTTTTCTTTCGAATTCATTTGCCTCTGGTGCTCCATCCAGCGTTTAGATTTTCATTCAATTGTCGCGTGGCACATTTTGCATTGTAAATATTTGCTAAATACGTGACAGAGTTCTCATTTTTCTAATATTTGATTTCATCTTGGGATTTCTTGGTGGTTTTTAATTGAAAGCTTTATCGAGTAAATATGCTGGACTCTTGAGTCTAGATTCATCCGTTTACAGAGGGCACAGCTCGCTCTTGCCTTGGGATGCTGTGTTTATTGATTGACATGCTGAGGATTTAGACAGGTGCTCTCGCAGAGTGAGGATGGAGGAAGATAGTCACAGAGGAGAGAGAAATCTGGAAGTTGATAATGTGTCTATTAGTAAATGTTCACCTGTGTCAAAGAAGTTGGGAAGTTTCATTCTGTTTTGTTTTTTAAAACATGACCAATGTTGAATTTGATTTAGATAGAAGAGCCATCTACTCTCTCTGATCAATCACCGTGGTGACTTGCAGTAAAAAAGAGTCACTGAGAAATTGTTGGGACTGGGAGAATGATAACAGGACAGATCCTTGCATGTCTTCAAAACCACTTGCTGAGAATTCAAACCTTGTCAGAGCCTGCACTGGTTTTATACTGGGTGAACATTTCTCAGCACCTTCTTTCTCCCCAGGCCAACATCACATTTATTTACAGGCTACTCCGTCCTTACATCGGTGTGCTTCAGGGTTTCGTATTCGGTGCTACATTATTTTTGTTTTATCTTCCCCTCAAATGCATTGAACTGAATCATAAAATACTGCTGTTAAGACACAGGCACATATGAAAGAGGAAGGAGCAGGCCTGACCCTGCAAGGCAGGAATCGGGTTTGTCCTGTGTAGTTGCTGGGTATGCCCACATGGGCAAGACCTGGCTTCACCCTAAGGGGGTGGGCGAAGGAACTTGAAGTGCACCTGGGATAAGGGCTGTGGACATTTTCTAAAACTCCTGCATGAAAGATGCCTAATAAAGCTTCCAATTTCATTTTGTTTTTGTTATTTTCACTTTTGTTTCATGTTTGGTGTGTATCTCCCTATTGTATTGTGGATATGATCAAGGATGAAGCTAAGCTTGCCCACAACTTTTTTGTTTGGTTACCCCAGTTGGAATCAGAATACTGGGCTGATATGATCCTGGGCTTAGCCTAGAGGTAAACTCTGATGGTTCTTGTTAGAGAGAAATCGTATTTTGTTATCTTCAAACTTCCCTAGAAGGAGATATCCACTCCTCTCCTTGCAGAATTGGGGGTGGTATTGAGTGACATTTCTGCCTCTGCACTGAGGCTCTCAACCAGGAAGAAGAATGACTTATTTCATTGGTGAGATTGGTGAGAGGCTAACTTCTATTGGAACTCATTATCTGGATGAGGAGGCTGGTACATTGAAAACACAGTGCTTGCCCGTCACTCATGCTCTTGAAGTCTCCATTTTGCTGATTGGGCTTGTGAATGAGCTTTACCCTGCAGTTCACGATGCCATTTATGTGGTTGATGCTTTGATCCCCATCTCCTCATTAATTCTTTGTGTTTATGCCCTTACCCTACGGTAAGGTAGAGGAGGGGAGTAATTGGTCTTCTCAGTGTGCCCACTGCCGAGGGGTTGCCCCATGGCTGCCTAGAGCTCACCACGGTTGAGACTCTTTCAAGACTGACCTGTGTGGCTCCTAAACCATGCTGCTCATCAGAATCATCTGGGACATCTGTTAAAATACATGTTCCTCATACCAACTCTGGAGCTAATGAATCAGCACTTCATGGAGTAGGGTAGAGAATTCTGTATTTTCAACGAGTCCTGCAGGTGACTGTGATGATCAGCCAAGGTTGAGAAGCATCCTTTGAGACTTTTCCTGATATCCTTCTCTACAATTAAAACTTAACTTTACCTTGTCACATTCTTTTACGTTGCTATTTAGGAACTACTCCATGATTCACTTTTGTGGGGACTATTGGCTTAACGTAAGACTGCTGCAAAAGAGGGTGTTCAGGTGTGTTAACAAAGACCTTCTGGAGACAATGCTAGAATTAAGAGAAGGATGCCATTCCGGGCTCTGTGCCAGCCTGTGGGGCAGTATGTGAGTGATGGTCGTGATGGGGAGCCCTCTAAGCACTGTTGAAATCACACCCTGCGGGGCACAGCCTCCTGCAGAGCTCACATAGGCCCTCAGAGTGTACTTCAGGGTGATAGTCTTTTCTGTCCATGCTTCTGGACTTGGAAAGAGAGAGCAGATGAAATGTAAATTCAAACACTTTTGGGAATGAGCAGTTGGTTCTTTTGAATAGATTGGCATAGAGTAGAAAATACAGGTGACGGGCCAGGGGCTGGTGACATTCATAAATTATCAGATCTTAAAATTCACATTCCAACAGGATTATTTTAAAGAGGCTTAGCTCTCTTTGGGGTGCATAATGTCTTATTCTTTCATCTTAAGCATTCATGTTTGATAAGAACGATCCCTCATGTAAATTCATTTATTATAATTCAATCCTTCCTAAATTCCCTTGATATAGAGCTACAGAATGTTACTTTCCTTTTTCCTCTTGAGAAAGGTGCTAAAAATGCAATATTGCCTTATGGTATATGAATTCATCCAAAATTCTTGCAACAAATTCTTCTGCCTTTTAGAAGCTCTGCCTTTCTATACCTTGTTTTTTGCCTACCTAAAAAATTATTGTCCACTTTTGAAATTTATATATATCTATGTATATATATATAAAGAGAATTGGATTCAACCAAAGTTATCCATTTGATCAATTTACTTCCTTCTCCTTTCCTGAGCAGTCTGCCCTTCACTATTTTGACGCTTTTTAGCCATTTTGTTCCTCCCTATGGGACGAACACACCTTCAAAGTGACCATTCTAGTTAACCCCATGGTCCTGCCAATCTAGGACTATGGCACTGACAGGGATGCTAAGGGATGACTGATACGAGAATTGGTCACTGAACTTCCCGATGTCAGCCTTAAAGTTATAGAGGTATATAGTTTATCTTTCCCTGGCAATTACAAGCTAAAATTAACAATGATATGCCAGTTAGTATTAGTCTTGTGAATATTTAGTTTATAGACTGAGGGTTAGGTAAATGTCTGATAGGCATTGAGAGAGAGTAAAAGAGAGGAGTTCTGGGTGCTTTGCCTTCCTGCAGATGAAAAAGCAGATGGACCTAATCTGCATGCTAAGCGGTTCTCTCTGCTCCTGCTGCACGATCAATGTGATTCAGTGCACTACTTTGTAGATGGTTTCTGCCTGGCAAATGGAGCTGCTCAGCCTTGGAGCCAGTGATGCTGCGTTTTACTAGTGTGACATGTCTGCGGGAGATGGGCCCACTGAATTAGTAGTTGTTATGGCACAGTGAGTGAGGAATTCAGCTGCAGGAAGCAAGCAGAGCAGGAGGCCCTGTGTTTGCCTCAAGTTACTTCTGCAGTCTGATTTAGGACAAATAGAGAAGCGCTTTGTCGTCCCCAAATCCTAATCTTAGAAATTTATTTCTTTGAGATAATATACTATACTTCCAGGAATCCTGCGTTACAATGTAGAGTATTCATCCCCCCTAGAATGTCAAGTTATTATGATGAGCTCAAACAAATGAATGATGGTCAGTCACCAGATACTAAGAGCACCTTGAGGGCTGGAGCAAAGAATTAGAACGTTGGAGAGTGGCTAAGTGTAGGATGCCAGATGCTCACTGTGTCCTAGAAAACTCCCCTTGCTCCTTTGGCACATTTGGCAGTAAGGAGGCAGTGTGAGAGTGCTTGCCTTGTATCCAACCTAGTGGACAGATATTTCGAATGGAGTCCTGAAAGGTCTAGGGTCTGAGCTGGACAATCCCCATTTGTAAGCAGTTCTCCCAGTTCTTGAGAACTCTGTGCCCTCCTCTAAAGCAGCCTAGGAAGAAAGGCCCTTGGGAAGGACCTTCAATCCTAGCTGCTTGGATTCAAATTTCCTCGAATGCAACTTTAGTCAGAGATTTTTAAATACACATTTGGATATCACAGTAAATTTCCATTTGACCTTTATGAATTTGATTTAAATTTAAAAATATTTGTATCTATACATTTTTTTTTTCCTTTTACATTGAGCAAGGATATCTCTAGTGTTGTTCCTTAAATAATAATTATTTTTAAGTAAAGGGATAATCTAGCCAAAGAGATTGACTTCCAGGACTGATGGCTTACTGGTTTCTGAAGAAAAATTTATTTGCGCAAACACTTAAACATGGCCAGGAGGGGTTACTTTAGTAACTAACATACTCCTCCACTCTCTAGTCTCTGGTTTGTGGGAAGGGATGTGAGCCTTGCTCTTAGGCCTGTGGGACAATACATGGGTGAGTTTTCCACTTCTTCTTAGCTCCAGATGCTGCATCCAAACTCCTAGACATTTTGCTTAACGTTTTGTAATTTCATAGTTATAACGTGTGTGAAAGGCAATCAAGGATTTGGTCTTTCTTTTACAAGTCTTACTTTAAACAGGAACAATGGATCTATCCCAGGGAGGGAAATGGAACATTGATTTTTTAAAAAAAAATCAATTCTATGCTATACTATAAAAAATTCTAAGAGATGGGGAGGAGCAACACAGAGGCTACAAACAGACAGAGTTGGTTTTGATATACACGTAAGAATGACAAATGCTTTGAGAATGGAAAATATTTATATTTACAGGACATTATAAGGGAGTCATAAAGTGATTCCTCCCCGGGAGAAGTCAATTTTACTGAAATTAACTTCTCCACAGTCTGCACCTTAAATTTATAAAACATAGCCATGGAGACATTCACAAATAAAAATACAATAAATTCCCCAAAGCAAAAATTATAATGATAGAATCGTTACTTAAAATGCATTGATATTTGAAATGAAAGATAGCCCTGCCAATTCACCTAAGATAAAACAAAACAAAACATTCTGAACATCATATGATTTAAAGATAAATTAAGATGGAATTTATGAATTGCTTAATATGAAAGAGGGATAAAAACCTCTGGAATCAATCCAAAAATATTATTCAGAGAAAAATGCACAGTTTTTAAATCATTTATTAGAAAAGAAGAAAGATTGAAACTCAATGTGCTAAGACATCAACTCAAGAAACTAAAACAGGACAACAAAGTAAATCAAAAGAAGGTAGAGGGAAAATATTGATATAGACATAAGCTGAAAGAAATCAGTACAGCTGAACGCAGAAATTAATAAAATAGAAAATAAAAAGTAGACGATGCTTAATCAAAATGAAAGCTTTTTCTTAGAAATAATGAATAAAATTGCCAAAACTTTGTCCAAATGATCAAACCAAAGAGCAATCAATGAATAATAAGTAAGAATAAGAACAAAAAGGAGATTTGTCTGAAGATAAAAAAAACTTTACAAATATAGGAGAGGTGTCACTTTTGGGATGACAGCATGAGAAACTCTACAGATGCATTCTTCAGCAAAATAAACAAAGTTGGTGAAAACTATTCAAAAAGAGAATTTTTGTTTTTGAGGAAGATTAGCCCTGAGCTAACTGCTGCGGCCAATCCTCCTCTTTTTGCTGAGGAAGACTGGCTCTGAGTTAACATCCATGTCCACCTTCCTCTACTTTATATATGGGATGCCTACCATAGCATGGTGTGCCAAGCGGTGCCATGTCGACACCCGGGATCCAAACTGGTGAACCCCGGACTGCCGAGAAGCAGAATGTGCAAACTTAACTGCTGTGCCACGTGGCTGGACCCCTAAAAAAAGAAATTTTAAGTCTCTGCAAATAATCCTACAGGCGTACAACACATGAATAGTTTATTCTTACTCAAGAAAATCTGCTAAAACTTTATAAGAACAGTGAGCATCTGTGGCATTTGAATCATAGCCCTCTCCTTCATTACTGCTGCCCCAGATCACCTTGACTAAAGTTGTGTTCTGGTGGGTGTAGCCAAGAAGACAGGACATCTTCTCTCCTCAGCTGTCTATAAAACCTTACCTGTCTTACTGAAAAAAGCAGGCAACTACCATTTCTCATCCCCTCCAACTCCAAGTTGAAGAGTTTAAATTCCTGGTGATTGTGGCCTAGAGGTCAGGGAATCCCTTCCTCTGTCTAACTCTCAACCATAGGATGGAATAAAGAAATGGCCAGAAGGGAACTCAAAACCCATAGCAATAAATAAAAAGAATGAGAAATGGTTAATAAAAAGGTAAATATAACAAACTTCATGAATATATAATTCCTTTCCTTTTCTCAACTTCTTTAGTCCACATACAATTTTATAAAGTAAGAATTATAAAAATGTGTTGATGGGTTTGTAATGTATATAGATGTAATATGTATAACAATAATAGCGCAAAAAAGGATAAGAGGAAACAGAGCTATATCAGACTAACATTTCTAATATCTCACTGGAATTAAATTAGAATAAATCTGAAGTAGATTTGGTGAGTTGAAGTGTATGTGATAAGCCCTGGAGCAACCACTAAGAAAATGACTTGAAAAAAAAAATCATTCAAGGAATTAAAATGTCCCATTAGAAAATAATCACTTGATGAGAAAGGACACAGGAAAGGAGAAACAAAGCATCAAAAAAAGACTTGAGACATACAGAAAACAAAAAGCCAAATGGCAGATATAAATTCAATTATATCAATAACAATTTTAAATCTGAATGAATTAAATAATATGATCATAATGCAGAGACCGTCAGCTTTGATAAATAAACATGATCCAACTATATGTTGTCTACAGCAGAAACACTGTAGATTCAAAGATATGACTAGATTGAAAACTAAAGGATGGAAAAAGATTTATCATGCAAGCAGCAACCATAAGAAAGCTCGAGTGGCTACACTAATATCAAACAAAATAGACTTTAAAATAAAAAGAATGTCACTAAAGATAAAGAGAGGCATTTTACAATGATAAAAGGATAAATCCATCAGGAAGTTATAATTATTATAAACATATATGCACCGAGCAATGGAACCCCAAAATACGTGAAGCAAAAGCTGATTGAACTGAGTGAAGAAATAGAGGATTCAATAATAACAATCAGAGATTTCAATACCTTACTTCAATAATAAATAGAACAACCAGGAAGAAGATCAGCAATGAAATAGAAAGCTTCGTGATACTATAC